>NC_052031.1:44932849-45557849 GCF_015832195.1 Motacilla alba alba
GTATAGACAAAACTATAGCTGAGTACCATTGAATGAACATATTAGAGGTGTAATTCATTATTGTTGATGTGAACAGTTCAAAAGCTTAAATTTTTACTTTAAACAAGAAAATTATCTCTGAAAAGTGATTATGCTTCCTGAAAAATTCAAATAAATTGAATTTAATGGAAAGGGAGAGAAAAATAAATAAACAAACCTGAAAAAAGAAAAGGAGTTTAAAATGCCCTTCTTGATAATTCTCTGTATGCACGATTTTTCTTTGTTCCTCTTTTTTGTTCCTTTTTTTTTTTTTTTTTTCTACTTAGAAGCTTTGTTATCTGGGTCTTTAGTTCTTCCTGATCCTTTCATATCTTAGCTACTCTTTCAGCAAGAGTTTATGGCCTATGAGCCAATTGCCTTTTTCTTCTTTAATTATGGAAGCTGAAGGCCACTTTGTCTGCCCTGAGTGCTTAATTGAAGGAGGACCATGCTTACTTTTTTGTTCCTGCCTAGCTTGCCAAGAGTATGGTGCACTGCACAGAAGGGACAACAGCTTCTTTGGTGATTTCTTTTTAACTAACATCCTGAAGTAAAAGAGGGAACCAATAAGGAAATTATAGTACTCTGTCCCTTCTTTTTGAAGGATTGGGATGGCCTAGTCTAGGTTAAGTATTTGTAGAATGTTCTTCAGTTTCTCTTTTACCTTGGTAGAAGATATGAAAAATAATTTTTTTTAAGGAGTTCACTTAACATATCCTGTCTCTCTTTTTCCCCATACTAAAAGAGAGAAGGGGTTATATTTACAAAGAAATCCCCTACTTTCTACTCTTTCATCACTAAGTGATATTTTTCCTCATTAATTTATTTTGAAAGAAGTGTATGTGTGGTCACTTCAAGAGGGTTTGGCCTTTTATAAGCCATTCCTATAAATCACCCAGAATGTGACTTTGAACAATAATTACCTCTATTAAAGTTTGATTATTTATTTTTCTTTCTATATTTGCCCAATTTGATATCTGAATGAGTCATTGTTTTATAGAAGGCATGTCTTTAAAATTATTCAATACAGCAATAAGATTTCTAAGCAGGGAATTTGAATTACTCTTACAGTATTTATGCTAAAATGACAATCAGACAGTCTAGTTCTACCCTGAGATACTTGCTAAATTGGTAGTGGGATTGAACTTGGCTCTGACTTTTCAGAACATGCAGATCTTATGACTGAGTCATGGAGGGTGACCTGTCACATATCAAAGCTTAATTATTGCTTAAGTTTATCCTTCAGTCATTCTCTGATTTGCTCATACTAAAGGAAAAATATTTCCTGTTCTGATGCCTTTTATTTTCCCAGGAACAAGTTCAATGATCCTAAAGGAAGCCGTGGTAGCAGTTTAGTGACAGAATACAAAAAAACCCCAAAGTGATAATTAAGTTATGCTATGAATATTAGTTATAAATTACATTGTCTCATGTAAGCACTTGGGACTTCTGTTGTCTTTTTCTTTTTAGTGCATCGTTTTTTCACAATATTGGAAGCCTGGCCATGTGCAGAGATTTTCTTATCTAAGGATACCAGCTGTTTACTGGAGGATGAAACTAGTTGTTCCTTTCTCAAGCAATGTCTGTCACAAGGAGACAAAAATGTGTGTATGACTTGATTTGTTTTCATAATGACAAATGTAGTTTAGTTAGGAAATTGATTATAAAAATAGAAACCAGGCTTTGAAAAGCAATTTGAAGATATGGTGTAGATCTGTTATGATCATTTTAAGGCTACTGAGAATATTTCACTTATGTAGTTCATCCTTTCAGTGTCTAGTAATAATGTTAATGTGGGAAGCCAATGTTGAGAGTAGGATGCACGCTTGGCTGATATGCACCCAAATTATATGCTAACTACTTAATGCATTATTTCCATGGAATGAGTACATAGAATGCAAATGTAATATAAAGCTGAGACATTAATCTTCTTCAGAATATACAAGTATCAGCACAGAGGAGCTGTAATCTCATTTAGGCTTTCTTCAAATAATGTTGGAAGAAGATTTTGACTCTCTACTGGTTTAGAGGCATAAGCAACAATTTGAGAGGCAGGATCTATCAGATTCAGGCTACCCTTGAACCATGTTTCAAATCCCAGCTTTGAAATATCTCAAAGCCTTGGCTGAAAGAATTGTTCCTTGTATCAAGGCAGTACTGTCTTTGTACCCAGACCCAGACAGGGACTGGGCTGTGTGTCATGCTATTTATCCACTCCTTTGCGAGGTCACTGTTGCTCTCTGCTATTCTGTATTGTTTCTGACCAAATTAAGGAAGCATCCTCTCTGTAGCTATGGAAGAACTCTCACCTGTTGATATCAACAAACTACTTGGTGTTTATTTAACAAAATGTATGCACGTTGCCTAGGCAGACCAGTTACTTCAAATTTGCCGAAGTCTTTCATAATGTTCTCAGTACACTGCTGCCTTCTTTGAACATTCTTCCCCCAAATGAGGATGTGAAGCAGGTGTCACTTAAACTAACAAGTATATGAGAAAAGTAAAATTATCTTGGTCTTAAATATGTTAGTTTGCTTTTTGGCATGCTAGAATTGTAAACTTTCAAGTTCTCTTGGGTCAGTTTTGTGTTTATACATTGTCTTCTGTGGTTATTTTGCTCTCTTGACACATGTAAAACAGGGGCAAGAGATGCACCAAAAACAGCCCAAGGAGGTGGCAAGTATATTTTAGCATGAGACTTGGTTTCTATGATTTGGTCCAATCAAAATCAATACTGAAATGCCTATCTCTACTTTGAGTTTTATTACTCCACATAAAACTTTGCCATTTCACCTCTTTACTTTGCTTGACATATTTCATGATTGTGGCATAAATGAGTCCATATCTTTAACAGAACAAAATATTGTAGATTATTAAAGGATTAAATTTTCTTTAAGAAAAAACCCAGAAATTTCCTTTTTGCTTCTAAATCCTATGTGGGAATACATTGACACAAATACCACTTTATCTGAGGAGACAAACAGAATGTCTACAGATTCTTTGCAGGCTGAGTCTCTCTCATTCTATGAAGACCCAAGACTTTGTCATGTCTCTGCCCTTCTCAGGTGCTGCATTACCGATTTTCAAGGCACTGTTTTGGAATATTAGGATGCACACTGTTGGACATGTAGGACCTGGGATGCCTCATGGTTTTTTTGTTTCCAATTCTATAGTACTGTTTTGTCACACTGAGTACAAGAATTCTTTGGGAGATGGGAGGGGCTGCATGTAGAATTAGAGGTGATTGCCCATGTTTCAATAAACACCAGTTTTTGAAATCCTTCTGGACAATGTCTTCAAAACATGTTGAAGAATTTAATCTTAACCATATTTAGCTTTGCATGCAAGTGGAGCTCTGGTTGTACATAAAAGAATTTAAATGGAGTTGTCATACTAACATTTAAATCTTTTCTTTCCAGCACAGCACCACTGTGGGTGTGTTACATAAGTTGCCTCAATGGAGTGTATTTCACATCTTTCATCTCAGAGGCCATCTGTCATTGAAAGTGGCACATCCACCTGCCCATCTCTTCCGCAGCAGTGTGTGCACTAGACAGGGCACATCCCCATGAAGTTACCAACAGGAGAATCTCTTCATAGAGCTGACTTTGGAAAGACTTAATAATCAAGTCACTCTTTCAGATGGGAACAAACACCACAAATAGATTGTTTTTCTGTCCAAAAGAACAACAAATGCCTTCTGTTTTGATTCAGAACAGAGCAAACTAGTTCCCTGAAGGATGTATTTCTACTCAGTAGAATCCAACATTGCTTCTGTGAGCTCATCTCTACTGCCTCTGACCCTTGACAGGTAATCACAGAGTTCTAATAAGAAAAATTATCCTCAAGTCCTTGAATTGATCTAGACAGGATTCAGCATTTTTATGATTGTTAATCCTTGTATATTTCTCTCAATTTTCCTTCCACTTTCGTATTTCCTTTAACCTGACAAAGTGGAAGTAAGACAGGCATGATGTTGACCATTTTAAATATTATTTGTCTGTAGTGTTTTTTGGTTTGAGAATATGTATGCATTTCTGTATTTGTCTAACTTTCCCTTGTTTTGTGTTTAATGCAATCTGTGTAAGTTGCTGAAAGAGGAACTTGACAGTGTGGATGTGTACTCACAATTTGCTCAAAGAATTTCAACTATGGGTCAGAGATTTTTCTTTCTAATCAGTGACAATGTACATAACCTTTCTGTCTGCTGTAAATGTTCCTGTCTGTAAAATGAGGCTTTACTTGCCTGCCTCACAGGCATGTTGAAGCTTAATTAGTGTAAGTAATAAGTGCTAAGTTTTATTTTAAAAGATCTATTGCTCTCTAAAATGATCAAGTTTGGATCTTATTTCACAGCTTTATGAGCTAGGGTTCAGTTTTGACTACCTTAGATTTTCACAAAACCTCTCCTGAATTTAATAAGGGATTTAACAAAATAACTCTTGAAAACACTTATAATTCTTCTTAATAAAAAGCTAACTTGTACTTGCATAAAACTCTTAGAGCTGTGCACATTATCAGAGTTTTCTTGAATGACAGTCTTTGAAATGCAAATGTTGTACAGGTCTTCCTCGTCTGAAGAATGTATGGTTGTTATTGTATTACCATATGTAAAATGTTTTTCTGCAGATATTTTCTTAAATTATTTTCTTCAGACTCCAGTATACAGAAGGAGCATCATTTAAAAATCACATGCATTCTTTCAACATTTCACAAGTAAAAACAAATTACACAGTGGAAATGGATTGTGTTTTTCGAAGTTGGGAGAGCAAAGAGTAAAATATTGGAATTTTGGGGTGCCTGGACTTGTGCCTTCTCATGTTTAATCTCTTTCTCAGCATTTCTTGCAAGATAAGCATTGCATTTTTTTCTTTTCTCTTCTTGTTTCAAACCTGTTCAAAGAGGTAGTACTTTTTAAAAATACATATCAGAGGTATATCTGGAAAATTCTATCAATAAAGTTAAAATATGCAGCATAACCCCAAGGAGCAATATGTATTCTGCAAAATTTAGAGAACAGTAAGAGGACCATTCTAGAGAAACTTTGTCTAATGTAAAGTTAATTCTCTGTGTGTTTTGAATGTGATTTTCTTTTTTCTGCTTTTACAGTTTTTCTTGAGGCCACTTTTTCCTATTGTGGTATCTAATGAAATTAACCTTACTTTAAGCAGGGGTTTTGAGAAAGTTCCTCCCACGAATTCTTCTAATCCAAGTTGTCTAAAGCTCCAGAATGAAAATGTGGTTGCAAATGCCATTCTTTTTCTACAAAGTAAGCTTCTTTGGTAGTGTTAAAAATCATCTCAACCTTAGGATTCATGTCAAGGCTCTGGGATTCTCCCAGAAGTTAATAATCATATTTGAAATCTTGTTTCAATGTCTTTTTTCATAGTTAGGAACATGTTTGAACTTACCAGTGTAAATATAAAACAGTATACAGGAAGCAATAAAAATAAAATCCACCACAGTTCCCTCCATTTTAATCTTTCAAGCAGTTTAATGTGTACTTGCTGATGTGCTGAAATTCATCCTGGTGGTTGCTGTTTTCAGTGCATGCATTGAAGTAACTTTAGATAGTTGCAATCACAGCTGTGCCAGGTGATGTACAGAAGTCGTTGTGCATAATCTCACACAAATGTTCCAGTAGACATGACTTAAAAAGGATTTATTTTAAAAGGTGGTTAGTTGTTGATTTCCAGTGATAAGAAGGTGCCTTTATATGCTGGAGCAGTTTTAGGTACAACAGTAATGGCATTCAGAGTAGCTGTGTTCTAGCAAAAATTTGCTGTGTCTTTTTACGATGAAGAATGAGGTATGTTCAAAGATTTTCTGTGTAACACAACTCTGTCTCTCCATCTCTTTGAAAGGGAAAATCTGTGTGCAAATTTTCTGCTAAACTGTCATAAGCAGTTAGTTCTGTCCTTGATTTATAGCTGACACTCTTCTGAATGCATCTGATGCTTTCGTTCATTAAGGAGAGTTTCCAGCAAACGGTTTTATATCTGCATATTTTTCTAGTTGAGATGTCACTGAAAGGTGCAAAGCACTTCTGTATTCTCTGACACTGACCCAAATGAAGTTTTTAACTTTAGGAGCTTTAAACTGGCTCTGACTGACTTTGTGCTTCACCTCCTGTACTTTGCTATTTCATTTCTCATTAGGAAGCAAGTGTCTTCTTAGATTCCATGTACTGTACAAGAGAAATATCTTTGTGATCCTAAAGATAGTCCAAAAGTCTGCCTTATTTTTATTTCTAAATATATATTTAAAAATCTCAGTGGAGACTTTTGGTTGTCTTTCTCAGAAAATGATGGATACCTTAGACAGGGAATTCCTCATGCTACTGGCATTGGTTCTGACAGATAGAAAATATGCTACTGGCTTCTCATGCTGGTGGGTAAATAAATCAGGAGTTCGTTTGGACAAGAGCAAATGGAATGAAAATGCATCAGGAGAAGTTCAGAGTTTGCACTAGGAAAAGGTCCCTCACCCAGAGGGTGTTTGATCACTGGAATGGAGTTCTCTGGGAAGTTGTCATAGCACCAAGCCTGACAGAGTTCAAGGAACATTTGGATGAAGCTCTTAGTCAAATGATTTAGTTATAGGTAGTCCTCTGAGGAGCAGTGAGTTGAATTTGGTGATCCTTATGGGTATATTCCAACTTGAGATAGTCTATGATTTAAGACTGCAGAGTTTTTGACTGATCGAACTAGGACTGCAAACTTTAAAATATTTTGTAGTTCATGTCTCACAGCAGGTTGCAGATTTTTGGTATTTGATTAAGCACATTTTGTGTGGAAGACGGTTTTGGAAAATCAGAGAAAGTAGCAAATTGCTTTCCCCAGAAGGAAAAATTAAGAAAGCACTATATGAGTGAAACAAAGGATGTTTCTTTTATCTTTTAAAGAACATGATCCCTCCCTATATGTCCAGGAAAAATATTTTTAGTTTCTTTTGTGGGTAGTTTTCAGGTGAATAAACCAGTAATTATATAGCCTGTTTCTTTAGCTATGTACTCTGTTCCCCTGCCCCTTCCCACTCTAATCTGGAGGCTGAGAAAAAGAGTCTCATTGCTCAAGAATTTTTGAGGATGGGGAATTCTCAGTAGATTTTTTTTAAACTATGAATTTTATGAATAAATATGAGATCTAAAAGTGTTGGCCTCTACTGCCTAAGCTAAAAGACTAACAGTGTCTGTGTGAGGTCTACCTGCAGAGTATGACAGGAGGAAGGATTGTCACACTCTGAGCTTGACCTATTTTTCTTATTTGATGAAGAGAATGAGTAAATGTCCTGGATGCCTGTCAGCTGTATGACTGAAGAATCATTTCTATTAAAAGAGATTTAACTAAAAGAGTACAGCAACAAATATTTACTTACTTTAGTTAGCACATTCCTGCTGTATTTAAGTTTTCTCCAAGGAGAATATGCAGAGCTGTGTGCAAAGAAGCATGAAATTCTTTTTTTATTGTAGACTGCTAGTCAACTCTTCGTTTCAAATGCCCTCTTCAGTCTCCAACAGTTAAAAAGAAAAAAACTTAGTTTGCGTTTTCCTTCTAAAAAAGTAAATTCCTGAGGGTAACTTGGCTTAGGGAAAGACTGAGGATAAGTTCAACAGTTTCATACAATCCCCAGAAAGTCAGTTGCCTTGTGAATCTTGCAGAAAGATCTTGAACATCTTATACATGTAAAGTTTGGAAATAAAATACTATGAGACCATTATTTAGTGTTTTTAGGTAGGATGAAACCATCTTGAAAGATTTGTGTTTTGTAAAAGACAAATTTCTTATCCTTATCCCTTCAGAGAAAAAGCTTTTCATATTTCTTTTTACCGATGAGTTATTTATAAGGATCTGCATTTCCCCCTTGCTGCATAGAAATTCTCCTCAGTGATTCAAGGTTCGTGCTGAGGTATGTGTGCACACAGGATTTTAAAATAACTAGTGTTTAAAATAGGGGGTGTGAAAAGTCATAATCTTATTGGAAAGTCAGAGTTCTACTCACGAATGTCTAGCATGGGTTACTTTTTTTTCCAATGCCGCAAAAATCTGCACAAAGGCAGTATTTATCATTGTGAGTCAGATAATGTTGATTACTTGAACACACTACTTAATACACTCATTAAATGGCCCCTGAGAGGGTTCTGGGGGAAAATAGATACGAAGTGTAGGTTCAGATTCTGTCAGGTTTGCTACAAGGGGCAGTTTAGTGGCTGTTTGCCAAGGGGTAACAGGACTTTAGGGAGTTCATGTAGCCCACCCTCGTGTCCCAGGGCAGCAATAGCTGTCTCTGCATCTTTCCAAAAACTGCTGCATCTCTCTGTCCCAATTTTGGCCAGGACCACTTGTGAAGTATTTCAGTAATCAACACAGTCTTAGTAACTCTCGGCTGTTTGTTTACATTTAGTTCTTCACTTACACCTTGCTGCAAATTCTTTTTTCCAATAAATTTTATTGTAAGTACTAACACACTTTATGCTCACAGTTAGTGCCTATTTAGTGGCTGTGGCTGTCGACTTTAATATTCCAAAAGCAAAAGTCAGTTGTATAATTCACTGTATAAATAGATGACAATAAAATAGGGAGCTTGGTAGCTTTCTGTATATAATCTGTTTGGAAATAATTAATTATCATAAATGCATCCAAAATGTCTGGTTTTTCTCTCTCTCTTTTTTTTCCTCTAAATTAAAATATCTTGTAAACTTTACTGTTTTCTGTTGGGTTTTAAGATATTTGTCCATGTGAATTTTGCACTACCTTTTCCATTATTGTATGAATGTAAGGAAACTCATTATTTTTATAGTAACCTGGAAAATTTCCAACTCAAAAAGTTTTGTAGTATCTTTACATGATAGGAATTCAGTGTTTTGAATAAGTTAGATCATTTGTGACTCACAAGTATAGAAACTCATGAGAGTGAAGGAAATGGCTGGGTTTAACCACACACCCAGTTTCTGCTCAGCTGGTTAAACGAGGGGTAGGGAAATACTGTGCTTGCATTCTGCAATCTAAAGACCACATTTTTAAAGGAATGATAACTGAAGAGATGTGTTTACTTAGCTGAGTTCTGTTTTGTGGAGAAGATGGTGGTCTCATTTGTTTAGCGAGAGGTTAAACAGAAACTAATCCTTTAGGCTTACTTTGAAAGGTGGTTATCTCTCCAGCAGGAGAGAGTATTGTTTGCTTTGCCAGAAACAGTGTAATTCTTCCTTAAATCATCCTGTTCTCTGAAAGAATAAACTTCTTAGAGGGAGAATATAATTGGCAAAAGCAGTGTCTTTAGAAAAATCCAAAAATTAATGAATCTGTTTTCATTTATAACTAAAAAATATAGCCATTTTGCTTGATGTAGGCTGTATTGAAACTTTTTGTGAAGAAAGTAATTTTTCTATGTACAAGTGCTCTAATAGAAGTATCATTGGTTATGGGAAATGGAACAGAAGTGTGGTTGGCTCAAGTTAATTACATTTATTCAAATGAAATACTATTCTACTGTACTCTTCAGGACAAGCAGAGAAAATAGCAAAACCTTTTTCAGCCAGTATTTATCTGTTTCAATTATTTTTGACAGTTTGTGTTGTATGTGTGCTTTAGCTACAGTGCCTTTATATCGACAGTTGGTAGCACAAGCCTTTTAAAGCACAAAGGGTAGCAGTACTTCAGCCAATCTGTGATAAAAGAGAAAAAATGAAATCACTATGGAAACTGCAGGAAGAATCTAAAAGCTTTCTTTATAAAGTAAACGTCTGATGTTTGTGACTGCGGGGGCAAAAAATTCATAAATCTGTACGATGCTATCATCTCCGATTTGTTATCGCAGCAAATGCCAAGTCTAAGCAGTCTGACCTTAGCCTTATTAAGTGCTTTCTTTTCAGATACAGTTATTATTTGACAATAGAGAGACTGCAGTGCTGCAAGGGGGAAAACTAATATATTTAAAATATGTGTGTGTGTGTGTGCGTGTCTACGTGCGTCTCTGTGTGTGTGTGTGTATATATAACTATCCATCTTTTTTACCCTGCAAAGCTTACAGAGTTGAGAGCACCGAGTGTGGGAACTCAGGGACTACGATTCTGAGCACAATTGAGAAAACTATGTTTCGTCCCATTGCATGTGCTTGTCTTTGATCTCAAATTGAAAATCTCTCAGCCTCTTCCTCCAATCCAAAAGCAAATAAATACTGAGAGAAAGAAAGCTCTCTCCTCTCAGCACTTAGGGCCTCTGCAACCGAAAAATGAAGGTGGCTGTAAGAGCTCTGATGAACCTGTTTGGACAACAGACAGCAAAAAAAAAAAAAAAAAAACAAACCTGTCTTGGTGGAGGAGTTTAAGAACACTGCAGAGATCATCAGACAGTACAGAATATCTTGGCTCACACGGGCCATTCTCTTTATCTCAAAACAATACCAGCCAAGCTCCTCCATTCCTACAACTGAAGAGCTGCGGGAGCAGGAGGACAGTAACTAATACAGCTTTTAAATATGAATCTCCTTGTCCTATTAGGAAAAAAAAAAGAAAAAGAAAGCGAAATACATTAATTCAAAGCAAGGGAAGGTATCTGGTAAGTATTTTTATTGTATTTGGCTGCTTGAGATGGAAGATTGTTTTTAGTCATAAGTATCTGCTATGAAAAAGATTTGAATGAGTGTGGGGCTTTTGTGAAGTGTTTTTAGTTGTATAAATATTTCATGCCTATTTTTGCATCTCCAACTTTGATAGCTTTTGGATTTCTTTGTATTGCTGTTGTGCTGTTATTAGTGTGCAAGCTTTCCAAGTCTGATATTTCAAGATGCTCAAAAGAGCACTGTTGTTCCCAGGCTCTTTAAATATGAACATGCCCATGAGTAATACATACTATTGTATATTATTTATATATATATATATACACAAAATTGGGTTTTAATATTTGCTTTAGTGTGGCAGTTTTCAAATATACTGATAATGACCCAAGCCAGGCAAGTACTTTCTGACTGTTTAAGCTCTCAAAATGGTGTGAATGCTTTAACTCTTATTCAATAAGTATATATATGAAGGTTTAATCTATGACAGCTGACAGCATAAAGTTATTTGGCTATAAATGTGAGAGGCCAGAAGAATTCTTGATTATGTTCGGATTTCATAGTACATTGGTAAATACTACTATAGAGTGTGCTTGTGTTATTAACAGAAAGATTCCAGGTTAACAGTAGAAAAATAGAGACAATACAACTCTGTCAGGAGCAGGTCAGTCCTTCAGTAACAAATATAACTCTAAGAAAATATATAGTTTGACTTATTGACTTCATTGCAGCTTTTTATACATACAATGAAAACCAATTATCTGTGGAGGAAATTTGACTTTGTGGAATGGAATTAAATTGCTTTTTAAAGGCTTGCTTAAACAGCACTAGCTGGAGGGAAGTCCAATAACATTTTTAGCTCTGAATTGTAATGACTTTGCTACATTAATAAATCAGGTTGTGTTCTGGCTTTTATCAAAAGATTCCAAGGAAGAAAACTATCCGCGGCAGGTTGAAGCCACAGGGGCAGTTCTGAATTGCCTTTCTCCATCCAACTACTTTACTTCAAAAAGTGTCCCTTCGAAAAACAGCAACTCCCAGGGATCAGTGCTTACAACAGTAAGTCCAAATCCATCCAAGGTGATGACAACAAGTGATAAACAATAATTCCTGCTAACAAGTAATTTGGCAAACTGGATGTCTGTAGCATAGTGTGCTTACTTAAATCACTGTTCTTAAGGAAGCAAGGAGAAAATTTCTATTTATGTTCAACAAATTTGGGGTGGTGTTGATATTTTTTAGGGGATTTGGGGTATGTTTTGTGGGTTTTTATTTGTTTGGGGATTTTTTAAAGACAATATCTTATTCTATTTATTCTATTTATCTCTTGTCTTGATCTGGAACTAGGTACAAGATTGACTTAAAAAGTAAACTTTTTCAGAAGAGATGGTTTAATTCACTCTAAATGTGTGAATATGCTCTGTTGCTGTAATTCATGTACTACTAGTTAGCTAGGCAAATGTTTGGGCTTGGTGTTGAATGGAGGGAGGTTTTATCAAGCGTGTATTTGGGACTCAGAATCTGAAACTTTACAGAAAGAAAATGATTTATTTGAATAGTACTTTGCTCTGCTGATGTTAGCTCTAAAGTAATCAGAGGAGGAAAAAAAAAAGATACTGTCACCTTCCACTCATTTTCTCCAACAGATCACATTTCAAAAATGTAATCTGTAGGAAGAATGTGAACTGGAGAAATCTACCTCTGATCTTGGTTTCCTATGCCTTTATGTAGAATGTTTGTAATTATCTTGATGAGTTGTAATCCCTGACAATGCATCTAGTGGAGAATGCAATACTCTAATTATGTTTCTGTCAAAAAGTTGAGGGGGAAAAAAAGTTGTGCTCTTTAGAAGAGCATTTTTAAGAAAACCAGTTTTTTAATAATGTGCATACCAAATTTTGGGAATGTTAAAGTTTCCTTATAGACTGTTTGTTTTAAGTTACCGTATACAAATGGCAACATAAATATCATAGTTGAACGTATGTTAATTGCAAGTTCTTTCCTAAACTACCTGCTGCACTTGCCTACATCCAAAGCAAAATAGGTAATAGCTTCAGTCTAAATATTTTTATATCTTTATGTTTGCTATCTTACATTTTTCAGTATTTTCTGAGATAAATGAAGTCTAGCTACCACATAGTGAATAAACATATTTTGATTTTTAAAAAGCCAATGCTTTCTTATATGATGTTTTTACTGCAGCTTTTGTATTAAGGAAATGAAGATCAAGAATAACAATGAGTTAAATTTAAATTGCACTTCATGAAGATTACCTCCTGTTACGTTCTTTTATATGGGGAACTAGGCACAAACAATGTGAAGTTGTAAAACTGACTTTTGATCATGGAGGGAGCTCACTTTTTATGGATAGGTTTGTCCACAAAGTGAGGCAAAAGGTTAATTGAGGTTGCATATTTTAATACATTATGTGCATTTCACCTCTGTAAGAGAGTTACTGAAACACTGGTTTTTAATATCTGTCATGAATAGTTTCTAAATACAAAAGTATTTACTACAGAATCGTTAAAATGGAATCTCCAAAGGAAAATGGATATGTGATACTGGTGTGTGCCTTTGTTTGCCAAAGTGGGTCTGTGTGGGTTAGCTGAAAGAAATTACTCCAGCAGTCTGTTCTCAAGCAAATTTCTCAGATGCAGAATTGTTATACAAGACATACCTGGCTTTCTTTATGTTCTCTTTTTGGGAATAAAATTCAAACTGTTCAAATATCTGACGGTATGTGAGATTAGTTATCCAGTGTTGTGTCTATAATGCCTACTTCTAGTAGATTACACACAACTAAAAAGAAAAAAGGAAAAAAGCCTTGCTTTTCCTTCCCCTTAAGTGGCCCCTTTTCCCCTTCCACTTAGTGCTTGTGTGTTTTCTGCTGTTTAGAACTAGAAAAAGAAATAGAGGGAGGGAGAGAATAAGAATTAGGGCCAACCACTGTAACCAAACATCATCCTTTACATAAATCCCATAACTTATACTTTACAGTAAGAAATCAGTTACTGGTGACTTGGAGTAGACTTGACTGGGAAGAGTGGCCATTTGCTTCTCTCAAAGGTTACTTTCAGAGGTCATGAAAGTCTTTGGGCAGAATACTTCTCTCCAAAGATGAAGAAAGACATTTTCCTCATGAATGCAGTCTGAGGATTGTTCCAGTAAAAATGGGGAGATTTTCTGAGGAGGAGGAGGAGGAAATCACACCTTCATAGCAAGCACCAGCTTCTGTGTCTTCCCACAAAGTGCCCAGCTCCAACATGAGCTCCCTTCAGAAAGTTTTAATTCTTCTCCTCCCATAAAGGGAAACCCCCACAAAGGGATATTTGCCAATGCTTTTGAATGGCCTGTGTGCTCATGGAGATTCCATGAGCAGCCAGCAGCAGATGAGCACATACCACGACAACACAGCACTGGAACACATGTGGGATCCTGGACTCAGGGTGAAATACCTCAGGGTTATTACCCTTAGCAAGGCCTTGCCAGAGGTTGGAATCAAATGTGACCGTGCTCAGGAGCTTGTCACATGGTCTTTAGCAGGGCTTCAAAACAGGCTTTCCATGGCGTGGTACTGGTGGTCTCTGTTTGGCAGCAGAGTGCACGTGCTGGGCAGGGAGGGTGTTTCCAGACAGTGACATGTACTCCTACAGGCTTTTGTTGTTGCAGCTCCATGGCCATGTTCTCACCAGTTTTTCCATGCTGTACACCAGATACAGAGGATCTTCCTGGCATAGATTTCTCCAGAAATTTTAAATTTCATTTAGTGGCAGGAGTTTGTTACTAGTTTACTCAAATAGAAGGAAAACTGGTGCACAGTGCTTAAGAATTCATAATAAATTAATCTTTTTTGTCTAAGAACACTAGTAAATAGCGAACACATTTATAACTGAAAGCTATTTTGCTACATAGAGCCAGGCATTTACATAAACTGATGATAAAAATCACAGTACAAAGAATAAGCCTATCATTAAAAACTGATATTCCAATTGATATGAAAGAGATATTCTGGAATTAAATGGCAACAAGGTTTTTGAATGCAAAGTCCTGGTTCTTAAAAATGCATGGAGTAGGCCAGAGGTATTCTGCCACACAGGGCGTGTTACACTGAATGACTCCGGTTTGCTTTCCTGTTTGTCTGTTTCCTCACTGCACTGGAAGAATTGTGAGTGGCTCTGAATGCCTGGCATTTTGGTAGGAATGTAATTAAATTCTCAAACATGCAGAAAAGGTTGCTTTGAAACACTCCAATGTGACCATTGGCAACTTTCAAATTAAATCACGTGCAGTTTTTTAGCATGTCATTTGGAAGTTGCTGATGAAATGACTGTTTATTTGTAATGGGTAGGAAGGCTCCTCTGAGTTGATAGGGTCTGTCAGGGTAAAATACTGCTTTTGACATCGTGTCTCTAATTTGCTCTTGTGTTAGCAGTCTCGATTTTAATTTTTTTTTAACTGTGCATTTTATAAATCTGATTTTATTGGCACAAGAAAATGCTGCTGGTAATCTTCAATCTTTATGCCTTAAACTTGTTTTAAAGGAATCCAAGCAAACCAACCTAAGGGAAGTATACCCACGCATATACACATCCTACTACAATATGCCTGAAATAAAATTAAGACTGACTTACACAGAAGAAGGGAAAAAAGTGTTTGAAAGCTGAAGTCTATGCCTGGCTTGAACTTATACAATAGTTATACAGAATGAAGCACACAGCTTTTAATATAAAATCACATTACTTCCTAAAAGTCAAGCACAGAGTGTGTGAGGATATTTCCTCCAACAGCTTCATTGACCATGTCTTTGCAAATAAAAGATTAAGCTCCATGTCATAGAAAATTTAAAAAAACCCAGAACTTTTTGTGCAAATAAAATCTCCCCATAGAAGCATATAACTACTATGAGGCTGAAATTAGTATCTCTGCTTTTTATGCCAGCTAATTACTATGTACTTGCTTTAGCACAATTTGCTGCTGGAGATGCTAACTTCATTTTCAGTAAATGCTTAAAATGTCTGTTGGAAAAACTGCTGAAGCTTTTGCACTAAATTTCTGTATTTCTTAATATCTGGATTATATGAGCAAGGATGTGTGTTATCTATTCCAGCTGTTTTATTTCCCCATGAATTATGAAAATTCAGATGAAGGCAGAGCAGGACTTATTTCCCTTACAGGCTTGGAATCCTATTTTACTGCTGAAGTGCGCTGTTGCTGTGTTGTCCAGCAACAGACTAGATGAGATTTCAAAAGGAAAGTCAATGCTCCTAAATTTTATAGGATTACTGCCTATGTACATGAAACATTTTTCTTAACAAAGCCAGAAAAATTTAATGATTTTCTTTTTTTACTTTCCCTGTCCCTCCCTCTCCAGGGCAAAAGGAGATCTTTGTAAAAAGTGAACGGCTAGTAAATAAAGAGTTAAACCGAAGGCAGGCTCACTGGTTTGTTGAGATCTGTCAGAGTCTGAGTGGCTGGCTACATATCTGTCTCAGGAACAATAGCTACCTGTATTCTGCACGGGCTGCTGGGCAAGCACTAGCAGTCTGGAGAAGGTCTGCCTCCGTTAGAGGCTTTTTAGTGGGAATCCCTAATGACAGCCCTGCTTCTCATTGGGAGGGGGGAGAGAAATCTTGTCTACTCTGTTGATGAGGGATAGAGCTTTGATCATTTTCATTCAGCCTTGACTTGGCCTGAGGTTTAGGTTCCCAGTCCTCGAGTCAGCAGGCTCTCTTTTCTCACACGCACACACACTCGCACACCCACACACACCCCTTTGCTGGTCTGTGCAGGCAGATTAGTGTCACGGCTGTAACTGAGGCACAGAGCAATAAACATAGCAGAACCAATCTCCATGGTGGCAAGAGGGGGCACTGGAGGTGACAACAATGGAGAAGGATCTTTCTTCTGACAAGTTTTAGGTAAGAGAGACTATTTATACCCTCTGCCAAGTATTTTATAGCCTTCTAAATAAGTTAGAAATTGGTAGATTGCAAACATGCCTGGTTATAGAAATATCTTAGTTTACTGTTGTATCCAGGCTGTTACTAGCGTTTAATCTGTAACTGACGTGCTTTGTGCTATGAGAATGTTTGCAGAGAGCTGACAGGCTTTCTTTTTGTGGAAGTGGTGGCTACTATAGTTATGCTCTTGAAAATATAAGATCTCTAATATTTGCATTTTTGAAATTTATTTTGGCTGTGTTAAAATTATGCTTAGCTATCATAAATATCCATATAGGATAAAATGTTGTGTAGCTGATAGCACACATGCAATAATAAAACAGTGCTCCCTCAACCCTAATTCGTAATTATTTTTACACCCTTAACTGCACTAGGGTCAGAGAGTTTTAAAAATTAATGAGGTTCCCTGCTGAGTTCACATAGTATAATCTACATGAGTTGTTGCTGCAGAGGGCTGAAATTATTCCTACATGTTTTTAATTAGGTGTAGAATTTTTGTTTCGATATATTTCTGTCAAACACTCCTTTAAACATCAATTTATGCAACCTGCAGTAAGAAGGGAATGACATTGTATTTGTAATAGTGACAAACTCAGCACGGGGAAATACACAGCACACAGTAGCAATACAACACAAACATTTGCTGGATGTGTTTTTTTTATTTCGTGTGTTAGATCTGTGTTAGATTCCTGCAGCTGTGATCAGCTTCAGCTATTTACAAATTACTACTGCTCTAGGGAGAGGAAAACGAGCAGTACTTAGTGCTTTGTGTGAGATTGAAGTAATAGGTTACTGATGTGTTTGGAACATTAAAAAGAATTGTTCAAGTACTTGAAAAGATATATAAAAGAGAAAAGGAGCAGTGCAAAAAGAGGCAGTAAAAATGAAATAACGTACTATCCCTTTTCCTGGAAACACGAGACAGATAGTATCATCAGTGCTCCTGGAAAGTAGAATTTGCTGAATATCCTCAAATGGAAGGACTCAAAGGAAAGGGGGAGGGAGCTGTTTACTATGAAATTTCCATATTGAAATTGTCAAAGTTTCATACTGCAAGATTTAAAGTGTTGGTTATTATTTATTATAATCTACTGTTCATTATGCTTAAATGGCAAGCATTTTAAAGCTGAGTATAGTGTAATCAGTGCTAAAGACATGTCTTCCATTTGCAAGACCCACTCTGAGCTTCCTGTGATATATTGTTATGTAAATATGGTGCAGCAAGGGAAAGCAGCACTATGGAGATTCAATTTACTTTGAAAGTTGTTCATTATGGAAGGGATGAATGTTATTTATTGGATGTGAATCAAAGGCTAGAAATGACTTTTTCGCTGTGAAGTCTATTGTGATGGGTGCAGCGTGATCTAATCTTTTTAATTTTGGCTTTCACACCAGTGGAGATGAAAAGAGATCTGAGCTCATTTATTGGTTGCTAAGTCTTACTGAAGGCCTAAGTACCATTCTTGGTTGCTATGGCCAATCTGACCTCAATCTATGCAGTTTTAGGGACTTAAGCAATCCCTTTTTTATTTAGGAGCATGTACCTTGATTTATGTCCAAAATTGTGCCTGAATGTCTTTGTCTACAAGTGATAAATGGTGGTGTACAATTCATCAGTTCTTACAAGTAAACACTGCTGTCCCACTAAAAATATGTTTTGTTCTGAGTTAATGGTATGGAACAAGCCAGTCTCCACAAATAGCTATCTTTTATTGTAGAGAGCCACTGAAAGTTGGAGCAAAGTGAAGGAAATTGGCATTCATCTTCTCTGCCATTAGCATTTCATTTGTGCTCTCTGGTGATGAGACTGTGTGTCCGTGGACAATGAAAGGCTAGCATTGTGTTTCCCAGCCTGAATATATAATTGATCAATTATGAATTTATTTATTCTGAACAGACATTAAAAAGTCACAAATATGATGTCTTATGCTGTTTGCCTGACACTTTCCTATTACTAACTGCAAAAGTAATTGCATTCAAATAAACTGTGTCCTAGCTGCGGGAAATTCCCAATTTCCTGGGCAAGTTCCTTGTTTTTGAGTAATAGCAGATATATGAAACTTCCAGACATGTACTACTTGTGCGGTTCTTAGTGGTGCTTAGTCTTTCATCTATATTAGAACTTCTTTCAGTAGGAGCTGTTCTAAGAGGTAATTGAGAATAGAGAATGGTTTTCATGATATGAGTAGTAAATTTTTTTGCATTGAAATTACTTGTAGCCATTCAGGATGTGCAAACACTGAACAGACGTGATATGGAATAGACAGTAGCAAAAGCAACATATTTTGCTGGGTTTTTTGGTCATTGTTATTTTATTGTTATTATTTAGTTTTTTGTTAGGGATTTATTTCCAGATATATTAGTAATAGATATATAAAACTATACAAAGCTGGATGTTAAAATGGCTCCTGCAAAATTTGCTACTGTAGGTTTAGTATTCCGCAGAGGGAGAAGTCAGATAAATTGCTGATCTTAGTACTTGACAGTATTATAAATATAATGCTTAAAACCCCCAAACTTTTTCTTTTAAAAAATATGAAGAATACCTGGATATAATAGAGTTCAGCATAGCTTTGGACAAAAATCATTCTTCATTTGTATGCCTTTTAAAAGTAGTGCATTAGAAAAAAAAGTAGTAGTTCCTGAAGCCTGATTTCTTTTCATAGCTTATTTTTAATATTAGGCTACAGTGAAGGTTAGTATTTTAATTGAGCAGTTTTTAGTTCTCCTGAGGTGGTTTTTTAACATTTGAATCTACAGTGGTGACAGATTTTCCCCGTATACTCAGTAGATGACTGTTGTTGAAATAAATTCTCAGAGATGGAATTTACAAAGGCTTCTGGAACTACTGAGCTGCTTTGCAGTATCAGATTGATAGCAGAATTTGCAGAGCTAGTTCCTTGGGGTTAGTTCACAATAGTGCTACTGCTTCAGGGCTTTTAAGAGTTATTAGCAGCTATTCCTAAAAATGGTCTGGGATGTTAGTTACAGAACTAACCTGGATTTTCTTTCTATAAAGGTGTTTAGTAATAGTCCAATGTTCACCTACTGACTGCTTTATACAATAAGAACCTCTTAAATCAGTCCTCCACACTTGGAAGTAGATTTTATGAGATTTAATATAAGCACTAACAAACAAAAAGACATGTTTTTGGAAGAGAAATGTCTTAGAAAAAAAATATTTTAAAAATACTAATCAAGAGGACGTTGTTGTTACTATAATGTGTTTCAGTGTTTATTGTTTCTGCAAATGCAAGGAAAGAATTGCTAGTTTGCTGATCTTATGAAAATTTCTCATTTAATATACAGCAACTAATGAAGCTTTATTTAAGGGTTTGTATCTTTTGTCTTTTGCACACTTATATTTAAGTTAACTGGTTTCTGCATGCTTAGGCATAAATTGCTTTTGGAATAAATGTTTGTAAGATCAGGACACTCAGTATATCCTTATTCTTCTTGTTAGGATTTGGTCATCTAAAATGCAAGTGTATTATGAAGTACTCTCTTCAAAGCTACAGAATTCCGCTTAAGAGGAGCGAATGCAGACATTCTGTCTTTGTATTCCAGTAGAGCATAATAAAAGAGTGTGGATTAACTGGCAAAAATGTCACTACCTCTTCGGTGGAGTACCGAAGTGAGAGGAAAAAAATCCTTACTGTTTTTTGGGAGTTCCTTCAGTTTATGAAACTAGTTTCCTTTACTGGCAGTATAGTTTCAGTTTTTGTACCAGACTTTCCATTTATGAAAATTTATAGGTAGAATCCATCAAATTGCAATTTATTGCAAGAAAACAGGAAAATTTATAAGCTTATTTTAATCAGTGGTCATATGTGTATAAAGTCATTATCATTTCTTGTCAACAGCTGCCTTTTTAGCTGATTTATAGTCCCGGTTTTGAAACAAAGATAAACAGTGAAAAATCCTGCTATTTTTGCATCCCTAAAATCCCTATTAAATGCATGGTTTTGCATGTAATCTTGCCAGTAACATGTACATATTTGGACATACTCGGTATGATCTATAACAGTTCACTAATAGTGAATGGTTCACTACTAGTGAACTAATAGTCTGCTTTGTAAGAAAAAAAGGATTATGTAATAATCTTATGTATAAATAAGTACATAATCATAAATCTTGCTGGTTTCTTTTTCTCACTCTCATGTTCTCCATGAGAAGTACACATATTCTCTCACATGTACCCAGAGTGAAGAAGCTGTGACATGTAAAACCACTTCCCATGATTTTTTGAATTTTGGATAAAGCCAAAACTGTGCAGGAATAAATTTCTGAAAGGTACACTAATTTTGACTAAGGTTTTCTCTACACCTACTAGGTTACAATAGGTCATACACTAGTAAAATAATGCAGAGGAATTATAAAATTAATGTGTTGGGCTTGTTTTTTCCCTTTCCTTTGGCACAGTTCACATGTTAGGGACACCAAGTGCAGTAGCTTCCAGATAAGGTCTGTCTTACCCATCCTGCTCTTGCCCCTGGCCATAAATATTGAGCAAAGTATTTGTTTTACTGGTAAAAGCCCTTGGTTCCTCTTCCTTTCAACTGGGACAACAGAGTCATCCACCCGAGGCTGGGGGCAATCCTCTTGCTCTCACACAAGCAAACATCACACATTCGTCTCTATCACGGTCAACATTTGTTGTCACATATGCATTTGTATTTACCTAATTGATCTAAGGCTCTAATGTATTTTTATTCTTAATTTCTTGGTGAATTTTGCCATAGCTCAGTGTCTGACTCTCCACAGTCCTTGCCTCTCTTTTGAGATATCTTATTGATTCAAGTTTTGTAGAGGATTGAAGCAGTGTCTCAGTGGCTCATGTTGTTATTTTGCCTACAGAGCAGGATTTTCAAATTTGATGATGAACAGAACAAAGCCCTTTAACATTTGGTGGTTGATCCAGGTATCATCAATGTGACATCCCTCCTCTCCTTCTCATCATGTCTATTGTCTGGGTATCACTCTGCAGACCAAAGATACTTGGGAACAGAGTAATTTGGATTAAATAATCCAGTATTCAGTAACAGCCTTCTTGTGCACTTAATGAGATAGGGGTCCTATCCAAAACAGGAAAAAGATAGTTATAATAGGGCCAGTTCTGATTTCATCATCAACCTTAATTTTGGTTCCTCTCTAATTGTTTATTTGAAAATTCTGTACCCTCTATCATAATCTTTAATATTAATTTCTGTGTTTTTATGTAGAGAGAGTGTGTGTAGTTAGCTTAAAGTTTCTGAGAAATGTGGCTTTGAATAGCGTCCATTTTGTTGAAATGAACTGGCAACCAAAATACACTCACAAGGTTGTCTGAATATTATTTCCCACATTGTTTGGTTTGCTGTAAATCAATAGGTTCTACCAGAGCCTGGCTGAGTGAGAGCACTTTGCTTTGTCTCTTTATCAATTTCATCATCTTCAATCATCTTGATGATACTATTGACCAATTATGTAAAAAAAGTCAGGCCTCAAGTACAGGTTGACATGTTGTTCTCTCTTTAGAATGCAAGAAAGAAGTAGTTACCACCTCTTTGGCTGGAGATATTTTGGGCCACTTGCTCTCTAACTTGAGTCTGCTTGAACTTCAGGCCAAGCTGTCCTCCACCAAACTAAATACCTCTGTGATGTAAAGCATCTGAGGAAGGGTCACCTGGCTGGCAGCGCTGTGATTGTGTGCATGGAGGAGTGAGCAGGAGCATTTCATTGCAGCAGCTTTGCTGACCTGGGCCAGCAATGCCAGAGAAACTGCTGGTCCTGTCTCCTCTTTGTTGAAGAAAGGACAGGCAAAGCTTTGCTGATCAACTGAAAACTAATCTTCCTTTTCTTTCTCTGGTAGGGTTAGTTTTCAGCTGGATCAATCACTTGATCCAGCTGATTGCATGGCTGCTCACATCCTGGTGCCTGCATTGGAGAGAGAGCTCTAGCAGGGCACGAGGCTGGAGAGGGCAGGTCAGCCCTTTGGCCTGGGTCCATCCTCAGCCCTCAGCAGGAGCTAGAGCAGTGTTAGTAGACAGGCAGCTCTGTTACACTTCTGCCCCTCTTGCTCCTCCACTTTCTGGAGCAAAAGCCACCTGCCTCGGTGATTTTGAGTGTCAAATAATGTGTGATTAGGATGCTTCTCTTCTCTGCACTTGCATCTTGAGAGACATCTGATCCAGTGTTTCTTGCTCCACACTGTTATTGTCATTTCTTGCAAAAATCTTTTGGAACAGTCTGTAGGTCAATCTGTTAGACGAAGATGTTATTCTCTTAAACCTGAATGAGAATGTAGACCCCCTTGAATTCTAGTTTCAATTCTCAATGCTTTAAATGTGCCATGCTGTGATTAAATTGCAGGTGCACTACTAAAATTGATAGGTTACAATTTCCAGAGGTGTCTTTTACCTCTGTGGTTTTTTGGTTTTTTGGGTTTTTTTTTAGTGTGTCAAGGTATTTCCATTAGCTTCTTCTGCTTTTGTTCAGTCTACTGCTATTGATTGCATGGGTTCCAGCCCTCTGCTTTAAAGAGATAGGAGAAGTCTGCTCTTTCATTTCTTGATAGTAAATCCTCAAGCACTTCTACAAAATCATCTTTATCTTCAATAACAACTGTCATCTTCCTCTGGGCCTGTGGCATCAGAAAAGGGTGGCAGTGTACTCCTGGCTGATGGCATTGACTTGCATGGAGAAATTAATTTTTATAGTGTTATTCTCAGCTTTCAACATTAAATTTTTAAATTTTGCTACAGCAACTATGCTATATAGGCAGCAACATGTTCTCTACAAATAACTAGAGTAGCTATCTCATGTTCGTTACTGTTTAATATCTTCTTAAAATCTGTATTCCTGTTGTTGTGACAGGGCCTTTGCATCTAAGAATGGAGAGCTAAGGCATCCAAGACTTTCACTTGGCCATCAGCTGGAAACCATAGATTTGAAAAATGATCTCATTGTTAGAAACTGAACCAGCCTTCATTTTGCTGTTTAACATTTGCTTTCCATCACTGAGGAAGTATGGTAAATTGAAAGAGAGTGAATGTGATGGGGGCACTGTAAGATTCTCTGTCAAATTCAACTATGAGCTTGGCATGTCTTGGCAGGGTTGTTGCATTGACACAGATGGCAACTGTGCTGTCCCATACCAGGAACGCTGATTTGAGCAGACTGCTCTTCTTTCTATGAGAGGAATACAAATTCACACCTAACATTGAGTGAAGTGTAACAGACAAATACCGAGTATTGTTTCCCCATAAATAACACCTTTGAAAATTTTTATTAGAAAACCAACTATTTGCTAGTAGGTTGAAGTGCATGGTTTTAGAAAATTCTTTTCTGGAAGAAGGAACTACTCAGTGGTTCTGACAAAAAATTTGCTTATGTGAGTAAATGTGTACTGATGTTGAAGAAAATAACCTTCATAATGGCAAGTAACTTGTGATCACTGCTGTGTGCATTCAGCACATTGGTTCAAACTCGTTGCACAGATCTGACATTTTTCTTTCTGTTCACCACCTTCCATGCCCATGAAATGGACTTTAAAGCTAATATTTGTCCTTACACATTCTTTATATTTAGAAATTCTTCACACCTCTAGATGTATAAAATACCAATAAGCAGATATATTCTTTGCACCATGATAAACATTTGGATTGTCAATTTGCCTTAGCATTTGATTGAAAACAATAGACAAGCGTTACCTTCTACACTCTTTGTGTGTATATATATTAATATATATATTCACATTAGTTTATTGTGCAACCTCTAGACTTACCCACACACACCAAAGCTCCAAATCTGTTCTGTAATGCAGTTTGATTTTTCAGTAAGTATGTATTTAATTTTTTCAGTAAGTATGTACTACATTCATATGGTACATATTTCAGTAAGTACGTATTTCATATAGAGGTTAAGTCTTTAAAGGAAAAATAAAAAATCAGTTCTGTTTCTTCTAGATTGTTTGGTGTTCTGGCACACCGTGCACACAGCTCATGAACAGAAACTGTCTGGAGGGCCTAATAACTGCAAAGAGGAGAAATTTTGTTCTTATATCATTGCAGTAGTTCTAAAACACGGGAGGATAGCCCCTGCCTTCCCTGGATTTTCACAGGATACATTTTGTTACCTCTTACTCAATACCGAATGTTTTGTAGGCTCCCTTGTTGTTAGCAAGTTGCTGTAAGTTGTTATTGTGTTTTTGTTTCCATAATCCACATCTTCCTGTTTGTGTGCCTGAGAGCAGAGATTTTTTATTTTAAGAACGGTTTACTCAAACTGAAATGAGATTATCTGGGCTGGCAGGGAAAACCATTCTGAGAGACTGTCTGCCTAAACATGCCCTCTCCTTTGGATGAGAGCAATTCTCCAGCTTACAGTTTTTAGTAGTCCCCTTGGGCAGTATGTAGAGAGTAGTAACTTCTTTTGCATTTGACTAGTCAGTTTTGGCCACCTGGTGACTCATAGCTGTCATTTCAAAATGATACTTTTTTGGTGTATTCCAATTGGAATAATAATGGTGGAAAAGTTAAAGCAGGTAAAAGAAAAAGTACAATTTTATCCATGTGCAGGCCATTCAAATAAATTTTAAAAAAACCAAACCAAAACAAAAAAACCAAGTTAATTCTCAGTACGTCTCTCTCTAAAACAAGTGATTGACATTAGAAAAAAAGTGGGCTTTTTCCTAGATAAACCATTTAAATAGAAAAACACCATGGAAAAAAGACTTTTCGAGTGTGTTTTTCCACAGTAGAGATGGTATTACAATGTACCTCTGAATATTCAGACTGATTTTTTTTTTAAAATCCATTTCCTGATACTGTCCCCTGCTAGAAGCCGGGAAAGTTGGGCAAGAGTTTGAGAAGTGCCCCACTTTGCAGCCAGATGGCTTTCCCTGTGCTGATTAAATAGCTCAGTATCCCTCCACCACACTTATTTTCCAGCTTTTGGGGTTTAATTTATGAGGTCTGAGGTGTTTCCTTCATCCCAATCCATGTTTCCATCTCTGCAAGGGTGATAGAGCAAAGGGAAGCAGCTGGGATTGGGATGAGCCGTCTGCCGCAGTCTGTGCGATGGGTTAGAGGTGACTTCTCTGTTTTGTACACAAGGTCTCCATGTGACAGGGGGCCAGCATTGTGAACCTCAGCACTGCAGGGGTGTTGCCATGATCCTCCCCCAGCTTGCCCAGCTAGGCTTGCCACCAGCCAAATCCAAAGACTTCAGGCTGGAGAGGAAGGAGATGCTGCTGCAAGGTTTCTATGGAGACAGAGGTGGAAGATGAGAGACAACTAATAAGAGGCCAACTCAGACAGCTCCTGGGTAGTGATTTGAAAATAAGGACTTTTAAAAATAACCCTTTGCCTTATTTTCCCCCACCTAATCTATGTTTCTGAAGAAAGAAATCAGAAAGGTAGTGGGTTGCCAGCAGCAGTGAATGAGAACTCTCACTCACACCACTTTCATCTCTTGGCTGTCATGCAAGACCTGTAAGTAGCAGTTTACTAAAACTGGCTGCAGGCTTATAAAGTGTGTAGTAATTGTAATTTTGGACTTGGAGAAAACGCGAAATGCATTTTAAAGGTATTTTTCCACCCCTGTTTTTGTCCTTTTGAATGCAGTAATTTCAAGGATGGCACAAAGGCTCTTTCTAAGCCATGAACTCACACCAGATATTAACTGTGGCAAAATAGATATATATTTTACTGCATTCAAAATATTGTTGGTGTGTTTTACCAGTATGAAAAGCAAGATCTAGGTTGTTATTCCCTTTAATCTGTTTTGTTTCTATTTACCCTTCACAGCGTTGTCCCTACACTGACAGCTTCTAATGTAGACATTAGAATGTTTCAGGAAAAAAATTATTACAGTTTTCCCAAGAAAGATCTTAGAAGAAGGTCATCATGTATCAGTGAAAAAGGGAATTTGCCAAGTCTCTGTTTTACTTTTTTTTCCCTTTCTCCTCAAAAGGTTTAAGAGGCGGGAAATTATGATTGTATCAATTTCTTACATAAAATTTAAAACTTATACAGCAGGCCATAATTGGAATTAAGGGTGAATTTTGTGCTTTCAGTCTCATGCTAGATTGATTTTTGCTGCTGTTATGTTTATGTGATGCTTGGATGCTTGTATTAACCTTTAGAATACAGAAACTAGATGAGATTGCAACTCAGCTTCTTAATCAATTTTAAAAAAATCTATTGAGAAATTAAAAACAAAGAAAAAATAGTACACTCAAGAGAGGTGGGAGGTCCACAATTCAATATAATGATCCATACTGATGCTAAACCAGAATGAGAAGACCAGCTAGTTGATATCCTTTTGCATTTGTGTGCCCCTCCTCAGACTGGTCTCACTCTTGTCTTATGTCTCTGACCGATGCCTTAGGAATCCAGTGAAACCTGGGGCAGAGGTAGTGTGGTCTCTGCCTTCTCTGTCCTGTCACATGTGCACAGGAATATTCCTATTTTTCTTATTGTATCCAGAGTCTGATTTGCTCCCCAAAGCCACTTGTGCATCTGATGGGCATGTCTGTGAGCATGTGGCTGTGTGATGCTGCTGAGAAAACTCTCCAGAGAAACAAAGTGGTGGCAAAGATCAGAAATCAGTTGTTTGTGGAAACTGGGAGCACTGTTGGTTGGTTTAGGTAAAGTTCACCTGGAATCAATTCCTTCACTTCATACCTCAGATAAGAGGCACTTCTGAAATTTTAGAAAAAAAAATCTTTGTGTGGACAAGTGGGAGCAGAGAACAAAGTGTCTGGTTAATTTGAATGAGAAAAGTTATTTTGCTGGAAAAGGGCATATGTACAAGGAGGGCATTTAAACTCTGTGCATTTAGCAAAAATTTTTTCTAAAGTGTCATACAAAAATTCAATAACCTTTAGAAAAAGTTACCAGAACTGCAGTATTATTATAGTATAAACCAAATAAATTTGATTTACCTCTAAAGGCAAGTTGTTGGAGGTTATGTAGGTCTCCATTACACATTTTTTCTCAGTCTTGATTTGGAGGCAGAGAGAGGAAAAGGAGTAAGGAGTTGAGGAAGGAATAGCTAAGGCTTATTTTAATTAATAGTGATTTAAGTATGAGCAATTTCCAGCATCTTAGTATTACCTACAGAAAAGAAGAAAATGGTTACTATCTACCAGGAGTTTTATTTTTCCCTTTGATATACTCCACATTCCTCCTGTTGATCATAATATACTTAACAGTTGTGCTTGCAGACTTGAAAGTGTAACACATGCTGATTTGTCCTCCCAGAGGCATGCTAGATTTGACATGCAGTACACAATTTGACTTTTTAAAATACTGTATTTGTCACTGTTGAAAAGCTTCTAAGACTATAAACATCATTATTTCATAAAAAACAACAACAGCAAAGCCAACTGCAAAACACATCAATTGCTACAGCTTGCTGTACATATACATATACATATACATATACATATACATATACATATACATATACATATACATATACATATACATATACATATATTTGTACATATATACAGGTATAAGTTTAGAATATTAATAAAAATATTGAATGTTGCAGCAGTGTAGGAACCATAATATGCAAAAGCCATTTTCAGTAGATTTTTACTGCTGTAAAATAATCCCTCTGGTCCTAGAATTGGTCTTCCACAGCACCGTGCCTGGTAAGTGCTGTTTTGAGTATCTCTTAAGAGATGCCAGAATAAAAGCAGGGTTACACTGCTGTCAGTACAGAAAGCAGGTCACTTTCCAGGGACGGTCAACGACATTTAGTCAGGTAAGTGTGGAAAGTCCCCTGGGAAGGTGATCTAGGCACTTAAATACTTCCTAAGTTTTATAGCACATTATAGAATTTCTGGGATGTCCTTTTAAATCTTGCACCACTCAACAGCAGTGGAAATGCTGCCAGAAGGATTGGTAGACATACCTATCCATTGAGACTGTATGTAAGTAGTGAGGGTAGCACCCATCACCATAGCCTGGGAACATAATTAATTAAAATATTATTTTTATGTTCTTTTCCTGAACTAGCCCTGCTGGCACAATTTAAGCTCAAACTTAATATATTTAATAATGTTTAATAATATTTGGATTAGTCCAGCTGGCATGAGTCACACTAAGGGAAAAAAAGATAACAGTTTTGATATCGTTCACTTAGATGGTCATGTGATAGGTCCTAACACATGTCTGTAGAAATGGAGGTGTTAATTTATGGCAGTACTACTGCAGGGCACTTTCAGGGTGTGGGGAGCAAATGTTAACTTTTTCTCTGAATGTTTCTTTTGGAAGAGATATTTAGGAAGCAATTTTGCAGCCTTGGTTCTGCTTCTGTGTAGATGGGTTTTTTTTTGGTTTGTTTGTTTTGTTTTGTTGTTTTTTTTTTAATCCATCCCTATGAGTTTTTCTTTTGCTGCTTTTCCAATTTCATTGTTCTGGAATGTTGCACTCATGTGAGACAGTGCCCTTGGAGGGAGAGAATCAGAGACAGAGGAGGGGGCTTTGAAGCAACTTGAGCTAATCTGATTCATCCCTCAAATTATCTGTGTTCCACAGGACTGTCTGCCTGCCTGGTGAGTATATGATAGCCATCCATCAGCATTTGCAACTCTGGAGAGGTTGTTTCAGGCAGAGGTCAGATTTATTCAGCTTTTCTTAGAAGAGAGGGAGGGCAACTTGTTGGAAAATCTATTTATTTTTTTTGCCCCCTCCTTGTGGAATTCTCTCTTTAAAGTTTTTTTTTCCATTATATTTTGTCTTTAAATATTCTCAGAAATGTAAAGTGCATTGACAGAGTTTAGCAAATGCATTTCTTAGTTTAGCAAATGCCACTGACCGATGCTATTTTCTACTGTTCAATCTTAATTTTTCCCTTCTTAAATGCATCTCATTATAACTATCATATCTTCCCTGTCACATTAAGTGATTCAGTGAATCTGGTGGAATACAGACAAATGTGTTCCCTTGGCCATTGGTTCAGTTATCATCAGTTCTATCTAATTGAAAGAAATTGTGTCTTATTTTTGAACTTGATCATTCTCCACCAATTTCCTTTTCCTTCATTTTATTATTTTTGGTTGGGCTCAGGATAAATGCACTGTGTCTCATGAGAGTTTTTTTAACTCTTCTGAACGGGTTGCTGAGCCTTCAGCTTTCTTGGGACTGTGTATAAAGTGGCAGTTTTGGCCAGGTTGAATATTTGTCAAGGTAAAGGAAACAACTAGCAGGTCAGAGGGCTTTCCTACATGATGATTTTAATGCTCACAAATGCTGTGGTTAATTTAAATACAGCCGTAACTTTAATTTAAATAGCTCAGGAAAGACTCATGGACCAAAATAACATAGCAGGGTTGACTGCTAGAGCAGTCAAAAGCCTCCTGGCAGGAGTGTGCTGGAAGGAGAGAGTTTCTTAGAAAAGGAATTTACTGCTGTGTTCACAGGATGAATGGGTTGAAACAAGAATTTGGCAGGGGGGTGGGGGGGCAGGACAGGGGGAGGGGAAGGAAGAGAAGTCTCTCTGTTCTATGATACAGTTAGTTCAGATTTGGCTCTGCTTACATGAGGACATTGTGAGGAGAAGGTGACCAGAGAAGAGCCATTCTGCTGCCCAGGAAGAACAAGTTTTAAAAACCTTCCTGGCAGTGTGAAGCTGAGTTGTGGAACTCAGTGCCAGAGGAAATTAAGGAGGACAAAGGTGTAAGTTAAAAATGGAATTAGTGAGGTTCTTGGAGGGTAGACATCACAGTGGCTGTAAAATGTAACTGTCATCATATACCCTGTTCATTCAAGTTAAGTTTAAATCTTCAGTTTAATCAGAAAATGGGAGGAATATGTCCTAGTTTTATAATCTTCCTAGACTGCCTGCTCTGAGCCATGGTCAAGGACAAGCATACTCAGCACTGGCATGACTATTTTTGCAGGTCAGGGGGCTTGGATTTTTTTTCTCCAGGAATGAGATATTTATTTCAATGTTTACTTCTGTATTTTTTAAAGGTTGCACTGAAAACAAATTCTTAAATTATAGTAGTCAGCCTCTGCTCTGATTTTCATAAGGAGGCAATGCACAGGTGTTCATTAGGAACCTGTTGTGATCAGGCAACTTGTATCTTTTACCAGAGTTGTCTTCTTATTTGTGCAACTCCAAGTCTCTTGTAGGAGTTGAGTTACATAGTTATCATTGCACTCCATGCTTACAGAATGAATTCAACTGGGATCTTGGGTCCCACTTTTGTGCTTCTAGAAACTGCATCCTGTGGTTTCCTCTATTGCATTTGAGATTGTTCGTGTTCTTTAAAGTTAAACCAGGAACAGCTTAATTTTGTGTCAGGCTAGCTAGATTTTTATGTCACACTTATAATTTTGAGTCAGACAAGATAGATTTAATAGTTTCTGACTCTTTCTCTCCCTGATAAGATTGATTTTTTTTTCTTTTTAATTTTGCACGGGTACAGAAAGAGGGCTTTGACTGAACACAACCTATTTAAAGTTTGATTTTCTATTCAAAGTTTTATAATTAGGAAAGAAAAAATACCAGAAATTACTTGTTAGTAATTTTTTTTCCTGTAGCTTCTTGATTGATGGCAATCATCAGTGTTTTTGGAATCAGCCCATTAAAACATATTTGAAGCTTAAATTCCAGGTTTATGGTAGTATGCTCTTTATTTCTGAAAAATGTGGCTGGCCCATAGTGAATTATGCTATTGAGTTCTTCAGTCTTAAAATAAATATCTACTAGTGCATCTTGTCCATTCCTCACTGTTCTTTCATTATTCTATCCTCAGTTCCTGGAAGAAGTAAGATAAGACTCAGAAGCTGGTGGGGATGGGTTTTGGTGAGTGGGAGAGACATTAACAGTACTGAAGGCTGACAGCTACTTTAGATTTTAAAAATCCCTTCTTGGACTTTGAAGTTTAGTATATTTAGTAAAGGAAAAAAAATGCTAATTTAATTAGCATTTTCATTTATGGATAATTCTGTTTCAAGTTGTCCCCTCCTAAAACTAGTTTTAATATTGGTGTTATCTGTTCCAAGAAAATAGAATGCAAAGATTGCTTTTAGGTTGTGGGCTGGGAACTTATTTAAACATGAATCCCTGAGGAGGAAAATCACTTTAGCTCTCTTTAGCTCTACCTTAATTGTATTGAAAAGTTTCAGGAGATAGTTAAATGAAATATCCTCCATCATTTAGATATTTATGGGAATTATTTTAGAGTAAAAATAGTAAGTTTACTTGAGTTACTAGTTCAGAATTTTGAATTGTGCAAAACATAGCCCATATATTTTGGGATGAACATCGATTGTCTTGGTAACTGACTAAATTATATTGAAATATATATATATAATTACTATTGAATCCAACATTTTGGTGGAATTATACCACTTAGATGTATACCTCTTTTAAGCCTTGAATGTGAGTTCCTGGAAAATATTTTCTGTTTATATTAAACAGCACAGCAATATGGATTGTTAAAGCCCAGGGAAACATGTCTTTTTATCTTTATTGCAAATCTTGTTAGCGTGCATGTGATGGCAGGTGCATCCTTTGTTTTCTAGTATTCCAAAATCCAAGGAACACTGTTACAAAATTTTGCTATTCTAATCCGCATTTTATATCTGTTTGCACAGCAAAATTTAAATCACTGAAGCCTAGAGATTCAGAAGTTGTAAGCTTATATTTCATATCTAGTTCCTGAAAATGCCTCCTTTTCCTGGAAGAATATCTGAGATGATTCACGTTGGTCAGAAATAGCCTCAAGTTCCCAAACACCAAAGATCTTAGTATTTCTTAGCTCTTCCTAGCTTGATTTCAACCTAATTTGGCGCATAAATTGTAGTTGACCTCAGACAGAATAATTCAGATGTTTGAGCCTCTTAGATGTGTAGCCAAAAGCGAATTGTCTTGTTGCATGTATTTTTAAACATCTGCAATCTGAGCCGAGAAGCAGAATGCAAATTCTAGGACTTGAAGATACCTGTGAGATTATGAAAATTCCTTTGAGACTGCAGAGAATGCTGGTGCCTATGAACACGATTTTTTTTCCTAGGCACGGTGTATTTAGAAATTTAAAATTTGCTTTAATTTCTGGTAACAGAAGTAAAAATGACAATAGAAGCAGCTCATCAATAATTTAATAGTAAATGTACAGTCTGAGATAATAACTTTTGTTGAACCTTTTAATGCCTATTCCACAAGGACTGAAGGAATTGTTTCCTGCGGTTTGTATTTCTGTTTTGCTGGGATAGAAGAATTTTTTGTTCATGAATGAAAAAAAAAGTTGTAGCAAATTAATAGTAGCAGAATTGGTTCTTTCAGTAGCTTTCTTTTAGTTGAGTAAGTACCAGTACACAGACAAATGATATTTTCAATAGATTGCAGAGGAATTCCCACGCCTCTTAGGAATAAAACCAGCTAACTTCTCAGCTCATGATAAGTGGGGTTTAGGTTGGGAGCTTTGAGTACTCAGAAAATTTGACTAATAAAAGATGTGGTGATTATTTTACTTAATTAAATGTCGAGTATCTCTCTATAAATTCCCTACATTATATAGTAATTTTTGCTTGAGATATTTCATTCTCTGTGGTTTTTTAGAAGTCGTGGGGGAAGCCGTTTCAGCCTAAGTTTGAGGGAGAATTGTGTCTAAACAAAGAGTTTTGAAATGCTTTTATTGTCTAAAATCATGGGTTTGATTCCAGGATGGGATTGTTTGGTCCTTCACTTATATAAAGCCTATAAAATGGGCTCTGATGAGATTTTTTTTTCTCTGGAGGTTGTTTTTATAAGCACCTATAATACAGGGTTCTCTTGACTATGGAAGATGTGGCCCTTTTTATAATCGCAAGCTCTTTTGGCCAAACTTCTGTCTAGTCATTGGTCCATAATATACACTCACTGTCTTCTACCAGCCATCCTGAACAAAGTCACATGTCAGTGGCTGGTGAAAAAACTGGTCTGTGCACTGATTCATAAGATCCTCTCAAATTTTTTGAAAAGTTTCAATTTGTTTTCAGAAGCATTGCCAGTGTCAATTAAAACAAAAGATTTCATGCATGAAGGAAATGGGTGTGTGGCACCATGACTTCATATTGTGTGCTATTTCTCAACAACACAAATTGAGTAGGTTTTAAACTTGCCTTGGTTTTCCCTAGTTTATAGGGTCTTAGTCTATAGGGTTACTGGTTCTAAAAGCTGTTGTGTTATGAAACTGAAGGCAATAAATAACATGGGCCCCCACAAAGCTGTGAGTTCATCTGGCATCCCCATACAGGATCTGCTGCCAGTATGTATCCACAGATGAGACCAAACATGCTGTCACCTCTCCAGAGAGACCCCTTTTCTTCTGAAAATCTTGTTTTAAAAAATAGACAAATATTTTGGTCCAGGATAACAAGCTTTCATATTGAGTCTTAGCAGCAGAAGCCACAATAGAAATTGTCACGTGTGCTTCTTATGGTATTGGGATCATGTTTGGCACTTCACCTTAAGTAAGGAGGTGTGCAGGAGCTGCTTCTCTGAATAGTCCCCTCCCTGATCTCATTGAACTAGAGTATATCTAACATACTGCCAGTGATAACTGAGTATGGTACCTTTTGCAGCCAGTGAAGGTAAGGAGCTGTGGTTATGATTTTTTCCCATCTGTGTCATGAAAATTAGCTCTGGTTTTCTGCCACAGGCCTCAGAAAAATGTTGGCTTTGAGCTTTGGAAACTTGAGGTGGAAAAAAAGGAAAGGAATCTAAGCTCCATTCCATAAAGCAAAATATCCAGGAACAAAATCCAGATGGGAATTTGAGTATATTTTTGAGCACTAGGTCATCATATTTAGGAGCAATGATCTAGTAGATCAGCAACAAGGAGTAAGCAGTGGCCTTAGCTGGCATAATTTCAATTGAGGATAATAGACTATTGTAGCTTTCTGACTATATACATTAAAACAGGTTGGCATGCCTATACCAGATCCAGAAGAAACCTGTTAGAACTGCATCCTTAGGTACCTTCTAACTTAGATAGGCATCTTTTAAAATTCAGGTTTGAAAGGTGCCAGTGATTCACAGGAATGCACATTTTCTGGGAAAAAGCAAAGCTCCTCTGAGACTGGCAGTTTTGGAATGCTGAGCTCAAAACCAGCTGTCTGTTCCAGGAGAGTATAGACATGGAGGGAGATCTGCTACATCCTATTTGAAGAAAACAATAGTGTGGTGTGGTTTTCTGAGGTTTTCTTTCCTCAAAACTGTGATGATTTTGTTTAACTATGTTTTTGACAATGTCTGATCATGAGGTAAAGTGAAGTGTAGAGCAGGTTTGAGAACTAGTTCAGCTATGCAATGAAGGCTAATTTACTATGAGTTCAAAAGGAAATCATGTTTTCAGGGAAAAAAATTGGGATTTATGATGTCAAGTTTTATGTGAGCCTAAGTATATTTTGCAGATTAACTATTCTTGTGGATTTGTTCCTATCGTGTCTAAAGACAGAAAGGAATGCGTCCATCACAAAGCAAGTCCAACTGTATAATCTCAAATGAGGATGTCATCTGTATTGTGGAAGATACCCTTTTTACTTTCTATTTTTCAGGACTTGCTGACAAAGCATCAAATTTACCACCAATCACCTTTGTCTCACCTTGCACTTTCCCTCCACAGGTGCCGGGGTCTTGCTGAGCCATTGCCGATGCTCGGAGGCTGTGCTGAGCAGGAAGATTGCAGTGAGCCTCTTCCCATGTCCTGGGGGAGCCAAATGCCATGTGTGGCAAAACCCTCCGGGGGGGTAACACAGGTGTGTGAAAAATGTTGGGAACATGGCTCCATATTGATTTTATATTAATGTTTGACATGCAGAGTGGGAATAATATTCCAGTGGCAATTCATCTCAAGACATGCGCTATTATACAAAATAAATGTCAGTGTTTGCCCTCCATGCATGCAGCCTTCTGATTCATGCAGATAATTAGAAGATTTTGAAATTTAGGTTGTCCACTCCTCTTTCTTAGCAGAGGAAAACTAATTAGTGTGTCTTGAAATCATTGCTAAGAAAATAATATCAAAGTTTTTTTTCTGCTCCTTTTGCTCTTCTTCAGAGACTTTGAGCAACATTAAATGTTCAAGCTCACTAACAAAATAAATACTGAGGTCTGATCCATCCTGTTCTTTTTATGCTTTCTGCTGCACCTTTCCGTATTTCCCTCAGCTTTTCTGATGACTTAGTAAAAGTCCCATTTAAGATAGTCAGTATCAGAGCACAGAGATAGAATGCTGATTCTAAGCATAAATATATTCTGATAAATCACAAGTCAGTGATTGGTAAAAGCAAAGTTTTGATAAAAAAAATGAGTCAAGTTCTGAAAAACACAAGCCAGGCCTCATAAGCAATTCTGATACTTTTCATGGATATGCACATTTCTAGGCTATTACAATTATGATCTGGTGCAATGTGACGCTTTTGCAATTTTATGGTCAATGAAAAGTGCACACTTCATAGCTAGAGACTGAAATCCACTATTCCTTTAGTCAAAAAATGTGCACAAAAAAGGGAAAAAAATATTTCCACACACTATACTGTCAGAAAACAGAGGCTGATGATGTGGGAATTCCCTGAAACTTGCAGAGAGGTTGTGTTCTCCTCTGCTGAGGATGACATCTGTAAACATCATGGTGGGAGCACTATTCACTGATGCTTGGAGAGAAACACCTGATTGACTTGATTTTATTGCCTGAGAAATAATTTGAGTAATGTGAAATAATTTAATTGTCTCTATTCTGAACCTGAAGGCAAGACTGAAAAATCCAGGGTGTGAGTTTTCCATGGTGACTGAAATCAATCAGATGGGGGAACTTGTGCATGTAGCTGGTACCTTCTGTGATCAGGACCTGATTCTCACTTCAAATTTTCTGGAGCTGTCTGTTCTTTTCTGTGGTCTTTATTTTTCTATAGGCAGGGAAAAATTAAAATGAGTAGGTTACCATGTCAGTAGGCTTTAGAAAAGGAAACAAACTATTTTCATTAAACCAAATACGTTCTTAGAAGAAATTACTTTCCTTTGGTCAGAGAAAAGATGGTATCCTCACTTCCGGTTTCTCCTGTGACTTAAGAAACCAGAAAATTCCCATGGTGAGCTAGGATGTTCGCTTATTTTAATATTAAAGGATATTAGTTCAGTCACTTTACAGTAGTAAGAAAGTGTAGATACCATATTATCTGTTAAAAAAATTATTTTTAGAAAAAACAGAAAAACTGATTTGTTCACTTAAGCTTAAAAAGGAGTTACCAGGTGGTCTCTTTCCCAAGGTTTGGGCAGATAATACATTCAAGGCTTAGAGAATAAAGAAGCATGAGCCTCAAGCATCTCTTCTCCTCATATTCTTTTGAATTACTGTACAGTAATTTAGGTAAGTGGCTTCTGTTGCTCCCTTAATGACTACGTAATTTTCTTGCTGTGTTTCCTCGCATAGGATCACAGGATGACTACACAGTTACTTCAGTCATATCGGCACTGGACTAGATAACCTCAGATTTCTAGACTGAAATATCTCAACAGAATGTGAAAAAAAGGGGAAAAATATTATGCTTTTCATGCTTGAACAAATATAACAGTGATGAGAAACTAGTTTTTTAAGATAGAGGCAGTGGAGAGGTATTGCTTGAAACTGTCTTTTAATATCTTAGTTTTAAAATGATACACCAATACATTCCACAAAAATACTGAATAAAAATATGAATTTTGACCATTTTAAGTGCTGTTATATTTACAAATATTTTTATTTCTTCTGTAGTAAGATGCCAATTTTAGAAAAAAATTAATATTCAGAGTAAGTTTTTGTGCAGGATTTTGAGTAGATGTTACACCAAAAGTATTGGTTTTTTATTTACTGGCAATATACTTTAGTGTAAATGGTATACCAAGTTAATTGAACAATATTTTCTTATTACTTATCCTTTTGATCACATAAGTTTTTTTCACCAAGATAGAAAATGTCTTTCAAATTTCAGTTAGATAAAAAGACTTACACAAATATTGCTTAGTGGCACTTTTATTGAAATGGTTTCTAAAAAAGAAAATTAGGTCTATTTAATGTTTCTCTTCACCAAGGAAAACAATACTGAGAAGAGAAAAAACTGTTTATCTGGAGTACAAAATGCTTCTCTGTTCTTAGGAGAGGCAAATACCTTTTTTTTCATCATATCAACAAATTTTTCTTATGTTTTGGAGCAAAGTTCTCTTATAGCTTCTGGTCCAGAAAACGATTTTGAGATGCTGTTTAAGCAGTAAGCCTGTAATAGTTTATTTTTGTTGTGAATTTCCATTGCTCATTCCTATTGTGCAGGTAATGACTTTGGGGGCACAGAGTGAAATGAAATTCCCCATTGAGTAGATAAACACTCATTTATTACTGCTTCTCTGGGTGCCAAAATATAGACTAGTTGATAGTGAGAACCTCTATCAGTTTTTAGCCTTTGACTCCAGATCACTGAGGTAATCACATGACTCATATCACCTCCAAAGGAAAGGCTTCTCTTATGAAAGAGTGGTTGAAAGACTGTTGCTGCATTATTAATAAAAAACAGAGGCAACACAGAATCCCTGATGTCTCAGGATGATGAGGTGAGACTTTGAATTGTCCCACAGGAAATGGTTTTATTTTATTTATTTTCTTCCAGCAAGTTTTGCATTTCCTTTGTTGCCAAAGGCAGCTGTAGTGCTTTCATGTATAGATTACAAAATGCAAATAGCAACTCTACAGTTGATAAGTGGTTGGAAATGCTTTGTGCCACAGAATGGCAAACCTACTTGGAATGTATCTCATACATACATTTCTATTTTGTAGTACATCTGCTCAGGGTTCCTGGGTAACCTTGACGAGCAAGGACGCTCTGCTGAAGTCACAACAATGGTGATATGGGATGGTAAAATACGTGGAGCAAGCATCAAAATAGAGCTATTGCTTCAGTGGAAAAAAAAAATCACTCTTCCTAATCACATAGGCATTGAATTGGTGAAGGGTATGTAGTCAGAGGCTAGATGTTTCATTAATGATGGATGATGTAATTCAATAATGTAGTTTAAAATTAACATTTAGTAAGGACTCACCTATGGTTAATTTATAGTAACTTCACTTTTATTTTGATGATTTAGGTTCAATGCTCCAGGAGCCCTACCTTGGGAACACTGTGTAGCAAGTTTAGCTGATAATGTTTAACAAGAGCCAGGGGAGCAATGACACCTAATCCATATGAGATTTAAGGAGCAAGAGATTCCCTCCGATCTAGAACATTCCTATTGCTTATAGCTCACAGTCATTATCTCCTCTTTCAGAAAGAACTAGTTATCTTCATAAGCTAATGCACTTCCTTTTATTTCTTATTTAATGGATTTAACTTTCTTCAGGTATATGAACACATAGTGGGTTTTTTTGTGCCCCCTGACTTTGCACAGCAACTTGCGATGGGTGTATGTGAAGTGTCTGTCAACCTAATAAGTACTTACCTAATGAAATAATACCATTTAGAAATAATGTGCCTTGGCTAGGTGATATGACCTGGCAATAGTAAGTCACACCACAAAACAGGGCACAAAATTAAAATTAATTAGGTTTGGTTTAGGGCTTTTTATAGTTAAATTGATTTTAAGTTAGGCATATGTTTGTCTTTATTGCACATTCAACAGTTTTATTAGTAAAAAGTGCTGAGGTACAGTTTTAGATGAAGAACAGCAGCAGCACTCGGCAAGCTCTAAGTGCAGCAGGCTGGTACCATTTGTGTATATTGGCATGGAAAGGACAGTGCTGTGGAGTTAACAGTGTGCTTGTAGTTCCTTATCATACTTTAGTTGATCTATGACGTCCATGAAAGTCCAAAGAAAATCAACCAGGATTTGGATGGTCAGCATTCTAGAAAACTTTCCCCAAATCCACAATTTGAAAGAATTAGTCAATTGAAGAAAAGGTTTTGGATTGAGATTCAATTACATGAGAGGTTGTTGCAAAGAAGAAAGTACAAAACTGTCCTTTTGTCTATGGGGAGCAGGAGAAGAATAATAATGTTTTTTACATTCTAGTGAAGGAGGTTTAAGTTAGACATTGGTGAAACCATTCTAAGTGTAAAATTAGTGAAGCACAGCAGCTGATGGATTAGAGATGCTGCAGTGTCCCTGTTGAAGATTCTGAGAATGAGTTAGGCAAACTTCTGGCAGAGGAAGTTGAGTGATCCTTGTTGTGAGCAGAGGGGTGGCAAAGATGGCTCGTGGCATCCAGACCCATCCTGTCTAGGTCAGCTCTGTTTTTACACTGTCCTTGGGAGGCAGTGAGATTAAAAGCTTTGAATTGCAGTGGCTTCTTTACCCTGATCTGTTTTATGATTTCGTCCCTTACTTTGCTCTTGTTAGGGTATAAGATAAAACCTAAATATACTTTTGACCTGCAAGTTTCCACAGCTTTCTTTTTCCAAGAAGAGTATTAAAAGAAAATGCAATTCTGTTTAATACTATTTTAACCATGGTTTTGTGTTATTCTTCATTCATACGTTGTGAATGAAATATTTTTCTAATAATTTGAAACAAAATTTGCATATTGTCACTAGATAAAATTAAATCCCAGAAATTTATAGGTTAACTTCCGTTTTTATTTAAAGAAGATTTGTGGAAATTAATTAAATTGAAGATTGTAAAATGCCCTTCTGTTTTGGTTTTTTTTTCATATCGTAGCATAAATAAATAAAGTCCTTTTCATTCTAAATCTATGTAGCATTACATCATTTCCCACATCAATTTAAGCTTCTGTTCTCTAGAGATGTTGTTATTTACAGTAAAATCCTATGGTATTCAAGGTAATAAAATATGTCTTGTCGCAGCTGATGAAGACACTGTTTTCTAGAATGGATGGTAAAATTCATTGGAGCGTTAAAAAGGGTATTCTTGGTTTCTCATATGTAGATACAGCCTAAGCACTTGAATAACCAACAGAGTCACTAGGATGTCTGCCTGTAAGAACACTGGTGTTGGTGGTGAGAAAACAGAAGTATTTTTTGCTCATTGCTGTCTTTCTTCCTTATTTTTTCTTAGTATCTGACCTTTCTTGCCTTAATATTAATTTGTCTGACCTGTAGTTTGCTGTTCCATTTCTTTTTGTTTCAGTTCAAGAGCTGTAACAGGAAAATTGTATTGGAGTCCCACTGATATATTTCCTTTGAATGGCTGTAGAATTTAACTGACTGATATTATACAGTCCTAATGAATTTTCTTTACAGCATTGGGGATTAGAAAAACACTTTCTAACAAAAACCAAACCATTGTTTTCCACACAAGGGCTTGTTCCAATGTGCTCTTAGATTTGGAGAAAGAGCAGTGCAAAGTTCCATTAACATTTTTTAATTAGGAAAAAAATTTAATTGTGCTCTCAGACTTCACAAAGATCTGCGATCTTTCTGAGTGCTAAAATAGTGGCATACTTTGCTTCTGCCTCTCTTAAATCTGTTCTTTGAAAAGCACAATTAAAAGTGCATTTTTGCTGCTACTGTCATACTGTAGTTCTATGACAATTTTAGAGAAGGAATTTGCTTTGAGTCCAACAGGATGGGGCTGAAGAGCTACACATGAGAGAGAATATATTCTAGTGGGTTTTTAATAGATTTAAAAAAAACCCACTGTTTGTCTTACAGAAACAAGTAAAGGGCCTCCTGTGACACATAAGATTTTGTAAGCACACTGAACTGGCAATCAGCTAATCTCTGGTGTCAGAACGATATCAGTAATTGGATCCCCTATGAAACAACGGGAGTCAGTGGTGGGTGGATTGTTTCTTTGCAGTGCAGTGCAGGCAGCTGAGTGCTCCGTGCTCAGCTGTGAGGTTGTGGGAGCATGATTGCCACAGTACCAGGAGAATTGAGACAGGTTTTTAATTACCGCTTTATTGAATTATTTGGTATTATTTCTTGCAAGTGCGCAATGAAGCACCATGTGAGAATACTAATTTCTACTCGGTTAATCACAAGTAGTAGGGTTTCTGTTGCATGCTTGTAGCCTGCTTGTGTCTTTTAGTAATCATGAGAGATACCACTTTCACAGTTCTATACTTACTGCAGGTAAATTTTTGGGTCAGAAATAGTATTCTTTATGTGCTTGTGATATTATGATTGAAAGTCACAGGAGAGATTTCAGCTTTTCAGGATATCACAATGGGAATGCCTTGTTGTTCAAGTGCAAAAAAAAATTCAAAATGTAGAAGGGAGAAGTAAGAAATAATCTTATTTTCTGTTGTTTGTAATAAGTAGGCCTGTTTTGACTCAATTAATTATCAGAAGCCCCTGTTCTGCTGTGAGTATTTTCACCAAGAGCAATAACTCCTACAAGACAGATGTCCTGATATTTTGAAAGAGTGATTTAAATATGTATGTGTTTGGTTTTTGCATCTATTTGATGTTAAAATTAATTTTGGAGACAGCCATGCTGTAAGATGCTCTTTTTCTTTTACTGCCTCAGTCCATACTACTATGAAATAGTATAGCATATTTTCCAAGCCATTTAGGTCCCTAAAAGGCTAAGTTTTTAATCACCAAAGTACCAAATAAAACCAAGTCTTTGAAACTGTATAAAAACGTTTACTATCACATTATGTACTTAGCCTGACATGAACAACAGCTTCAAGCTTCTGAAGTTTATTTTTTCCCCAGCTTTGATATACTTTTCCTTCACCTGTCACCTGCAAATGTTATCGATGCTTGAATGAGTCAAAATACTTGAAAACTGTTTTACTATCTTATTCTGAATCTGGAAGAACTCAAAGTCACTCCCTATTTGAATTATATCTGTTGAGTGGAATTGGAAATGGAGAATATCCCTATGGGGAATATATAGGTAGAGAAATGCATAGAGGGAACAGTTTAAAAAGGGTTTTATTTATAATGTATGTTTGCGTGTTCTATGTTTATACTCTGTTTTTATAACTTCAGAAATGAACATAATTTCAGCATTAATCATCCATCCACAGTGACACTTTAATTGTTACTTTGCATATCAGAACTAGGCAAATAGAGGGAGAACACTGTTGTGTCTTCTCTGCCATGTGTCATTACTATCTGACTAACAACAGTAAATTGTAGTTTCATGCAGTTAAAGCAGGATTGTAACTGACTTTGTAAAGAGATCAAGGAAGGATGTTTAAAGTCCAGTAAGTTTTAATAACCTTTCCGGGAAAGAACAGCTTTTAAACTGATTTGGCAAAGAAAAATTAATTCTCTTTGGAATTAATTGCTGCTCTTCCAAGAACTGTTTCATGGAAGTTAGTTGTTTAAATGAAAGAACTATTGGTGAGCCCAAATCAGTTTTGTCTTTTCTGCCCTCAGTAGTAAAATAAAACAAATTAAATCAGGTGTATTTGCCTCATTCTTTTATTTTGCCTGAATGAATGCTACCGATAAAAGTAAAGTATCCTCTTGCAGAGCCCTGAAATATCTGACTATCTTCACCCTACTTTATTGGGGCTCTGTCCCTGAAGCATTGGTTCAGAGGGGAGTTTAAGTTTTTCCTTGTCCTTTCTGAAACTGCTGCCGTGGCGTAGTAGACATGCACGCACTATTATGTTTTGGGTTTGTTTTTTTTGTTTTAAGATTGTTTCTTCAACCACTGCCTCCCACCATAACTTTTGCAACATTTAAATATTTTTCTCCCCGTTGTAGTTTTCTGTGAGAAGGCATTATGTGCAGGGTTTTGCTGCAGCCACTTTTCACATTTAGAGTACTGTTTTTACAGCTTCTTTTGGCAGATTGAGCAAAGTGATAAGATTGCTATGTAGGAAAGTTAGACAAATAGATCAGCAATGTCTTTGGCACTGATACTTTTCCAAATACTCTGTTTTCTTAGTTGTCTTTTTCATGTTCTGTATAATGTCAGCATCACAGGTTCAGAGTCTTAATCAGATTCCAACTTTGTGGTTATCGCTTCTCTTTTTATATTTTATTATTATTTATATATGTTTGTTTTGTTTTGTTTTTTTCCAACAGCATTAAAAAGATAGTGTCCTTGTCTTATTTTCTTTGTGTGAGAAATGCCATTTAGGTTCTACTTTACTTTGACCAATTATACATTTTTTCCACCTGCTGTTTCCGTGGCGGGGTGTGCAATGAGGCAGCTTCCTGGTTCCCAGCGCTGGGTTGCTTGACAGGCTGTGTTGACTAATTGGTCTCTGCCATTTTCTCTGTCTTTCTCTCCTTTCCCTCGCTCCCACAGTTGGAGCAGAGCCTCACTGAGAACAGCCCACAGAAAGCATTCTCCCTGAGTTTCTGACAACCACCTCGTATTCGGTGCTGTTATTAGCGAAACAAAAGCAAAAGTCCTCGTGTGGGCTTCCCACAAGTAGTGAGGAGTCAAACTGTGAATTAAAAGTCTTTCCCCTCCTTTGCAGCTAGGAAAGAAACATATCAGTGATGTTTGAGGCACAGATCAGGCAGCTTTTTCAGAGCACCAAAGAGACTGTTAAGTTTTTGATACAGGGTTTGTTTTGTCCTTTCAGGAGAAGTAATCATAGCATGTCACATTTAGTAAGGTAATGAATTTAAGAACTGAATCATGAGGTAGGTATAATATAAATGTAGCACTCCATTCTCACACACTATCTATATATAAACTTTGAGCATCCTTCTGCTCTTCAAATTGAATAAACCCATATAAAAATGGATACCTTTACCAGTGCTCAGAAAAGTGAAGGAAGTTAATGCTTAAATTGGTTTAATATTGTATTTACCTTCTCCACTAGAATTTTAATTCAGTTTGAAAATTACACAAAAGATTTCTATTCATGGCATTTCATGACATCATTTGAACAACATTTACTGGTAAATTGATGCCATCATAGAAAAGAACAGTCAGCTTTTTAATGTGTATTTCAAGTTGGGAATATAAACATAACATTTAATGTGCTTATGCTTGAAGTTCTACTTTAAATAGTGTACTGAACAGAATACAGGAATTTACAGCTACAGCATCTAACTTGTCTTGATTCCACTCAATCAAAATATCCTGTAAGTATAACAGAATGTGTTTGAAAAATTTCAGTATTGAGCAGTAAATTGACTCTGGTTTTGCACATATTTTCTTTTGTTTTAAGAAGATATATGGTCCAAAGTTAAAGCTTTTGTGGCATCTTTATTTTCTATTTCCCAGTTTAATCGGCTAACAGCTCTTTGTTTGCTTCTATTTTTCTTTGGTCTATGGTTCTGGACTAACATTCTATTTAAAACCCATGCATGTATTTGTTATTTCTGATATAAAGACAGCCTTAATTCTAAGGTATTTTGATAGTTTTGGGATTAGGTTGCTCTTTGCTATGACATATTCCTAATGATCTGAAGTGCCATGATTAAATCTTGTATGAAATAAAACTTTCCCCATTAGATTAACTCAAACTTTAATTTGCAGAAGATAACATTGTTAATAACAGATAACATTGTTAATTACCAAACACCTCTCTTAGAGTGACACAGTTGTCCAAGTGCGCTGTAAACTGGCCTTGAGCTGCCAGGTGTTCTGCAACTGACTTGGAGGATATCCTTAGCAAGATCAGGGTCAGTGTCTCTGGATATTAAGGGTTTTCCTTGTACACCAGCCTCTTTGATGTCCGTAGCAAGTACTCAAACCAATGCAGCTGCACAATGGCAGAGGGACATCAAAGTTGTTGAACTTCTGGCTAAATACTCAATTAATTTTAATATTGACTCTTGGATCCATTCTCCCTTATCCTAAACAGAGAGGTTTCATTTACTTCTTTTTGACCTGACTTCGTGTATCTTGTGCATATCTTGTATGCATATCTATATATAAAAATAATTCCCAAAGTTTGTAGATTGAAGTTAATGGGTAACTTGGTTTAATTTCAGCTTTTTCAAATTTAAATTCACAAAATTTTAGGTTGAAAAATTTTTGAGATGTGAACAATTTAATTTTAATTGTGGTCACTCAGGATTAAATCTAAACCTGACTGCTAGATCCCTTAGCCATTGAAAACCTAATTATACCTGCACAAAACTGTTTTTAAAATAAATGCCAATCTGCAATTCAAGGTTATGGTGAGTTTTTAACATATTTCAGTTGACTAAATGACTTATAACAGCTTGTACTGTACAACACCAAAATTATTCTCATCATCATTTTCTCAGTAATATACAGAGCAAAGGTTTTGTCAAAGAAGTTTACTAAGTTGTGGGTTTATCTGGCCATCCCAGTGTTTAAGGAGTTAAGATCTGAAATCACTTTCCTGGGAAAGTGAAAGACATGATGAAGTGCATGTCTCTGACCACCAGTGGCCAGCTTCTCCACCCATCTGTTCTCTGGGAGGAACTGAGGTCTGACTCATGGATCCCTCTGGATGGATACAAGGAGGCAGCTGATGAACTCTAGGAAGTTGGTCCCTTCTGCTGAGTCATGGTTCCTCTTGCTGATGTCTGTGGAGGCTTTCCTTGACTTACCTTTGAGCAGGAGAGAGCCACAGAAAAGACAGGACTGGGCTAGGCAGCAAGCATCCTTCATAAGAAGACAAAAAGATAAGCTTAGGGAGGAGGTGTGAGTGTTGTCTAGCCCATTTTGTCTGCTGTCAAATGCCTTTCTGTATTTCTAACTGGTCAGTGCAGGCAGTGTCCTTAAAAATCGAAACGGGAAACACTCTGGTGTATGTCAATGAATATGCAAACAGACAAGTTTGGCGATCCTTTGACTTCAAATCTCTTAACCAAATAAGAAGTGTTAGCACACTTCACAGGGGAAGTGAAACAGAGCTAGGACAACTTATTCCTTGCTAGAAGGCATCACTGTTATCTTTAATTACTCATCGCTGTGGGTGTATATGACCACCTTTCTTTGCTGTTGTTCTGTAAACAGGTTTAAGGTAATGCCCCCTACAAAAACCAGAATAGAAATGAATCTTGAATGAGGATGCATTCAAAGATTGCTCTTAAAACTAAATATAGTTTTTAAAGGGCATATTATGCAAAGTGCCTATGATGGTTGTTCTTGCAAATGAAGGTAAGGTTTTGAGAAGAAATTAGAACTTTTTTATCTGTTTTAAGTTTTTCTTCAAAACCATATGAACCCTTGTCTGCTGATCAGTTAAGTTCATTTGCAAATATGAAGTGAGGGGAAAAAGACTATTCAGAAGAAAATCTGTATGGTATAAAGCCTTCTATTTCATAAAAGAAATCAGATCCAAATTCAACTAGTAATGATTCAGCAGTTAGCAGTCAACTGTTATTGCTTGGTCAATAGCAAAATGAGAAATTGAGATGATACCTACTTGGTATTTTTGAAAAACTTTTTTCCACCTGAAGCAAATGTATTTGTTGATGTTAATGAACATTGGAGTTACACAGGAAATGAAACTGCAGGAATTTTGTAAGGCATTTGATTTGTATTTATCTAATGCTCATGACTGACACTTGTGGTAAATGAGGCCAGATATTAGATAGGAAGTCCACTATTTTGGCTGCATTTAATTTGTTTTGTAGACATTCTTTCTGTACTATTTAAACCAGAGTACACTTTTCATTAACTTCAGTGGAAGGAGGAGCATGCCCTTGAATCATAGTTTTGTTGAGTCTTATTGGAAAAAGTGTTCATGTAGACCCTGGAAATGTTTCATGTTTCAGAGAAAACAGACTACATTATGATTATGTTTAGAGAATGAGGAAGAAGACTCTAAAGTAGATTCATATAGATGGCATTTGCATTAATGGCAAGTGCTAGAAAGGTTTACATGGTCTAATTCTCACTTGATGACTGGGGAGTATAATAAAGATGGAAGGCATTTCCAAGTCATTGCTGTTACTTGTTAGTCTGTTCTATGAGTACAGCAAAATTTCTGGCTGTTTCTGTGGAAATGACTGAAAAGTATTTGTGAAATTAAGAAAAAAATCTGAAAATTTACCATCTTCAGTAGAAGCTCATCTAATTTTAATGTATGCTGTGGGTTCGAATTTATGTCCCTTTGTCAGTAAGCTAATCTGAAAGAGTTTAATTGGGAAGTACCTATCACCCTTTTCCTCAGTGGGACTGAGCTTTCAAACCTGTTCAAATTCATCATCAGTCTTGTACAAATTATCTTAGAAAGCCCAAGGAAAATTCAATGGGAATATTTCCCTCAGGATCCACCATACTGATTACAAAAAAAATATCCATGCTTAATACTGAATTTATGTTTATGTCGTCACAAAATTTTGATGAAAGAGATTCAGTGTATACATTCATGTGGAGCCAGTGATGTTGCAAGTGCTTACAGCTCTGATAAATTTTTTAACAGCTTGCATTTACACCAAACTCTGCTTTGCACTTCTGACAAAAATACATATGTAACTCCCAGGGCATAACATGTGTGTTCATTTTCACACCACACATGCAAATCTGATGCATCAGACTTGACAGGGTACAACAGAACATTTCCTATTTTGAACTAGCTCTGCTAATACTCTGTCACCTTCTGTAATAACCCTTTACCTTTCCTAGGGTGAACCACAAATGCTTGCAGTCACGAAAAGTTGACAGGGCCATGCAACACTGATTTCTTGTCATTACCATCAGCTGCATGATCCTGTAATGTACAATAGCAGCTGGAACTCAGTTATGAAATAAAGACCACACAGTTGGCTTTTGGGACCTCCTACATTACTGTTGTGAAATTGCTATGGAGTACGACATCCTTTTTTTAAAGAATGCATAACTTTCTTGCAAGTAGTGTTAGTGTTTGCTTTCTATTAGGCTTGCAAAATTGTGACAGACACAGTCTCAGTAGAAGCTTATTTTCCTTTTATTATTTAATTTTAATTTTGCGATTGTGGAAACTTGACCTGATAGTTCATCAGGTTGAAGGTCAAATTCTTTTACAAATTAGGACAAAATCAGATTAAGTTCCCTATTTTTGGAGAACCTCAGTAACGTTAGCATTTTTTCACTTCCTGTATCAAATTTCTGATGTCATCAGAAAGGAAAGCTAGCAGCATTATCACCAGAAAGCAGTGCAGGAGTGGCAGGGGAGACCTCTAATTCACATGGGTATTTTTAAATCCATGACAGAATGGTGAAGGTAGTAGAAGATGCAGATTTTCTTCAATGTCCACCTTGTTGTAGACCTCTGTTTTCTCGTCTTATTTCAGTTTTACAGTAAAGGAGCTGTTTTATCCCTTCTGTTCTGTTATGTTTAAATATGTGTGTTTCCATGTAAAATTACTGACATCTTTAGCATCTCATCCTTTTGCCCAAGAATGCTCTTTTGCACAGGATAAAAAGCTGTTCCTCTTACTGAAACAGAGCTCATATGCCAGGCTTACTTGAAGTCTCTGGAATGGCAGCATGAACTTTTTACCACAATCAGCTGGTTGCCTTAGGCATTTAGGGATCCATCTGCTTCTCTTTGACGTGGTGGGTACCTGAGGTCTTAAAATTAATCCTTTTACAGCATTCTGGGAACCAGAGGCAGGAACCTGAAGATCGTGTCCCATTTACATCTAGTGTAGAATCAGCAGATTTGTCAGGAAGAATGGAATTCAGGAAGTGGTGCCACGGAATTCCAAAGCTGGGTGCCTTGTGCTGCTCCCTGCTGTGGCCAGCGTGTTGTCTCTGCAGTCAGTGGTGCTGATGCTCTCCTGGAGGGAGGGATAACTGTAGCTTGCTTGTTGTGAATGCTGGGTTTATCAAGCCCTGCTACTTAAAAGCATTGTTTATTAAACCAACCAAACAAGGGAATTAAACAGATTATAGGCTTATGTTGGAGCAAGTGAAAGACAGAAAGCGTGTAATTGGAAGGTGGAGTGTTTTGACAGCTTCTGCAGATGGCAATAGACAGAAAGGAGGATTATGTTCCTAAAATGTAACTTTTTAAATAATGCTTAAATAATTCTATCAGCTCTTTTGAGGCTATTGTATTTGTCATAAAATGTATGCCTGCATCTCTTTCTAGGTATTGGTTATGAAAATTTTACTTGGGCTTTTTCTCTTCATGATCCAGAACAGTTTGTGAGCAGTCCTATCGTTTAGTTTCCATACTAATTTTTGAAGTAATGCTCTGATTTAGCTTTGCAATGCGGTGTTATCCAGAAGGATCATAGATTCAGTATTGCCTCAGAAACTTTGTGTTATTTTATCACTCAAAAGTGTTTCATATTCAGTATCATGTCTGATGCAAAATATTTAAATGGAAGATTGTTTCAGAATACTTATTTTTCAGAAACTTACGTAAAAATAAAAATAATACAGTGAAGAATTCATTTTTACATGCTTTTGGCTTTTGCCTTTTAAAACCAAAAGGATTTCCTGAGGGATATGCTTGTCTACATCTATTTTCTCTCCAGCATATGAAATGACAGGCTATACAAAATGCCCAAATATTAATTTTTGTGGCATGTCTGTGTATTTATCTGTCAACCTTCAGTGAATTTTCTGGTTTTCTATTAGCTTGTCCCAAACTGCTGGCAAGCTAAATTTCTCTAACAGACATCAATTCACTGCATTAAACTCCTATTCTACTCTGCAAGATGTATTGATTGTTTTTTTCTCAGCAAAGTGACAACTACCATTTTCATGACAATAATAGAGATTGATTACAATTTTATGGAAGAGAGAAGGAGCCAATATTGCTGAAAGAACCTGGGGACTTATAAAAAATTGGAAAAAAAAGATCGTTTGAATTAATTTAAAAAAAATTAATTCATCTGTTGCTAATGAAGCTGAAGTATTTTTGATGTAATGAAAACTACAGTAAATGCATGATCATTGCTGAAGTCAGGCAGATTTAAATGTGTTTGTAGCATTTGATTCCTGAAATCACTTGAAGAAATGCTGGCAATCCATTTTAAAGGCTCAGACTATGAAGTCTCTAAAACTTTAATAGTTTTTCCTATGCATGTTGTTGGGCTTTTTATGGGGGCATCTCTTGAAAACCTAAAAGGAAATATATTTATTTTGGTGGAGTTTTTTGGTTTTTGGTGTTTTTTTAATTGTTATTAATTTCATTTGCATCTCACATTATATTCTTTGCTGGAGATATAAACTCTTCTCTCACACCTTGCCCATACTTAATGAAGCTGGACCGAGAGACAGTGAGGGATCAAGATGAAACCTGAGTATTTAGATTTCACCTAGAGTTTGTTTATTTGTGACATGGTGTCAAAGTAAAGTATTATAACAGAATTCATGCAGGGTACAACAAACACACAGTTTACTTGTGCTTTTATGTGTTATCTTATATTTGAACAAAACAAAACCTGTAATAGATACTTTCATATAAGGCTGGGTTTTCTGTGTGTGATGTGACTGTAAAATTCACTTCACATTCAACAACCTTGTATCAATTTTTTTTTTTTTTTTACCTCAGAATGTATTTTTTTCTGAGTGCTGTATAATTGAAAACCAAGGCTATAGTACAATGCATGTAAGACTTTTAAACAAATTGGAAGGTGGGACAGAGAAGAAAAAAAGTTATGCAAATAACTCTAGTCTCTGAAATGACACTTTCTTTTGCATTTAGTTTACTCTGTAATTTTCTCAGTCGAGAAATACGAAGAGCTACAATTTTAGCCTAGGAAATGAAATTCAGAAAAGTAAGCTTACAGAGGTAAGCCAGAGTAGTATGCTAAACTAATTAATTCTGTGTCTCTTTCACATGGGAACATGTGAGTACAACTTTGAAAATTTTGCTCCTACCTCCATATAAAGAGTTCTTAATTATCACAGTTCTTATTTAGTGTTGAACTGAACATAAGCCTTGTTTGAGGAAGACACAAGGAAGAAATGTTTCAGAATTAGGTCTGAGGGCACACCTATTTCCTTGTTTAGCACACTTACGGGTATGTCAAAATGTTTGGATTTTTTCTTAGAGTTCCACGTGAACTATAAGGCTTATAAAGGATTTTTGTTGTGAGTTGAAAGAGTGAGATAATGTATTGTTTGCCATCTGCTAATTCTGTATACATGTATGTATAAAAAAATGCAGAGCAACAGAGCTACAGATGTAGTGTTCAAATGTAAAAAGCAGAACAAATAAATGACTACACACATCCCACTGTGGAATTTGCATAGGAGGCTAGTGGTTAAACTAACAATAGAGACAATTTCTGTGTTTGACTCATCATGGCCTTTTGTACTCTTAACATACTGTTCTAAAATTTTTAATGGTAAACTTCCAACACAAAAGTTATTTCAGTATTTTAGGGAAAACTGTTGAGCAGGAGAAAGTAAAATCATTACCTCATTATAAAAATGAATGCTTATGACCTTTTAAATGACAGCTGTAGGGCCAAAACAGCTGGGTAAACAGGTTGAAATTTTTCAAAGTGGCAGTTCTCTCTTTGGAGAAAAGTGCTTGAAATATCTCTATGAGATCAGTTGTGATTGGGTCTGAAGATGTTGTGGTTTGCCCATGGGTGGTAAAATTTGTGGTAGTATATCCACCACCTTACTTGAAGAGCACTTGGCTCAGTTTCTGCTATATATCTTCTGTGATTTTTACAGGCTGTTCACCTGGGATTTGCAGGAGTCCAGGTGTCATTTGGTGCTGGCTGCAAATTGAAAAACATCGGGCTTCTACTTGACTAATTTACAGTGTGCTAACATGTATGTTTATGCTCCAAAAAGTCAGACAATTGGCATTGTTAACTGTTTAGGAACAATCTCAGTTTTCCTTAAATTTTCTGTTTGGAAAGAAAGCTCTGCCTGGATGAGATTGAGGGGTTGCATTAGAGTTATGTGGAGCAGAAGAGGATCCTGTGCCTCCTTAGATCGGCTGTAATGCTGCACAGGTGGGGATGCTCTGCCACTGGTGTCTCCTGTCCACAAACAGGCGGAGATGCTCTTGTGGGAAACCACTGCTGATTAGCCCTTAAGCACCCACATTACTTTCACATGGAAGCAGGAGAGAAGCCTTGGTGCTGCACTCCCCAAAGAAGCCAGAGGGGCAGAGAATGACAAGAGAGAGATACCCCTATCTCCTGCTTCATACTTCAGCCCTGCTCCTCAGAGCATGGTGAATGTGGGCTCTGCGGTGAAACACATGGTGAGCTCACTGCAGCACTAACTGGATGGCCTCCCACACTGTGCTTTAGCATCTGATTTAGGCTACATCTATGATGGTGATGTCTGGTAATGTGTAATGTCTGCAATGATGCATTTCACTTCTCTTTTCTGGTACAAAATGCTGAGTTCAGAGGAGCTCTGCCAAGAAACAGTGTGTTCCTAACAGTATTGTGCTTCCACGCCATTTTGTGAAGCAGGAAAGTTCAGTGACAATTAAATGGTGTCAGAAAATAGTTAAAATGCCCTCTGTGACTTTTTGTCAGATTTGTTTATAGCTAAGTAATTCTATTTGACTGTACAAGACCAGGCAAATGCTTCTGAAAGTTATTTTAAATATTGTCAGCAACTTGAACCTATGTAATCACAAGTAATGTATCACCAATTAAACAACAAGTGAAATTCCTCATAGAAACACTGGCTAAATTGTGTTTTAGTGTCCTCGCTTTGGCTTGAGATGCTGGAAGCAGCACTAGAAATTCTGCTTTAAACTGAGCTACACAAATTAATTTTTTTAACTGATTTTGGAAGTATAATGAGGGAACATGCTTGTTTCTTATTTTAATTTCCACTTTGAAATATAAATTGATTTGAAATCATTAAAACTGAATATAACGCTTGTATGTGATTGATTAAATTATCATTGTGTTTGCTAATTTTTTAATATCCTGTTTTTGTAGTGAAATCTTAAAGTATTTAGCCAGATTAGGGACTGTGGGATGAAGCCCTACTTTCATGCAGTAGGTGAAGAACTCTTAAATCAGTCTCTGGAGTTATTTAACGGTTACCAATTACTCCTGCATTGTAAACAATCAAAGTGCTTGTATCTGCAGGCAGTAGATAACCTGAAAATCAAATATATCAGCTCTGCCCAGATCCTTGAGGAGATTGTCCTGTCAGCTAAAACAAGAATAAAAGATGTGATTGTAAATAACATTTGTGGGACATGCAGGCTAGTAACATTCATTTGAAAAATAAATATGGAACCACCTGTAGCCCGCAGTGGATATCAATTGTAAATCTGCCAGAAAACAAAGCCTTAAGAAACTTGTGAGCTTTGCTTCCTGATTGTTTTAAGTTATGCTTTGCCATTTTATGATGTGAGGGTGTCTCTGACCCATTCTTTGTGAGGAGGTGTAATGGATAGCACTGATCCTGTCAGAGGTGTTGGAAACCCCTGCAGTTTGGATTCTTTGAGTCATGGAGTAGCTGCCTGCCCTACATTTCCCCCCCTTTTTTTTTTTATGAGAGGACTGTGTTTTTGGTTACATGCATGTCATAGGGATTTTACTTTACTATGAGAGTTAATTAATGAATTAATTAAATTGATTAGCATCTCTTACCTGTTAACTTATTTTTAGTTTTGTTTCTTATTATGATGATAAGAGAAAAGAAACTAGTCATAAGCTATAAATTTTGATTGAACTGTCTCCATCCCTATCCATAAAGTGGATGGGAAAAATTAACATTTTTATATAACCTTATTTCAAATGCCATCAGCATTAGAAATAATACAAATTTTACTGACCTTTAAAATTAATCCTACAGCACTGAAGTTATTAGAGATTTGGCCAGTTAACACAAGTGCTGGAGAACAAAAAGAGCTTCCAAACCGGTAATATTGTGGCAGATAGTATCACTGAGAATACTAGGCTGATCCTGTAACAAATATGGATAGTTGTGCTGATAGTTTAGGTGCTAACCTTTTTTCTAAAGTTTTGAGGGAGTGAGAGAGTGGTGAGAACAATTTCTTGATAGTCATTTGTTGTGGAAATATTTGGAAAATAAATGAAATGGAGGGGAAAGAGGAAATCTGTTAGCTGATGTTTTCTTGTATCAACTCTTTTTTTCCTCTTAAAGATAGCTATTTAGTCCATTAGTGGGTTTCTTTCCCCTTGCATGCTGGCTTCCTGTAGGTTTCACTGTGGAGTAGCAGGTGTACAATTCCAAAGTGTCTTTACAAGTGGCTCAGCAGGGCTTCCTGTGCCATACATTCACTGGAGACAGCTCATCTGTTTAATCCTTATGTTTTAGTCAACCTTTCTTATTATGCGGACAGGGCTCCCATGCTCAGCTGGATTTTGACTCTCAGAATGAATTGATGGAGCTCTTTGATCTTTGCTGTGTATTGCATCTGTTTCATCTTTCATCTTAATGCATGATCTTCCTAACTTCTAGCTAATGCTTTATTTTGTTTATTTTACCTTTTTCCACTTGAATGCATCCATTTTATTTTGTTCTTTTAGCACAACTTTTTATTTTCAATGAACTTGATTGCACAGCTTTAACATTATGATAATTAAGTTGGTACGGGCATTTCAAACACAGGCAAAGACTCGGAGAGCCATGTGGTTTTCAGGGTTGCTCCTTTGCATTTTAGAGCCTTGATCAGAATCCTTAAAAGGGTTTAGTGCAATTTTTCACAAACTTGCAGATTACTGGATGTTGTGATAGTGATAAATAGTGGACATGCCGAAGAAGTAGGTTGGAACAGTACACACATTTGGAGCAACCTGCTACTGGGTATTGACACCTGAACTACAGTGGCATTGAGCAGTAGTGGAGAGAGCTGGAATAATGCAGAACTTTCTTGAGGTATATCACCTTGACACGTGCGCTTATATATTTAAGTTCATTCCTTTTAAACTCCTGTTAATCAAATCAGGTCCTTAAGACCTGTTAAAAAGTTACACTTTTTCTTAATTGTGGGTTTGTTCTACTCCAGGGGGTTTAAAGGCATTCAAAATTCCATGTTCTAATTCAGTCAAATGCTGAGCTACAGTTACATTTTGGGTTATCTTTCCCCCCCAACCCCCCAGTCCTAAATTTAAGTATGACAACCAGCAAGGGATTACTCTTTTTCAAATGAAGCCAGCAAATTAACAATTTTCATTATACATTTCAGTTGAAACTAGCAGCACGAACAGAGCATTTTCTAATGGTATGATTAATTCCTCTACTCATACAATAGAGTTTAAATTCTGTTTAAATTCTGTTCTTAAAAAGATTTAAATCAGTGTTCAGCTTTAAGTGAGTAGAAATTTAATTTTTCTCATGATCAATAATGCTAGAATGGAGAGAGCATTTTCAAATGAGTAAAAGGGCCTACAGGAGCAAAACTCTTGAGTCTTTGCTCATAGGAGGTTTGATATATATCACTCCAGTCTAGTATCTTACATGTATGGCATATTCAGAGCCATTCCCTGTTTTGCTGCATATAGGGATCATATTTTGTCCCTTTGGGAATGACCAGCATTTGGACACTAAAGTTTTTGTGGGTTTTGCTTTCTCTGGAGAGGGCTCCTTGTGCAGAACTTCCACTTCCCTGTTTAGGGTGGTAAAACCTGGGGAGTTGATTGTTATGTGATGGGGAAATCTGCATTTAAAAATGGAGACAGAGGTGCTTCTTTGGTCAATGACATATGACCCATTCAGTCACATTATAGAAGAATCTTTTAGCATCCTTGTGCAAATACCATCTCTATAAGTGAGGAAAAAAAGGCATACAACAGTAAGTTTTGGGAAAGAACAGCATTTTTAATTTTGAATTTCTTAGGCTTTATTTAAAAGGAACCATAGCCTCACAAATTTTTTTATTTTAGGCTTGATTTCACTGTTACATAGGTAGATGACACTGTTACTAGTGATAATTTCTGCAATGAAGAAGTAAAAGGAGACCTGAATCTGACATAATACAATGACATCTGCTGTTGTTGCAAAACATAAAATTTGATAATTTTTTCCTGATATAATAAATATCTTTCCCTCAAACAAGCAAACTAAACCACTCCCCCCCCCCCCCAACTCTAATCTATGCTTCTCTTGCTGTTAGAACATCTTCTTTAAGCTACTTTTTGACATAAGACTCTGTAAGAGCTCTCTGTCATCTAATACTGAAAACAATAGATAACTGACACTGATGGCAAAACCAGTTTAAAGATATATTAGGAAGAAATTTAGAATTTGGGAAAAAAAATGATGACTGATTTGGCCTCCTTGTTATCTTTTTGGTTTTTTTTTAGTTTGCCTTTGGAGCTGTTGCCTTTTTACCGCTCTGAAAGGAATCAGTTGTAGAGTATTATCTGTCAGGAAATTAACTATTTGTATTGAAAGAAGCTCATTAAGTGAATTTTGAAAATTATTAATATCCTGGATGCCTGTGTCAGGCAATTTCGCAATTTGAGACCTATCTTTGTAGAAGCTATACTCAAAATGTAACTATATTAACTCTATACCCTATTTTTAATGAAGTTTGATCAGAAAATTTTAGTGGTTTATATTGTTGGATTTAACTTCTTTTTTTCTCCTGTTGGGTGTTTGGCTTATGTCACTCTGATTGGATCATTGAAGTTGCAATCTTTCTAATAGGTCATGCACCAGAGTTTGTTCCTGCCACATTATTAGTGTTTCACATGTATCAATTTTATTCAGACAAAATGGATAATTTTATGAGACTACTTCAGTTGTAAATGCGTTTTTTATTTTGGGGAAAAAATATAAAATGACACATTAAACATAAGTACCATATAATCTAAAGAGATTGTGTTGCTGTAGCATGGCAATATGTTTTCTCCGATGTGTTTTGTGTTTGTTGTCTCCAGAACAAGCATTTATTTAATTCAGTTGTTATTTTGTTCTACGTATGTGTGTCTGCCATCCCAGTTCCAGTTTACTGCAGGTGAGAACTTTTGCATAGGAGATGCCTTCAGGCTGTAGAAAAGGCTTTTTAACCACAACATTGGGAATGAGTTTCCTGTAAAACAATGCAAACACTGCCTTTAGGGAAAAACTATTACTAGCTCCGGAGTTGTGGTGCTCAGATGTCTCACTTGACCCAGCGAGAGGCTCTCTGCGAAAGGGCTTTCATATGCTGTCATTCTATTAAGACAATGCAAGTTTTTTTTATTTCCTCATCTTTGCAGAATGATACAACTCCCAAACCCATTTCAAATCCAGAATTTTTAGTCTGAATGTTAATGAACAGCTTGTCTTTTTTAAAAAATACGCCAACAAATAGTTTAGGACAGATTAATTTTCTGTTGATTTCAGCTCAGTCTTTCTTATTCCAGCAAGCATTTCTGTTTCACAGATATATTGTCAATTACTAATTTTTCGGGTCATTCTGTTATATAGATAACAGAATTGAAATTCTTGTTGAATGTGTTGCATTCAGCCATCCAGGCTTTGTGATAAGTTCACGTCCATGCCATGAGTGGGCAGAAGCTGGGAGCAGACATCAGGAATGATAATTGCTCCTTGCTTGCCCTTCCTTTTTTTCCTGGACACCTGCTACCGGACATTGTCAAAGGCAGGATGCTGGAGCACCTACTATATGTAGTGTCTATATTCTTAATGGTCAGTTTAAGAAGAGGTACGTCAGACTACTTGTGCAGGTAACAAAACAGCAGAGCATTGGTGAAATGGAGTGGCAAGGAAAAAACACGTGCAGCTTTCAGTCTTGTCGGCATCGGGCCACAGCAGGACAGAACAAAAGTCCTTTAGTTCACGTGTCCTGACAGTATTAAAGTGGGATAAAACTGGACCTGTCCATCACACTGCAGGTGAAGAAATGGTCTTTTCTCCCTTTTTTCTTTCTGTGTCAGTTCCTGGAATATAGGCAAGACTGTTTTCCTTGCAATGCATTAATATTTCACCTCTGCTCATTCTGTGCTGAGGATTGACACAACATGTGGCCTCTTCACATCTGCCTCATGGCACTTCCCCCTCGAGAAGCTACGTGTGACCTTTGCAGACATTGTTCTGCACTGTGAAACTTTATTATTTCATTATTTTCAGTGGAATATATGTGCAGGCCAGCTGCTTAAAACAAAATTAAAAAGAAAAAATATCTGTGGCTATTTCAGGTGCATATGACACGCTAAAATGAGAAACCATACTATAAGGTCTCTGTCTGTACTTGTGTATGCTTTTTGTTGGATTGAAGGGGAAATCAGTGTGTAAGAGGGTCAGTGTACCACCAAAGCCTTAAAAGCTCCTGTTTTCAGGAAGAGCTTCACTGCAGACAGGTTTTGGTCCTGGACCCAGGATCTGCTATGTGTGTTACCTTAAAGCTCTGCACTGGTGTTAGTGTACCCTCCTGCACTGGCTTTGTGCCCTTGTGTCACACTTTTCCTTCTAGCTTGCGTTTTCTAGCAGAATCAAACATGCAGGCTCCTTATTAGTTGGCAGCCGCTGAGCATTAGAAGTTAATTTAAAAGCCCACTGGATTGCAATGTGAAGAGTGCTCCTTTCATTACATTGTTCATTATTTTAAATGTATAATTTACATATATTATTGCTTAATTTTTTTGTAATGAGGTACTGAATGGAAAATTTACAGGATTTATGAGAGTACAATGGAAGGTTTATTAGATGGACATGTTTAAAGTTAAGCTTACAAATAAGTTGTTTTATTTTGTCTTGGTTTATTTCTTTTTTTTTTTCTTTAGCTCCTACTCTTTACTATATTATTTCTACATTGGATCTTTGGGATTTGAGGGGTGGGTTTTTTTGTTTCTTTTGATGTTTTGGGTTCCCCCCCCCACCTCCCCTGCAATGTAGCAAATACTGTGGAAATCCTGGAGTAATCCTGTCTTTACCAAAATAAACGTCTCTTTTGAGCCTCTACCACCATTATTATGGCCATGGCTTGCATTTTCTTTTTTTAAACTGAATATACTTTTAGATAACCATCTTCTATCCTTTATCTCCCTCTACTCTAATGAAATTTTTCTTTCACCTGACCCTGAGTTTACTCCTCCTATATCAAGTATGTTGTCTAGTTGCTTCTGTGGAGGTCTCTGTTCACTTCCTTTGTGTATTCCCCTTGATGTGTTTCCTTTTCTCTGAAATTCTTATTGTATGGAAGATTTGGTAATTCTAATATTTTTATCTCAATGGACAGGGGAAGCAACCCCCCAACCAAATATGGCTGATTTTTCAAATGGCTTAAGAAATTGAGGGCCAAAGTACTCAGACAAGGTACCTGGCCCTCCTGTGAAAATTACATCTCTAATTCCTTTAATTTGGAGAATCTCATAATTTTTACTATTTATGTTGCTTTTGCTTTAGACAGTTCATAGAATAGAATAGAATAATTCAATTTGGAAGAGACATCCAGAGGTCAACTAGTCCAGCCTCCTCCTTTGAGCAGGGTTAAAACTGAATTCAAACCAGTTTTGCAATCTCCACGAGAGCTAATAGAGAGAGCTAGTACATCCATCCAGTTTATAAGTTGTTCCAACAGTATACAAGTATGTAAATAGGTATAATAATTCATTCTCTGCAGAGAATGTCGTGCTTTCTATCCTAGTGATAACAGAGGAGAGCATAGTGACAAGCTCGGTAGCCTTGTTTATTATAGCTGAGGGTACATGAAGTTAATTCCATATTTTCTCACAGTGAACTTTGAAGTAATGAAAAGGGAAAAAGTGTAAGAGGAAAACCAGATGTAATTGTTGAAAATGGACAAAAGCATGTTCTTCTGGGGTCCCAAGTTCAATCCTTAATTCCTGCATCTTTAAAATAATTGGTCAGGTCAGTCTGTATCTGTCAGACACCATCCTGTTTGTTTTCCAGTTTTGCCAGCTCAGATCTGTTCTGACAGCTTAGAAACCTAGTCAGGTCTATGCTGGTGGCTGACTGGAGATACTGCTAGGGATAGGCTTATGTATCTGATGATTTTGGTAAACATTCCAGAAAAATGAATCGGTAGTTACAGCAGCCCTCTGTTTTTGAGTGCTTCTCAGGTCCCTCATTCATTTGCTACGCTCAGTTATTACTTCTTGCCTTAAACCTCTGTGCTAAAACCAAGACTATTTCTTCATATTTAGCTGCTGCCTAAATAAAGCAAGATCTGGTTTGAATAAAACATTAAAAATGAGAGCAAATAATTCATTAAGGTCTTCCTTCTGAGTAAAATCCTCTTGCTTGTAGATATTTTAAGTAAATTAGTCAGGGGTTTCTAAAAGTGTCTGCCATTGCATTGGTGACAATGTGTTGTGGAGGTACTTGAGCTAGATTTCAACTTGTTAACAATTTGGATATAGAATGCAAAGCAGAACTGGTGTAGCCTTCAATATCTGCCTGAGAAGCTGGTTGAATACTTCAGTCATCCAAAATGAATGAAACAATAACATCACATTTGAGAATGCAATTTATTTTCTTGTCTTCACCTTTTCAAACAAATATCAGAAAGCAATTAGCTGTGTTTAATAATGAATTATGAACACTATTGCTATTCCTGTATTCAGTCCAAATGAGCAAGTCACATAGGACAAAAATTTGACTTCTGAAAGGTGTAGAAGGTTCTGCAACACTTTAATCCCAAGGGAGCATAGTCAGGATGTAATTGTTGCTCCCACTAGCTGCTATTTTCTAACTGTTCATATTTTCTGTTTGCATGTCAAGAAAGCATGAAAATTTTAGCTGAACTGCATGTGAAAACTTTCAAGAAAAAATGTATTGTTTTTAGTGGATTTATTTAAAAAGGAGGTAATTTTATGCTGTAAAGTTCACAAAATCTTCTTCATGATTGAGATGGTCTTGCTGGATACCACTTTAAATGGAAACTAGCTTTCACTTAAGGTGAAGTAAAATTAAGATCCCCTTTCTGAAAATAGTTTTTGAAAAGCAGTCTTTGGTCCAAGTGCCAGGGCAGCCAACGTACCAAGAATCCAAAACTGATGCTGAAAATTTTATCACGTCCTTTGTATTCATTGATTACGATACTCTGTTTAGTTAAATGGAACTGTTGGCAGGCATTTCAAAATGTGTGAAGTTAGTTGGTGGGGTTTTTTGTACCAGAATGCATTTTTCTGATAGCTTTTGTTCTATTGTAACCTTTGTTTCTACTTCATATGAACCACCTTCCACTACTTGGCAGTGCGTTTGGTGTGTAAAAAAGGTCTTATAATAAGAGTACATGATTGTTTAATGCTGCTCTAAACAAAAAGCCCAAATATATTCCTGTTTCTGGATCAATGCTGAAACTCACCAACAGCTCAGATTCTGTTAGGATGCTTTTATATTCTGGTTTTATAACATATTTGCGTGTTTAACCTTCGCAAAGCATAGGCTTCACTTGTGGGGTTTTATGTACGATCAGACTAGTTGAGAGGAAGATGTATACAGAGAAGCCTTTAATGGTAGCTAACTGCTTCTGTGGGCCCAATTAAGACTATCCAACTGTGAAACAGAGTCCCCGGAGTAACGGTGCGGTCTGCTTGCCTGGGTTTTCTGAGGTGGGGGGATGGAGGCCTGGAATAAGAGAATATCCAATGCAGCTTTGGAGAAAAAAATTTATAAGAGTGTTCTTAGGGGGGAAAAAAACCCAAAAAAACCCAACAAACTAAACACAAAACAAAACTAAAAAAAGAGCAGCCCTCAAACTTTTAGTATGCAGTATTAATAAAGGTTGAGGTCAGCTTTATGTATGCACTGCATACATAGACTTGACACTGTAGTAGCTGTGCCTGAGATCTTGATGCGTTGTTGATCCAAAATCAATCTTGTTGCTCCTCAGAAGGCAATGAGAGATAATAAGTACTATTCACCTGATTGCCTTCCTGTTCTGAGACAGCTGGTGACGCTTGTCTTCCTGATAACCAGGAGTTTCAGATCTAAGGCAGGGATAAAGAAAAGCTGGGAGCTTGCTGAATCTAAATTTGACAGTCGATGGCTGTGTAGAGGGTCAGGAGGGATAGAATCTGTGACACGTATAAGAAAGGAACAAAATTTATCTGCTCTGGTTGCAATGATTAGATGTCTCTTTGTCTGGCTTTCTTGCAGTGGATGATTGATTGTACCCGCCAGCTGGCTAATATCATAATTAACAAAGTTGCTACCATGTCTGAGAAGTTTAATCGAAAAAATTGCCAGCAGTATGATGCCATTGTCACAGAGATCACAAGCACAGCAGTGTTGACTTTTGCACTGGTGGAGCCGCAGGACTATGTAGATGTGCTGAAAAGTCGTTCGCTGGAATAACTGCAGGTATGTTTCTTTCCCTATACATTTCTCCACTGCTCGTTCTTTTGAAAAATAAAGTGCATGGTCTTTGAGGATACCTTTCATTTCAGGGTCCCATGTGAAGCTATTCTGTTGTATTTTAAAGCAGTTGCAATAGCAATCTAGAATATGTTTTATCAATGCGTCAAGAGGTGAATAATCAACACTGTAGTTCAGTGATACTCACCCTTTCTAAGTGGTCTTTGGTGTCTTGCTGGATGCTTTTTGCAAAAAATTCAGATGCAGTTGTTTCGTAGCTAATTTTCTCAGCTGGAAGCTGAGAAATGCTGTTGACAGTCTATGTTCTAGGAACTAGTCGTTCAGCTTGGGTTTATGTTTTTCAGCATTTATTTTCATGCATTACTTCAAGTTAGAATGTAACTTAAAGGCATTAAAAAGTTAGAAGAATAAACCAGGGGAAAACCTGTGTTCTTGTACCCATAATTAAGCGTTAGAATGTCTTGCTAAAATGCTCTCTGTTGTATATGTGTGTTTGTGTGTGTGAAAAGAGAGAAGCATTGATGATGTTAGCTGGGAATTCACAGCCCCTTTGTAAAATACTGCCTGAGAATCTCACTTACTCCTTTTGTATGTTTACCTGGTTTTCCAAGTTAAACATTGTTCCACTGAGCTCTTTTTCTCTTCAATTGTATTTTAACATGTGTGTGTGTGTGTGCACTGTGTGGTAGTTCAGTTATGCTCTGGAGTGTGTTGAAAATGCCAGCCTGACATATTGCTAATGAGTGTGCATATTGACAGTGACGGGGGCGTGTGTCTGTCTGTGTGCCATATATTAAAACAAAAAGAGGAGAGAGACGGAGACAGAGAGAGACAGAGAGACAGAGAAGGAAATATTGGGATGGGAAAGAACAGTTTGTTTACATTACGGTACGTCAAAATGTTATTATGGCTAAAAAATCCATTTTAAATAGGCACAAGATTTCTTACTTGCAGGAGCTAATATGACCATGGTAGGAGGATAAGGGAGACCCATTTATTTTGGTGGTATTATTATTTTTCTGCCCAATAAATTCTGACTTTTTGATACCAGCTTATAAAATTTGGGAAATTAATTTTTTGCATTTTGTTTCGGTTCTGTAATGAGCTCTCCCTGAGTTTTCTGTTGCTTTTCTCTGTGTCTTTACAGGTAAACTAGTTCTGAGCATTCGATGGAATTGTTACAGTAGACTTTTGAAGGAATGTATTGTTTAGTAGCTAGCATAGCAGATGTTTATCTAAAACCAACATTCTTGAGGGGATGTGCTCTTTTATATTGGATAATTTTCTGTTTTGAGTTAAATGATTTTCTCATTTTGAGCTGATATTATTGCAATGGTAATTTAAAACTAATGCTGATGTGAATTTTTCAGAGAGACTTTGCTGTTCTCAGTCAATTTAATAGCGGATAAATTGTTCTTAATTGGTAGATCAAATTTAAAGAACAAGCTACTCTTTTTTATTATTTCTTTGTTTTTTAATGGGTTATATCCCAAACCAGACTTCTGTTTTCTGAGGAAATACTTCTCTGTAGGCCAGAAACATATTCTTATTGTCATTATTATTCCTATCCTCAGTAATGGATTTTAAGTTATCCTTGTAAATCTATTGCTTTGCAAGAGCTGCTAAGCAAAATTAAAAATCTATACTTTGTTTTGAATAGAAAATGCTGTGAGCAGTGACAAAATAGATTAGTATTGTGATTGCAGACAATAGGGAAGATTAAGTTACTAAAACAGTGTATTGTTGTTCTAAACTAAAGCCTGTAATATTTTCTGTAATTGAGACTTCGTGCATTGTTAGAACTCAGTTGGAGTATCAAATGGTTGTGAGGATTAGAGCAGACAACTAAAGCAAAGTCACAATAGATGTGGCTGGTTTTTAACAGGATTATCTTCTGAGATGTGTAGAAATGAGCTCTTGTAAGACTTTTGGAGGAATTAATAATTTTAGTGAAATGTTAATGGCAAATGTGCTAATGTAAAGAATTAGAAGATTAGCGATGCATCCTTTTGCATGGAAATAGGAATATAATATATGTCCTGCAGGTGACTGAAGCTACTGCAATTTTATTGGAGATTAAAGTTTGATTGACCTTTGCTGAGGTGATTAACCCTTCTGAAATTAAAAGTCAGTAGTAAATTATTCTGTCCAATTTAAATGCAAACACGAATGATATAGCATACTGTTCTAAGTGTAAGAGAAAAAAACATTTTAATTTTCGTTTTGCACTCAGTGAGATGTGATTGCAGACAGCGCGCAGCTGGGCTGTGGTGGAACTGGCCGGTGGCAACCTGCCTTTGCTCTGCTGGCTCCCGCCAGAGCAGCCGTGCCACGGGGATGCTGAACTTGGGAGCAGCTGCCTGCAATGGACCTTCACGTGCAGGAATGCCGGCAGGAAGCGTCAGTGAGGTAAGCGGTGCAAGTCACTGTGGATGTGCTTGATCTGCGAGCGGAGACCCCGGGCCAGATGACACGTGCAGGGGCAGCGTGGCACGGGTGAGGGTCCCTGCCCAGCCTCACGGGGCGGCGTGTTGGAGATGGGTTACTCACCTGTGCGAGCCATCGCAGAATTAGAAATTTTCATCCATGTTCTTTGAGTTGCTTTTTCCTTCTCCCTGCTCCTTAAAGGTCAGATGTACGAGCTTGCAGAACTGTACTTTTGACTGACAGAGCGCTTCCTCCAGCACAGGCTGAGCGCAAGTGTGTGAACTGCTGTGCTGCTTCAGGGATGTGATTCCCATCCATCCTTCCTGCAAGGGTGAACAAGCGGCTTCTTAGGCTGTAGCCAGTACGTTGTTCTGGATGGGTAGGATAAGGGCATGATTTTAGTAGTTGTCTAAAGCCTATGGGATTACTTTGCATGTGTAAAGTCTTGCAGATGGTTGTTGGAGTTGCTGCGGCTATGCTACTGAACAGCATTTATAAAAAAATCTAGAAAGTTAATTTCCAATAGATCTTATACTGCTTCACATTGCAGTTTGTATCTGGGTGTGCAAACTTTATTACTTAATATTGAATTGGAAAGACCTCAGTAATATGCTAGTTGAATTTTTTATAAATCTTTCATTAAAAGTTAAACACTTAGGAATTCCTCCCAGAGTATCAGCCTGACTCTTTATTTTTATTTAGCAAAAAAATTTATGTCAGAGCAGTGATTTGTTTTGTAATGATTTACACTTAACTTCTGCAGAGTAAGAGATCAGGGTGTTATTATAAAGCAGCATACTGTCAAAAAGTCCTTCTGGAGGACTATAATGACTCTCTGAGGGCTTAAATTTATAGTGACTACAGCCATTATAAATAGATCCAGTTCACATATTTTTGTTGCTTTTGTTAGGGAATTATATTTTTGTTAAAAGCACCAAAATAATGGTAAATTAGAAGTAGTTTTGTTATCTGGGGTTGGTTTAACTTGTATGAACAAGCCCTTCAAGGATTACTGTCTCCTTCCTTCACCTGCTGGTCCAGAAGAGGTAGGCAAGAGAGTCAGGTCTGCACCCAGGAATCTTCATGGTCTTTGGCATACGCTGTACTGGATCAGACTATGATGGATTTGTTTTCTTTGCCTTTTTTTTTCTTTCTTTTTATTTCCTCTGGTTTAATCCACCTCTCCCTGACCACCTGAGAAGAGATAAAATAGCTCTTTGAAGGCTTTTGCTTGCATGCCAACAGCAATAGTGCTGGGAATTGGGCTGAAGGGCAGAAGGGCTTCTACAACTGTTTGGTCTTGAGTGGACTTTCTGCCTAGTAAAATTTCCTATTCTTTCATGCAGCTGTAAAGCATTAAAATGATAATGAATGTGCCATCTGCATTCCATATTCAGTTTATCCTCTCACTTTTTATCAAGGAAGATTTCATATTGCATCTGTCAAGGTAGGGAAGTCCAAGGAATTGCAGTTCAGAAATTAAGGACCCTGAGGTAGCAGCTCACTTCTGTCTCGTCGTTTCATTTACACTTTAAACAGCCTTCAGAGAGATGGGTTGCTGCTTCTGGGACCCAGCGAAGAAAGTGAGGAATAGATAAAAGCTAAACTTGTGGTGGAGTGACCTAAATGGAACAGCTGGCAAAAGTATAGAGGGGATCCTCCAGGGTATTGAATTATACCTTCAGGCTTGGATTAGTGGGATGTTTAACAAAGAGATCTATTTGCCAAAAGGATCTCTGGCTGATTTTTAATTATGGAACTAGCACTTCCTTCAACATTTGCAAATTATTGAGCTTTTTTTCCTCGTGCGAAGTGTAGAGTACTAGTTGTTGGCTTTTGGCTCTTGCTTTTGCTTTTATCAAACTAAAAATTTTTGCATCTTCTTGAATTAACCATATGAATACCTGGAACATGAAGCATTTCAGTGGTTTTTATGTTATGAATAATGAGTGGTATGCTCTGTGAAAAAAATAAATAGCTTCAAATATTTGTTTTGCTTATAATTCTGGAATGCTCTTGAGTGCTTGTAATAGGATGCAACTTTTCTTTAAATTGAAGAAAACAGTATTTATAGATTCTTTGTAGTCATACACATCCATCGTGTTTTAATTAATGGTAATTGGAATGTTAAATCCAATTTTAAAATGTCTTTTTAGTAGAAAGAGATCTCAATTATTTGCCATACTTTACAGTAGAGCAATGCAGGACAGAAAAAAAATGGAGCTACATCTGTCAGAAACACCCATTTACCAGCCAACTTTCATATATTGCATCTTCTCTGTTGAGATAAGCATTATTTCCTTGTCTGTTATCAGCTGATACTGCCATAAATTTATTAAACCTCTGTGGAAAAGCCCCCTCCAAATCGCATGAAATAATGATGCTCTAGCATGACATAAAATTTTCAAATGGGAGGTGGATCAGGGAAATTCATGCTGAGGTAATAATGTATGCTAAATACACGTGTTCAGTGAAGAAATTCTCCTAACTGTGTCTACTTACATTTTCTGAGGGAGGCAGGCCAGTGTAGTAAAGTATTTCTGGGAAATACTACACCTGATTACTTCAGGCAAAAAAAAAGTGCTAACAATGTGGCTGGTGGAGGAGGGAGGAGGACAGGATGTTGTGCCTGTCCTCACTTCCTACAGACCAAAACACCTAAAATAAACACCGTTAGTCATTGCGCCTTTTGCTTTGCTTTTTTGAAAAAGCATTTATCAAGCAGATTCCTTCAAAGACATAAGATTGACAAAGGTCACATAAGATTGTTTTGATGATCTTCACTGTATGTCAATGTTAACAAGTCATGTGAGAGATCGGTGAGGTGCTTAGCACGTGGTATGTCATACAGGTGACTGTTGCTCTCGCGAAAAAAAAACCCAAAAAAGGTGCAGTTAAACCTTGTTTGCCTCCACTACTGCTCCCAGTATGAATGGCATAGGGAACTATACAGATTTTTGTGTTGGTCTGATAATTGTTTAGAAATTATCTTGTTCAGCATTTCTAACATTAGCAGTAGTCATTACGATTACTTGAAAACACCTCAAAATTTTACTCCTGCCACAGGCTTCATTTTTCCTCTTCCATCTCATTTCAATATTCTTTCAATATACTACTCAGCCTATACCTAAATGAAAATTAGAGGTTTAAAGCCATTTTAACTGAAACATTAAAAAAAAAATTTATAATGGAACGAACTGCAATTTTCTATATAGAGAAAAGTTTCTGAGTAGTGAAATATTCACTGCATTACATATACTTGGAAAACACACTGCAGTTTCAGTAGCTACTTAAGCTTAGACCTTAAAGTTGTAAAGAATTCTTTTTCTTCTCAATGATGTATTTAGCAGAAGCTATATATTCCATGTTGCAAATCTGCACAAAATGTGTTGCATATTTTCCCCCAGAGTTAGCCTCAAATCAGGGAAAAGACACAAAAACTGCAGATTAATTTTAGGCTTCTGTTAAAAATCAGCAATTGCCTAGGTATTTCTTTTCATCATGGAAAATTAGCTGCAAGTTGATAATTATTCCTTGTTCATCAGACCTGTGTAGCTTTCTGAAAGTGTGCATAACAGAGAATTGAATTTGAATAACTTGAATAGCTGCATATGAAAACTCTTGGAGTATAATGCTTCAATGAACATTTCTTCATTCCATTTCAATAGAAATTAAAGTTCTCTTATGAATATGCAGTTTCTTACACTGCTTGGATTTGGGTTTTTTTTTTTTGTAGTTTTTGGAGGGTTTGAAATTTTGGATTAAGTGAGAGAAAGGGAAGGAAAGGATGTGAAACTTTGTAGGTCAAGGCAGGAGCTATTTTCGAGCTATTTACCACTTTACATTCTTGAAATGGATGGTGGTAGAAATTTCTACCTTTTCTTTAAAGTAAACCAAAATGCGCCCTCTTTGAAGAAATTAAAATTTTAATTTAGTTGAGGGCTTTCTCATTAAAATTTTCCTGTCCGAAAATTAGAACAACTCAGACCATCATGTTCAACAGTTCAAAAACCTCTAGAGAAAACATTAACTTTTAAAATCACTAAAACTTCCATCAGAAACAAATCTACTCTTTCATGTAGAAACACTGAGGAAAGCGTTTACGTGAAAAATATGTTGTGAAATTTCTGAAAATTCAGACCAATTAGTGAGATTTAATTTAGATATTTGTGACTTACTATGTATCATGTATATGTTAGAGCTGATTTACCACTATAGTCTTGCCTTATTTGCAAAAAAGAGACTCCTACTTATTGAAATATTACTGAAGAATCTAGCTTTCCCCACAAATTACACATTTTTTGCATAAATGTGCCTAATTACCTGAATTCAGTTTTGATTAGCAGTGTTAATTGATGCAGCTGTGGATGGGCTCTGTTTACCTAAATTACCATGTGCAAACAGCAATACGTTTGAAAGTGAATATGCTAAACTGAAAATACTAATTAGCTAAGACAGATTGTTATTCAAGTCACATCTCTGAGCTTTTAATGAAACCCTGAATGTGTCAGGGCTTTATGATATTCAGACAGAAATGTCTATATTACATATGAATTCTAAATTTAATTCAAGGGAGCAGATGGGATGTCGACCAGGGTTCTTCTCCATCGCTTCCAGTATTAATGTGAATATTTTACTCTACTGGATACATTTTTGAGTGTGTGCATGTGAGAGAGAAAGGAGTGTGTGTGAGTTTGTGTGAGAGAGAGGAGGGAGCCTCCCTCATTGTGTGCATTGACAGTGTGCCAGCCAAGAACATCTAACTGGTCTATTTTTGACTGACATATTTGCAAATTATAGGCACCTACTTTCCCAGAATGAAGATAAACAAGCTATTTTGCAAATGTAATAAGGCTAGATAGTAAATGGAATAAAACCAAATCACAGAAAGATTAAACAGATCTCATCAGAAGAACTTTTGCAACAGCAGAGATTTCTCCTTTTGGAAGAATTAAAAATAAATCCACTTTTTACATAATAGGACAATTGGGCTACACGTTTCAGATTGTCATGGAAAGGCTTTTAACTGCACTAATCTGTACAGGAAAATACAAATACAATCTATTTTTCTAATTTTATTTAGAGCAGCACAGATTAAGGTATTCCATTATTGCACTTAATCCCTCTTCGTAGTTCCGTTGGATGCAAACCTGTAAATAAGTCTTAAAGTAGTAAAAAGAATATGTAGAGAATAAATGCTCTTAATATAGATCAGCTGCCACACAGCATCTGTCCAGTTTTCAATCCATTTATTCTTTTGCTTCAGAGCTTAAATATTCAGGGGTCAGCTCCCATGTGAAATTCAGTAATTTCTTCAGAAGCTTTACACACACAGTCTTGACAAAATGAAAAGCAAGGGTTTTAAGTTCTGCACCTATTTATACCAAAATAATAATTAGACATGTAATGTTCTAATTTTCTTATTTGGACAGTCCTTTCACAAATGTTCTCAAGATATTTTTAGTGTTCCTTTAGTGGTAGGTAGCTACGGTTATAAAGAGTGTCAGATCTTTTGAATTCAGCTGGTTGGAATCTATTTTCTTCTGTGTGTTACAATGAGAGAGAGAACTCTTTTGACTCTGTTACTCCACCATTATGGTCAATAGAAATTATCCTGGTTACTTTAGTTTTGTGGACACAATACTCCTTTTTAAAAGGTTCAATAGTTCTGTTTTTGTGTAAGTTGACGCGTAGAGCTGATGATACTTTCTGCAAGTAATTATCTAAGGTCTTAAACTTTATACCTGAATCCTTTAGTCATGGCCTCTTGTACTCCATTAGCAGAGGCTTTACAGATGGAACATATTCCTAAATAAATTAGTTCCAGGTACCTTCATTGTTCAGCTGACAATTAACTGTGGCTGAAGAGGAGAACAGTAGTGGTACAAGTCAGATTTGGACCACTATGATAAAAAAATTGCTTCATTCCTATTACATTGCTAAATATGAGTGATCCTCTATAATGAACTGTCTCTTCAGTCCAGACAGCTGACCTAGGAAAAAGCTTTTATCCCTAATAAATCACATTTATCAGGAGCTCTGAGTCATAAAGTGTTATACTAGACCATTTAATGTCAAGTACTTCACCACCCTCAATAGAGCTTGACTTCTTTATGCAAGAAGTAGTTGAAAAAGAGAGAGAGAAGCATCAACTTCTGGAACACAGAAACGGAAAAAGAGAGACACACAAATCCAAAGTTTAAAAGTTTAGTTTTAAGATGGAGTTTGAAAAAGTCATGAAAATTTGCGTCCAGACGTTGCTCTCACTAACAATTTTCTGGAATAAATGACTCATAGACAAGATCTTTTGGGCAGTTGATGATCTACAAATAAATTGGTAGATGAAACAAAGGATGGATTAACCCATAGCTTAAAAGAATCTACCAAGGCCTTTTTTTTCCATAGAAAATAAAGCAGCAACTTCCACATAAATGTTTAAAGAGAGACAACACTTGATATAGAAAATGTCTCCAAACTTTGACCTTTACTCAACCATTGTTTGAGAGCAAAATCAGTGTGAGAGAAGTCTGTAGTATTTGCTTTTGGCCTTTAAAATAGAAGTTCAGGCCAGAATCTTGGTGGCAGCAGTCAGCTGTTACTTGGGGCATCTATATGATACAGCTGCAAAAGCTGATTTAGCCTTGCAACAGGTTCTTTTCTCCAGTCAACAGTGTAAGGTGTGTGTGATATCATCTGACACCTGCTGTGCCCAATCTATGCATTCTACAGAATTTGTATAAAATCGCTTACTGAAGAGATACAATAACATTTTTAAGATTATACCTTTCTTTAGTCCCCAAATTAGCTAGTTTAAGCATAGACTAACCAAATAACAATAAATAAATACTTATGAGCTCTGCAGTCAACCCTTAAATAAGGACACAAAAATCATGCAGGAAAAAGAACATAGTGTCATGACTAATTGTCTCTTTTGCTTTTATTTCTCAAAAAAATTCTGCATCAGTACAAGTGAGTGATCATCAAATTCCCATGGAAAATAGATCACTTTTGGTCAACTGGAACTGAAACATTTTAAAACCCATGTGAAAGCCATGGATATAAGCACCCTCGTAAAAAGATCTTAAGTATCCAGGAGACTTGGTTCTTATGAAATGTACTTAACCTGAACAGCAGACATGAACGAAGGAGGAATAATAGAAAAGGAGATTCCTGCTCCTCACACAACATCACCTTTACCAGTTTTAATTCCCACATTGTGTAGTGACATTACATGTCTGGTCAGAGAGAAGCCCATTTAAGAATGAAACTGGTTTCTAGCACAATTTATTTATATATTTGATTTGAACTCATCTGTCTTGCTACTTACTCTACTTACTTAACCGCTCATGTTGAATTTTGCCCTTTTTTCTTTTTCCTACAACAGAAAGACCTGCTGCTAATGCAGAAATTCTCTCTTCATCTCCACCTTAAATGACTTTGGGTTTTAATTTGGCAGTCCACATTATTGGAATTTGTGTCATACAGGGTTGACTTGGAAGAAAAAATGAGACACTGTGCTGTCTTGGTGTCTGCTCTGTGGATGAGTTGATTGACTATATATATATTCATCCACTCTCTCTGGATATTTCCAGTGGATTCCAGGGATTTTTTTGGTTTCAAAATCAGAGCAATGTTTCTGGTCTTCCAAGAAATTAATATGTCAGTTTTGGCTCTGTGGGGTACCTCTTTGACTTTTTAAGGCATTTCTCAAATCAAGGAGACTGCTGTTGCTGCTTTGGGGAATCTTTCATAGAGTCCAAGTCAAAAAGTATCTTCTGTTTTTTGGATAATTTTTGACATTTTTCATATCTATTCTAATTTCCAGCATTGAATTTTTGAAATCTGATGCATTCTGAGGTAGTTGTATTGTTCTAAGTTTACTAGAACACCTCACAGTTCACTTACAAAGAATAACTTACACCTCAGTTACTCACTTGACCTTTTTTAAAGTCAGTTTTAGTATAAATCTATTACACAATTAAATATTCTCTATTTTTCAAGTTCATTATACAACATTAGGCAATTAACATTCCCCTCGAAAAAGGGAAGCACATATTACATACCCTTTCTCTTTCACATTGCATCTCAAAGTACCCATTGGTATGAAGGGTCCCTGTTTAAAAATGCCTTCAAGACCCTGCCAGAAATGAAGCCCTCTAGTCTCTTCAAGATTCTGTCTCCCCCCTTCTCCAGACTCCTTTTCTCTTAAAGTCCAGTTGCTATTTTACGTTCACTCTGTTTCTGTGCTATCACTGTATCTCACCTCATCTTTTACCCTGATCCTCTTTCATGTCTGTCCCTTTCTCTTTGGGCTCGGTATGCAATTTGGGTAATTTTGATTTCTCTTGTTAAACATATTTCTCTTCTACTTAAAGATCTTAAGGCTGACCATGAGTTTTAGTTTGGTCTTCATTATACTGCAATTGCTCTGTCTTTCTAATATTGTGTGAGTAATGCTATGCACCTGAAAAAAAATTTCTTTTACCTTTGAAAGGCAAAGCCAAAGTATGTTATTCCACTAGGCTACTCTAGACATCTGGGAGTGCTACCACTAAGGGTAATTTTTTATTTTATAAGTGTCTTGTGTTAGCTGGAATTTCAAAAAGTCTTGCAAACTCCTATTTGATCAACTACTTCTGTGCTATCACTGAATCACACTCACTTTTGGTGAACTTTTCCATGTCCTTTGTCTGCTAGGTGTTCTTATGCCTCTTCTGCTCAGAGTCAGCTTCAGTCTTCATTTATTCATTCATTAATTTACTTCATGTCTATATTTAAAACCACCATGTGTATGTCAAAAGGGCAAGTGTAATAACTGTATGTTATCTGCAAACTTCCATCAAATCAAGGCTGAAAACTAAAATTTCTTTTTCACATCACTGGTCTTTGTTAATTCTATTTTAAGATTAAATTTCCTATTTTTTTTTCTATTGCTCAATACAGAAAAAATTGTTCCTCTTGTATTTCTTTACACTAATTAGAAATAATCTGCTTTTAATCTAAAATTACTTTCAGCTATCTAAAACTACACAAGATAGTAAGAGAAGGAAAAGCAGAGTAGGTCAGTACCACCTTTTCTGCCACATTGGAGATAGTCTGCTTCTTGTGTTGCTGTCTATGTCTGTGCAGAAATATGCTCAGAAAGGAAGACTCAAGCTATGTGAATAAACTCCTTTCTTAGATAACTCCATTAGCTCCTTTGGCAATGACATTAGACATTTTTTTCTTTTCAACCTCACATAGCATTGTTCTTACTACCTCTCCTCAATAGTCCCTCATTTATTATTGTGTTTCCCCCATCTACATTCCTCATCATAGATGACAATGACCTTGCAACCCTTTCTTCTGGTGGATATTGTATATGTGTTTGTGTGAATGTGCACTTGTGTGAACTTATGAAGCTCATATTTTGGGCCAGTTCCTGTTTCAGACAGAACTGGAATGAAATGAGTAAAGCCTCAACATAAGTTAGTAAGTTTTCTTACGTTAGAATGTCTAATGTTGTACTATTTCAGGTTTCAATCATCAGCCTTGCCAACTGAGAAGCAGAACAAACATTATGAGTAATTTAATTTAGTTTGACTTTTCCTGAGTGTGTATGTAGGCACTGACTGATGCTTGCACAGCAGTTATGAACCAATCTGTGTGTAGCACTTTTATGTTGCCATAAACACAGAGCATTTAATTTGAGTGACTATCTACAGCAAGAGACGTGATTTTTGAATAATGGCTTTTCCAAGCCTATAGGTTCTCAGAAGGAAAATTGCAATACCAGATAAAAATATGCCTAACTGCATTAAAGTAGTGAAAAGGGCTGTCTGAAAGTTGTGGTTGCATAGTATAGCAAATGTGTTTCTATCTTTATTTGGCATACTCGTGTGTATGCATTTACAAATGCATAGCCCATCAAAATGACTGTGAAGATCACACAGAAAATTTATCAAAACTCTCACCATCTCCCTCTTCTTTTTCTTGACAATTCCACTTTGGATGACCATTTTTGGGGCATTTGGAGCATATTCCAGCAATTGCTGGTGTCTTTTTCTGAGCAGCCTAAAAAGTGCTTTTTCCCTTAGATGAAAATTATCTGTATGCTTATTAGTCCCCACAGTAGTATTAGACTGTGTTTAAAACAGAGACTATTTTTTATGTAAATTTTCTCTCTGGATATGAGAATGAAAATTTTACTTTTGGAAAGAAGGAAGAGAACTCTGACAAATTCCCAGTACAACAAAATACTTTCCAAGTACACTGTTTGAGCTCTCAAACATGTAAAATCAAATCTTGGTATCATTTTACCCTGCTGGGGTTTTTTTGGGGTTTTTTTGGGGGGGTTTTTGGTTTTGTTTTTTTTTTTTTTTGGGGGGGGGGTTGTTTGTTTGTTTTTTTGTTTTGTTTTGGGGGTTTTTTTGGTTGTTTTTTTCTTTTGTTAGATTGTGTAACTTTTAAATCTTTTTTGCTTTGATTGTCCTTTTCCTTTTGTACCTATACAATTTGAGTCTGCCTTCAACAATGCTAGTGTGCTCTAAAATGTTATGCACAATATTAACTCTTTCCCCATTTTGTCATTATAGTATGAACTTTGATTCCTTACTTGTTCCATGTATTTCTCTATAGGGTCTCTTTCTTCTCTTTAGATTCTCTAAGTCTATGCATGTGTGAAGGAGCGATAAAGGAAAGATTTTAGGCAACTGACTCTGTTGCTCTTTCATTTCCGACTTCAGCTATAAGGCCTCTGAGGGAAGTAGGTAGAGAATTTGTTGGGTTGTGGTCTGTGCTGGAAGGAGCTGGGGACTCCAGGTACTATTTTGATACAAGTAAAGAAAAAAAACAAAACATTCTTATAAATAGCATGACTTAGAAGGGAGGCATAAATATGAATGGTACCATTTTAACTCTTGGTCTTGTTTGTCAAAGACAAACATGCTGTAACTGATCAAATACTGAAATGTTACAAGGCTGCAGTGGACAGCTGCAAAATAATGAAAACACTGTATTTCTTAACTCAATGAATACTCTGCAGGGCAACAGGCGCATCAATTCTAGCTTGCATAGCGCAAAGTAAAATGACTTCTTGATGGTCCTGACCATTCACCAATGGCTTTATTTGTAACATATTATGTATTTATACATGTATACATATTTATATGTATGTAATTGAAAGGTTAATTTCACTTGACAAACAATGAAATTCAACAAAAAGTAAGTGCGTGTCACTGCTTTCTAGCTTTTGTGTGGCTGGAGATGGGTCACTGCTGTGTCAGGACAAAAAGCCAAAAAGAGTCCTCCAAAACTCTTAAAGAAATGATTGAATACCTAAATTAATGGTAGATAGTAAAGAAAGTCTGCCCATAAAAGGGGCTTTTCTTACCACAGCTACTAGTTTTAAATGATTTCAGAGTTTAATTTTTGGAGTAGAACCCACAGAGAGTCAACTTCACGCAGAGTGAAATCTGAGGCCTAAAAAAAAGACATTCCTCTATTAGGAACACAAAATTTGAAAAAGAAACCTATGGTGCCTGTATTGCATTATATACATTCTAGTTTGCTTGATGATATGAAAAACAGCATGAGAAGAACCTTGACTTCATCTCCATTATACTTTTGTAGGAGAGCCAAACACTTTACTCACTATGTGTTCTGGGTTCCAAAACCAGTTCTAATACCAAGGAAAAAATGTACAAAAATTGACATTCAGTTTTATTAAATATTTATTTATAGTGAATATAACTTGGACAGGATTCAACAATATGCTGAATAAAGATGCTTTCTAACAGTTTATTTAAGTTGACTCCAGAAAAATGGCGAAGGGCTTAAAGTTCAATGTGCAATCCCCAAATCATTAATAACTGTGTATCAGAGAATCCTTTTAAAACAGCTGCTGATTGAAAATATATATTCACCTTTCTTCTTAGAAACACAGGAGAATTCAAATGATAGCAACTGTTGCTTATCAAATGTTCAGATTTTCATTATTATGATCAACCAACACTGAATTGCTAGCTGAAATGCTGAGAGCAAAAATCAATTATAAATTACTCCTTTACCTATGTATATTTATTGAGGTCCATTCATTATAACTTTAATAACAAGAAAGGATGTTCTCTTTCTTCCCACTAAACCTACATAAAATGTTATCTCTACTGCAGAATATATAGTATTTTAATTGCATATCATTGTTCTCAAATCTAATTTGTTACATGGTAAGTCTAAGTATATTAGAACTGGGAGCTGAATCAGTGCTCACACGAGAGAATTTGGCAAAATATACTATTATGCATAGTAAATCCCAAAGTGGTTTTTTTTCCCATGTCTTGAAGAAGGTCTGATTTGTTTTAAGAATGAGTTGTCATTTAAGACATAAACATTATATCTAGTAAGCATATTGCAGCCTTTATTTTTTTCCGTATAGAAAAAATTACAGGTTCAAATTACACACATCATAGAGTGGCTTTTAAGAGAAAGCAAATATTTGCTAAGTGATTAACTGACAAAGAATCATAGAGTCATTAAGTTGGAAAAGACCTTTAAGACCATCAGTCTTTGGGACCTATTCTGAAGGATACAAAACAGGTTTAGCTGCCCCAGTATGATGTAAGATGCTGAAATGTTTCCTATGTCTTCATTGAGAAACTTTGTATTGAGCATAAGAAAAAGGCAAAACCAAAAACGCACAAACAAACAAGCTCACCAGCCTTTTCCAGTAGCTAGTCAACTAAGAAAGAAGACCTGTTGGAGTATTTGGAAGTAGTAAAACTGGTAGCCACCACCTAACACTGCTTTCTGGAGTTAACCTTAGTAATTATATTCATATCCATCTCTCAAGAATTTCTTCCTCATCTGTAAAACAGTTACCTAACTTTTTTGCATGAGATATGTATCTGAGCAACATGGCCTGCTGCAGGTTGAAGTGATGCTGGAGCTCATCTATAACTATTGTGTCTGGGGCATGCTTTGAAGCCAGCTTTTTGTTCTAGTTTTTCTGGGGTTTTTTTTTGGTTTGATTTGACATTTTTCTCTTAGGAAGAGAGATACAGCTTAGGCATGCCAGCTGGTCAGAACAAAACTGAAGAATGCATGGGCTACATCTAATCTTAGTAAAACAAATATGAGAATGCAGCCCTCCCTCAAGTCCTGTGAGGACTCTGGTTGTTGGTCAGGACAGACAAATGGCATTTTCCTTTTTTATCAGCTGTTTGGGGAGAAGGAGCTTTGTATCAGAAATGAAGGGCAGGATTCATTAAAGTGGAAGACAGTACAGGGAATACCTGTCCTGTAGCTCTTGGGTTATGTGCTTCCAACAGAAAAAAAAAATTGTGTGGATTCATGTTTTTCAAAATGGCTAATATCACATGCTGGATGGGTTTCAGTGATCTAGTGTTCACAAGACAAAGGGACCTACAGTTCTTCCATTGTTAGGACACGGAATTGCAAGGTCTTCATTTTCAAATTGAATATATATAAATGCCACAGTCTCCTGGTCACACAGAGAAAAACAAAAAGTAAGACATCCTACTGGTGGGATCCTGTTACACCGACTGATGTTCCACTTGGATCACAACACTTTAGTCTTAAAGGCTGGAAAGGAAAGAAGTGTGACTCCTGCACCTAACCAAACAATTTCTTGTTAAACTGTGAGAATACTGTTTAAAATGAAATCCTGATTAGGAGTAACTGAACATTTCTCACCTTTCTGAGCAAACTGTTTTGGGGGTTAATTAAACCTATTAACCCAGTGCAAGTTAGCAATATTTTGGATTTTGTGCAATTTTACCATCGGCATGCCTAATAGTCATATGGGAGGCAAACAGTACCATAAAATTTATTATAAAAAGGTGGAGGGTGCTGTCAATTGTGTGTAAGAGGTAAATAGGATCAGCTTCTAGCACATTTTTTTGTCTTAGAGTGAGAGGGATGTCATATGGGACATTTTAAAGTTCTACCCCTTCCATATGTAGTACAAGGAATTAAAGTTACTTGTCTGTTACGTGTGCTGCCCTTCAGGAGACAGGGGAAAAAAGGAATAGCAACAAAGGTAGCGATTGTCTTGTAAAAATGGAATGACATAGGATCATGATAATTTGTTGTAAATGGCATCAAAATATGGTGATGGGGGAATATTTTTGGAAAATTGAGTTCAGACATTAAATGTTTGTGTCTTGAACAAATATGTTTTCATGATGAATAAGGTTTTTTTTGGCAAAAAGATTGATAAGGTACATGAGTTCGACTTTGAGCTTAGGTCAGAAGGACAACAGAACTTAAGCTCTCTGTCACTCCTTCTGTTGGGAAAAACAGTTTCTGACTTCCTTTCAGAGGCATAAAGTTCTGGAGGAGTGAATATATATATGCAACTGCAACTCTTCTGCTGCAATTTCATGTTACCCTCTGATGTACAGGGCTTGAAGGAAGGGAACATGACCATATGGAAACGGCTTTCTTATCCAAGTGGAAACAGATTTAGTCAGCTTGCGGAAGGGGTCATAAACCCCTCAAAATATTTCTTAAATAATACGGTAGAGGAACTCACAGAGCTGTATTTTAATGGCCATTAATTGCCTCTGCTGTGCATTCAGGGTCAGGAGACATGGAATACATATGCTTGTATTATGAATGGAAGGAAAAATATCTTCTGAGCAAAAGAAAATCTAATGTTAATTAAAATTTTCCAGGGGTTGGGTTGGATAATTCTTCTTTTGTGTTCTTAAATCTCTTTTGATTTCAATTGCATGACAAAAAATTGACTGTAAGTGTAATGTTAGCAAATGTTCATATTTGATTACAAGCATCTGTGAATGCTAAGTCAAAGAATTGAATGACTTTAATTGGGCTGGGTTTGTTTTCTGTTTCTTCATGAGGTTTTTTGTATATTGGTTGTTTTTTTCCCCAAGACTGTGACTTTGCAATAAAGCTTGTACTGCCAGTATGCTGAAGGTCATACCTATAAGCTATTCAGTAAGATCTGCTTCCCTTTAGGTTAAAAAAAAAAAAAATCAACTGAGCATACTAAAAAATGTCTAGAAAATCCTATTACACTTACTGAATTTCAGTTATGTATTTCAGATTCACATAGAACTCAATGAGTGCTCAGATCAAATATGAACATTTGTAGCAAGTTTCCAATGTTATGCACAGGGTTTCCCTCCCCCTTTCTGTGCTGTCTTAGAGAAACAAGAAAATTCTTCTCAGATATGGCAAAGGATAAAATGAAATTATTAACATTAAAACATACCTAATACTGTGTGATATGTTTTAAATCTGGAAACAAAGGTAGGATATGTCTTATCTGTGTCGTGACTCCCTGTGCATGTCTGTCTCTCTAGAGCAAGTCAATAAAAATGATTAGAGCTGGCATCTCACAATCGTACACCCTTAAAGCATGAAGCAATAATACTGTGAAGGAAATTTTTTTTCTGACCTTTTCAAATTACATCCAACTGTCTAGGGAATTTCTCAGTGACTAGAGGTAATAAAGTTCAATCCGTTTTGCCAGTCGGCTTCAAATTTAGCTCCTCAGAAGCCCTAACTTATCTATTCTTTTTATCTTGGCCTTGGCATCTATTCAGTACAGTAATCCATGCATCTAATCTTTTTTTTCTCTCTCCTCTCAGGTTTAGCTGGTGGATCATATTGTGAAAACTGCAGCCATGAAAGGCCCTCCATTTACTGCACCCTTCAAAACGAAATGTTAGCATGGAAGGCTAAGCTGGTATGTTGCCTTTGAGAGGCTCTTGTTGAATTTAATTAGCTTTTAGATTTCATCTCATCTTGCATCTCAGCTTTCACCATTGTGTGTGATTTAGGCTTCACTGACTTCCATTATTTAAAACTTTTCCAACTTAGCTGTGCCACTTTGTAATAATGAGGGAAAAGTAAAGTTTAAAGTTCATTGTCTTAAATTGATTCCTAATTAGTTTTTATAATATGAGCTCAGAAACAATAGAAATGCAGCCTCTCAGTAAGTTAGGATTCAAGTGACAAAGACAAACGACCATTTCCTCATGTCTTATTTCTCATTGTACTCCATGAAGTAAAACTAGAAACAGGTAAAGAATGTTTATAGCAAAATATTTCTTAAATTATTTTTAAATTTATAAAAAACTGGGCTTTACTGCTGTCTCTTCTCTGAAATATTGAGTTAGTGTTTAGATATATATGTGATCTGGTAATGAATGATCTGCAGAATATTCATAATGCATGCATATCTAAAAGCACCTGTAAAACACTAACTTTTAATCATGCAAGTCATACATTGGAAGACATATGTCTTCCATATTAGCTACCTTAAAAGATTTGCAAGGAAAAAGAGTAGCTACAAAAGGGTTTGGTAAAGATAGGTTTGGTTTTTTCTTTTTTTTTTTTTTCTGAATTCTTCTTCATTTTGATTCTCTCTTCTGAAGTGAAGGGAAACATAGTCAGATGGGTGAAGTACAAAACTGGGAGTTTCTACATCTTGCCCCTGTATGTAAATGGGCCTCTACTAAGGCTGTAATGTTTGTCCAGTCACTCAATCACTTTGTACCATAACCTTGGCTATTGTAAAAAGCTCTCAGGGAGTGCTCACACAGGATGAGCACAGGGTGGACTCTGAGTATTTCACTGTGTTTAATTGATTCTGCTAAAATTAAATAGGTTCATTTTTAATCAAAATATATTGTGCTCTATTGATACTAGCCATGTTGAAAGTGGGATAATCAGTAATCTGAAGGCTTTTCGTGCCAGAAAGAATGGCATTCTCAACAAAATTACTGAGGGTATCTTTAATTCTGAAATTAATTTAGGAAAAATAGTACCCTGCATTGGTAATGCTTCTCACATTCGCAAGTGGTTTTTTTAGTGTCCTTACTGTCACTTCCTGAAAAGAAATGTTGCTAAATTGACAGATCCAGCTATATTCTTAATCGAGCAGGAATAAGAATTTCAAAATTCTTTCATTAGTTTAGTGCAAAAGGTAACATACCTAAATTTGCAATATGCTAGATTGTGTCCTTGTTTCAGAGACAATATGGAGAGACAGAGTGTACATGAACATTCAGCTTGGTATTAAAATAAAGTTAAATGAATGTTTCCGAGGGTGTGTTCATTTACTTTCACATCTTGGAAGCTCCACTGATACAGAGTTATTTTTTAGTAGAACCAACTATTTTTCAGTCCGCATGAATCAGGCTTCTCCTGATACTCCAGCATTCAGGTTGCTCTCTAGATATGGAGACAAGCAACCCAAAGGGTCCATAGTTTACCAAGTATCAGAGGTCTGAGAAATATCTCATGGAAGAAGCAAGATTTAGCTTCTCAAAGCAATGTCACTGTTGTTATATGTATATCTATCTATATATATATATATTTTTTTTTTTATAGTAGGTGTTTGAAAATATACAATAAATATCCCCCATAATGTTTCAGGCAAAAAAAGATAGGAATGAGATAATTTTGCATGTGGGATAGTAAGGTGGTGAATTTTCTTTCACTGAACAAGTTCTTACTTCCAGAATTCTTTCTAATTTGCAAATCTTTATACTGGGTGGCAGCAGTTCTGCTGACAGGTTTTTCTGTCACACTGATGTTTTTCAGCTCAAAAGTATTGAAAATTAATTTTAAGGAGAAAATATTTTTCTTATTTATTAATTTGAATTCTATTCAGCACGGTATATATTACATAAAAGTATCTATGTTGTAATATCCAAATGCTTACATTTTATTGGAATGTCTGTGTGGACAACCATGAAGCTAAAGGTGTTGTTTTCCACTTGGAATGTAGCTATGCTTTACTTTATATTACTTTATTTAATTACCTGGTCAAAGCCAGGCATGGATTTGGATTGGTAATGGTAATTATGGATTACCGAAGGCCTCAACACCTCAGAATGATATTCTAGCTTTTATTATTACTGGGGAATATTGAAATCTTCTTTGCAAACTATTCCATTCCTTAGAGCAGTTAATTAAAAACAAACAAACCACAAGTGTCTTTCAAATCAAACATACAGCATTATGTCTTGTAGTGGGAAACAACAGATGTCCTGATGTTTTCCTGGTTTAACGTCTTTATGGTTTTCCTATCTATTCTGTCTTTCCTTATTTCCATAAATAGGGAGTACAATAATAGTATGCTAGGGATAGATATATGAAAAATGGTGTTTCAGCTTTGCTTTGTCCTCAGCTCGAAAATACGTAGTTTAACAAATCTTTTTGAGAAGAAAATACTGTAGATTGCGTTAAAGTAACTCCTGTCCATGCATCAGTGGTGTTAAAATAGGAGTTTACCTTGTGCATATCAAAGGGACTATGTGAATGTTATTGATACACTGCTGTTTATATTTTCATCATTAGTACATAAAATCTTATTAATTAACTCTCTAATTTCCCAGAAAAAGCATGGTAATTTGTTGAACGGGTTGAAGGAAGGAAAAAAAAAAGCTGACCAATCTGGCATTGTAAGTTAATAGTATAGAACAAAGCATAGTCCTAATTAGTTGAGAAAAGGACTTTCCCTGTTCATTCCAGTTCATAATAAAAAGTGCCTCACCAAAGTGACTTAGAAAATAATACATTCAGACTGAGCAGAATTACTGCCTAGCAGATTCTATTTATCTGTAGCTTAAAAAGCAGCTGTGTTTTTGTAAAAAGCAATGAATGTGGCAGTCCTACTTAAAGGTAGAAGAAAAAGAACACCCCTTGTTTTGTAATAAGGGGATTTTCAATTTAAAAGAGAGAGAGAGCCTGTTGTGTGAAGTATGGTTATTACATTCACTGTATTCTATCTCACCCACCAGGAGGCTAATAACGAGGGAGTCAGTGAAGGAGACCAATGCCACAAGGGTTATCTCACAGCCCCAGATGCTGGATAAGTTGAAGGAGGCAGAATCGCTTTTGGATGACATTCAGGAAGGCCTTGAATGATTATCTGGTGAAGAAAAGACTATTCTTTTCAAGGTAAACAGTCCATTTCATCTGTCTGCTGTTGGTGTTGGTGTAAAATATGTTTATATAAATACCTCTAAAGTTCATTTTTTATCATTTTTCAGGTTTTTTTTTCCCTAGATGCTGCAATGATCTATTAGGAATCCTTTTTGAGACAAAGGATCCACTCCACCTCCAACCTAAGGAAATGCTTTGAAGGAGTTGACAAGCTCACTTTTAATCACAAGAGAGAAATTACCCACATGGAGTCAGCAGAAAATGAAAAAGTAGAGCTCGTGCTGCGAATAATTCCAGCAAGTGCCAAGGGGCTAGTTGAGAAATGGCTTCATGAGGTGAATATCTTTAGCTCTTACTTAGGATTTCGTTACTGTATGATCATTTTCTCTTTTAGGAGCAATGAATATTATAAGTGTATACTAAATAGCTCTCTGAATATTTGTCAAGATGTTGACAGATTTCAGCCTTATTGTTGTTATTTATTGCAACTAATTTAGCATCTGCAAACATGCAGAAATTAATTATAATAAAAAGCTCTCTGGAATCAGGCTGTCAGCAGAAGTCGGTCTGTGTCTGAAACCATATGTGTGAATATATGTTTGAGTCTACATGTATGTGTTTTTGTGCTTTCATGGTGTAATGTCTGTAGTTCAGGAGGCTAATAGGTAAAAAATAATCGAAGAAATATAAGATCTTAAATGCTTCCCTCCACCCTGCAGAAAGTGTGTCCCATTGTGTTGGAGGGGTTTAATATCCAATCATTTTAACAAAAGGGAAGAGAAATTATGTCACTGATAACATCCTAACCTTTCCCCTTTGGGCTTCTAATCTAAATTCATTGGTTTCAGTACGAAATTAGTTTGGTGACCTTTTTTGTTTGCTTTGTTTAACCTTCCTCTCCCAGTGGATTGGAATTGGACCTTCCATTCTTTTTTCTTTCTGGGCATTTTCCTTCTATATGCTTACCTTTTTCCTGGGGCAGGACCAGCCCCAGGAATTCCACTTCTCCTTTGTTCACTGCTGTGGGTACTGGTCTCGTCCTCAGGGGCTTGTCCCTGGGTGCTCCCAAGGCAAGGGTAAGCGACAGGGACCAGCACCCAGCTCTAGCAGGAGAAGTGAGGGGAGGCTGGGGGATTGATATTTGTATAGCCAGATGATTGGGCTGAGACTGAGCGGGAATCCCTGGGCAGTGAAACCTGGAGCTGGTGGCAGGTTAAAGGTGTTTGGCCCTATTCCGTATTGCGCTCCTACTGGCTGAGTGAGCAAAGCCAGGCTGCATAAGCCCACTTGTGAATCCCCTTTTCCTACACAATGAAGCAGCAATGTGCCAGCCTTGGATGGAGGCCCTTTAGGAGAGACTGCGCATGGTTTAAAATGATCCATCTGCATCATTATTCAGGATAGAGAAGGGAGAAGAGAAGAGGATGATTTAGGCAATCCCTTTCCACTCTGCTCTCTGTGTCAAGCCACAAGCTTGGTTTTGGACTAGTTTGCAGACAAATTTGCTTCCATTAAAAAAAAAAAAAAAAAAAAAAAAAAAGGTCAGTGGAAAAGTGACTGTTCTGAGGAGAAACCCAGATTCTCAAGCCTATGATATAATTTTTAGTTTTCACTTTCTCCCACATAAGAAACGGGGTTGAGGGAGGTGAGCAGCTGTGTTTATTTTAATACACCTATTTTAACCCTCACCTAAAACCAGATGAGAATCTTTGGGAGTGCATTAATCTGGATCAGATTAGTGTCTCTTTCTCCCTCAAAAGTGCAACCTGAGATTAATGAATATAAACTAGAGTTTCATATGCAGTCTTTAAGTCATTTGCATGTTTTATGCATGATAATTGAATTTATTTATGCACTTCCTTTCATTTAATGATTTCTCACTCTTTTCTATGCTATCAACATTATATTATGCAAGAAGTTGGATTTGGTAGGCAAGAAAGGATAGCAGTATATAAATCAAACCTGAGTTAATTTTGAGTTCTAATGTCAACACTAGATCAGAAATAATATTGGTCCCATGCCAGTGGGTTTACATGGCTGGGAAGATGTAAAATATTTTTGGTAAAGCACAGATTTTAGCTTGAGACATTTCTGATGTAGCCTAGTTTGCTTGCAAGTGCACAAGCAAAATTATTTTCAAATGGCAGTTAAATTATTGTATTGACTTTTCAATGACCCTAGAGACTTGTGTTTCTACTTGGCCAATTAGTAGTAATAAGAAGATGAATAGTAATTACACTTATAAATAACTGTGTTCAGACCAGGACCTCAGTATTATAGTCTGGGTTAGAAAATAAGGATATTTTTTAATTTGTCTCATTTGGTCTTTAATCAGGAGAAATATGGAATTTGGAGTTATATAGTAGATTTGTCATAGCCAAGAAGGTAAAAGTCCTAGGGATGAGACGGTCATATTTGACAGGAGCTCTGTGAGAGTAGCTGTTTCAGTGTCATAAGGAGGGAATCTTGTTCTGCTTCTGCAATTAAGCTCAGATGTCCTAAAGATGTCTTAGTGTTGGAGTACGATTTTTTTATAATGCATGCCAGGAAGTTATTAAGGAAAATTAGGAAAAAGATGCTGGTAGTGGTGCTTTCATAGCGTTTATCTATACCAGTTTCTTTTGTGTCTCTTGTCTTTCCTTATGTCTTGAAAGATGTATGTGGAAGTGACATTTTTCTGTGGCGTCCTGTCTTTTATCAGTGAATTAAATGGTTGTGTCTTGTGATTGTTTCTTGATTCTCATAGGTAGGATTGTGTTTAAAGGCTAAAGTTTTGTTAATTTGTGATGTAACCATTTCAGTGTCTTTCTTGTCATTGAAATGTAGCCTAAAATGTTCAGTAATGTAGCATGAAATCATTGGTTAGTTTTGGAATGGTGATGAAATCATGTGAAGAAAATAAGTATTGCATCTGATCAAGATAAATTCACTCTAGTGTTTTATGGCTTTTTATTCCTATGTGATAGTAATAAAGTCTCATGTAGGGATGGAAGCCATGAAATACATTGTGAAAAATCATCAACTCAGATGGGGCCATCAGGATAGCATGCTGTAGTTGTAGAGTTATGGAGAATAATTGGAAGATGGTTTAGTGTGTCATCACTTTGACTACCATGTTTTTGCATTTTGTTTCTTCATCCTTCACCCATGTAGCTTGATGAGAGGAAATCAGTTTGTAACGAGATGATCCATCTTTACATCAGTGTTCAGTATTTAAATTGTTCATACATCTTTCATTTTCTGCCAAAGATAACACTGTATATGAAACACTTAGCTAAGAATTTAATATAATAATAAACACATGCCAAAATGAATACAAAGAAATGCCAACGAATTTTTAAATGCTTAGAAATAAGGAAGGAAACAAAGCGAGGTCTATCCTGTTAGCAACCGCTCCAGACTCTTTATTTCCGTGTTTAAGAGCAAATCTGAGATGTAACCAGGGATTTAAAAAGAATTATTTTCTCTGCTTGCATGTCTTTCTGAAAGTGTTTGTTCTTTTCCTCTCTGGAACTGGGATGAAGGCTGACCGTGTTGGGCTCAGAAAACAATTTCTGACAAATTCCTTACAGTGCTGCTATTCCACATATTGCCTTACTGCCCTGTCTCCTTTGCTTTTGTATACCAATTTCCTTTGAGAATGTTTTAGGGAATGTTATTTATTCTGATGCACCAATTTCCGATTTTTCTGTTGTAATATTTCTCTGAAGCATATGTTAATAAAACATTATTGATTTTTTGGTATGTTGACTCCTTTATTATTTGTCTTAGGTATGATTTCTTTTTTCTCTCTCTCTGCTAAAAATACTGACTTTATTGTAACTAAGGTCATCTTCTGGTGAAAAGCCCCAGCAATAATTAGGCAGAATGTATATTTCCCATTTTATTATAAATTTTAATTTCTTCTTTAAATCAAACAGCACATGGAGAAATTAACCATGATTAAATTCCCAGATGTTGTGTGGCAATTATTTCAGTCTTACTTGGGCTTAAAAAAGGTAGAGACAGGTTTGCATCAATGGTGCCATATGAAAAAAAAGTGTAAAAACCCATAAAGCACATTATCTTCAGACTCCTATTAAAAGAAAAACTATTTTCTTATACATGTGTTAACAAAAATTTTTCCAGTAGTATCCAGAGTGTACAGCCAAGAGAATACACTGTGTTTATTTTTCAACTTTTTATTCGGCTAAGTTAGAAATGGGCTTCATCACTTCAATACCTACTTTGGTTGTAACTTTTCAGAAACCTGAGACAAAGTCCTTAAAACATGGGCCCCTGTAATCTTTTCCCCCATTTCTACCAATTTAATGATGAATTGAAATTAAACTATTCTGTTAGTAAATTTAATTCATCTTTACTGCAAACTATACTTTGAAAAGTAGTCTACAATCCCACCTGTAGAGTATATTTTCAGTACTGTATTTTGTTTCCAAATTATTTCAAGAGTCAAGTTACAGCACACTGAAATAACACCAGAGGTGAGTTCCTCCTTGGAAACAAGGCACTAGAATGGCCCAAATGTGCTTCAATAACTCTCTTCATAACATGTTTGCAGATTTAACTCGGCTGACTACTTCAGAAGCAGCTGCAAGCACCGAGGAGAGTTCAACTCTGGAGTTAATGAGCAGTAACCTGTCCTGGAGTGGTCACACCTTAAGGTGTTAGTGGAGGAGAATGTGTTACTTTGGAATATATTTTCTTTGTAGTAGTAGTTCATCTGTAGATGTTGCAGATAACCTTCTTTAGTCCATTCTTTTCTGAAAAAAATTTAGTATTTATATCCTAATTATTTTCCTTTCCTTCTGCTTCCAGGGTGGAGCAGATCTATTTTTTTTTCCTGAGCAAGAAATATGGTTTCTTATATATCCTGAAATATGATATCTTCAGATGTGTTTCTTTGAATTCTGCATTGTAAGACTGACAATCAGGTTCTAAGTGACACCTTGCCATGATGGCAAAGAGAGTATTTTTCTTGTCAGTGTCAAATTGAGTAAAAAGTATACATGTTTAAAATACAGTCAGTTGTCAGAAAAAAGCAAGGTCTTGTCACAAAGATGAAATTTTAGAGTTACATCTTTGTTTAATATATTGTAAATGTCCATATTACGTGTATTCTTAATAAATTAACAGCCTTAGTCAAGAGCAAGGAAATGTTCTACTTATACCTCCAAAATACTGTCTGAGGTAGTGGACATACCAGCTCTCAGGAGAAGCAGCATCTTGGTAATGTCAGATCCAAGCAGGATTTCCTAAGTCTTTCTTGGATAATGAAACAGCTCCAGGGTCACCTGTTCCTAATCAGCTACTTGAGCAGCTAAATGTTTCGATAGGGGCTGTTTTTCAACTTTGAAATGAAACACTTTGGCTTGACCCAAGTTTTCAATAGATTTGGTCAATCCTATGTGTTGTTTTGAATGAGTTAACTTAGTTTCTTTTAAAACATCAGCAAGTAGGGAAATTCCAAGAATCATTACAAAAAAAAAAAGTTTGATCCCTATTTGGGAGAAATAGGTTTTTAATTGCTATTTACTTATGCTTCCCAATGTTTATGGTAATTTTTCCTACCTCCACAGGAAAATACAATAGGGAGGGTGTCTCCTTGGTACTTGTGCCCTGGAAGCACTTGTGCATCTGAAAATTGTTAGAGGAGGTTTGTGGGGATGCCCTGGTCTGTCTGATAAAATCTCGACACTGACAGTACTCAGGGGTGATACAAATTTGGTGCTTCATTCCTGGCCAAAGTTCTTGCATTTTTGCAGAATTTTCTGTGAGTGCAGGCCTGGTCATGCGGAGGACCTCCCCACTTATGATCCATTTCAATACATTTCTGTGGGATATTTTTACTGTCTTCATTGTAGTCTTTTTCCATTGGCAATAAGACCAATGGAAACAAAATGCACGGGGACATGGAGAGGTAGGTAGGCAGTGGAGATGAGGAGCCAAAGAAAGGATCAGGGGGTTAGTGAAAGCTGCATGACTGGATTCATTCCAGCCCTCCTCTGCAGAGAAGCTTTTGTGAAACTCACTGTGGCTTCTGAAAGGAAGGTCCCTATTCATCCGGCCACTGAAGGAGATCATACTAATAGGCTCCAGGATCACAAAGACACTCACCACCTGCTGTCAGGAGCGCAGGTCAGGCTTTGTTTGCTGTGCTGAATGCTTTTTTTCTTTAAAAACTGCAGTGTAGGTATATATTTGGCAGAGTTTATGATTCTTTCATGTCAGCATTTCAAATTTTAAAAGATAAAAAAGAAAAACAGATTCTGTCCATATAGTTGCAGGTAGGCATGGAATGTATTTCTTGTCACTGACACAAGGTTGAGCTCATAAGAAACTTCTGGAATGTGCAAAAGTGTAGATAATAAAACCTTATCTCAAACAATTTGATTTAAAACTAAGACATTCAATTTAATGTCTTTTTATTTTCATAAATAAAATGAAATTTTATTCAATTTTTTATTGAGGATTATTATTTTGGCAGACAATATTAGTATTACTCATGTTTTCTAAAGTAACAATGTATTTAAGTGCTCATTGAACTTTTTACCTTAAAACTTCTGCATTTAATTTCACAATAACAAAATGGATCTTTAATTTTATTTGGCTTGTCAGAAGGAAAAAAAAACCAAAACTACATTTGTAACAAGATTATCAACTTTTTTGTTTGAGAGAAATAGAAGATAAATTACCTATAAGAAATGTTCAGTGGACTGTTTCACATTCCCAAAATTTAATTTATATTAATCCAGGATTCCCAAGATTGTTTAACTTTGTGTTGAAATAAATAACCAAATTTGAAATGTAAACATCATAAAGAATATGCATTTGAAATCACAGGAGTTCTGCCAGTGGTGCCTGAAGTGTGTAATGAGTCTTGTATGTGAAACAATTGACAGTGCCTCCTTTTTCTTATGTGACCTCATGAACGCCTATTTTAAGAAATAAATTTCTTTCTATTTTGAGATAATAGGAAACTTTGGAAGGATACATTGTGATAAAAATTGAATTAAATCAGTGCTTGAAGTACCAAATGTAAACATCAGAGGTATTACATGCTTGATCCAAGCAGGAACACAGCTGCAAAAAATTTGAAAACTAAACTGTATTTTTACATCAAGACAGTTAGACAAAAATGCCTTATTAAGTAATTGCTATTGTGACATAAGCTTTGTGCAGTAGCTGAATTACTTGGCAGAGCTAAAACGTCAAGCTACCTTGGGAATCTACCACATTCTTTAATTTTCTGATTGATTAAATGGATTGTTTGACATTTTGGCAGAGCTTTGAAATCACAGCATAACAAAGACGCTTTTCATCGCTCATTATTTGCTCTCTTCAGGCTTAGTGCAGATTCTTTGAAATGAAAGGTTTAAGGTGCTTCTTCCCTAGATAATTTTTGTTCCAGTTCACGTTTTTGCTATGACTGTCACATTTCCAACTTAAATTCCCTGCTGTGTAAATGCAGTTCCTTATAATGACAGTATAACCTATGGAGATATGTAATCTTGAAAAACACTTTTACATATCTCACAATGGTGATACTGAAGAGTTCAACACAACCTGTCTGCTATCAGAAAGGCTCTTAACCCTTCTACCACCAGCATTTTCTGTAGGGCAGGAAGCTGGGCAAAGTGTGGGTGTTTTTGTTCAGGCTGTGGCAATGTTCAGTTCTCTGCTGACCTAGTAGCAAGAAGACAATGTCATGCAGCAACTTTGGGGGACAGTTCAGAGACAACCAGGTAGGTTGGAGGTCTATTGACATTGTTACCTTGATACCAATGAGCAAATGCACTGCCTAATTGCACTTCATGAGCAACAGTTAGACAAAATAACTTACTTGGAACATAACTGCACAGTCCTCTCTAGTGAAAAGCAGCTCATGACGGTACCAACAGGCTTATAGGCAGTTCTCCACTACACTGATTCTCAACTGCAAGTTTGGTGGAGCTGGATAGCAAGCACGTAGGTGAAGTGACACCTTAAGTGTCTTCTCCTCATGCATTTTGATGGCAGAAATCTTTGGGCATGCTGAGTGAGGGACTCCAGGTTTTAAGCCTGTATCTTTTCTAATACTGCAAATACAGTTAAGTCAAATTGCTTTGATAGTTGCCCTCAGAGAGGTCTGTGTGTCCTCCCTCACTGCTGTGGACAGCAAACTGGGCTTGCACAATGCTGAGGACATAGCTGTAAGAATTCCCCTGCCATGGTAAAATTTCAGTTCCAAAAAAATTCCTTCCATGGGCCTGCATCAGTAATGGAGTTTCTAACATACAGCAATATTTACCTGGACTTCTGTGACTGCCAGACACACTTTTTGAGCTGTGATGGGTTCATAACAGTTAGGATTGTGCACACTGCTTGCTATTCTCAAAACTTCTTGCTAAGCACGACTTTTCATAATCCATCTCCATTGCTTGTGTTTTCCAAGATAGAGAAATACCTTGGAATATGGAAGAGTGGGATTATAAACTCATAAAAATTAAGATGCAATTCTTTCCTTTTCCCATACCATGAGAAGAAGAAATGCTAGTCTCCTGTTCAGTCACCAGGCACATACAGATGTGTCTGTAAGGTATGAAGTTCTGCTTGTGTGTGTCTAAGAACCCACATTTGTTTCCAGTCATTAGAGCTGCTTCAGAGGGGATGCTCACACCTGCCATCATTCCCTTCCTGAGAGTGGCAGCAGGATCCCAGTAATTAGCAATCTTTTTCTGAGGTTATATCTTGAATTGGAATTTGTATGGTAGCCAAGTCTGTCCCGACTTTGACAATTTTTCTAGCTGAGGGAAAACCAGTGTTTCTGGTATTTCTCTACTATAAGGCAGTTTCAAATCTAAGGTTGGAAGACACTGTGAAAGTCTATATATAATTTTATTCATCTCAAGTTGTGATTCTTGAAGTCAAAGTTGCACAGTGCTTTGTTATAATATGTTGCTTTCAATTGTCAATACCTTGATCAGGCTGAAATTTTCTATGCCTGTTGTTTTCTTCAGCAGATTATAAAAAATATTCAAACTAATACCTCAGAACCACAAGCTGCTTAAGAAAAAAGTATCAACATTGCTGTAATAGTTTTAGGTGAATATAACCTTTCCAACACTATTAATGAACTATGTTACTGCATTAGTTCCTCAATATTATCTATGCTCATATGATAGAATTATGAAACAAAGTAAAAATTTATGAAGCGACATACACAAAACCAAGAAGAACAAAAAGATGCCCAGGTCTCTGTTTGGAAGTGTAGGCACATACAAATCTCAAAAGAAGGAAGAAACAATCTTTTACATGCATTTTGGCAAAGTCTTCTGTTACATATAGTAGGTGAGTTAATAGAAGGTCCCACACTGCATACCAAAGCCAGTGGAAAGGACACTTGGGACCTAACCTTCTTAGGGCTACAAAGACAGGTAGGCTTTCACCTGAAGTGGAACAACTTTAGTTGGAAAGGGTAAGGAATTTCCACTCCAGATATCCCAACTCACATATCCGATATGAGTTCAAGAGCTTTCAGGTAAAGCCTTAAGCATCCGAATAACTTATCAGCTGGATAAGTATGAACACCACAAGTATCACATCTGGAATGGGATGTTTGTCAAAGCCAAAGGATTTAGAGTACAGCTCTAGAGTACATTTATGAGTTCTGCAGCTGAGGCTGGGATGTATCAGAAGGAAACAATTAATATGTGAAGTTTAGGAATTGGTAGGTTCCCAGAGCCAGAAAACAAAGGTATTTCTGTGCCTGATTCCTGAAAAGCCATGTGATCAAAAGTGAGATTTGTGGGAGGAAAAATGTGATTGTGCATCTTATAAGTGGCAAGGGAGTCTGTGTATAAAACATTGCATGTCTCTTCACATACCATAATGGTTAAGGTTTTAGACATGTGCTTGAATTATGCCTGAAGTAGCTGCAAAACAGGTGTTTATAGCATTATAGCTGTTCATGTACATGCTTTTAGTCTGCTGCAAATTAAAGGAAATATGACTTTGTACCTCAGTCATTTCAATTTGCATTTGCTGAGGGCTGGCAGCAGTTACTGGAGTTCAGCGGATGTGGCGGCTGGATTATGGAGTTGAACCTGGGGCCACAGCAGGGTACCAAGTGCATGCATGAATCCTGCATGTGCAGGAGGTTATAACAGGACAAAGTCATTACTGACTTGATTTAAAATGAAAGAAAGGAAAATTCCCAAAGGTTTTACATCTTACCAATAATGAGATCATATGGCAGTTTTATTTAGTGTAAGACTGTTTAAGCCGTGGCTCCAGAGATAAAGTCCTCCCCTTTGGGTCACATATCTGCATCTGGTGTGCCTCAGCTCTAGAAAGAGCAAGACCTTCAGATTTCATTGCCCTCAGAGCAGTGGCATGTATGTGATCAGCCATCCTGCTTAGGAAGACCTTGCTTAAGCACTGCTCTTAGTCTTTCAGTAATGCCCCCTTGTTGTCAATTTTAGTTCTCACTTTGTTACTTTACCCCTGTATTAGACTCAAACTATCTGCCACCATCCAAATAGCTTAGATAAGCTCTAAATTTGCTGAAGGAACGTTCTACCTTTAAATATAGGCAAGTTGGTGCATGAAATTCTGCTTCAATATGTCACAGGTCAATTTTTCTCAATTTCAACCCTGTATCTTAAGCCTAAGATTCACAGTGGCTGATTATGCTATGGCAAATATTCAGTTCCTTTCTTATGCTTTATGTTTCAGTATCTGCCTCTAGTTAGCTCAGCTCAGGAAAGCACCCTATGTAACAAAAATATGGTCTCAAAATGAGATTAGCTCAGCATATCATTTAGTTCTGGTTTGTTTTTTTTTTTTTGTTAATGTCTACAACATTTATGTTGTATTTTGCTTTTTGCATGTATTTGAGAGTAAAAGCTCGATGGGTTAGTTCTATCCAGAGTAAGTGGTAGCTAATGAAACCTCTTATTAACAAAGTTTGGATAATTATCTGGGTAATTGTACAGACAAATAATTCAGTAATTTGAAATTATTTATTCTGTGTATAATGATACTTTATTCCCTCTAAGTGCAGTTTAACATGTTAATTACAGAGACTCAAGGGACTTGTGAAGAGTTATTCTAGTGATCATGTGCTATTAATTCTCCAGGGACACTGCCTTTTTGGAATAGCACCGACAGAATGATTCAAAACTCCAGCAAATATGCAACATTGGCAGTTAAAGATTAAAAAACCCTACAAAAACAAAAACTGCCCTCTATTGTGAGGTGGGTTGGGGTTTTTTGGGGTTTTTTTTGATTGGTTGATTTTGAATTTATATTTGATATTTGTATGAAAACACACTACATCATTTCATCCTGTCTTTTCATATGACAATTCCTGTAAATTGCTAATCTTACAGCTCTTACAGTTGCAGACACCAGGGAAATAAATCTGGTATTAAATAAAATAGATCACTTGGTGTTGCTAGTCAATAATGCTAATATATGTACCTCTGCTTTAGTCTGTGATAGCATCATTTCCACAGATACCTCAATGATGTCTTTTGCAAATGCAGAACACAAAAGCCTTGCAAGCACTTGATCTCTGAAAGTAATATAATGCATCTAATCCTCAGGTGTGGAAACATCAATCCCTATGTCATTGGAACTATTGCTGTCTGACAAAAACCTCAATTTTTGTAAATGAAAAGGTTTGGTGGGTTTTTTTTACTTTTTGGTTTCTTTAGGGGTTGTTTTTGGTGGTTTGTTTTTCATGGTTTCTTTGTTTTCTTGGGTTTGTTTTGGTTTTGGTTTGAAAAATCTCTGATTGCTGCAAGGCAGGATGTCATGGAAACCTGACTCATTCCTAATGGCTGGTAACAGGTGGCACAGCTAGAAGATTTGTCATCTCTGGATAGTCTGGGTGTGCTGGAGCTGTTATGATCCTTGCTTTGATGTGGTGGTTTGAGTACCAGCTTCATGCCAGGCAGCTGGGAGCCGCTTGTCACCCCAGATATCAGAACTCCCAGATCTTTCCTGTGCAGCAGGGAGGGGAGCTGCCCAGGCTTGGCTGTCACAGGTCTGACAGAGGCATTGCTGCAGGCTTCCTGGAGAGCTGCTACTGAGCCGGGATAAGTCCTGAAGCGTGTGTGAATTAAGGTTCTTGGTTGTGATTCTACTCTATGTAAATGGGAAACTAAACAACACCAAAACACTGACAGTTGCTATTGATCATCTGTGCAACCTGTGCTTCAGACAATTCTCCTGGGGAGTCATTTGTCGACAATAGTATATTCTGCCATGTCATATTCCACCCATGTGAACTGTGTACATTTCAATGGAGGCAGAGGGAGGGAAAATTGAATGATTTATTAGTAATAGGTATTGAAACTGCAGTCATACACACCAGAAATCCTGCTGGTGATTTTGCCACCTCAGTCCTGTCATAACTGCAAATCCCAGTGATCTCTTTTTAGACCAAGTTACAGGTAGCAATTTGTTGTTTAAATGGCTTAGATTACTCTGAAATGTCACCTGGCCTTAAAATTGATAAGACAATAGGTGCATTTGAGGAGGAGTCTACTTTTCATTAGACAAAATTTTCTCTTTGTATTCACTATGTTTAGACCTATCATGCAAAAGATGTCAATGCCTGGAGGCATCTAACCCACTTGAGAAAGCATGCTTTTTCCCTGGTCATAATATGGGATTGTCTGGTCCCAGGTTTCACTTTGGTGGAAATACCAGATCCTCTGGATAAAAAAATCGGTAGTTCTTAAAAGCAATGTATATTGTATAATTTCTAAAATGTCTAATTGGGAATTTTTACACAGGTATAAGTAATATTTAACATACTGTAGGAAGAATGAGGGGATCCCAGATATAGCAGAGGAAATAGTGGCATTAGAAGATATTTCAAAAAATGCAGCAAGAAAAATGAAGTCCCATGAAGTAGCAGCATGAGGAATATAGAGTATGTCATTTATTTAGTAAATCTATAGATCACCATTCATTGGTATTCAAAATGTGCTAAACTGAGAATGTACTGATGTTATTAAAAAAACCTTAGTAAGTTTTTTTGTGATGGCTCGTTAATGATTAAATCCATCATATAGTTTATCCATATATAAATATCCATATAAATTGTGGATATTTATCATGCTGTTACTCTATCTAGTACACTAAAGAGATGTATATCTGATTAAGCTAGGAAAAACTCTGGTAGCTGGTATTTTATCTTTAGGGCAATATATAAAGGGAGCACATCTAGCCATGCATAAATGTTCAGACATTATAACCTGAAGAATAATATTGATCTCTCAAAGTGATGACAGGTGGGAACAGAAACGAAAAATCAGGAAATACCCAAAGGGATGGAAGTTGTGACAGGTTTCCAGATCTTGCTTGCAGAGATTTCCCAAATCCATTGCCTAGAGCTGCTAAAAATGGGCAGAAATGTATTGGTATTAATTCACAGAGTTCGAATTCCTGAATCAATTCCTGAATCGACCCTATTCCTAAAACAGAGTGAAGAAGAAAAATGGAGTTTTTAATGTGTTTCAGTACAAGGTCTTGCTTGTAGGAACATGCTGGGAGCTGCCAACATGGGAGCAGGAAGCAGACGTTGTGCAGAGGATGACCTGCTTCTAGATTATGTTTCCCTGTGGTTCACTATTTGCTTTCCCCTGCTGCTGTTGAGAGTCCATGAAGGTGCCCTCAACAGAGAAAAATGGACATAGAGCACTGAAATGAGGAATAAATCAAGATTGTCATGAACTTATATCAAAGCAGATAACAACATGAAAAGTGAAACTAACTGAAGAGCTGATATATAGGACTACTGAGAAAAAAAATCTTAAAAGTAATTTGGAATGCATAATAATCAACACCTTCTCAGAGGACATCCATATGTGCAGCAATGTTTGGTTGGATTATGTGTTTGGGCGCCTAATGTATAGTGTATTGCATTACTGAACTGTGCTATTTTCTCATGAAGTTCTTAGGCAATAACAATGCAGTTGGATTGAAAAAAAAAAAACAGAAAATAAAAGCTTTTTGCAGCTATTTTTCATCTCAAGGCCTCACTTTGTCTCTCCTACATTTTACAGTCTCCTCTTCCCCTGCATTTGCTTTCAAATCAGGGACAACTTGGAGGAGATTGCTGAAAGAAATAAAAAGTACACAGCCAAATGAAAACTCTAAAGTGAGTGTTGTTTTTGAATATGTTATTCTCATTGAAAGCCTCTCAGGAAGCAAAATCAAATTTCTTTTAAAAACATTTTTGAACAAAATAAAAATCCCCTTTTTCTCTTGTGTTTGGCAAATTACCTTCAGGCAGTCTGATAAACAGAACAGGAATTCTTTTACTGAAAACTCAGGAGAGGATTTGCTTGTTGGCCAATTTATCCACTAAATTATTAATTCTTCTGACCTTGGAGAAGAGAACTGGAAATACATGTACGACATCTAAGCACCATTTCAGCTTAGAAAGCTGAAAGGAAACTTAATTTTATTTATATTGTGAAAATTTACATCCAATCACAACATTCAGCCACGTGTCTTGCTGAGCCTGACATGTGCAGTAAAATATTTTGGAAAAGAATCATTGTGATGGTGGAAAGATGTTCTTCTGAAAGGCCGCTGCAGAGTCAATGCTTGTCTCATTGCATGAGGCACAGCAGCGCTCTTAGGGCTCCAGGAGATATAAACCAAGGTTTCAATGAGCACTTCCTTTGCATCATCCTGGTAAGAATTTCTGCTGCAGCAACATATTTTTGGATCAATTTTATAACCAAATACTTGTGCAGAAAAGATTTTTTTTCACTCTGGTGTTATATGTTTATAGTAAGGGTGGAGAAAAAAAGCCAGTGGCTCACTTGGTTAAACACCTTCTGTAAATGTTGCTAGAACTTGTCCATAATTTTTACTCTTTGTACTATTTGTTTTGGAACTTCACTTGTTGTCTTTTTTACTGAGACCTTTCCCCCCTGCTCCTAACACCATGGCTGTTTTGGTGATTTTTGCAGACAAGTTCAAGGAAAAGGGTAATAAAAGGAAAGTAGATTTGCCATAGCCTGACCTTTTCCAGCCTTGCCTTTAAAGCAGTCTTTGTCTCAGGAACAGTTAGCATTGGCAAAGATTTACAAATGAAGATAGCAGCGTAGACACCCAGGTATACCACGTGTGCTGCACTCGCTCCCCTCCCACCAGCCTTGTAGAACAGAAAAACCCAAGAGTTGCACACACCATGATACATCTTCTTGTCTCTTCTCTTCTTCTTTTGCCTATGAGTTACGGAGAAACCCTAGGTCTTTATTACCATTGAGCCATGGTTGGTTCTCTGCACCTCAGCTACCTTATGATGCTGCTCTGCCTTGTGCCATTGGATTAAATTAATCTGGACATTATTCAGCACCGTTTTGTTAAAGCTAGATCTACATGCTAGTGGAGTAGGTTTGAGCTAACTATTCTTTCAAAAATGAAAGTCTCAAATTGTCTTGTGCTCGCTGAGCAATAGTCTTCTCTGCAAGCTTCCTCGATTCCCACTGATAACCTAAGTGGCCTACTGGTAATTTAGAGAGCACATCCTGACATAGTGTCCTGAGCACAGGGACGGGGGGCCCTGAACTTTGCTGCAGAGCTACCTCTGTTACAGTGTGGGCTCCCCCAGTTTGGATCAGGGCAGCTGTAAGGAGCTGTGAACCACAGAGAAAGTCACAGTTCAGGCCATTTATGAGGCAAAAAACCCTTATATAAGGTTTTAATGCTACTAAAAAAAGGAAGGAAGTAAAAACCTGAGGTTTATCTCACAGAGGTTTCTCAGAGATTTCACCTGTGCCATGCAGCAAAGCTGCCACTCAAGGGATTCTTTCTCAAAAACCCCCAAAGATAAAAATTACCTACCCTATCAAACACTGAATTTGAAGTTGTTCTTCCAGAAGAAGTTAGCTATACGGCACTGTTGTTACGAAGACACCTCTAAAATATTTCCATGAACAAGAATTTTACTTAAAGAAGACTGCAGACTTGAACATAGTATTGTCTTGCCTCTCTGCTGCAGAAATATAGATGAAATTTAAAAGCCACAGTAATTTATGAGCGGTACTTAGAACCTATAAAGGGATATCTTGGATTCAGAATTGTTTCATTCCCGATACGATTTAGAAGATTAAACTGTCATATTTTAGCACAGATAGATGATTGCTATAATTAATCATGTACCATGAATTCTATTATTTAGAAGCTACTTCATATAAAAGTTAAAAAATACTTTTTATACATTGCAGAATTAAGTAGCCTTATAATTATGTTTTATAGATATATGCTGATTTGTTTCATATTCAGAGGATATTTACTTTACAAAATAATCCAATATACTAAATGCATGCTGCAAAACAATACAGTAATGGAGTGTTTGCTAATGACTTCAATTTAAGTACAGCCTGTCTAATAGCTAAGATAAGATGTTACTGAAAGAGTGTGCTAATGATTTGAAAATTACTACCAAAATTGTGTTCGGTCTAGGAGGGGTTGCAGACGTAATTGTGCTAATAAATATCCAAGTCAGCCCTGATTTTGAAGCTTGTATCCTGATTACTATGAGTTTTAAAAATCAGACAGAGCAAAATCATGCTGTTGTGCTCACATTAATAGCCTCTCAGGTGGCACTGCTCATTTGAGTAAAGAGAGCAAAACCACCCGTGCTAGACAAAAATGCATGAAACATTCATAAATGTTTATGCACTGGTTAAAATGCTTAACTGTACATGTTCCTTCCAATTCTATCTATTGAGATTTGGTAAACATACAATCCTGAGTGTATGTTTGTATATAGATGTATAGAAATTTAAAATTTGGCTAAGACAGGATTCCATTCCTATCTGTACCTTACTGTAAAGCATTGTGCATGTACCAGTGTCACTGTCACCTTTTAATACATTATTCAGGTGCTCAAAGTGCTCATCTTGGACAAGATAAACCTGAGCTCAGTTTTTTCTCTGACTGCATGGCACTAAAGTCTTACAGCTTCTAAGAAAATGATCTAAAAAGCAAGCTAATAAAGAGGGTAAATCATAGCTTCTTATGGGAGCAATGTGTCAGTTTGACTATGGCTCACAGCAAATCTGATTTTGGTTTCTGTTCTCTCCTGTGGGCTGCATCCTTAAATAGGAAGAGGAGAAAATACATTAAATAGATCTTGGGACAGAAAGTGAACCAAAATTCATTGTTTCCAGTGAGCCAGCCTCAACATGACACCACCCCAGCGGAGCCTTCAGTTTGGTGAAGTTGGCCTGTAAGAAGAGGGCTGCCTATTTGTGCCCTCTGATTGGGCATGAGCATAAGATAGGGTTAGAGCTGGATTGCCTTAGCAACACTCAGATATTCCTGGGACTAGCACAATGCAAAATTCTGCAACCCCGAAGCAGAAGTTTGGGAAGCTATGGTACTGTTTCACAGCTAGACCAGCAGTTAGTAAATCAGAATTTGGTGTCTAAGTGTGAACATCTCCCAAAGCTTTTGCACAACCTCCTATTTTAGTGTTAGTGTTTCAACCTGTGTTCCTGGAAAAAAAAAAAAGGGGGGGGGGGTGCCTCTGGTGCAGTGAATTTAATTTTTTTCCATTCAGAAATAGAATTAAAACCTCTGCACAGCTGCTTATAAGATGCAACATTTGAAAGTGCTAGTTCTGAACTGAAGATGTGAAAATCATTTTGTCCACCACTTTCCCAAGGTATGGATTGCGTGCTCCTTCTGCTCCCCACTGCAAAGTGAGGCAGTGGACCAGCTAACCAATATCTATGTCAACCCCCTTGCTGCAAATTGATGGCTGAGGCTGACTCCTAAGGTACTTTATTAGGACACCTGCTTTGCAAGCATGAAGTCAGTGGTGTGTGCTGGAGTGGTCTCAGGGGTGAGCTGGGAGGATGCCAAGGAAGGCAGATGTGCCTTTAGAGGAGCAAGTGAAAGGGGCAGCACCGTGGTGTACCTGCCTTGGTATTCCAAATTCCCTCCTACTGACCAGAGGAGTGTTACACGTCTCCTGACAGCCTTGGAGTGCTGCAGCTGCAAGCCACGAGGAGCAGTGGTAAAAGGCTGTATTCAGCTATAGGTCAGAGAGAGAAAAGAAAGGCTAAGCGAGGAATATGGGAGGCTTAATTCACTTGGCTGCTTCCCTTCCCATTGCAGCTGCTCTACTTCAGGTTATTTACCAGGCCTGAATTCTTTCTTTATTCATCATTGTTGACTGTAGCTAGCTTGCTTTGGGGTTGAAAGGAGCTGGAGTCAATTATGTGTCTGGGTGCTTTTGAATGTCTAAAGCGTGGTAGATGGCTGCAACCCCTACCGCTCATGTCTAATGAGGCAAGGCAGAGACCTGCTGGCCCCTGGTCCAGCACAGGCCTGTGGAAATGCTCCAAAGAGCCAAACAAAAGTAAACAGCAAGGGAGAGTACCATGTTGCCATGGGTTTGCAGGGCATCTGCAGCTATAGCACTGTACCCTCTGCCTCTCTGCCCTGCTCTGTGCAGGGCAAGGGTGTTGCTCTATGCCACCTCCAGTGCTGCCTAACACAGGTGTACTGTCTTCAGGTGCCTTAAGGGTTTTGGGCAGGTAAGTGTAATAAGCAGTGAATGAGGTGCTAGGCTGCAGGTGTGGTACCCCGTCAAAGCTCCAGCAAGCGCTCACGGTGTCTGACATCACTCACCACCTGCTCATCTGCTGGGTTCCATCTTGCCTCTGCTCATGAAAGCTTGGGCTGACACAGTGGTGGTTGCTGACATATACTTTACAGCATCATTTACCTCATCCCTGCTTCTAGACCTCAATCTCTTGGATTTAGCCTAGAGAGTTCACATTGCTGTTCACCTCCTCTGACTTCTCTGGCTTGGATCTTAGTTAATTATCTGTAGACAAAGCTGCAGTTGATGCCTTATCAACTAGAACGACTGAATTAATCAGCTTTGTTAGGCAAAGGTTACAGCAAGGGGGTGACCATCCTATCCATCTGTTCACTCATCTCCTGAAGAGTAACCATAACAGAACTCTTAAAAACCCTATTAATGGATTATAGGTCAATAACCTAGACACTCCGATAGCTCTGCGAGGAACTATGGATAAAATATCTGGGATTAATGCATTTTCTGAATATTTTTATAGAGACTTTTACAGATTTTTCCCTCTCAAATGCTAATGTGTTCTGCAAGTAGAAAAAAATAGCTTTTTACCACTGTATTCCCTTGATGTGGCTAGGCAAAGCTGGGAGGTACCTAAAACTATGTAAAGGCATTGAGCTGATCAATTCATATGTAAAGTTCAAGGAGAAAACTTTGGCCTTTTGCCTTCAGAAGTAATCATCCAAGCCACAGAATTGTCTCATCCTGACGCATGAGGAGTCTCATGCATTGAAATCCAAAAGTTCACCCAATTTACTACTGGTGATCAAATTGGCAAAATATACCGAGGAAGCATCAGACAATTCACCGTGCAGCATGCCTTGCTGAGGTGAATCTAATCTCCCTCCAATTTTAGAAAAGCTTTATATAAGTAGGCAAAAAATTCTGTCACTTTTTTTTTGTTTAATTACGAAAACTTTCATTTGGAGGTGCATTGTAACCTATTCAAATGTTAGGGCTCGAAACACGCTGTTTGTGCTTAGTTTGCAGTAAGTACAGCTGTGAGGCAGGGTGACCATTTATCTCTGTTCTTTTTCTTGTTTGCTTTGACAGCTAGACTTGACATCTCCAGTTGCTGCAGGGTAGGACACACACCCAGAATAGGGCACAACCTGCACAGGACGGTTTATCAAATCTTTGTCCCTAATGCCCATTAATTTAAAAAACCTGAATCCTAAATATGGGAAATTGAAGGTTTATGCCATTGTGGAGATTTGTTGCTATTATCTTCAGTGCTAAAATATTTTTTAAAGTTCTCACCTTTCCCTGCTATTATTTTACAAGAAGGAAGGCATCTACAAGGATTGAGGATGATTTGGACTTGGTCTCAAATAAATATATGATCCACATCTTATCTGGAACAAAAAGTAATGGACAGTGTTTAAAATATTGCATTTATGCACTGGAAATTACAGTGGTGTTTTCCCAGGAGTTCTTTCATTAGGTTGTGTTTGCCTTATTAAAATTGCTGATTTTAAGCAGAGCAAGTTTTTCTTTCAGTAGGTCTTTTCTTGCAGAAGGTCTTTTGTTTCAGCAAGTCTTTCTTTCTGTTCAGTAGGTATGCTAGTTTCCCAAGGCATTTCTTGCTTCTTCCAGGCTTGCAGAAAGGACCTAGAACCATGCCATGCTTTTCAGTCTCTGAGGATGAATGTCTGGGCTCTTGCAGAGAAATTTCTTCCTCCTTCCTGAGGCATACCCCAGAGAACAGTGATACTAAGATCTCTTCCTCTCACAAGGAACCTTGGACCTCTACAAGGAGCTAGTCTGCCCAAGTTGCTGAGATTTCTTCTGCCACCTGAAGAACAAAAATAATTTACAGAACAACCCTCTCCCTATTCCTCAAAAGCAGAGAGTTCAAGGGGAGCCTGGAAAGTTGGCCACAAAATTCCAGTTCTTCCTCCTCACCCAGAGGGGACATCATCAGAGAACAGAATTTTTTTCTTTTTTTTCAGGAGCAACCCTGGAGAAAGTTGGCAAGCAGAGCTGGAACCAGGCTGAGGAAGTGGGGGCACATGATGGAAGTGTCCGAAGTCCTTCTGGACAGCAGCAAGAAGTTCTAGTAACACCAGGGCAGCCACTGTCTTTCAGCACCATGTTGCTGAGGGGCTTCTGGATGTGTTTGACCCAGGAACTCACGCAGACTGCTGAGATCTAGCTCTGAGGTGTGCAAAGCAATCAGCATGAGCTCACTGGGCTGCTCAGAGGGCAGGATTCAAAATCAGAGCTGCGTGGTGCTGCCAGGTTGTTTACTTATCGCCCTGGCCTAAATGACTGCCCAGCAAGATCAGCACTAAATTCTCTTTATGTCACACATTACTTTAGGAAAAAAAAAAGAAATAGAATCAACTTGAGAACATTTATACATCTTTATGATCTATAAATTGCACACAAATTTTCTCGAATATCACAAATTCTTTCCTGTCCTCTCATTTCTGGGAAAGGTGATGTAAGTCCTAAGGAATGAGCAATACAGGTACTGTCTAAACAGCTCTGTGCAAATCTTCCTTGACCAACTCCCCAAAAATTGCATCAGCAAGACATTTTGTTTTGTCAAGATTTTGTTTTTAAGCTGAACCCACTGATCTGAATGGATGTTTCTTTTTTCTTCTTTTGGGTCTTAGCTCTTATCTATCCCACATTCCTTTTGGAAGCATATGAGTAACAGCTTCACTAGAGAGTAGAACACAAAGAGAAAGTGGCTTATAAAGAAAGATAATTTAGGCAGTAAGAGGTGAGGGCAAATCTCTTCCACAGCCCCGCTGCAGTCAGTGTGACTAGTTGTGTGAACAAAGCAAACAGGATTTGGCTTTTGCTGCAGTCCTAGCCACCTTTTATCATTGGAGAGAGAGAAAAACACCATAAAATTAAATAGGTATCATCCTCCCTGCATTCCTAGTGTAACTATTTTAACTGGAATGCCTCATAAACAGATAAAGGCACTCTTGAGCTTTGGGATGATCATTTTTTAAATGACCATTTAAGAGTGGATTATGGTTTTACACTTTTACCTTGGAGCTTTTAAGGGCTGTTTGGGACATTAAGCGCTAACATATCAGAGCTTAAACTGAAAGGCAATGTTGCTTGCGGTCGTACTGCCCAGCAAAATAATATAGTTTTGCTACTGTTAATAGGTAAATACTTTCATTTGTGGAAGGAAAATGATGATTCTAAATCATTTGATGCCCCTTAAACTCTCACAGCAGCTGGATATTTTGCATTGGTTTCTATAATATTCTTGTGATAACATTCCTATCCCGCAGGGGTCTGCTTGAATTTCGGAGCACTCATCTTTTTTTAGTTTTGCATAATGTGAGATATTAAAATTAAGGCTGGTGTTTACTGTTCAGTTCTTACACACATATTCCACATTCACAGCTAGATATTATTTCCCTTGGAAATGCTTTCTGTCCCTGCCAGTTACTGAATGCAATCAGATAGCTTTGCATGGGCCAGCATACCAATTAAGCACCATGCCTGGGACGCAGGCTGCTGCCTCCGTCAGAGGCTCAGTGGTTCATCGGCAAGTGAGCCATGTATGTTGATAAGGAGAAAGCCTGAACCCACAATGGAGGCAGAATCTATTTCCCAAAAAGGCTTTCAGAGAGTGGCTTGAGGGGGAAAGGGGCAAAGGAGCAGGCAGCGTGTAAAATGGATAGAAAAATGAAACAGGAGGAAAGATTAATGAAAGCAGGATCAGAAAAATATTCAATTAGAACTTGAAGGCCTGGTCACATTACTCTGTGTTATTGTACATCTTGTCATTACCCAAATCTGTTGCTAAAGTGTTGGCATTTGTCTTCATTATGCAGTAAAATGGTATAATGAATAGGTTACAAATATGATGGAGGAAATGCCCTGGAATTATCACAATGCCTGAAAATGAAAAATGAAAATGAAAATTTAAATTATTAGTGTGTGGCATCTGCCAAGTGCACAGACCGATGTGAAGAGTGTACCATGATTTTGTTCTGACAATGCCTTCAAAGTTTCTGCTCCCTTTCAAAGGGGTTTTCAGGCTGAATCCTTCCTTAAAAGCCAATGTCAGTGATGTGATACACAGAGAGCAGCATTTGACATATTTCCTAGCTGCAAGGAACTGCACAGCCTGATACCTTAGGTCTGGTTTAGAAACTTCTGCAAGCAGCACTCCCCCACATTTCAGGTAGAGAGCTGGTTAATGTATAGATTTTGGCTTTTAACAATTAAATTAAATTTGCAATGGGAAAAAAAGCTACTATCTCAGCCTAGTTAATTAGACATGATTTAGTCTTCAAAATTGCAACGATCCATATAGGCATGCTACTTTTCAAACTCAGTTTTGCATTTGACTGACTATTATCTTCTAGAAATACATTTTCAGGATATTCAAACCTAACATTTGGCCTACTTTAAAACTGCAAGATTCTGAAAATTGGTACAGCAAGATTCTGAAAATCAGTACCAGTACATAATAAAGAATTTTATATTAGGACCAGGATAGGAATTCATATTTTACTAAAAGTTCAAATAAAATCTTAAATAATATTGAAGTACTATTTCAGTAGTAGGGATCATAGCCCTCCTTTTCCTAGATGTGTACTAACTTTAATAAAGCTTCCAAATGGCTGCAAGGACTGTCCACCCAGGCCGATGTCCATGCTTCCAAACACCTTAGGAAGTATGTATCAGAAAAACAACATGCACATTAGAGGAGGGGAATAAAAAGTCATGCAGTCATCCAGCAAGGATGCAAACCTGAAGCTGGAGAAAAGTCTATCAGCTTAGTCCTATGCTAGAGACTTTTCAGATGATCTTCAGCAGGTCTTGGTAGGTGCCTGGGCTTCATGTTCCCACCTGAAAAATGAACATAAGGAAGAATGGAGGAAGGAAAGCTGAAAAGTATATCCTATCAGAATTGGTCTGTCTAAACTGAAATTCTTGGGACACTCAGAAGTTAGAGCAGTGGGTTTGATAGAAGCAAGCTATTAAATTATTTCCTTCAGGCTTTGAAGACTGTCACACACTGCCACAGTTCATGGCACTGCATGCAGATAGTGCAGTACATGAGAAGATGTTTTCTATCTTGTGTGTGAAAAGTGAAATTCTCTGATGGAGATTCGTACAGTTGTTCATACTAAATTCTTTATCTTGTGTTGCTATCTTTGTCTTGATTAACAAGTGTTACTTTGACAGATCAAACACTTCAGTGAGATATCATTTCCATAAGAGCATCATTTTTTTGTTCCATTAGATTTAATAATATATAGGTATCTTTGCTTCACTTTGAATGATAGGTATATTTTAAACATGTAATATGCTGAAGTTGATAGGATTATCTTTTCAGAGGTTAATTCTAGTTTTATACTTCATAAATAATACTAGATTATTTGTGGTAATAAATAATTTTGTTATAAAATTTAACTCTTCACTGTTGAATTGCACAAATTTGAACCAGATGGCTCAAAAAATTGATAACATGATTCTTAATCTCTTACTTCTTAGTCACTGTTGGGTTGAATCCAGCCTTAGTTCTGAGTAACCAAAACTTGCTACCATCTAACAGCTGTTTTGTGGCTTGGATATTTCCAAATGGACAGGTGTCCTCCACAGAAAAAAAAAAAAAATCACCTGCACAAATAGAGGGTTGCAGCAGAAGAGAGTTTATGGGCACTGGAAACAGACTAACTTCTCTTATCATTGGATAAAGTGTGTTGAAAAATTGAGTCCACAGATCTTTCTGGAAATACCTAAAATATCTAAATCCTGCTGTACCCCTTTGGTGCACCCACCACAGCTGTGAGTAAGGTCCTGTAATGTCTTGCATGAAGTGCTAGTCAACAGCAGCTGAATACAAGCCAGCTGTGTCCAGGTGGCTGAGAAGGCCAATGGGATCCTGGCCTGGATCAGCAATGCTGTGGCCAGCAAAACCAGGGCAAGGATTGTCCTCCTGTACTTGGTACTGGTACAGCCCTACCTTGATTCCTGTGTCCACTTCTGAGCACCTCACTACAAGAAAGATATTGAGGTGCTGGAGTAAGTCTAGAGAAAGGCAAGGAAGCTGGTGAAAGGTCTGGAGTCCAAGTCTGATGAGGAGAGGCTGAGGGAGCTGAGGTTACTTGACCTGGAACAAACCTCAGTTGCTCTCTACTACTACCTGTAGAAAGGCTGTAGCCAAGTGAGAGTTGGTCTCTTCTCCCAAATAAAAAATGACAGGACAAGAGGAAGTAGCCCCAGGTTGTGCCAGGAGAGGTTTAGATTGGATATTAGGAAATATTTCTTCACTGAAGGGGCTGGTGAGGCATTGGAACAGGACCCCCAGGGAAGGACACCATCCCTGGAAGTGTTAAAAAGATGTGGATGTGGCACTTAGAGAAATCGTTTAGGGTTGAACACAGCACTGCTGGATTAACAATTGGACTCAATTGTCTCAGAGGTATTTTCCAACCTTAGTGATTTTATGTTTCTATTCTATGATTCTACTCTATGTTGTAAATTTGCCTAAATGTTGCCCTGATTTTGGCTGGAATAGAGTTAATTTTCTTCTTAGTAGTAGTAGTAGTAGTATGGGAGGATGTTTTGTATTTGTGGTGAAAACACTGTTAGTAGATGTTTTTATTCTTGGATAGTGAACTTATCTCACCACTTTCTTGTCTACTCCAAAGCAATAGGAGCCCTGGACAGGTAAGTGCAGATGACTTTAAAGGTTTGTCTGTGTGGTGACAAGACTTAGCTGAATGTGAAGTTTTAGGAGATAGTTACTGGTTGTGGCTGCTCACAGCTATGGTATATGGCCAAAAGTTTTTAGTGCATTGCCTCCAGTGTGGCATTGCATCATCTGGTTGGACTTGATGATCTTAAAAGTCTTTTCCAACCTAAACAATTCTATGATTACTTCTGAGCAGTGCTCACACTGTGTCAAGGCCTTTCCTGCTTCTCACACCAGTCTGCTAGTGAGGGGGCTGGGGTGTACAAGAGGCTGGAAAGGACACAGCTAGGACAGCTGACCCCACTGACCAAAGAGATATTCTGTGCAGTATGGTGTCATGTTCAGCATATAGAACTGGAGAAAGAAGAGAGAAGAGGAGGAATGCTTGGAATGACGATATTTGTTGACCGTTCTCAAGTAATCGTTGTGCTTGATAGAGCCCTGCTGTCCTGAAGATGGCTGAGAACACATGCCTGTCCATGAGACATGGTGAATGAATTCCTTGTTTTGCTCTGCCTGCATGCACAGCTTTCCCTTTACCTATTCAACTCTCATTAAATGAATTCTTTTCCCTATCCTATGGAAGGGGGTGGGGAGGAAGCGAGTGACTGTGTGGTGCTTCCTTGCTATCTGGAGTTAAACCACGACAAATGTGCATAAGATGAAGTGCTGTAATGTTTTCACTCCCTTTGAAATAAAGCTCTGATCTTTACAGCTTACAAGTTAGCTCCCTGATGAACAAATAGTTCATTATAGAACTCATGTTATGGTAACAGTGTAGGAAAGCATTTATAACGACAGGGATGCCAGAGCTAAAGAAGCAGGATGATGTCTATGTTTTTAATCATTATTTCTTAGCATAGTGGAACTGGTACAAAAGGGAAAAAAAATAGTCCCCTTTCTGAAGATGAAAACAGAGGGGAAAATCTATCATTGACTGGAATTAGATCTATATTTGCCAGAAAGATACATGGTACAAGATCTAAACCTGTAATTCTGATTAGTTACCATTAATGCTGGGGAAACTTGGTGCAGGGGTTCATGTGGTAGCTGGAAATGTGGGAGTCCCATGTCTTTTTGGTCCTTTTGCTCTGAGAGCCTTTTTTGCATGTTTGAACCAGTCCCTGTGCTTTAGATTCCTAAATGCAGAAGAAGGACATCACTCCGGTACCTAAATGCAGCAGGTGAGTTAAGTATATTCAGGTTTGTGTACAAGTGCCTCACAGAGATGGCCCTGGCAGGAGCTCCAGCTAGGCGGAGCTCCAGCTAGGCAGTGCTCCTGTTAGACCTCATAGGATAGAAAAGATTAGTGAGTCTGGCTGCATTTGCTTTGCACTATATATTAATTTATTTTCTTTCTCACAAGTTCATGTTGATCCTGCAGAGCGTGGCAATGGTATTCCCAACCTGCCAGCATAACCTGGGCCAGAAGTACCTCTGTCTGTGCTATGAGTCTCCTTCAGGGGTAAGCCAGGAGCCAGGATGGATTTTTTGGTTCCTGGTATTATCCCTTCACCTTCTTGAGCCAGGGGCCACACAGGACTATCTGGCAGAGCCAGCTGTAAAGGTGTTGATGCTGAATAAAGAATGCTTGTAAACAACAGAAATCTGATCTACAAATTCAACTTGGTGTCTCCTTTCAGAAGGAAGGCACTACTTTTTTAATGGGCACTACTGGTGGACTAAGTGTCAAAGTGGTAAATGTGGCAAGAGTAAAAAGTTGTATGCTTTCCAGCCATTTGATGATAATTACACACCAATTAATTGAAGAAAATGACATCTGACAATGCCAATGTTCTGAAGTGTCACATATTAGACCCCAAAAACTAAATGAGACACATATTCATTTTAATTAAAATGTTATCAAGAGGTGCTGTTGACCAAGAAGCCCATTAACAATAATCTGCTTTAGTAACAAGTGAGCAAGTCAATTTATTGAACTGAACTAAAAAGCAAACCCAGTAACGGCTGCCCACTGAGCAAGCATTTGATCTTTCAGCTTTCTCTGATTAGCAGAGGGAGGCGTTCCCTGAATATTACAGACTTTTGTCTACTTTCTCACTACTTTGTGGTTACTTGTAGAAACTGTCTCCATGGTGCAATCAGCATTTGCTCATCAAACTTAAAAGGGAGCTTTACTAGCAGATCCAACTTCAAAGAAGGCATTTATAGAGAGACCAGTTGCCGGGTACCATTATTTTCTTTTGTGCCTCAGCTGTTAAAATCTTTGCACAGGGTGGACTGTTTTCCTTGGAGATCTGGCTCTTTTGCATACAGAGGCTAGTGCACAAGATTAGAGGGTTGCAACAGAAGCAGGCTACTTGCAATGTAAAATTACGTGGTCGCACAAATTTATGTTTTCAACCTAAATTCATTAACTTCACTCTTTAGGATTGATTACTATGTGCTAAGGAACTTTAAACTGGCCAGATACTTCCTGAGCAGGTTTCCACCCCTATAGGAGATCTCAATATGAACATAAAGCTGGCAATGATGGCCAGATTACTGCTTGTACCAGGGAACATCAGGAATTTTGATGAAGTACACTTTGCTCTGCTGTCAGCATGAGAAAGGGGAGCAGCCCTGCTGCAGCCCTGTGCCTGGGACATTTCGGGGAGCTACCACACCTGGCTCCTTCTTTTTCCTGTGCCTGTACAATGGTGCCAATCGTTTTCCAGGTACAGAAAATCTTAAAAATCACTTCTCATGTTCCTTTTGCTCTTGATTGGTGAAAAAGGACAAAGCCTTTTCTTGGTATGGGAGTTTTTCTGGAATCAGCCATTATTTCAGAATAAATTTTAATAGTTTCATGCAAAAAAAAAAAACAAAACAAAAAACCAAAGTAGAGTGGACTTGTATGTCCAAAATACAGTACAATTGAGTAGGTTAATTCTCTTTTTCACAGGAAGGAGTTCAAAGCTTTAGATTCTTCCTGAATCCATCATCAAGCAAGATGTATCAGCTTTATTGAATGTGGGAGAGCATACCAGAAGCTCTCCAGATGCCTTTCTAAAAGCTCTCTTTTAATGATTATGATCCAAGAAGAAGGAATTTTTATAGTAATTCAGCCAACTTCTGTCTGACAGAACATTTTAGGTGGGAAAATGAATCCTGTCAAAAAAGCACTGATGCCTTTTAAGTCCTACTGTGGACAATAGACACATCTGTCACTTACTGCTCTGAGGGCATGCCGTGTGGGCAAAACTGAAAGTCAATGAGATTTAGTGTACTTCAGTCATTTTGAAAACAGTATCCAGTAACCACTGGTCCAATAGTTCACCCAGGAGTATATTTAAAGTAGAAAAACAGCAGCAGCCACTGAAATGGAAAAGATTGATGCTACAACTGAAATAAAAGTTTCTTATCTTTTCATGCTTAATCAGTCAACAACCTTCTTAGAAATGTATGAAAATAATCTTAAATATTAGAATCTGAGGGATTCTCCTTATATTTTGTTGCAAAATATTTTAGAAGTTTTGGCAAGAAATAAAAAAGTGAAGTACTAAAAAAATGACTTCACAGAACTTGAAAATATCTTTTCAAAAATGCAGTTCAACACAACTTTTTTTTCTTTTTACAATTTTATGGCACCTGTATTGGCACTAGAACATTTGCAATTATTTCCAGTGGAGAAATTGGAGTGAGGACTGAGTAGATAGGGGAACTCTTGAAAAAATTAAAGTAATCCTGTTATGTCTTATCTGCTGTCCATCAGCAGGGAAGATTATTGGCTCTACAAGGCTGTTGTTCTAATAAGTGGAACAGCATATTCAAACTTTAAATGCATCTATCATTTAAATCATCTAGAAAACAGCATCTAGAAATCTATGTTACATCCTCCACATATTGTTGCTTACTGAGACACTGGTGACTCCACTTGTTTTCACTGAAGTCTTTTGAAGGTTCTTAAAAAAACATTTTTTATTGTTTGTAAGCTGATGCATTTCATAGTATTTTGATATTTATGTTTCTTCATATCACTTTTCATGGATATTCCAACCCAAGTTCAGTGGCCAGTTTATTTCCCACATACATGCTATTTATTTTTAGGACCAATGGGTGATTCCTTACATGGGGAGCTGGCAGATCTTCTGGTCGGATGGGGACCCAGCCCAGAGCTAAATGCCTTTATCTTCACCAGAATAAGTAACGGGCAGGAGCAGCCATTGTCCCTGTCCCAGCTTGATCTGTGCTGCAGAGATCCATACTCACCCAGCCTGCACAGTGGTAAGTGGAAGAGTGAGATAATTTGACTTTGAGGCTGCAGCGGTCAGTGGTCCCAGTTGGCTCCCTGGGCATAGAACAGCGCTTGGTCTGAACATGTTGCAGATGGTGTTTTCCTCCTGCATTCCTTCCCTCAAGAAAGGATTGCCTGCTTAAGCCTTCCTGGTTGTCTTTGGAAATGATAAGCAGCAATAGAGCTCACAGAGGATCCAGACCATTTATTGTGTTTCTCTGGGGGGTTTTTTTGTGATGACTCAGCTGCCATTTAGCAAAAACTCGTAGGAATTAATTAGGCCTGTTGCTCATAATCAATGGCTGACAACAAGTTATGTAAACTCTGCAAAATATACTGGGCATGGGAGAAATTACTGCTTACGATAGATTTAGAATTTAAAGGCTTGCTTTTAGAATTTTAGTTGTTACTGAGTATTGCAACAGTGGTGGCTCAGCCAGGCATTCAGGGCATAAGTGCTACTGATGGTAAACACACAAATGGAGGTCCAGGCAACAGGTCTGCCTTCAGAGGATCTTCTACTTTCCATTTGTTGCATAATATGGTGTTAATAACACAAATCAGTGTGTTTGGACTTAACAGGATTTTTTACTTTAAATATAAATCAATGATGAACCATCCTAATTAAATAGCAGGGGCAACATCTGACACTGTTTCCAGACAAGAATCTCATTAAGAGGAATGCACCTCTGGATTTTTAATTTTTTTTTGTTGGATGAGAAAGCAAACTTCAGAGGATAAATGTTGTTTAAAATTATCTCGTCTCAGCCAAGTCTCAACATGTGTATGCAGGAGGAAATGAGACCACTGAGGACGAGTACTAACTATAATCAGCCACTGGTTGACTGGAGGATCTTTGAAAATTATAATCTTGTCCCTGTCCCCAGGTGCAGCATCACTGAGCTGGCAGTGCAATTCTTTGTCTTAGTCCTGAGCATTTATTCCAGCAATGTGGCTGTGGTCAGGCACCTATTTGTGTGGTCTGGTCAGGTGAGATGTTTTTTGTATAACTTCTAGCAGTGAGCAGGGATGGAAAAATATAAAACATTCTCTTTCTAACATACTTTTTAATACATGAAAAACATATAGTATCAGTGTGGGAGGCGGCCTGAAAGAAGAAAGTTTGGGAATGCCTTGGCAGACAACATGTGTGTTATGCAAGCTCCCATGTCAATCACCGTGTCAGTCACCCACTCTCCACTCCCCTGTTCTAGAAGGTTCCTTGGTTCCCTGTTCCCCATTGGTCACAAGGTTGGAACCACTCCTACCTCCTTTCCCTATTGGTTCGTGTTGTGTCACCCCGCCCTAGCTCCTCCCCAAACCCCGCCCACCTCCCTGAGTTTATATAGCCGGACCCCTCCCAGGCTTGGGGCCTTTTTGCCTCTGCTCCTCTTCAGAGAAGGTTGTGTCCCTGCTACTCTCCATTTCCTCCCTCAATAAACCTCGCTGGATTAAGCACGGAAGAAGCCCTCCTGCTCTTCATTCGGTGGTGAGGCATTTTTATATTACAACATCCGGGCTTGGGCGGAAGGTGGGCTGAGGGTGGTACCAGACGGCACCGTGGAGGAGACGCTCCCGGAGCAAGAGGTAGCCAGGCAGCACCGGCCCAAGGAGAAACAGCAACCCTGCAGCCTGGCGCCTGAAGAGGGACCTTGGGCATCCCCCAGGTCTTTCTGAGCGTCTCCTGAAAGCCAGTGGACTTCTGACCCACGGTCTTTGGGACATTAAGCGCCGTTCAGAGCGGGCTCTGGGAGGAGTTCCCCTTTCGTTTTTTGGAAGACTGCTCCTCTTGGTGTGCCGACAACCCCTGGACCTGAGTAACCACTGCGGCTTCGAGGAAAAAAGCTCCCAGATACCCAGGGACTGGCAGAAGCCCACCAGCCCTCTGAAGATCCTTCATATTTTGGTGAGTGCAGAATTAAGTGCCAAAGGGAAGGCACTATTTACTTGGGGTTTTATTTCTAGTCTTCAGAGGAGGAAATTTAGTCAGCCACTCTCAAAAAATGGGCAACTGCCTGACAGTGGCTGAGTGGGAGATATATATCCAAGTTTCGGTGATCCTTGTTGTTGTAAACGTTTCTTTTAAAAAGGGGCATTTGAAATCTTTTGTTAAATTTCTGTTAAAGAATTTTCCTGGTGTGAGTTGGGAAAACCTTAATTCAGTATTGTTTTGGGGAACGGTGGGGAAACGCATTTACGAGTTGCAGGTTGAGGGAAATTTTCAGGTCGGGAAATATAATCCTATGTTTGATTTGATTCTTAGAGTTGTGAAGGCAAAAAGGGAGTTTGGGGTCCCCAGTTCGCCTCCCCTGTGTTCCACCCCCCTCAATCCTACCCCTTCTCCCCCGTTGAGTGGGTCAGGAGCTGGATCCTGCCGTTCGGCACAGGGCTGCCACCTGCTCCCTGCCACCTCCCCTCCCACTCAGTCCCTTTCTGTGCTCGGAGCAGGCCACTCCAGTCAGGGCTCATCCCACTGCCCAGCACCTAAACCCCCCGTCCCCGGTTCAGTACCCAGTTCTATTAAGTTAGGAGTTGGCTCACAACATGGCACCTGCCACGTGGCGGGACGCCACAGACATGTGCATGAGGTGCAAAATGGCTGCCCTCCCTCTCCTTCCCCATCGGGTGCCTGTCAACTGTCGGGTTCCACCCCTGCGTCGGGTTCTCACCCCCCCTTGGCGTCGATTGCGTCACCGTCGGGGCCCTCCCCTTCCACCTCTGCTACCACGCCCTCTTGTGGGTTTCCGGAGTGCAGCACCGATTCCCCGAATGGCCACGCCCCTGTGGGTGGTGCTGGTCTGCCCTCGCACCACCCCCCTCCTCCACCTCTGTCTTCCGGTTCCCATGCCAACAGAACTAGAAGTGGCCTTGGCCGGAAGCAGGCCATCATGGCCTGCAAGGGCTCACGCCACCGAGCCCCACTGATCAATCGGAGAGCTTGTGTCCTAGCTCGTCCTGCTCCGTCCTCCGAGGAGGACGAAGACAGTGACCCCTTTGCCCCTGAAAATAGGCCAGGGAGGAGCTGGCACAAGATCCAGGAGGAGGCCTTGAGGGAGGGAGACCTCGAGCTAGTACAGGACCTGGACAGGTACGCAGCCCCGGTCATCATCATACAGGGAAGGCAGCCACGATGGGAGCAAATCCCATACGCAGAAGTAAAGGAACTGAGGAAAGCCGCAAAAGACTACGGGCAGAATTCTCCGTATTTTAAAAACGTACTTGATATGACTTTTAAGGGACATGACCTTATTCCGCATTGAAATATATTGACTTGAAATATATTACCACTGTGCTGTTGTCCCCCACTGAGTTTTTATCATGGGAGACCCAGTGGAGAAAGCTGCTTAGGCCCTTCTTGAACAAGTATGATCTTACTGAAGTTCTGGGAGAAGACAGTGAGGGGCTGGAAGTGCTTATGAGAGAGGGTGAGTTTACCTGGCCAGAGGACCAGGTGCTTCTTCCCAACAATTTGCTCAAAGAGATTAAAAATGCAGCCAAAACGGCGCTTCTGAAAGTACCAGACGGTTCTACACCCCTACAAAGTTTTGCCTCGATTCATCAAGGAAACTGAGACCTTTATAAAATTTGTAGACCGTATGAGGGAGGTGATTGACCACCAGATCGACAATGTCGATGCCTGGGACGAGTTGTTGAGAAAGATGATTATGTCAAAAGCAAATGGGGAAACTAAGAAAGTCTTAAGAGCATTACCCCAAGACCCCGAGCCCACTGTCCTAGACATGGTGAATGCCTGCACCAAAGCCTCTTACCTTGAAACCACCCTAACACAGGCGGTCACCAAATGAATGGGGGAAGCCATGACCACTGTCACCAAAGAAATGGGTGAGGTGATGATGAACTTAGAAAATACCAGATATTTCTACGGTGGTCAGCTGGGACACGTGCAGATGAACTGTCCTCATTTGCCCGGACATTCTAACTACACCCCTTCCCCGAGGCTTCCCAGAAATCCCCAGCCTCTTTTTCAGGGTCCGCGACCAACATATCATCAGGGAAACAGGTGGCAGAGTGCGATGCGGCCCCGCACGCAGATATCAAGTGGACTGCCACCTCGCCCAAAACTCCCTACCATCCGGGAGGATGAATTCCCTTCAGGCACGTTTCCCAGGATCGAAGCCACGAGAACGGACTCAGGTTCTTCCGCCGCACCTGCAATCTAAGCCAGGACACCAGGTACCTTCTCTGCAGCAGCGTCCACCTGCTGCTAGCAGATGATGAACTAGTAAGGGTGCCCGTGGGGATTCTAAGCCCTCCTCACAATAAGCAGACCACTACAGTGCTTCTCCTGGGAGACAACCATCATACACCATATCACATCAATGTTATACCTGAGGTTGTATAGAGCCAGGGAACAAGATAACTGTATCCATTAATTGCATTGAGCTGCCTTTTACATTGTGCAAGGGAACCCGCTTTGCACAAATGTATATTTTATCGGAACAAGACCCTTGCGCTGGGGATGATGACTATTAAGTCTTTTTATCCCACCACGTAACCCGGGAGAGACCTGTGCTACCTGTCTCCGTTTCCTACAAAGGGAAGACAATTGAAATGCGGCTGATGGTGGACGCTGGGGCAGACATCACCATCATCCCAAAATCAAAGTGGCCCAATGACTGGGAGTTAGTGCCCCCTTGTGGCACAATCTCTGGCATTGGAGGAATGGTCAACTCCCTCCGGAGCAAACACCAAGTGTGTGTGGAGGGGCCCGAGGGACAGATTGCCACCATTTGGCCATTTGTTATTACATCAAGTGTCGCCCTGTTGGGCAGGGACGTTTTGTCCCAGTGGGGGGGGCCGCCTTGACATCCCCGATCCCAAATGGGATTTTTAGCATGGGCCACTGTGGAGCGCACTACCCTGCCACTGCATTGGAAAACTGATACGCTGGTGTGGGTAGACCAGTGGCCCCTTCCACAGGACAAACTTGTTGCGCTCACAGAACTGGTGGAGGAGCAGGTGCAGTTGGGACACCTAGTACCATCCATGAGCCCATGGAACACTCCAGTCTTTGTCATAAAAAAACCTGGCAAAGACAAGTGGTGCCTGCTCCAGGATTTAAGGAAAGTAAATGAGGTTATCGAGGACATGGGTCCCCTGCAGCCAGGCCTCCCCTCACCCTCCATGCTCCTCAGGGACTGGCCATTGGCAATCATTGATATAAAGGACTGTTTCTTCAATATCCCCCTGTACCCAGGAGATGCCCCGAGATTTGCGTTTTCAGTACCAACCACTAACCTAGCAGAACCATTTAGGCGCTATCATTGGGTCACCCTGCCCCAGGGGATGAAAAATTCCCCTGTTCTTTGCCAAACTTTCATCGCACAAATACTGTCACCAGTTCGCAAACTGTTCACGGAGGCAATCATCTTACATTATATGGACGATGTCCTGATGTGTGCCCCAATGAAAAACTACTTGGATGCAGCACTCACAAAGACCATCTCAGTCATCGAAACCGCAGGATTCCAAATTGCCGCGAAGAAAATTCAGCTTTCATCCCCCTGGAGGTACCTCAGCTTCTTAATCTCTGGACAGACCATCGTGCCCCAACATTTGACAATTAAGAATGACCCCAGGACCTTAAGGGATATGCAGCAGCTCTGTGGGGTCATCACATGGATCCGTCCACTGCTTGGCCTTTCCAATGAAGAACTGTCACCACTTTTTAACCTCTTGAAAAAACCGGAAGAGGACCCAAGAGGACAGAAGAAAAAGAACAGTGAGCTGAGTCTTCCTTGTCCCCTGACACCTGAGGCAAAAAAGGCACTGCAGACCGTCGCGGATGCCATCAAGACTCGGCAGGCACACCGGGTCGACCGGACGCTGCCACTGAACATCGGAGTTTTCGGTGAGTGCCCCAAGTTTCACGCCTTAATATTCCAATGGGATGATAGGCAGAAAGACCCACTCCTCATTATAGAGTGGATCTTCCTTCCCTATCAGCCCCAAAAAACAATTACCACCCCGCCCAAGTTAATCTCTAAATTAATAATAAAAGGTCGCCAGCAGCTGTGGACCCTCGCAGCTTGCAACCCGGCGTGTATTTACCTACCTTACAATTTGCAGCAATTACACTTCATGTTACAAACTAATGAATACCTCTAAATTTCTCTAGACAGCTATCCTGGCCAGATTTCCATTCACTATCCAAAACATAAACTTTTCAAAGACACATTACATTTGGCCCCAAAATTTCTTAAATGCAATACACCAATCAAAAATGCTATCACCGTGTTCACCGATGGCTCGGGGAAATCCCGTAAGTTGGTGTTCACCTGGAGGGACCTGGACACTCAGAAGTGGGAGTCTGATGTCCGGATTGTTGAAGGCTCTCCCCAGATTGCAGAATTAGCTGCAGTAGTAAGGGCATTTAAAAAAATTCAGCAGCCTCTTAATTTGGTAACCGATTTGGCCTATGTAGCTGGGATAGCTGAGTGGGCAGAACATGCCCTGCTCAAAGAAGTATCGAACAAAAAATTATACAGCTTGCTCTCCAAACTAATTTGGCTGATCTCCCACAGAGAGCAACCTTACCATATTTTACACGTCAGGTCGCACACAGAGCTTCCAGGGCCCATATCCGAGGGCAACCAACAGGCAGACACCTTAGCTATGGCCACCCTAACTACACCTGCAGTCCTGCTCAGCCTCAGCTGAGCCATGGTTTTTTCCACCAAAATGTCCCTGCCTTAGTCAGGCAGTTCAAGATTGCGAAGGAGCAAGCTCAAGCAATCATTGTGACTTGTCCTAATTGCCAGTCATATGCCCTCCCATCAGTCGCAACAGGAGTAAACCCCAGGGGACTGCAGGCATTAGAACTATGGCAAACAGACATCACCCATTATGCCCCTTTTGGGCGATTAAAATACATCCACGTATCCATTGACACTTTTTCCGGGGCAGTGTTTGCTTCCACACATGCAGGAGAAAAATCAAAAGATGTCATCAAACACCTTCACATGGCCTTCGCAACGTTAGGCGTGCCCAAAACAATTAAAACAGACAATGGGCCTGCATTTACTTCAAAGCACTTCACGCACTTTACCCAGACTTGGAGCATCAAGCACAACACAGGAATCCCACACAACCCCTCAGGACAATCATTGGTAGAGAGGGTCCACAAGGAGATAAAAAAGTTACTTGATCACCAGCACTGTGTTAACCCCTCAATGACCCCGGCGGAGAAGTTGTATAAGGTGCTTTTTGTAATGAACTTTTTAAACTGTTCCGAGAGGGAACCGAATCCCCCAATCCTCTGCCACTTTCACAACTCCACATACGCACACCTTAAAGAAAGACCACCAGTGCTGATCAAAGATCCAGACTCAAAAAACATCAAAGGACTGTACCCATTAATAACGTGGGGGAAAGGGTACGGTTGTGTCTCCATAGAGCAAGGCCCTCGCTGGATTCCAGCCAAGTTCGTGAAGCCTTTTGTTGAAGCCCCAGAAACAGCCCTGGAAAAATCCACCGCCGATGTTGCAACTCCTGCGCAGACCACCTTGGAAACAGCGGTTGCGTGGCGTAGGAGGAAAAAGAAGACTACTCCTCAAAACATCGTAGCAAGAGTTCTCATCACATGCAGATACCTACCCATCGTACCCACTACGACCCCTTTCCACACCTCTCCAACTGTCCCATTCCCCTTCCCCTCATACCTTTTTCCCAAAAACTGTCCACCCCAACCCTAACCCCTAGCCCTTGTACCATCCCCCTTTCCCTTTTTTGTTTTCTCACTTATTTCTAAAAAGGGAGGGGGGGGGGGGGGGGAAGACAGGGAAAGTAAGAACCAAGAAGGGGAACTGCAGAACTTGAAAATTAATATGTTATTTCATTCTTTATCTAGAACCACCAGTGCCTCAGCCCAATGATGGCTCCCAAAACACCCCAAGTGCTACTCACGGGCACGGTGCTTCCATGGATATGTATGCGGATAACAGCAGCCTGGATCGTGCAACAACCAAAGGAAAACATTTGCCGCAAGCAATGTGGATGATCCCCTGTCCACATGCCTGGTGGGAGTACCCCTGTCCCCAAAAGACTATCCATATGCAGGTAAGGAACCCAACCCAGTGGACACTTGGGACGAGTGGACGAGGATCCTTCCACATGCACCACAGGAGCCCCAAGAATTAGACCTGCTGGGCTCCTTCCCTGCCACCTTATGTGTTCACTTATTTTACAAATTCAAACAGGAACACTGGAAGGCAATTGGGCAACCACAAGATCAGACAGGAGATACAAAGAAAAGATGTATCACTGACCTCAAAAAGATACTATGTAACTGATTGGTGCAACTATACAAGCAACATATTGTCCGAGTCCTCTTCCATTCCCGGACTGCTCCCCAAGGGAGTGTTCCTTATCTGTGGGGAACAGGGTGTGGGCTGGGATCCCGTCGAAAATCAAAGGGGGGTCCCTGTAGCCTTGGCCAACTTACTACGCTCACCCCAAACAAGACCCAAATTCTTAATTGGAAAGAAAATACACAATTGGCAAGACAAAAACATTCCTACACTACATTCGACCCCAACTGCGACGATAAAATTTACAATTGGAATGAGGGTAAGAGAGTCGTGGCCTCAATCTTTTTACCTTGGTACGCCTCAGCGAAGGCTCTCGGGGAGCTTTCCCATTTAGGGTGTTGGCTGAGTAAGCAGGCTAACGCTACCTCAGCCACACTATCGGACTTGTTGGCTGATGAAGAAACCACCAGACATGCCACTCTCCAAAACTGAGCGGCGATTGATTATCTTTTGCTTGCCCATGGTCACGGATGCGAGGACTTTGAAGGACTTTGCTGCTTCAACTTAACATCTAGAAGCACTTCCATCCATGCGAATATCCAAAAGATCCAGGACCAAGTTGCAAACCTACTCACAGAAGTAAAGATTCACGACCCAATGGACCGCATGGTGGTGCAATGGGGTGTCCCCGAGTGGGCAGCTTCTATCATTAGGAGCCTGATATGGGGTTGTTATTATCCTGTTGATAGTTTCCACAGCAATTATGTGTTTTAAGAAGACCATGAATAAGGCATTTAACAACATCTTTCTAATTAACTGAAAGGGGGGAGATGTGGGAGGTGGCCTGAAAGAAGAAAGTTTGGGAATGCCTTGGGAGACAATATGTGTGTAATGCAAGCTCCCATGTCAATCACCATGTCAGTCACCCACTCTCCACTCCCCTGTTCTAGAAGGTTCCTTGGTTCCCTGTTCCCCATTGGTCACAAGGTTGGAACCACTCCTACCTCCTTTCCCTATTGGTTCGTGTTGTGTCACCCCGCCCTAGCTCCTCCCCAAACCCCGCCCACCTCCCTGAGTTTATATACCCGGACCCCTCCCAGGGTCAGGCCCTTTTTGCCTCTGCTCCCCTTCAGAGATGGTTGTGTCCCTGCTACTCTCCATTTCCTCCCTCAATAAGCCTCTCTGGATTAAGCACGGAAGAAGCCCTCCTGCTCTTCATTCGGTGGTGAGGCTTTTTTATATTACGACATCTGGGCTTGGGCGGAAGGTGGGCTGAGGGTGGTACCAGACGGCACCGTGGAGGAGACGCTCCCGGAGCAAGAGGTAGCCAGGCAGCACTGGCCCAAGGAGAAACAGCAACCCTGCATATCAGCAAGGAGAGGTAATACATACTTGTTCAGCCCAGGTGTAGCTTTCCAGATCCTCTCCGAGGAGCCAGGAGTCCACTAAACTGTACTGAACAAAAACATCCAATGCACATTAGCTACTTTTATTACAGCAAGTTCCTATATTGCCAAGAAAAGAGCAACCACAATGATAGTAAATGCAAAATTGTCAACTTTCCCCATCATTCATACAATCTTTGGCAAGAAAATACGGATTGTAACCATGATGAACTGAAAACAACATTACCAAAATAACTGGAATTTTCCCATTACTAGCAAAACTGCAGCTATTACGGTCTACTATTATGAGTGTAGTTGAAAGTGTAGACATGGTTTGAATGCACAAAACAGCCTCAAGATTGGACGTCTTGCAAACAATATTTCTGAAAACTGCTTCTGTCTTAGTTTCTGTACTAATGTTAAAATATGCAGTTTGAGTCCAGCCAAATGTTATTCCCTCTTTACTGCTTTGCTCTTTTCCCAAATATCTTTTGCAAATTTGGGGGGGGGGGGGGGTGGGGGGGGCGGGGGGGATGGGTTTTGTGGCTTCCTCATGGTTGTTGTGGGGCTAGTGAAAGATGACATACCATTTGGTAAAAATGTCATCATTTTTTAAAGTGCATTCACGGCCTGGGCCATTGGCTACCGACTCTGCTAGTGGGCCAGTAGGCTTTTTTTCCCCCCTCTATTGCTTCAAATCCAGGCTTATTCATGATTGTGGACAAGTATCTGTGTTGATCACCTGCAACACTTTGGCTGAAATCTGGAGTAAAGAGCTGCTCTCAGCTTAGTGCCAGCCTTCACTTTCCCACTGACAAGTGTCTGATGCACTTTTGAAGACAGAAGGGGGAATAGCCCCACAGTTCTTCTGCTGTTGCATGAAAGCAAGTTCTCTCATTGTGTTAAACTACTGCAGGAGAGGCACTTGAGCTTCTGTTTATAAATGTTCCAAACTTTAATTTTCTAAATTTCATGTTGACTCATGTTCCCTGGCTGACTGTTTCTTTTCTGGAAGGTAATCTGTTTTAACCTCTCTCTTTCAGAAGAACTCATTTCATTTGGCAAAAGTACACTTCAGGAAAGAAGAAAACAGATTCTTAACTGGACATAACACCAGATGAGTAAATACTACTGTTCACCAACCTTTGAGAACAATCATGACATTTTAAAGTGAAAAAGAGCATGGGAGCCAAACCATAATCTGAAGGTACAGTAAATATATTTTGTCTACACAGCAGGAATGTTTTCTAATGGCTCTGAAACATTACAAATGAAAATAAAAGATTATGCAACTTTCCCCTTTATTAGAGAATGTGTTGTATTTATTTGATAGAGCAATTAGCACAGCTTAATTAATTTTCTCTTTTAAGAGTCAGAATTGCTTTGACTATGCTCTTCAACAGTATTTTTTGTTGAATTTGACATTATCTGTCACCAAGGTTAAATAAGGGAAACACTGCCTACTGGTAATACAACGGAAAGCTTTAGTACAAAATCAATATTGTTTTAAGGACAATTTTCTCTAATTAGATTGAGATGATAACATGACTGATCTCTCAAGAAGTAAATTAACTTTCCATATATATGCAGAATTTTGGTAAAAGTATCATTAAAAAGGGAAACTCACCTCAGATCAGGCAATTTGAATTGAAAAGCCTCAGCTTCTGACTGACCTGGTGATAGCAGTGGCAGGGATTTTCATTTGCAAAATATCAGATTCTTCCCTAATCTTTTATTCCTTAATTTAGTTATGTGAGTGAGTGATTTAGTTTTAAAAGTAACCTATCACCAAGAAAAAATAATACGTCAGTGCAATGATCTTACTGTCAATATGTTTTCTGTCATTAATGTCTATCTGGGCTGAAGAAGAATGGGTTTTTTTAGTTTTGTTGCTTTTCTTTTTCTAAGATGATTCATAATTATGTGAATCTATCTGAAGGTAGGTTTCAGAAGACACTGGTCTAGTGAAGACACAAATGGCAGCTTTCTTGGGATCACAGAATCATAGAATATCCTGAGCTGGAAGGAAGCCACAATGCTCATCGTGTCCAGCTCCTGGTCCTGCACAGGACACCCCAAGAGCCACACCCTGTGCCTCAGTGATTTTCCAAACACTTCTTGTGCTCTGTCAGGCTGGTGCTGTGACCACTCCCTGGGGAGTCTGTGCCAGTTCCCAAAGACCTTCTGGGTGGAGAGCAATTTCCTACCCCTTCTGAGTCAAACATTTATTTCAATAGTGGAAATACAGTGGGAGATGATGTGAATAAGCAGTGAAGTGATGAAGATGAAATAAAATAGATGCATTCTACAAATTTTTCTCTGCAGTAATACAGAGATTCCTTTGCATATGGGTTTCTGGGGAAAAAAATAAATAGGCAAACAACTTCAATATAAGGACATGGAGCTCAGCAGAATTAATGATTTCTTGTGGATGCAGGAAAGTGACTCATTTTCTGCAAGCTATTACTTCTTCCACAAGAAAAGAAAACTGTTGAAAGTCCTATCCAAAACCAGGGACATGATCAGAAACTGTGCTTTAAATGAAGGGCATGATTTTATTGTCATTTGTACCATAGATAACCCAGATTTATCAGCCAAAATTTTTGACTGATTTACTAACAATGGATCAATTTTAATTTTTCTTGTGCAGGTGCAGCTACTTGGAGTACTGCAGGATGGAGCTCAGCCCTTGTCCCTTGCAGAAGGAGTACACAGTATGTACTTTAGTATCTTTGTGTTCTAAGACAATTTTTTCAAGTCTGGATGATCTGATGTGATCCTCTGTTCTGTCTGATCAAATGTGAAGGCAACACAGAAAATCATTAGTATTATTCTGTTCTAAAGGACACTGCTCAAAGTTGGATGTATCTATGTTTAAAGATTTAGTCAATAAAAGAGAAAAACAATGTGTGATTTCTCACAGTATGTGAGAAAAAATGTGGTTGAATTTGCTGTCTACAACTTCTATTTACATTTGTGGTTGAATTTCAGTAGCAGATGATTGCAGCACATAATTTAATAATCAGCTCTTGGATGGTTCTGTAAATATAGTAAAGATCACTATCTCGTTTAGATATGTAGCTTGTTGAGTAGATGATAAACAAGCCAGGGGACTGATAAAAACAAAGCCATGACAGAGAAGGCGTTGGAGATTTTCTTGAGTTTTTAGTGAACATTACATCTGAACCCAAGTATCTCTTCAATCTCCCTAGGGTCAGAGGAAGAGAATCAAAGGAGAATGGGACTCCAAATCTCCTGAGAAATGAGGTGAAAAGGGCATCAATGAAACCAATTTCAAAATCAAATTGCTATAGGTTTTAGAGATACTGATAACCTGCTAATGCGCCAACAATAAAAAAGCAGATAAACAGCACCACCTGTTCCTGTATTTCCTTTGTCATCAAGAAAAGAGGTGCCCTCATTTCATTGGCTATTTAAAATGCTTAGACATTCAGTGAGAGAAAAAGAAACAATTATTTAAGTGACAATCATGGTGGCAAACAATCAAGTGAGACAAGGCTTTGGCAGGAAAAAAAATACTTTGCAGGACACACAGCTGTTTTTATTTCTTAATGATCCCCAAACCTTTTTAGGTTAATAAACATCACTCCAGGTTAATATGGCTGTGACATTCATCTACTTTTCTATTGTCTCAGAAGCACCCATGACAGAGTCAGTTTAAAAGATCAAATTAAATGATGCCACCAAAGATGTCAGTTACCACTTTCAGCCTTCACTGTGGAGCTGTGATGAATGACGGGCCACCTTCTAGATTGCAGATGAATCAGACCCTGCTCTGATGGTTGATTTGGCTTATCCTGAGATGGAAGTTAAATCCATAATACACCTTCCTTTCCCTGTGCTGCCTTAGGGCTGTCTGCTTCAGGAATACTAAAATAATCACAGATGCAGTGTGGCTGCCCTTCTTTAGGTTCAGCTGTGGTTTCTGTGACCTTGGACATTCACTTAATCTCTCCATATACTCTTCTCTTCTTTCTCTTTTGTCTGTTTTGATTTTATAATCTCCAGGGCAGAGAAGCCTGTTGCTTATCACAGCATGAAGATATCTGGCTACTATTGTAATGCAAAGTAAATTATGAAGTTATTAAAACTAAATGACTTATACCGTTAAAAATTTGGCACTTAGTATCTCTTGCCTGTTTAAAACTGTATTCTCAATCCAGATTTTTTTAGGGCAGTTTAAGGCAAAAGGGCATACAGTTGAAGCTGTAGTGGAAGGGAAGCAGTGACAGCTGTTCTGTTTTCCAGTGGGCCACCGAAATTGGTTGGGACTGTGAAGTCAATAGATTGAGCCTAAAAGTTTTATCACCTATTCTAAAATTTAAGCAGTATCTGTCTAAGCTACTTACATGAAGTTACAGTATGGTCATAAAACAGTCAAATACTGCCTCCAGGCTCACCTCCCATCCTGGCAGAGCAGCAGTCCCATAGGTCATTGCCACCTCCTCAGCCATCAGCAAAAGTTGCTCTCTTCTTCTAGACATCTTTCCCTGCACTTCTGTCAAGACTTGACCCTGGATATATATGTGAATTGCTGCTTTTTTATTGCCCTGGGTCTATTTTCACAGTATTTGGAAGAAATCTGAAAATGTACTTTTTTGCAGGTGCACTTTCCTGGATAGGGTTAGTGGGGAGCATCACTATGTCTGGTGTTTTGCTGGGTGCACTTTTCAGCGCCTTAATTTTCCCCCCACATCCCTGTTATTTTCCTTCATTTTCCTATAGTACAATTATTGACTAGCAAATGGAATAGACTTGAATAAAATATTGATCTCAATATCTGAGGGAGCAAATGTGTGAGCAAATGACATCTCCTGCCGCTTTGGTGAAGTAAAAATTGTAGGAAATTTTGCTTCTTATATCTAGCCATGTTTGCAGCCTACCACCTAAAGAGCAGATGAGCAGAGGCAGGAGGAATGTTAGCAGGAATAAAGCAGTCTTGGCCAGGACTTCCTCAGGCACTAAGATGCACACTGAAAATAATGTACCTTATCCAAACTGCTAAAAAGTTTTTATTCTTTGATTAATGCATCTAGCACATCTAATCTCTTAATAACTTTGTGCTGCCAGTACCTGCTGGCCTGTCAATGCACTCACATGCATGACTGAGGAGGCAATTGTCTGCTTTGCAGCTGTAATTCAGCTACATCGTTTTAAAAGTTAGCCACAGTTGTTTCTTGGAGGGTTTTGTGTGGGTTGCTTTTTCTTTTAATGTGCTTTCTGCAATGCAGCTGTGTCTCGCTGGCATGCAGCATTAGTCTGCAAGCTACTTTTTTTCCCTGTTTTCAAGTATTCATTCTGCATCTGCCATCTCTGCAACAAGGACTGTCCAATTTGTGAGTGGGCACTGTTCCATTTGAACAGACGGGGAGGAGTGGAGACAGACAAAAGATCATATGGAGTAGTCGCCTAAAAACTGTGGTGGTGAGCCTGATCAAGTGGCATGGATTTTTCTTTATTAATGTTTTGGGTTTTGCTTTGGTTTTGGTTTTTCTGTTGTCTTTTTTAATATAAAACTTAAAATATCTTTCATAAATTCCATTACAGGGCAGCCATGAAAATAATTGACAGTAATGCTGCACCCTGAGTGAATGTAGGGTTTGAAAACTGAGTTTGACCTCTCCTCTCAAGCTGTGATTTTGTGCTCAAGGGATTAAAACAAACAAACAAAAAAACCCCTGCTTTCTGTATTTTGTTTCCGTGCCTGTGCCTAAAGTGTATTCAGAAGAGTTCTTTTCAGTGGTCATGACATAAAGGCTTATACAGCAGCGTGAAGGACTGGTGTCTAACTCTGTAACTCTTCAAAGTGAAAAAAAGCTTCCAAGTTTTTAAGCTAGTTATACAGCTGGTTAGACTGAAGTCTAACTGGTAATTCAGAAATCAACCCCTGCCTCTGCTTATGTTATTACAATGTAATCTGGCAACAAGGCTTAGAAAAATATTTTATCTGAAGTGGAATTTTCCCATTGTTTTATAGAATTTGTTCCGAGCTTTTCCAAAACCCTTTTTGTTTTCAGTTGCATGGTGTTAAGTGTCATAGTGTTCACAAGGTTTACAAAAGAAACCTAACTAAATTTCTTGCCTTTTTCATTTCCTTGTTTTTCAATCCTAGCCAGTTCCATCTCCTCTTTCCTTTGCCCTTGACTAAGCAAGCACAATTTAATCAGATTTATTGAAAGATAGGAAAGCAGAAATTGAGAAACAGATAAGGGAAGCAATTCAGCATGGTTACACGTTACTAGTGCATCTCACAGCCAATGTGAGCACATTTTGGGAGCCTTGTTTAATGTTTTGGGTAGACCAATTAATTTTTTTTTTTTTTATTTTTTTTTACTTCCCAAAGCTTTCTGAAGACAAGCTGGTTTTTTGGTTCTTAATAGCCTACAAAACCTCCATTTTGGTCGATTGTAATGACTTTAATGTGTGTGTTTCTGAACAGAATTTACATTCCTAACAAAAATGTATTAGAGCCCGTGTTCTTTAAATTTGAAAATTCTATACCAACAGTTAAAGTTTCTGATAATTTTAAAATGTAATATATGTGGTTTTATTATTTTTAACACTGGATAACTTTTATTCATATTGGTTGCTGGCAAAAAAATTACCTGTCTTGGTAGATGAGAGTTTATCCCCATGTGAAATCCTGTCTTGGTAAGATGGATAGTAGATTGTGTTGCTGGCTTTTTAATACTCCAGACCTTGGTGCATACCAGGTCAGGAGCAAGGCTCATTTACCATATCCCAAAATGACGTTTAAAAACTAACTTCAGCTTTTTATTTTACCAGGTTACTTTAGAACTCATTATTGAAAAACAAGAAAAAGCCCAAACAAAACCCAACCCAAGTTTCAGCAGAGTTGACAATACTAGTGCATTCTCTCCTGCTGAAGTTTCTTAACTAGGTGGATTTTAACTACTACCCTGAACTACACAAGTGTTGCCTCATTTTGTGTTTCAAATGGGGCGTATATTAAAGTTCCAGATATGTGTTTTATTGCTTTATTTTTTCTTTAAATGAGAATTTCAGCTCCTCCAAAAGCTAAGTAATTTTTTCTTAGCTCTTCCACAGGGTACAAAAAAATGAAAATGTAACTGGAATGCACCTTGCAGGCTTAGAAACCTGACCTGCAAATAAAATCAACCTGAAGCTTTTTAGGAAATCTGACAGAGTGGAATCCATACTCTGTTGAAATCAAATCTGCCATCTACTTTTCTGAGAATGCGTCTTCATCTCAGATGTTTAGGGTGAATTTATGACTCCTGAAGGTCATGCATTTCTGTGTGTTTTTAGAATGCTTGGAGCTGATATGTCCATAGTTTCCTTAAAAATTTCCTTCATATATTCAGCTGTCTGAAATAAGAATTTGCCCTTCATAATGGAATGTAAAAAATATGATAACTGCAAATGCTGACCCTTGAATTCTCCACGCTGGACTCATTTTATATTGCTTTTGGGTAGCTGTTGCAAACAGTGGCAGAACACCTTCTCTTTCACAGACACAGAGACTGGAGACTCTTTTGACTGGGAAAAGGTTTGTTGGCTGAATAATCTGGCTACTTTGCTGAGCTCCTCAGCCTTTTATTTTAATTTCTTAAGACAGCCTTGCAATTGTCATTTGCAATTTTGACTGTCTGTGTTTTGACATTTGGGGCACTAGTGATTCTGTGGCTTTTGAACAGCTAGTGTCAAAACCGATGTACAGGAGGCGTTAACGGAGATTTGAAACCTTGGCATTACACAGCACACCAAGCAGAACTGATTTCAGATTTACACTGTATCATTCATCTCAGCTGCTGCATCCCTCTCCATCAAAAGGCGTGTAAGCAGTAAACTTCAAGGAAGATGTAGTTTTGTAATATGTATCCTGGTGCATTTTTCTTCCTTCACCTTTACACCAGTTCCACCCACATATCTTCTAGTTGCTTCAGATTATAATGATTTAAAAAATTCATTTTATTTCATTGAATTGACTAGGGAATGTGCAAAAGTGTGACAGCTGTAATTGGGAGTTTACAGAGTTTCTTGTGTATTGCAGTCAACAAGGGAACAAAACAATTTAGTTTTCAACTTGCATGATAAAACACACAATCCTGTGGTAGTATCTCCAGGCAATTCACAGCATACACCTAGTAACACAGTCTCATTTGTTAGAAATATGTGAGCTGTGTCTGTTGCTACATAGAAATATCAGTAATTTCATATATATCACTATATAAATAAAAAAATATCCAGGAAATCACTACAGTTATCAAATAACTTCTATGTAGCTCTCATTCTAGAAAGAAGTTTGTCAGAGAAGTTAAAAATATTTTCAAAACCTTGCTGATACACAATCCCAGAAGTCCTGCCCACTGAAGGGACATTTTTATATGTAGTATTAACATAGGCCTAAGAAATGAGGTTTTGTTTCCCACCCACTGAAAACAAGAACTATCTCCTTCCATCTTGGTAATAAAGGAAGGAAGATAGATCCTCATGCCTTGGGAACCACACAGATACTGTCATTCTGGCAAGCACTAGGCTTATCCTTTGTGGCAGGGAATGCCCTGTGATTGCTCCTTTGACTGGCCCAAAAAGCTGCAGTGAAGTCTGTGGCCTTAGAGGTGTGAAAGAGAGGCCTTACACACCCCTTTCATGCTCCACATTTTTCTGTAACAAGCCATCTGCAGGGGAATACTTACAGTATGCTGCATTTTTACATAATGCACAGAAGGCAGGAATTTGCTCACACTACTTTTGCTATCAGGGATGATTTCAGAACAGTGCATGAATTTGTACTAGAAGCCAGCTATTTGTATGTGTTGGCAACTATTTGTAAGCTGGAGCAGGGAGCGAGAGCAGCAAGTGGTTTCTGCCCAGCCTTGTCTCTAGTGCAGAGCTACTGCTGTCCTCCAGTTCACAGCCATTCTTGGATGGGTGTTCAGTGACAAATTTGCAGTCACGTGGAGGGAATAGACCTGTATTCCACCTGTTCCCACACTGAATGTTACAAGCTGAGGTGTAAGGAGTATATTATGGATCTCATTTTTCTACTCTTTGGGGCTGTTTATTAAGCAGCACACACTGCAGAAAGATATTTTGGTTACCAAATGCCTGGTAGAATTTTTCAAAAACAGACATGGAAACAGTGGCCTTGACATGGACAGGTAATGTTTCAGCTAGGAGTTTGGATGGAACTTTGCAGTCTTGGTACAGGAAGGGAGAAGAAATTGGATGTTGAAAGCAGGAGAAAGAATAGGAAGGAGGAAGAGAAATAGCGAGAGAAATAACTGTAATAATAAGGTTTCAGTTCTTGGTGATATTGATTAATGTGAAGTGAGTGGTAACTGCTGCCACTGTTTTAGATCAGCACCATTTAATTTTCACTGCCTGATGAATGACAGGAAGGTCTTTGGAGGCATTGAAATACAGTGATGTGAATATGCTATTTTTTCTTATTCTCCCTTTAGGGGAAAGAGACCACCGGGTCACAGGATGTTTAGGTGCAGAATTTTGCAGTTTCCTTTTTGTACACAGGGCCTTAGTTGCCTTTAAGTTGCTATTAGATGAAAGGGTACTGCCCTGGGATATATGGGTATAATTCTTATATTTATAAGGGGATATTGCATGTGATCATTGGGAAGTGGGCAGGGATGAAAAATAGAGTAAGAATTAAGGACAAAGAGAAAAGTACAAGAAAATAAAGAGTAGCCCAAGGGTAAATATTTTGTATATTCATAAAATGAAAAAAGCATTCATGACCTTCACAGAAGATGGTCGGTCAGATGGTGCCTAAATTATTAAAGAATTGCAAACACACTGGCATAGTAATACCATGGAAGAAAGTTACCATGACTGCAATTTGAGAAGAATTAAAATAGGGAAGTACCCTGAGAACTACCAAAGAAAAACAAGACAATATGTTTAGCAGCTGGTATGTAGTAGCTGATTTTTGTTGTCTGGTACCCCAAAAGCAAAATAAGAGAGGCAAGTACCCATACCTTGACTCTTAACAGTTCTAGAGGAAATGCCATGAAGTTGAAAGAGAGGAGGTTTAGGTTAGACATCTGGAAAAAAATTTTCACCCAAAGATGGAAGAGACTCCCCAGGGAAGTGGTCACAGCAGCAAGCCTGACAGAATTAAAGAAGAAAGTGGTCAGTACTCTCAAGCACATGGTGTGACTCTTGGGATGTTCTGTGTAAGACCAGGAATTTAAATTAATGGTCCTTCCAGCTCAGCATGTTCTATGATTCTGTGATTCAGGATTCTATGATTCTATGATCTGAAAATGCTGTGGACTGGGGATGGTGTTGCTTAAGCTTGCCCTTTCTCATCCTAGTGTTTAGCACAGTGAGGAAATGAAATACTGTTCGTACTCTAACCTTTCTGTTAAATTGGTTTTGGGCCCATTAGAGGCCTGAAACCAGGATGATGGGGTGGAGATTGGCCGTGAACAACATACAGAAAATAAAGATGACCTGCACCAGATGAGTCTTTGCCATGAGTTCCCAGATGCAACTGTATCTCTAAAAATTGGGGGCAAAACCCCAAAATTATTTATTTAAATTGAAACAGGATCTGAACTGTATGCAATTTTAGTGCCTTATACATGGTTTCAATAATGTTTTTTAATTATTTCTGTCTGGCTAATAATGGCAGCTTTAACAACACAACTTCTAAATTCCAATATACCTTTTTTGTACATTAAAATATAGCCAGAGATTATTTAATACTACTTATAAATAGAAGTCTTATGTTTCATCTTTTTAATCAGAGTTTGACATGTAATGGTAGTGCCCTTGAAAATGTAACTGTTCCACAAATAGTGAGTAGTAATTGTAATAGCACTCTCAGATTCTAGTTGTTCCCATTCTCAGAATTTATGGCCTGAGAAGGCAATTGGTCTGTAGGTTGGAGAAGAAGCTGAATACCTTTTAAGTTTAGCCAAGTATCTTCTGCAAATTAATTTTTCCTCTTTTCTCTCTCTCTCTTTTTTTTTTTTTTTCAAAGGCATGCCTATTAGCCAGGGCTTTATTTCCTTGACTGCTTCTTTCTAGGTAATGAAAAGAGTGGTATCATTTTTCTGTTTTCCAAGGATAGCATAAGCAGCACAAACCTAGATGCAAAACATTTTTGGATTTAAGTGCAGATTGCCTTTTTGTGAAGCCCGTGAGAACTAGATTGTTTTCCATTGAAAATGAAGCACCCTGTCATTGCCCACCTATCTATTCTGGATTGTTCCCTTTTCAGGACATAAAAAGATCAATAAGATGGGCGCAGTTTTCACTTTTTCTCCAGGACAGCTCCCATTCCCTAATTCCTATTTCTCTTACCAAGATGTGTTCATTGTTGCCATTTGCTCCTTTGTTTCACAATGCTGCTTATTGCAGAGTGAGCTCACTCTTAAACATGGACTCAGAATAGAAAATGAGGAGAAGCTGCCATGTGTAGCTGCCTTTGTTGTCTTTCTCAAGCACCTGAGGTTTTTCATTCTTCACTTTGCACTCCTGGCTGCTGATTTTAAAAGGATATATACTTCTCTCTAAAATAAGAGATTTTTTTGAAAGGAAAAACAAAATAATTAAAACTCATAGCAATCCAAATTCTGGTGCCCAAACTGAATGGGAGATATGGTAGTATTAATTTTTGTGGTGACTTTCAGAAATCTCAGACCCTTTTCAAATATCTTCATGAGCAATTTTGACCATTTTTACTTGGCTTGGCTTTACTACAAGCATAAAAAAGGCTTGGCTACTTCCAGCTGGACTCTGTTCCTGACTGGGGAGTAGCTTCAAGCAGGTCCTTGCTTGATGGAGAAATGAGACTGATACAATTGCCTTGAAGCTGAGGTTGATGATTTTGCACTAAAGGACCAAAGGAGGGCTCAAAAAGCTGAATTCAGGTGTTCCAAAGGAAGCAGTCACCAGTAGCATCACCTGGCCTTGTGCTCAGTGCTGGCTGATGCCACAGGAAAGGTGCGCTGGGAATGTTTCTGAGCTGAGCTGTGGCACCCCCACCTGAAGTGAGACCACACCTGCAGGATGCTCCAAGGAATGCCAGCCAGGAATGAAAAGTGTAAAGCACTTAGATAGATTGTCAAAAGATTTCTCTTGCCATATAGTCTTCCATCCTTAGCGCCATTGCTTGGATAGCCGAGGTTTGAAGGTATGTCATGCCTTAAAGCATGGTAAAGGAAACAGTGGAGGAGGCAGCAGTTGCCATAAGGGGGTCAACTTTACCCCTGAGCCAGAGTGAAGAAATGGATCTGTGGTGAATGAGACAGCTTCAACTAGATACCTGAAATAGTATTGTTTATATTCAGCCTGTCTTCTGCCAGTATAATGCAACATCCCTGCAAAGGTTAATCAATTTGAATCTTAATATCATTCTTATTTTTCAACCATTATCTTTCAAATATATGGTGTGTGCTTGTCATACTCCAGGATTAACAACATGACAAGTTTGAACTTTTAAAAGCAAGACACTTTTTGGTTATTGGAGAGCAGAAAAAGGTCACAACGCTTTGTACAAAACAGAACCATGTACACTTCCAGGCCCATAATTTGCCTACACTTCTCAAAAATTTATAAAGTATGGAGAAAATAAGGGCCAATTTGGTAAGAAGAGGGGCTGTTCTGCTTATGTGTACAGTGTAAGAGGAATTATTATACAGAATAAAAGGAATTATTCGTGTAGGTTGCCTCTTACAGCCTTGTTCTGGTTAGCACAATACAATAATTTTGTTTGTTTCCTAAGAATGAAACACACCGGGCCTAATTCACCATGCAGCCTGATTCTCTCCAGAAGTTATTTTTTGGTTGAGAATAATAGTCACAGAGAAATGAGAAAATGGATTGGCATCAGTGTTCCCTTGATCAGTGTAAGGCAAAGGAAAGCTCAAGTATTTGCTTTCTGCTGTGGCTGCTATTGTCCTTGGGGACTGCTGAAACTTTAAATCAGAGTCCTAATTGGCACTCGGATAGCCATGAAATACCAGAAGCTTCAAAAGGAGCTTAAGAGAGTAGTTGCTGCCTTGTCCCTGCTCCATCCTTTGCTATCCACAGCACACACATAACAAGGATTTGGGAGGTAGAGTTATTGGCATTAAATCTTGCTGTGTGACTAGCTCAGACTTTGTAAGACTAGGCACCCCTGAGCAAGGAGCTGACATTGAAGTCATAAACCTGCAGCAAATTACACTGTGCAAGCGATTGGAAGTGTGACATGATTTGCCCCGAGTCATCCACTGTGTTTTTGCTGCTCTTCAGGTAAGCCTGCACTGCTTTTAAGAGTTGTATTGTCATTTACAGCTTGTTAAAATCGAGATTGCTTGCAAAAGTCAGCATATTCATGTGCCCATAGCCTAAGTAGTCAGGAAGGGTGGGATAGGGACTGAAGGGATGAATGAATGCCACTTGTAGGAGATTGGAGGCAGGAACACTCCAGGCTTGGCTGGCACAGTTGTACATCCCTGGTTTGGATTTTGCCAGTTCAAAGCAACTTGGTTGACTAATGGCTCCCTCCTCTGCTCCCTCACCTCTGATACATAATTTGAGTTTATTAACCTTACACCAAAACCTGCTTTTATCAGAAAGCCCAATTCAGAAATGTAGCAACCAGGGTAGCTAGTACTCAGGATAGCAGTGATCACAAAGCATTAATAGAGTCTTGCTGATCTGCATAGTGCTGGTCCCAGGGCTTTTGAATCCACTTTTGCACTGAGCAAGCATGATGAAGTAGGAACAAATAGACCTGGAGCTGTTAGGCTGTTTTGGTCTAGCTGGATGAAGGCAGAATTTGTTGTTGGAAACCAGGGTAATTGATTTTCTTATACATCAAATATCTTCTTGTCCTAATTTAATTTCTCCAGTTTAAGACTGTTTTTCAGCTGTTGAAAACTGTTCTTGGTCACAACGTGTACACCACGCTGGAGAGACAGCACAGCTGGAGTATGTTCTTCTCTCTCCTTTCTGCTGGCAAAAAGGAGGAAAGTGGGGAACACACTCTAAATCTAATGCCAAGGCAATGAAAGTGCTTCTAAACTCACTTGAAACAGATGAACCTTTAATTTCAATAGAAAACAAGTTGTCCTTGTGCAGTGACAGGGTGGGTCTACTCAACAAAGAGGGTCATTGAAGGCCTGGATATACTGAGCAACCTTTGCTGGGTTTTAAAGAATCCTGAGACTTAAAACCCAAAGATAACCTGGAGAACTACAACCCAAAGATACCCCCAGAGCTGGTGCCCTCAGACACTCAGAGTACTGTATATAAGTTAGGTATGCTGAGAGGACATCAGAGAAACATTTCTCATTTTGTTCTTTTTCAGGTGTGCAATGTAAGTCAGGCATGAATATTGAGAGGTGCCAGAGTCCCCCATTGGTACCAGGTGAGATTTGCTTCAGTGCTTTGCAAAGAGAAGTGGATGCACCAAGTCCTGAACCACCTTTGCTATGAACCTCCTATCCCAGTAGTCTCAAGATGGACTTCCTAAAAGACAGAAGGCCCAGAATTTCAAGAGGAACTAATCAAATTTAGTAAGAGACACCATAAAATTAATAAGGGAAGAGTCAATACCATTTGTACAACTTTAAGTCTGGATTGAAACTCCATTGTCTGGAGTAGGTTGTTTGTGGTTTTAAGCTATTTTTTATGATTGTATAAGAAGCTATAGCTATTTATCAATCCTAATTGTTCACGAGTTATGTCACAGAAATGGCATTACACAAGGAATATGGGATCCTGGTTACTGAAGAGTGGAGTACAGCTTTGTAAGATCATTCCCTTTCCTGCATGGGAGTGAACATTTAGGCACTCACTGAACCTGTATGCCAGAAAGCCATCACTCCACAGAGCTGGGACTGATGCTGAGGGATCCCTATGGCTGGGCTCAAGTCACCACCATCTTGCTCTGCAAGCTTGTCAGCTTTCTCTCTCTCTCTGCCCTTACCCCCTTTTGCCACAAAAGTCTGTGTATGTGTGTAAGTATACAGAAATAATATCATCAAGCATAAAGACAAAATAAATAAATATAGGAATAATGAAAAATAATTGTAGGAACTACTTACTAATGCTCATTTAGTTAGTTCTTTGTCAATTTTCAAGTATTCATATTATTCTAGTATTAGATTGTTCTCTGATAAAGAACATAAAGTAGGTTATGGTTTTGGTTGTTATGTTGTTTTTTTCTAAATTATACTTGACTAATTTTGTGTGCAGAATTTTCAGCCTCCATCAAATGAAATAGGTTGCTCCTTTGCTTTTCAGCTGTGGAAGTGCAGCCTTTACTCAGAGTTAGGCTCAGATTTCCCAGGTAATACCAGTTATACTAGATAATTACTGTGGCACCTGGGCAACCTCACCAGCCATCCAGAGTTTGCTTATGTGTGACAGGCTGGAATTTAGCTAGAATTCAGATTACCAGGTAGTGTAATGTGGAGAAAATTGTCTGTCTGTTCATCCATCCATCCCTCCCTCCATCCATTGCTCCCTCCATCTGTATGTCAGTCTCTTTCAATTGGTGTAAGTGGAAAGTTCCCATTTCACACAGTCTTTTCTTGAAAGGACAATGCTTTTTGATGCCAGGTTCTTTGTTAGAGGAACCTGATGGGTCTAATCAGTGTTATGTCTAGGAAGTAGTACAATTTTTAAAATATAATTAATTTATTTATGTATTTTCCATTTGTTTATTTATTTTTTTATTTATTACACATATTCATGCATTATACATGAGTAACTTATTTTTAATTCCAATTTTTTTACTGGAAACTTAGAAGCCATACTGCACAGCTGAAATGAAGTGTGACTTTCAATTATTTAGTACCTTGATAACACCAAGGAAAATTGATACCTTCTTTCCTAATGGTACTGTACATTTGAAAGAAGTAATAATATGAAAAATACAGGTTTTTATCAAATGAAAGAAAGCACTTGATAGCATTGCAATCACAAAATAGCTGCATTATGTTATTAAAAAATAAAATTTTTACTCATGAATATCTTAATTTACTGGAAACTTAGTTAAATACTTAGTTTTTGATGGCACAGGCTGCTTGCTGCTTTGTTAGAAGGTATATTTTGCAGGCACTTCAACTTTTGATGTTGCTCTAATTTTAAATCCCCAAATGTTGTTGGCAGGGTTCTTTACCTTGAATCAAGGCTATTATTGCAAAAAATTTCACAATTCTGCCAATGAGAATGAGATAGTAATTTCTCCTGGCAGACTAATTTAGACAACTTTTCAGGTATGCTTTTTAAACTGAGAGTTGCATTAGAAATGTGAAAAATGTTATCACTTACCGGAAATGCAAATGTGGCATTTGTTCAGCCTAATATAAATGCCTCTGCACCAGGCAACAACACCAGAAGTGCCAATTAGGATGCAGTCCTGGTTCCAAAAATTCACCCTTTCTTTTCAGCTAATATGACATTTATGTGTCTCATCTTTTTTTTTCTTTCACAGCGTGGCTGTGTTTCAACCTACTTGCACAGAAATGCCAGTCGAATTTTATTTTAACTAAAAACCTGTTATTGTGCCAGGCATCAATAGAGAATGGTTATGCATGTGATGTGTTTTATTATGGCTAGAATTTAAAGACCAGTGCCATATAGGTCAATCAGTGTTACGAATGACAGCAGTTGTTATCTGCTAGTGAGGACAGCACTATAATAATAATGTTTATTGCACATCATTTTTCAATGATTTTATGCTATCATTTAGGAGATGAATGAAATGGCTCTCTAGCTGACATGAATGTAAATAAATTAAACATTAAGAACCAGAGAGTTCTAATCATCTTTCTTTAAGATTGCACTAAATGGTTGCAATCAGTGAAATAGATGAGAGATTGCATTAAATTGCTCTTCCAGATACTATATCATGCAGCTCAAACAAGGTTCACAGGCATTACAAAACAGCTCAGGTTGAAGGAGCAGCTGGAATGCCTCATAGGCATGCATTAGCTGAGAGTAATGCATTGGACGTGTACCTCTGCTTACAGTCTTTCATATTAACATACTCCATAGTGACAAAGAAAACCCAAACAAACAGACAAGGGAAAACCTCTGCCGTTTTGTTCCAAGGATTTTCTCTCATTATAGATTTATATTAATACATGCCATGGTTTAGAGGATTATGCAGGAGCATGGACTGCAGTATTTTCTCAGCTCTTTCATTCAGGCTCTGCTCTTTTTTTCAGGATGCTATTGGAAATTCACAGGGCAAAAAGATGACAGGTTGGAAAATGAAGGGAGGTTTGTTACTGTTATGAGAGAATACAGGCACTGTCTTATGGATAGCAGATAGGAAATATCTGAGAAGCTGTCAACAGGACACATTAAGGCTGGGTTTTCAGGAGCTGACCTCTTATTCTGCTAGTACAAATCCACAAATTAAATTGTGTGAGCACTTAGGTCACAGAGAGGTAGAGACGTCTGTATTCATCTGACCTAAGGCAGAAGCACCAAAATGAACCTGAAACAGGAAGGGTCTTGGGGTCAGCAAAGACAGATTGGAAATTTGTCTCTTTATGTCTTTAAATAGCAGCACAGGGAGCACAATTAAAATTGTGACTGTTCGGGTCCTCTGCTGCCAACAGTAGGGGCAGCATCCCTTTTCATTTAAGGGTAACATGGTCCAAAGTTATCTCATTACTGATAGCACTACCATTGTGGCTGTGTGGCACTGCCTTGGCAGGATGCTGCAAGCACCGCTCCAGCAGTTGCACTGGAGCCAGCTAAAGACCCAGACCTCAGCACAAGGCTGTGCTGGGAGGAAAGGGAGATTGTAACATTTTGCCTGTGCTTTTCATGTATGAGGTGATATTTTCAGCACTACAGCTTGAGAAAGCTTCTAACTTAAGTCTCTAAATTAGGAAGTTTTAAGACCCCACAATTCTCACTGAAGTTAATGAGAAGGTACGAGAAAACTGCACTTTAAGGTACGAAATTTCTGGTACCCAAGGAGTAGAGAGGCTTATGTTATCTTTCCATTAATGTCAGCTAATACGCTTGGGTGGCCTGAAGTCCTTTGGTTTATTTAATACTTTAATATTTTAACTTACAGATAAGAATTATGGCTTAGTCCTCAGTATGAGCTGGCCATATAACCATAACCACTCAGCTTATATAGACAAGTTTGCTGTCTGCTGAAGGGAGGCAGAACAGAAAATCCTATCACTTTTTTACTCTTTGTCTCCAGAATTTAACTGTAGAATTTAGAGGCCTCCTCACAGCAGGTAGGGAGCACTGTTCAAGTGGAATTTTGCCCCTATTTATAAAGTAGTGTCTCATATTTCACTGAATTTCAGAGTTTTATTGGTTTAATTCCCAATCAAGTAAGTTATATCAGAACTAGAACAATAGCATGATGTGTTAAGGAATTCCAAAAGGATTCTGGCTGAATTGTTAGTAAATATTTGAGCTGTTGTCCAGAGCAGGAGGATACAACATTGGTTTGATGGATATGGTGACTGAGACTGAGATTCAGATTCAGTGGTTGTTCTTAACAGAGACTCTGAAAGAACTCCCAGTGCAGCTAAGAGCAGCCTGTTTTTCTGCATTTCCATATCACTTGCTCTGGAAGCATTATGGTTTTTTCATTGCAGCTTGTCACTGTTTGAATGGTTTCTAAATCCCACCCAGGTCAATTCTGATGCTAGATATCCCAGTTCCCATAGTTAGCAATCTGCAGATGATGTCTGCAGTCTGCAAAGAGCAAGCTTTTCAGCCAAACTCTGCTCCAAGGGAAAAGTGCACTGAAAATGATGGAAAACATCCCGACAAGATAATAAAGCCCATTTTTTTTACCTATGCAGCACAGAAGAAGAGAGCAGGAGAAATCAAGGATATTACTGGTGTCTTGTGTTCCTGTAGCAGAACTGATTTTGATAAGAGAAACTGTGGTTAGACTGCAAGAGAAGAAGGACAGATATCATCTGAAATTATACACAGGTTTTGCTGGTTGGTATTTTAAGAGCTTTCTGATATACATCCAGCTACCTGAGGCTCTACCTAGTCAGCTAAGGCATATATGCGTAAAAAGGGTTTTACAAGTTCTGTTCCATTTCCAAAGCACATAGAGAGCAGTGAAATGAGATGTGGTGATGAAAACCTGTTTCTACAGTGCTAAAGAACTTGAAATATATGCTCTGTATTGATAGGGGTGGTGCACTTGGTGTGGAAATGGAAGAAGGTTCATATCTGGCTGGAGAGACTGGCAATGCATCTGCAGAGTGCCTTAAAATGGTGATGGTGGCAAGGCAGTGACATTATGGTGCAAAACCTTTGCTAACCAAACAGAATAATGCCCTCAAAGGGAGCATCCTCCCAACCAGCAGCACTGGTTGCCTGTGACAGCTCTGTGAGTTGAGACAAAAGACCCCCCAACTTTATCATTCTCTTTACCTTCTGGGTTAATTTTGCAACCAATTAACCCTCAGGCTGGTTTTCTGTGTGGTGCAGAAGCAGCTGTGCTGATAATGCTGAAATGTGCATGTGTGATTAGGTTGGGAGGTGGCCAGGGGAGACATGACTCTGTTCCAGGGTGTTGGCTCCAGTCATCCTCCCGTGTGTACTCCCAGCTGGCCTGAGGTCCACACCACAAAAGCATAACATCATCAGCTTTTGTGCATGTATATTGCTTATGGTTTTTTAGGCTTCCACTTGGCTGCAGTATTTGAATTGCTGTAACTCTGTTTGAGAGGGATATAAGCTTTTTTCTACCAGAGCCTTACTCTGAGCACAGATAACCATTAGATCAACACTACAGTACCTTCTACCAGTACAGTTTATTACTCTGTGGGAAATAAAAGCAAATAACTTGTGCTGATAAAAGCATTTTCTGTGGATCCATCTGTGTTCATGTCCAGTTTTGAACCTGGAGTGTTTAAGACTGTGCATGCGTCAGGGCTTTATCCTTTTCCCTGCAAATGACTGTCAGGCTGCCTCACACAGCTGGAACACATTAACTATATATAGTGGAAAGGCCTGTCCCTTGCACTGGCACAAGGGGTGGGTGAGATCTGCTGGGGATGCTGTTTTCAGGGTGAGCCAAGTGCTAAGGCTGAGACACGGGCCAGCTGTGACTGGTAAAGAAGGTGGCATTGTTATTTGATGCCATGCTGAAAAGATGACCAATCCAAGTATGTCAGAAGTGCAACTGTTTTAAATACTACTTAGATGAATATCCTGGGGGGTGCTGTTGTATTAAAGACTGTTGCCATTCCCCAAAACTTATCACAGAACCCCAGGAACCCTTATTTTTCAAAGCTTCTGTAACCTTCTACAGAGCAGCTGCACTATAGTTGGTGTCTGCATCACCTCTGGTTCGCAGTTCACAGCCTGGAGACACTGCAGGCTTGGTACTGTGCTTAATGATCTGAAAGTCAGCATGCTCAGGACTGTCCTAAGATGTCTTTAAGATCCAGAAACACTCACATTTCTTTTCACAAAAGCAAAATGAGAGATCTTGGAGGCTGCGTGATTAGCCTGGAAAGCATTCATGTCTGACACTGTTTCCAGAGTAGCAGAAATCAAAGGTAAAACCAGTAAAGGGTATTGTGAAAGGAAAAACAGCAGGGCTTGGGCTTTAGGAGGGTACCAAAGCAACATTTTAGCTAGCTTGGGTAAGTTACTGTAAGTGCCCCAAGGTCACTATCATGATGCTATTGAAATCTACTATATAACACCATCACATTTTTTAGAAAAATTAAATTATGGAGTGAATCAAGTTTAGACCAGTGACTTTAGGACAAATGACAGTAAAAAAAAAATACAGAATTCTGATTCACATGGCTTTTTCTTCTGAAGTTCATCTTTAAAATTTACAAGAAAATGAAACACTTTCCACTGTTCTGTAGAATAAAGGTCCTTGAAATTAATTACTTTGTTGACTAATGGCGCCTTTTCCATGGGTTTGGTTGGGGTTTTTTGGGGTTTTGTTTTTGTTTTTGTTGGGTTTTTTTTTGAGACAGAGTTGTTATTGTAGCAAATATTTCTAATACAAGGAATTTGAAGTGTACTGGTAAACCATGGTCTTTGCTATTATATTGCATCAAGATTGGGAAATTATATTGAATGGGTGATAGAAAACGTATTTGAAGACAAGTAATAATGCTAGTAAAGGAGGTTTAGGCTTTAAGCTGTTAAGGACATTTCTCTTGACTGCCTGATAAAGAGTAACAGGTGGAAATTGGAAGCTCCACAAGTCTTCAGCTGGAATTATCTTTCTGGAGATCCCGGAGAAAATAGAAGTCTGTGGGCAAGACCATTTTAAATGGAACTAAACAGTAAAAGCTAACTCAATAGGCTATTTTTCTTGTTGGTATAAGTGTTTTCTCCCAGAAGAGCTTTATTTCATCCTCTCTTCTTCCTGATTTTTCTCCTGATTGAGCAGGTATTGTTCAATGGGCAAATGAGAATAAATTAGTCTTCTTCTTTGATGATAGTTATCTTTACTTGGCAATCATTTGTGTTTAGCAGGAATATAGATGTCCTCAAATACTATACTCTTAAATCAATAAAAAGAATAAGGAAGAGTCTTAAAACAGACAGTTAACATGGCTGGAGAATTGGTGGCAAGTATAACCCCTACCTTACTGTAATCATTGTGAACTTTTCGATAATATATTTTTTAATCTACATTTTTCTTCACTCTGTCACAGTAGTCAAGGATTTCAGGGGGGGAATTTTTGGAAGGGGTTACCAATGGCTTCTGGTATTTTGAATCGCTTACACGGAGTGGAAGGGCCGTGATATTAAACACTGGAGGTAATTTCAGTGAGAACCTTGAGTGGAGCCAGATTACACAGAGCAGACGAATGGAGGCTGATGCAGTGTCCTCCTGGAGCAGGAGAGTTGACTCTCCTGCTCAGCTTTGGGACTTCCATATCAGTACCAAAAGTGCAGACACAAAGAAGGATATAAGCAAATTCTTAATGACTTGACCTTTCTGGAGATACTGTATACGTGACTTTTACCCTTTTCATTGTTACCATCCAGTAGCCTTCTCTTGTAAAAGAGGGGGAAAAAAGTCTGGAACAAAACAAATAAGCCTCGAATTAATTAATGTGAGTATGACAAGTTATAGGATCATCTCCTGGGAGCCAGGCAGAGATATGGCTGGGATTTTGAAGTGTCTTGCTTGCACATAAAGAATGACATTTCTGCACAGTCCTCATCATTGCAAATGATGAACTTTGTATCCAGGCTTAATGAGACTGTATGGCTTTTGTGTTTGTTCGTTGGTTGGTTTGGGTTTTTTTTTTGTTTTTTTTTTTTTTTTTACAGAAAGAGCTGGTGGCAATAATCGAAGAGAGAAAAGAGCAACAAGGAAAATAAAGTCAGAACCAAACTATTTAACAGAGAGAACCTGATAATGGACATTGTCACAGTGCTTTTGCAACAAGCAAAGGCAAATTCACAGAGGCTTCCTCTGACAGAAATCCAGAGCTTAGGGTTTCTTGACATACATCATTTCTTTCTGATCATTTGGACTGAAAACAGGCATAGCATGAAAGATTCTAGACTAAAACTTTAGCAAGTGCAGTAGTATATCTCAGAACTCAACTAAATTCTTGTAAATTTTTCCCAGTTTGTTAACACTATTCAGAATTTTGTAAAAATGGAAACCCAGTGGAAATCCAGTTAGTAAAAGCAGACAACACAGAAAACATATATAATGTAACGAAATATCTTATAAATTGTAGCAGGGGACAGTGAAAGGTGATGTAGGTAAACTCCTGGGAAATGCAACAGGCAGCAGTACAAGAGAGATGTTCTATGAGAGGTGCCCATGAAGTTGGATAATCCACTTCCCATATAGTACCCCACATACATGAGCATCAAGGGAAGAAAACAATTGCTTATGGCAGTAAGAGAGGTGTAATGCTATGGAATAGGAAGCTTGAAAATTCTGGCTGATTCTTTTAAATGTTGATTCTAGCAGCAATACCAGATGAGGGGATGACCTTTTAATAAGCATAGCATCACTGTTCTATGGGCCACTTAGTTACAAACAGACACTTTGCACTATAGAATTGAGTACAGGATTCTGTACAGTATCTCCCTTTATTTTTTCAGTGATTAACTCTGAGAGCTGGGATGATATACCACCTGAGGTTTTCTCTGATGCTGAATCAATTTTCTGTTGTTCATATTTTATTGTTATAGTTATTGGTTCTGAATAACCTCTGAAAGCTTACCGCCATGTATGAAACTGTTCCTTCATTAGTGTCTGACAATCCACTGGGACATTTTCATGGAAACTTCTACATCTTGACCTGTAAATTTTCTAGTATTTGAACAACCTTACTGTGAGCAAAAATCTCCTCTACTACAGAGGGTGGGAATTATTTATTTGTACAGTCAGCAGTGAGTGTACCCCTAAGCTATAATAAAACTCTTGAAACCAAGTGTTCAGTAACTTCCCATCTAGAAACATTTTCTAAACCTTTCTCCTTATAGTATTCTGTGATTTGAATTATCATTTGTTAAATATATTACGACATACTATTTACCACAGACGATGACTTTGAGACCTTTGTATGGCTATGTCCCCTAGGAATTTCATAAATAAATCACTGAAAGCTAGACATATAATTTCATCCCTCTTGCTGCATTTTATATTTTCTGAATGATATCTGCTTTGACTAGGATGAGACCAGGTTTATTAATGTTGCTTTGTCACCTGCTAAGGGATGTCATGTGCTGAAGCAGGATTTGGACGCTGCTTCTTCTTAACATGTGTGGCTTGTAGACCATAAAGCTGTTATCCCAGATGGGGGGGAGGAGGAAGGGAAAAAAATGGGGAGAGGAAAGGTACTTATTATTCAAGACAGTTGAACAGATTGAGGATTCTTGGTTCATCTGAAAACCACAATTGAACTCTCCCCGAACAAGAAAAAAAATGAAATGCTGCTTGAATATGTTTTGGTTTTTTTTGCATTATATTTTGACATTGATTTGAACTGAAAATCATCTTTAACCAAAAGTCAACATCCTTAATATTAATATTTCTTTGGTGGCTCAGGTCTGTACACTCAAGGATTTGCTGATAAAACAGCAGTATTTTTTAAAAGTGGATGGTTTTATTTGAATGCTTGCAGAAAGTAAATCTAAGAGAATTGGTCTATTACTGAATGTGCATTTGATTCTGAGTTAGTGAGAGATGTAGATGGTCACCACTTCTCATTGTTGAACCATACAAATAAGGAAGGCACCTTATACTGGCTCATACAGGCTTTTGAAAACAAAAACAAAAAAGTTGCCTCATTCTGAGCAGCTTGGTTCATATCTTACTGCTTCTTCTTCAGGCGTCACTCATTTAATAATGCAGCCTTTTCACACAATACGCATAAGCATATATCTAATTGAACCTTATTGTTGATTTGGTGTGACACTGCATATGGATAGGCCCAAAGGATGTGGGTTTAGATCTTTTTGCTGGAGTACATGTGAACTCAAAACAAGTAAGGCTCAGAACAAATGTCTGTGCTTACTGCCTCACCACACTGGGACCAATTGCTGTCACAGTGTCCTGTAAAGTGCATTCCCTGTTCTGGATGTGGGTGAATTCAATATGATGCCATTTGTACAGTTTTTTTCATATTGATTTTGTGACCTGAAGAAAGATTTTTAAACTGAGTTGCCTTTTTTGTCCTACCTCCATTAAATAACCAGATGGTAATAAACCTGATTAGATGTTATATTTACTTTTGTAACAATAATTAGATGTGATTCTTAAATTCCAGAATTATTTTTAATCATGTATCATTCTCTTGGACCTCTTTGACTATATATATAGCCTCCACTAGTATTCATGTATATGCATTTTATATACACCGAATTAGAAAATTTTAAGTTGTTCTAATTCTTGTTACTTTTAAAATTATTTTTCACCTGTAAATTGAGGAAATTATTTTTGTAAATCAGCTTGTTACTGTTACAATGCAATCAGTATTGTCTTTTATATATTTCAGCAGAAGGCTTACCAATGTACTTTGTGCTGCAACGTACCGAGATCAGCCATCCATTTATTAAATGCCCTCCTGGCATTTAGAAGCAATATCTATTCTGCAAGAGCAACAATGTGTGAAAACCTGTAGGAAGTAACATAAATAATGGTTTATCCAGTTGAAATGTGGAGCCATTGGTTTGTAAATGGCACAGGTGTAACTCACATGCTGCAATTTGGACGCTACTCTGTCATAAAACCATCTGACTTTTGCCATGTCTAAGACATATCACGTAGTGTATCACCTACTTCATGCTCTGTAGTTGGTAGTTTATTTTTGGTGATGTCTGAGAAACTAATTACTAGACCTAGTGGCTTCATGGAATTAAATAAATTCTGAAGTTGAAGTAGAATATGTCTATTGCATCTTCCTCTTCCTTCTTAAGTTGCCTCTCAAGTAGTGAATATCCTATTTATTCTTAATTACAAATAGGTGATGTGTACTTGCATTAACCTTTGCTTATTCTGCCATTTGCAGAAGTAAATTAGTGGCACTGAGACTATAACCTTTATAAACAGTGTAGCCAACAGATCTGCTATAACTACACAGTAAAAAGCTGAAAAAGGTGTTTATGGAAACTTGATGAGATTTCAAAACCTAACAGTAGAGAATTAAGGGGTTTTTTTGTGTGCTGTGGAATAATTTGTCTTGTAATTTAGTTTTAATTCACATTTTCACAATTAATTAAACATCAACCTAATCATTATACACATAAAGCATTTAAATTGATGTATGAAGAATGATGGGGTATGAATAATGCTTTGAAGATCCATTTCAAATTAGTTGTTTGATTAATGAATATTCCACAAGGGCATTTGTGTGATGACCTCTGTTGATGACTTAAGGAAAGGCATGCCTGTTTAGATAATGAGAAGACAAAGTGAGTGAGAGTTATCTCTGTGAATAAGCAGCGTAGAATTATGAGGATTAATCTATACAAAGCATATTACTCTTTTGCATTGCTTGTAAGAGATAACATAGAACTGTAAGTTCAGTAAATAATTTTGGCATTTGAAGATGCTGCTTAGTGATAAAATGTGCTGACTGTACACATATCTTATCTTTCTCTGGATATGGAGGACCATAGAGGAAGGCTGTTCCTCTTCCCAAGCCCATTATGATCCTTCACAGCACCTGACATTGATTTCTTGTGTGAAAAAGAAGTAAAATGTTTCACACTGCAGCTCATTCACTTCTCATTGTGTCTATAATTAGCGCGATGAATTTTAAATGTTTTACATGGTAACCTTACTTAACAGATTTGATTTCCAGCTGTTTTACTTAAGCAGTGTACAAAATGTATGTACAAAAGTAATAGTAATCTTTTATCTTATTGGGGAATATTGGATAATCAAAAGAAAGGTAAGAAACTTCTCATGCAATGGCTGATCTAGAACAGAGACAGTGCAGGTTTCAAATACCTTCTCTCTGAGTCCCTTTATTCCAATATTTTTCTTCTCTCAGTTGCAGTGTCAGCGAAGCTGGAACAAAATTCTAACATTTCCTCTTAACCCAGAAAGGCAAGGACTAGTCAGATTTTCTTTTGCTTTCCCCGGAAGCAGAGAGAGGAGGCAGCATAGCAGAGCACTCTATCTCTGCTGGGTAAGACATTTCAAATTTGCTATCAAATGTAACTCTTTTTCTAGATCCTGTGTGATTTCAAGAGATTTCTGCAAAATCTGGATATGCTGTGTCCTGGATACAGGAAAACCAAGAGTTCCCATTTCCCCAGGTCACATACCATTAAAAATAATTAGAATGTAAATTAAAGCAGACTTGAGGAAAGGGCTAAGGCAGTGAAAATGGTGAAATAAATTTTGAGTTAGAGAATATCAGCACACAGCTGTCAATCACAGTATTTGCATAAGAGAGATCAGAATCATGCCCACTGTGACGTGTTCCAATATGCTCCTTTGGAAAAGCATTATTTAAAGCATAGTACAAGGCCACAAATAGTAGGACTTAAAATATAGAATACCTTAGCATTCATCAATGGATAATCATGATTTGAAGTTTATATCTCTAAAAGTGATCTCTTTGAGATTTGTCATTATTTTTTGCTATATTTTTAAAATTTTGTTGCTGATAAAATTAACTTTTTCTTGTGATTGCAATGAATAAGTGAGAATGACAGAAAAACACATTTATTAATAAGTACTTTTTACATAACACTTTGAATCAATAGGTGCAGATGAACCTGTACTTGTACAGAACATTAAACAGTGATCAGGGAAAACTTTAAAAAAGTTTTTTTTAAAAAAGTTGTCCCTGCTCACAGCCTGGGGGTTGGAAAGCTAGATGATATTTCAGGTCCTTTCAATCCAGGCTATTCTGTGACTCTATGATGAAAATTTAGAAAGTTGCTACATTGTGGAAATTAGCAAAGCTACCTGCAGCGAGAAGCTAGGAGGTAGATATGTTAAGCAAGGGAAATTTCTTTATTCATGCATAACACCTAACAACTCCATCTAGTGTAGTGTGTAGCCTCTCATGTGGTATTGATTACGCTAAAAGTAATCACTATTTTTATAAAATATCTTTAAAACCTTCTTACAACTATCTCATTTCTAATGATCCATGAAGCCTAAAGAAAAAAATATCCTAGGCAAGAAACAAGGACTATTCTGCCTCAAGAAAAGAGAAAGCAAGTGCTTCCCTCCAAGTTTTCAGCTGGTGCAACCAGTGTCCTCCAGGAACCCCACTGCTCAGGGATTTGTTTGTATTATGTACTTGTCTTTGCTTGTGGTATAGTTGAAGTGAAAAGAAGGCAATTGTTTATTTTATCTTGTGCACAATATGTGCTGGAGCATATGTGAACGTGCATGCAAATATTCAAAACTAGCTCCAGAATAAAGGAACTACCATTTAACCAGAGATTCTTCTAAAATTGTAACACATACCCCCAAACCACCAAATGTTTTTATATACCCATGATAGAAGATCAATTGAAAGATCAATTGGAAGTTCTTAGCTGACTGCCCTGTGCAAATTGTCCTCCCAGGACAGAGCTCCACTGGGAGTGGTCAGAGAAACTCACATCAGCTCAGCCAGCAGCCGGAGTAACAGCAGGCTGGCATTAATATGCCTTCACTAACGGGTGAAACTCTCTGCAGTTTCTTTACCACCTGTGTATCTAATTTTTTTTTCCTATTCAAGCTTCTACTCATTAGTGTCCTGGAAAGAAATAGCCTTTCTGTGAAAATGAAATGTTGAAACTCTGCTTCTAAGTGTATGCTGTTCCACCCTTACATTTTCGGTGTTGAAAACTGGTTGTTACATCTACAGCTGAACCCTTCAAATTCTGAGTTTATTGAAAGAAAAGGGAACAATTTGGAAACTGTGCTGGAAAGAAGAAAATCCTGAGAGGAAAGTATTCAATGGTAAGGTATCCAGCCGTGCAAAGCTGTTTGGAGGGGAGAGCTGCTGCCTTTATTCTTGAATGGCACAATTCAGAGAGCTTTTAGAGCAATAAAATCACACCTTTGGCAATCACGGAGAATGATTTCTGCACAGAAGTCTTGCAATGTAAAAGTATGTGCAGTGGACCTTGAGTTTGTTTACCTGGTCCACCTTGAGGGATCTGGGCTGTTGTTTATGCATCACTGTCGTGGTTCTCCAAATTTAGCCAGAGAAGCCATTAATTTCCAAAGAACCAGGTGGTTTAACACCTGCCTGGAGGGCCAGATATGATCTCCTTCTGCACTTTGAAGGGCCAGATATAATCTACTTCTGTATTTTACAGACCTTGGTACAAAGAGATTTTTATCTTACCATGCAGGTGGATTCCTAAATTCTTACCCCAACTTTCCCTGCATTTTCAGGTTTAACCAAAGATAATATAGCAAAATGAAATTCAGTGAAGTGATGGCTTTATTTTGCCTTATCTTATTTGGAAAACGGTGTGAACCATGAGGTATGAGGTCTGTCAGGTATCTGTCTCAAAAGAGAATGAACTGCAGCTCCTGTGAATCACTGTGGCAGCTTGAGGAAAGATTAATGTTGAACCATCCTGAGACAAGATATTTTAATTGTATTTAGGAAACTAAATTATTCCTGCATGGATCAATCCAACCTAAGCCAATCTGTTTAATTTTAATTTTGCACATCAGAAATTGAAACACGACAGAAAAATTTAGTTCTCACAAATTTGCTTTCTATTGAAAGTCTTACCCCCAAATTCTCTATTAAATTCTCAACTGACATGTAATATTTACTTTTTCCTGCTCATGGCTGAAAGCCAACTTCCTTCAAGGTTACTGTTTGCAAAATCCTTTTGCTGCACAGAAGGCATGCAAAGATCAAAGCTCTCCCTGAACTGCCTGGTTTAATCAGGGAAAGGTGCTTCTTCAGCTCATCAAAACATACACTCTAAAACCAGGCAAACATCTCAGAATAAACAATGTATAATGATTTCGCTCAAAGGGGCAGGTTTGGGGTTGTAGCCATTCTGCCATGAACATGGACAGCTTTAGTCAGCTCGGACAGCGAGCTAATTGTCCTTGCTTCTGTCTGCAGTAAAATGAGCCATTTTGCACAATCACAAGCCAGCAAATTCAACAGCAGGAAGGGAGAGAGAGAGGGCATTGTGGATTCGTTTCACAAGGACCAGTAGCTGCTGCTTGCTGGTGAGAGCCATTCCAGACCTTATGCTTGTAATTGGCACTCTAAGATGCTTTTGCTTTTTATGTTTCCAAGTGAGCCATTCAGCTAACGTTAATTTCATTCAATGGCAATAAAGGTGAAATCTCTCTAAAAATAATTCTCTTCTTTTGCACTGGGATATGATCCCTAAGTAAACAGACTTTAATTAATGGCAGAGAGCATCCCTTCAGCCAGCAACCCTCCCTTGCTCTGTGCAGCTATGCTAAATCCATGGCGCTTTAAAAACGACTCCTTAGACGCAGCATCCGAGCCTTTCATCCTGCTGCCCAGCACCCCTCTCTGCAGTGAGACGCAATGGGTTTGAGTGATGTGATACAAAAATAGCACCTCAGCAGCTGTAGCGAGCGAGCCTGCTGTGCTGTCGGAAAGGAGAAAATGTTTCAGTTTGTTTTGTGGAGGTTCATACAGTGGTGGTATTTCCATGAATTTTAAAAAGCCTCATCTTTTTTTGAGTCCATATTGAGAGGTGATAGTCTCCAGCAAACATGGTATGCCTATCAATGTCAGCTTTGTCTAGGAGTTATTCTCACCAGAAGCCAGGGCATAAAAATGTTTTGATGACTCAAGGGTTAGGTGAAAGAGTGTTGTACTTTTCATCAGCTGTCGGTTGTGTCTGTCTTGCTTTAGTGCTGTGAGGACCGATGAGCCACCAAAAGGGTCATTTTAGGCCTCAAAATTTTTTAGCAGCAACTTGCTCTTCGCCTGAGGTATCTCACTTCTTCTTTACCTTCGCAGCATTTCTGAAAGTTAGGTAGTGGAGACTCTGATGTTTCTGAGCATTTTCTCACTGCTTGTGGCTATTTAAAATTGGCTCTCTGTGCTGGTAGTAAGTCTAAAGTGACGAGTGGCTGCCTGCTAGAGCACTGCTTAGTACAACTTGCCGAGTGTTGCTGGCAGGATCCTCCCTGCCCACATTGAAGGAACCAAGTCATGCAAGCTCCGGTCTGCCATGGAGGGCCCATGTAATGCAAGGGAAAGTGCTTTGGGAAGCGTGTTTAATTCATGGAGTCTTCAACACCTCCCTTCTGTTCCCTCTGCAAGGGCACCTCATTGACAACCTTCATGTGCTACCTGCGGGTGAGATTGATCTCTGCCCTGTGTCAGAAAGATGTTTCATGATCATTCAGGGTAATTTCCAAATGTCCTTGTGGTATCTTTCAGAGAGGAAGATGAACGGTGGGTTTGCTATATTTAACTGGGTTTTGTGAGACATTTGTTTTCCTGGTGGATCAAGGCAGTGAAAAAATGCTTGCCAGCAGCTGTGACCTCATTGATGCCACTGACCAGACAGAAGGATGGCTACTTCTGGTGACTTGCCTGAGAACGCGCTAGAGCTTCTCCCTCTGCCAAAAGCAGTAGAGGTGCTAGTGCTAAGTGGAGCTTTGTGCATTGAGGAGTTGCTTGTTGAGAAACAAAAGGAAAGAGACAGAACTTCACTTAGAGAGAGGAGGACAAATAATCAAGTAGGTGACAGGCAGGGTGCTGTGGGCACAGTGTGCTGAACAACTCCCTGGTGGGCACATCAGCACAAGCAGCAGCTGCCCTTGCTGCTGGCTCTTGCCCTGTGTTTCATGCCTCTCTCCTCATCCCAACGTCCTTTGTTGGCACAGCTGTTTTATTCCAGGAAAGAAACGAAGCAGGCTGGAAAGTAAATATTCTTGATTATTTTCTTCCAGAGGATATTCTTCAGCTGAGTCAAGTTCCTCCAGCCTACCTGACCTCATAGACACAAATGCAGCAGAAGGGACACACTGATTGACAGCCAGGAGCAAGCCATTGGAAAGGACAGGTGGATGGGGCAGGAACTAGTTGGAGCAGACCTGCCTCTAACTGCCCAAGCACTTTGATCCTCGTGGCATCATGGAACTGCTCTGTCTTTTGATTAACATGCAAAAACCTGCAAGGCATAAATTATGCCAATTAATTAACTGGATTTCTGGAAAGGAGCCCCTATTGTTTTTCAAAAAGCTTTGGTCATACAGTCAAAGGAACATGCACACATAGCTTCGGATCTCCTGTGTCTTTTTCCAGCAAAGAATCAATATGGGTTTTCAAAGAAACTGGCAACTCATCGCTTGTAAAAGTCTTTTATTGTAGTTCTTGCCTTGCTTGACTATTATGAGGAAGGAAGATATGAATTCACCGTGCTCTGTTAACTGGGGAATTCTTTGGAGTTTCTGGTCTGAGTGCCACAGTGACTTAGGGAGCTCATCCCAGAGCTTCAGTGTAGTTACTGGCCAGAGGTCTGGGGGCTGAGAGGAAAACCTGAGAACTCCTTATTCCTATGCCTGGCCAGAAATCATGGACCGACTAAACCAAAAGCTAAATATTAAATGGAAGCAAAACATAAAAAATGGCTCTTTCTCACTTTATACAGAAGCCTGCAGAGGAGTTTAAAGGGTTCCATCACAGATGGTATAATTACTGCATGGCAAAATCAACCAAAATTGTGGCTTTAATATCCGAGATATAATCAAGATTTGGCCTACTTGTTGCATATTTCATTTTACAGGCAGGAGTTATGGGTTTATGTACTGGAACTCTCTTTATAACAGCTTATCAAAAGTGCTTTACATGAACATATGTTTTCCCAGGGTTGTGTTTTCCAAGCATGCTGAACGATTTAGTAATACTGGCTAACGATGCAAAATGGTTTTCAATAGCAATTTTAGTGGCTAAATGAATCATACTTAGATAAGGGAAATCTGAAACATTCCATTTTATACAAAACTCCTAAATGACCTATCCAACATATCTCTAAGGAGAAGTTAACACAGGGTGGTTCATGGAATTGGAAAAATACAATGATATTTTCTCCTTTACAAATGGTGGGGATTTTAAAGGGAACCCAACATAAAATGCCAACTATTTTCTTTATGCTTGTTATCTTTGAAAAGATTCATGCATGTCTTTGGAGATGAACTCTTTTCTTCTGTTTTTTGCATGTAATAGGCTGAAATACAGGTTTATTGCCATTTGTTTTCTTTTACCTGTGATTTCTGCATCTCTTTCCCTTTTTTCTTTCTTATTAGATATTAATAAACTGAGACAAACAGAAAAATGCAAATGCTGTGACTTTGAAAACAAATTATGTCATGCATAGTTTACCCTATTTTATTCTATACACCTATGAAGTGAGGTATTTCCTCCAAAAAGGAGTTTTTCAAATCAGCTTAGAAAATACAAGAAGATTTCTTACACAGTTTTGGACATGCCAGAGTTGATTAACAAATGCATTCATATTTGTACAACTAAAATCAAATTACTGTAAAGTCTAGAGAAAAGAAAAATGCAATTAGCCAAGTTTCATGCCATGATTTTTATCAGAAAATTTTTTGCACCATTCACATGCTTTTTATTTTTCTTAGAGCCCTTTCCAAAAGATGTGATCTACTTGCTTGTTTGAGAAAACAAGGAAAAAAGGAAGGGAGAGCAAAACAATGGAAAATCTGTTTGATATAATGAAAGACAACCTGTCCAGAAAAGTGACTGTTACTCTTGAGACACTAATCACTAAAGATGTTCATGGTTTGTGAATTTCATTCAGCATTCCAGGATCAGGAGATTACATTTCTAGAAGTGGTGCCTGAAAAAGTACTTTATTAAGGAAGCATATGCTATTCACTACAGCACTGGGTAGAATTTTATACTGCAAAACACTTCTTAACTTTTAAATAAATTTTATCCCTGGTGACAAGATAATAGATATCACACTAGGCTATTTGCTAGGAATTGATTTATGTTGATAGTAGACAGAAACAGTAGCCTTCTTATTCTGAGAGAAAACTAGGAGTGGGATGTGGAGAAGGAAATAGAAGAAATATGAATTTATGGTGATATTAATTAAAAAAATATTATAGCACTAGGGTCACACAGAAGGAATGAAGCATTGTTTTACTTTATGACAGAAAGATTGATAGATTCCACCTGGGATTTGCGTCAAAAGCCCATTATAAATTGCCATAAACAACAAATAAAAATTACAGCCAGAAACAATATTTTGTGCAACAGGTCTGCACAATCAGGATTTTTTTTCTAAATTATTTCATATTTTCAGATGACAGATGTGTTCTTATTTAGGGAATCTCCATATTTTCAAAACAGTCTCTGCTGAGACAAGAAAAAACTATCAATAGAATATAGAACTTAATGATTCTGTGAGAATACATTATCCTCAATGCATACAATCAGAAGAATAGAATACTTGAGGTTGACATTGACCAATTTCAATTATCTCTTTGCTTTTTAGACACTGAAACATGACGTTTAGGACCAGCACTACCTAGAATCTGTTGTCTCAATAGGCTGGAAGCATACTTGGGGACTCTGTTGAAGTGTAAAGGAGCATTATGGGTTGGCACAATAACTTATAGAAGATTACAGACTCTGATTAAATTACTGCCAGCAAAAATCAGTTAAAAATGCAAAAGAAATTAATTTACAGAAAAATCAGTCTTGAAATGTTCTCAAGCAACACTAATTTAAGTTATTCATTGCTTTGAAGAAACGGTGTTACATGAAACTCAGAACCTATTTCAAAGGTCTTCATAACCCTATAGCGTCTAAAATTATTTCCAAATTACAACCCTTCATCTCTCTCTTTTAGCCTCACTAAGAAGCAAGATGGAAAGGCGGAGATCTGCATCAAGGTAAGGTGTGCACACTTACTGTGTTTGGGAAGTAAAAAAACCTCGCAACCTGAGCCCTTTGCCTGAGCATGTCAAGTGATACTGTCAAATATTAAATCTGACTGCAAGATAAGCCAACAAATGCCAGCAAAAACCTTCATGACAGTAAAATTCAGCAAACTCTTTATTTTTGTGGGCTTCAAATATTTTCTTTTTTTTTTTTTCTTTCTCAAGGCTGCAACTTGCATTACTCCAACCGTGACAAACCCTGAGCAGATCTTTGTTTCATTTGGTGTAACCCTGTGTGCTTTAATAAGGCTCCTGCCTGCTTCCAACAGCTGCAGGCTGAAACCTACCCTTTGCCTCAAAGGTACCTTTTATTTATCAAGTCTTCCGTAGGTTAAATGTTTATCATGTGAAAAGGAACACCCCTTGATTTTGTGAAATTTGATATTATCAAATATTATCAATGCTGTCCTTATTATTTTAATACCTGAAAGACAGAAACTTATAAAAGAGGTTATTGCAATGATTCTGTATCAATATGTTTACAGAAAAATAGGCACCTTTGAACATTAAAATAGAAATTGAGAGAGTAGATTATATTTTAATGTAAATCTAATTAATAGTTCTAAAATCAGCAGATAAATATGTCTTAAGAACAGATTTACAATATCATTAACAGCTAATTATGCAGTGTTTATATTCTTAGTCTTTTAAACAAATTGTCTTCTCTAAATATTTTTTTAAGTCTCAAAGTAGCAGCTGTCTATAAAGAAGATACACATTTTCCTTGAAATTAATCCTGGGCATAGCAAATATTAGAAAAAGATAAAAAGAAGATTGCATCCTCTTTCTCTACTTTTTCCACTCTGAAATTGTACAACTGACATTACAACATTTCAGGGTGCTTTTTATAAATATTTTTCACTTTACTTTGAATATTTGCACATTAATAACTTGGAGATTTTGTCATTTTCAGTGTACTCTTCTTTCATGAACACTCTATGATTATTCATAATGAGCTGACGGTGTCTTTGAAAGTACTGCAGACTGTGAAAGTAAGATTAAAAAAAAAAACTTAGTGACTGGAAATGAAAGACCTCATTAATAACTAAATTCCATGTAAACATTAGCATTAGAAACTTCAGTATGTCATCATTATGCGTTTAACCCCTTGAAGCCATGTCCCTCTAAGTCCCACCCTGGAACCTGTGTGACAGCATAGCACAGAGAATCTGTATCCCTACTTAACAAAATGTGTGCTCCAAAACAAGTGTGGAGCCCAAGCCTCATCCTGAATGCATTCTCAGACCTCTCTCTGCCCTTACTTAAAGTACTTTAAGTAGTTAAAGTACTGTTTTAGCATTGATGAGAGAAACATCTCCTGCTCTAAAGCATTTGGATGGGTTTAAGAAACTGCTGTTTCTCCAGTAAAAAGGATATTTATGTAGTTAATGTTGATGGATTTTTGTGTTATAAAGTTAGCCCAGTAATGCTGAATGCGTTTGCATTTCTCTGAGTGTGTGTACTAGTATGCCATCTTAAAACTCCTTGAAGAAATGTTTAAAGTGTTGTAAGTTGTACCACTTTTCTCTGAGGAAGCTGCAGAGGTATCTGCTGCAGCCCATGGTTAAAGCTGGGACACATTTTTGCATTCATTAAACATTCAGCCCCTGTAATTCTGAACTGTGTATTTTGAGACCGTATTTTGGAAATACCATAAGTGACACGGAAAATAGCCTGAAACTGTCTATCTGTGAATTCAGTTTAATCAGGAGATATCAGCATAAAACACAAAGTTTCTGACTTGCAAATTATAATAGGGTGTCAGCAGAGACATTGCTTGCTTTTACTTTTTTTAAAAGAAAGTAAACCTGCTTTAGGCATAAAAATAAAGCAAAACAAACCTAAAATGAAACTAAAACCAAATAAACACCTCCCCCCGAGAAAACCTCTCAGAGGTCATTGACCTCATAACTTGATATGTGCTCACTTGGGGCTCTAAGGAAAGAACAAAGACCTGAAACAGTGCCAGGCTAAAAGAACACTTGCTGCTGTTTAGGCAGCCACTGACAGCAGTATGGCACTGGGTTAGACTCAGATCTAACTGTGCAAAGCTGTGGCTTCCCTAAAGACCTGAGTACCTGTGAACTGAAAGTTGATGTGATCCTTGTGCGGTATTATAGGATGTGCCTTTCATACATGCTAAAATAAAATTTGTATTCCCCTGTGAACCCAAGGTGCTGTTTATAAGTTGGAATCTCTCAAAATCTTTATTTATACTGACTTCCCCCAGACTCCACACCTGAGAAGTTTCTGGGTATAGAAGTCCATGGCACTAAAGCAACTCATATTTGGTCCCTCTAGCCCTGAAGTAGGTGGGAGCTAGGACAAACATTGTCCTCCTACCCTCCCCATGGGAGCATGCATACCTGCATCACCCACACAGTGTCATTTCCTCCTCGTCATTAGCTTCCCACCATATGAGACAACAGAATTGTCCATGCGGACAAGCAACTTGTGCTTGATTTATTGTCGCTGATGCTGACACAAGTAATAAATTCAGGGGAAGATGAATATTGCCTAACAAGAATGATTCAAATAACACCTGCCTTCCTGGGCAAAGGAGCACTTATTTTCTTCTACTCTACTGACAGCACATTCACTGACCTTTACAGGAATGGTGAAAACGGCACACGTGCCAATATTTAAGAAATTAATGCCTTTTTATATCTTGTCTCTAAACAAACGTAATGGAAAGTGCAGGTTCTCTGCTCTGGCACTTTTTATATGGCTAAAATATGAAGATTAACTCTCCTACCAACAAAGGGTAGAAATCTTACTTATTTAATAAAAATTTAAAGACATATTATCATAATGTAGAAGATGCATTAATTCTCAAATGTTGATGAGTATTTTGAAATGCTGTGTTGAATAAGTGGTTTGTGTAGCAGCCAGTGACAACATAGGTTTTTGTCCATGTATTAAGTATAAATTGTGAATCTCCCAAGTGAATGATATTAAGATTTGAATTTGAAGAGTAATTTGCATCTTAAAACCACTATTGCTCATTGGGCACAGTTGATAATATCTTTCTGCCCTTTCTCATACCTTCTGGGTTTCAAGACAGAAAATAATTGCTGGAAACGTATGCCTTTCTCTGACCTTACAGATGGAGATCCCAAAGGCCTGCAGAGACAGTCCTATCTTCATGCCAGAGATCCAAAACTCCAGCTGAAGAGATCTTGAGCCTCTTTTCTTTGATGGACTCCCTTTGAGTGGGAAGCTACACCAGAAGACCTCTGGAGATCCCTTACAGCTTTTTTGCTCTGTAAGTCCCTGAATCACTTTATGCTTCCTTGGTGGTCCACGCACGTGACTTGTGTGAATAGTGTGATTTCTGAAGGAGTTAAAGGGCTAATAGGTGGTGCAAAGGGTTGGGAGAAGAAGCCAAAGGCACAGACGGCCTTGGGTTATGGCTGTCAAAACTTCTAGTACCTGAACACCTCACTGAGGAACAGTGCTGTAAATGAAGCTCTCTTCAGGCTAGTGCTGTTGGTGGGGAGTACTCAACTTCTGGACTGGTGTTACTGAGAGCTAGGTGGGGAAGCAGCAGTAGAGAGTCTGAATAGATACCATATATTCCCAAGAGCAGGGAATTTCAGGAGGGAGATAACCAGCATATCACACAGACACCTTGTGGGCTGATCTTCCTGCTGTGTCCCAAAGAAGAAAAATGAAGGCAGAAAAATCATCAAGATTTCTTTTTTCTCCCCTTCTCAACTGCACCATGGCTGCTGTGTCAAAGAGGATGGTATGCTTCAGCCATTTAAAGACAGTCTAATAATTTTATTTCCTATTATAGGGACCAAGTATTTAGTAAGAGCAATCTTTAAACGTAGAATGCTATTTAGTTGAGGGTTTTTTACCTTCTAGCATATAGACCAATATAACTATAGTCATGTACAAGCATTTAAGCAATTAGCACACAATAAGTTTTAAAATAATGAAAATATTTGGGTTCAAGGTAGAAATGCCAACATAAAGGGATTCAGATACGGATTGTACCAAGCAGAACTCTAAGTTCTTTTTATTGTATTATGCTAAAATAACACAAAGTGGCATAAATCTCTGTAGCTCGGGACCTCTCTCTTTCAGTTGTGAGACCTTGGGTTATCTAGAATGCCAAAATATAAAGAAATGGACAACTGATCTCTCCAGTCCCAGCAGGCTGGAGATGAGCAGGTCTTCACACAGCCACAGCTGCAAACCAGGACAGGTGCTTCTTTATTTCACACTTTGGGACTGACCAAACCTGGAATCTGATGGAATGCTCAGTAGAAAAGCATAAAAGTTCTCCTTTGTTCTAATTTTTGCTGCACCATTTGGTCAGCTTCTTTTATAGATGTCTAATATCATAACAGCCCATAATGTTTGAGTTGCCCAATAGTTTCTCCCAAATTAAGTACAGGAAAAAAAGAGCTTTAAATATTTATAATACAAGACTGCATATCAAGTTATAGATAACCTCAGTTTGAGATTAAGTCAGATGTCCTCAATTTTCTTTCGTAATTGTGGAAATTTTGGTGTGACTGACAAAGGTCACAGCCCATGGGTTTCTGAGCAGGAGGCTGATAACACTGTAAGTTGTGATTGTGGGACTGAAAGATAGGAATATCCTTCAGAGTGTGAGTAATAGACAGAAATGTTTTCTACAATGACCAAATATTATTTTTCATCAGCCCCCTAAAAAGTTTCAACCTGCCCTGATTTTCTCCATTGAATCTAATAGAACTGGATTAAACTACAGGGGAGATGAGAACATAAATTTGATTCCTTTCATTCCATGTAATATTAGGGTTTGTATTCTTTCAAGCTGTAATAACCTCTAGACTTCAGCAAAATTGAAAACCTTTAAATAGCCTTTCACAACCTTTCAGTGTAGTAATGAAGTTTTAAGTGCTCACTGGGGATTTTCAGTTCAGAAAAATCTAAGCAGCAGTAGATATTAAAATCTAATGTTTACCTCAACTCTTTTAAAGCCTAATGAGTTTTTCTGACAGTGTAATTTTTAAAAGGTTGGGTATCATTTATTGATATAGTATACTCACCCTGGATATCTTTCTTCTTTGAAAACTCTGGTGGGAATCTTATACTTTGTTGGAGCACCTGAAAAGCCAGCCAGAACAGGGAAAAGGAACACTTGCCAAGACCTGACTAGAACAACAAGCAAGTTAAAAAAACCTCAAGCCCACAACTCATGATTTAAACACCACAGGAGGCAAAAAACAAATTAAGGATGTAGATTCCCTGTGTGCACATAATTACAAGTATGTGAGTCACTGGAGTCGGCATGGTTGCTCATCTACCTAAAGACCTGGAGAGGATGTCTGGCTGCACTTGACTTGGGGAGTAGCTAAGCCAATTTTATTTATTTATTTGTTTATTTATTTATTTATTTATTAAGCTGTTGCTCAAGGGGGTAGCAGTGAGGAGAGAAAATTGCAGGGTGAATTTACACTGATTAAAGAAACATAGTCTGCGTATACAGGCATTTCTGAGACACAGTGTGGGACTGGAAGGATTCTGGGATTTTGTGCTGCTAAATTAGTGGTGAAAAGAGGATCTAAATTTCTTTGAGACAGTAACAGTGTAAGTCCCAGAGGGACATTTTTCATTGCTGTATTGCTCTGTATACAATGTTTTATACATATCTGGTTTTATTATGCAAACAGTTAATGGTATTTGCTGGGAACATATAGTAAGGCGACTTGTAGGTTTGCTTCCTGTTATAATAATCCATTCAGATGGCACTTAGATATCTTTTGATGATGGTTTTCCATCTTCTTAAATAATAAAATAAAAGCAGAAGGAAGTACAGAAACAAGGAAATAAGAAAATGATCAAAAATTCTTGTATGTGACAGATAAAAGTCCAGTGCTTCTAAAGCAAAAAGTTACAGCACGTTTTCATTAAGAAAATAAGCATGTAGGAGAGAGACGATTTGCTTATGAATATCTCTTAAACACATAAATATATGCAAATGAAAAGAAACAGGTCCCAGCATAGATATATATGTAATAGCAAAGCATCCCATAGCTGGTTTCTAGCTAATTTTAACTCATCAGTGTGTGCTTAACTTGAAGAGCGTGTTTATATCTATTGGTTAAACAAAATGCTACTGGGCTAACTACCATTGCAGCGTCCCAAGCTGCCTACTGAATTCCCTGTTATAGGTCCTTGTTTATCCATTCAGGACAGTGGTAGCTTCAAAGGGAAAGCAGCTTCCTCTCTTGTCTGTGTAGCTTTCCTTTTGCCTTCAGACTGTGCTTCACAGAGAAGTGCAAGGAGAGTCACAGATTGATGGTTGAAAACTAAGAGCTAAAAACAACTACCAAAGCACATGAAGGCCTGTGGTCAGCACCTTGCTGTTCCAGATTCGGGCAGACATCCTTCCTCTGTCCAGCACTCCCAGTTCAACAACAGCACAGTGTTAACACATCAGAGAATGTCAATTGTTGAGCAATGCACAATGGCACAACCCTTCAGTATTCCCAAGCTGAAAGAGATTTTAGGTAAAGGGTAAAACTAAGAAGCCAGAGAAGTGTTCACAATACGGGAAGCAAAGCCTTAGAGAGAGAGACAAACGTATAATGAAAGAGGTTTGAGAGAGACATTGGTGGTTCAGAAAAATCAGTCATAAGAACATTGCAGAGAAAGATAGTTAATAAGAAAGTTTAGGAGACTGAAATATGGTGTTTCTCATTTCACTTGTCATGTGATGCTCAGTATTAAATCCTCCAGTTGATGGAAATATTTTCAAGGAGTCATTTGAGCATGGGTATGGTTCCGGCTGCTGCTTCTGGGAGGGACACAAAGCTCCAGTCACCTGTCTACCTTGTCTCCAGATATGCGCACTTTCTGACCATGTGAATGTAGCTTTCTGCAGCACATAAGGTATAGAAATGCAGTGCCAGCAGAACACTTGCTTTTCATTTTGCAAGATAAAGTCCCATTCACATTTCTTTCCTGTAGATTTATTTAAATCAGTCTTGGGCAGATAGGAGATGGAAGAAAACAAAAGGTTAGGAGCAAGAGGAAATGCTGACAGAGAAGAAAAGCAGGTTAGAAAGAATAATTGAGACCTAGAATGAAAAAATGACAAATGGATTACCCAGACCTCTGTTTTCACACAGTAAAAGAAGGAAGCAGGGAAATGAACAAAAGGGAAAATTCAGTGCAAAGAAATGGCAGTTTAGGGATATGAAAAGCTCAGAGCAGCTGCGAACACACACTGGGCCAGCTCCTTCGCTTGGTGTAACTACTGATTTAGCAGGTACCTGGAAGTGGCTTTATCTGAGTGGGCATGTGTGTCAGACCCACAGGGGGAACAAAGCCAGGTATACTTCTACAGTAGGTCCTGTTCTTTCCGTCAACTATTTGAAGCCCACTCTTGGGAAATTTGTGTGCTTTGCCATTCCTCACTGGCCCCCAGCCTTATGCTTAGGAGTAGAAAAGCATGAAATTCAGGCAGACCAAAATAAAAGCACCAGGCAGTACAGTGGCAAGTGAAAGCACTGTTGATGGATACAGGCTAACAGGCTTCAGAGAGAATAATCTGAGTTTTCAGGCATATTGCTGGTTTGAAATTATCTGTTAACCAAGGAAAAAGACTAGGATAACATTGTGGACAGGTCACTCTAAACCTCTGCTTAATGTGCAAATGTGAAGCAGTCGATTAAGAAGCAACCTAGTTAAACTGGTTTTTTTTAATGAACTGGATGCAGAATAATACTGAAGACATCACCTCTGCCATGATTCAGAAAGATTCCCATCTCCCTTCAGCTCCAAGCTGTTTTTCAGCCAAAGCTATTCTCTCTTGGAAAGAAGTCACAAGAGGTAAGGTCTTCAGATGACAGATTTATGGCACATTTTAAGACAGAGTGAGATTTCAGGTTCACCATATGATCTTACAAGGTCCCTTCCAGCATGAGCTGTTCTATGAGCCTATGATTTTGAAATGACAAGAGGCTGAAAAGTATTGGGACAGTTATATGTGCACAGGGCTTTGCCCAGCAGAGGTACTTCACACCTGTGTCCCTTTTTGCTTAACAATGTATGTGAGAGGACAAAGATGAAAAACTATGAACTTTAAAAAAACAAACAAACAAACAAAAAAAAACCCCTACCAGTTTATCCAGTTGACAAAGATACTTCCAGTTCCTTAGAGCTGAAACAAGAATTGAATATCTGCAAAGGCAATGAAAGCCTCCATGCTATCTTCAGATAAGATACTTTTTTGCACACTTATTATTTGTGATTATAAAAACTGAAGTTGCTAGGCATGAACTAATCGCCAGGTGTATGTCTCCATTGCAGAAAAGAGTGCTGTGCAGACATAATTGAATTAACTGAGAAATAAGTGATACACTCTCTGTGACTCCTGGCACTAGAAATTGCTGTGTTAATTATAAATTTTGGGAAAGTCTCCACGGCCCTGCTGCTTTAAAACTGACATCGCAAGCTAGGACGTCTTGTCAGAGATTAGCTCATGTCTTGCACCCTTCTCTGATCTTGGAATCACATGAAAAGATGGAGCTCAAGATCATCCTAGTCTGTTTTTCCTCAACAGAGTTTCACCAAAAAGCCATTCGTACTCATGTAATTTTTTCTGTCTTTAAGACCAAAGAATGGACATTCCACAGCACACCCATTCACCACTGTCACTGTTCTCTTTGGTCTTAAAAACAGCCTTTTTTTTTTTTTTTATGGTTCTAATTGTCTTTTTTGGTCTTATGAAATGGTTTATTGTAGAACATTCTTATTTCTCTTTCAAGATGTTCTCTAATGGCATACAGTTTTGTTCAGTTTCTTCAAAATTAAGCACACCGCTTTAGCTGGAGATTATCCAGTGATGCATGATTATTTTTTGAGCATATCTCTATGCTTTTTGACCTCTCATCACAGCATTTTTGAAACAACAGTGCTTTCTTAATTCATATTAGTGAGGTGTATGCTTTTTAAATTTTACACTGATCTGTCATGTAGGTGACTAATGAAAACATCAGAGAACAGCAGACTCAGGTGTAACGCACTGCAGAGCCATGTTTGATAGAGTCCTCTGCTTGATAACCAACCACCAGCAGTTACATTTAAACTACATTTTTCCAGCAGTTTCAAAAATGCAATGAAAAAATTTCTCCCAGAAAACTTTTCCTTAGCTTTCTTCTAGATGGTGTCAAAGGCCTTATTAAAGAGATGGTATTTGACATCTACTATAACTTACATATCTCCTCGTCAACCTCCTGTCACATGAAGAAGTCAAACTGTTTTGGTATGATTTTTCCCAACAAGTCAACCCAGACTGTTGTTCATCTTGTTTTCTTTTCAGGTCTTATGGACAGGCCTTTATTTAATTGCTTGTTTCTGTGCTTTTTAGGGGACTTGAGATTGGGCTAGCAATTCTTCATTTTCTCTTGTATAAATACCAGCTTTCTGTTGGCCCTTGCCAGTTTTCCAATATCTCACTAGTCACCTATGAATCCTCAAAGACAGTGGGTAATGATTCTGACTTTGCCTCAGCCAGGTATTTAAATACAATAACTGAACAAATTGGTTTTTAACCTCTTGTCTGCATTAACCTGAGATATTATCCTGCTGCCATTGGTGTTGTTAGTTACCGGATTATGGCTGGCCTCTCTAGTTAAGAGATGCAAAAAAGCAGTAAACCTGGATCTTCTCATCATTACCTGTTGCTGATTTTTCCTTTTTAATTTGTGTTCCAGCTGGTTTTTTTTTTTCATCTTCTAGTATAACAAATACTCTCAAATGATTTCTAGTTATGTACCCTGTCACTTCATTGTTGTATCTCGTTTCATGCTTTTGTGAGTCTGTCATCTTTGGCTATTTCTGGAAGCCAGTCTGTAAGCAAATATCATTTTTGCCTCCTGTATGTCTTTCAGCATTTTTGCTATGTGAAAAGACTATTGTTTAGTGAACTCTTTCTCTCTTATTTTCTCCTTATTATAGCTTGCATTTATGCCCTAAGTACAGTCAAATCGGGGAACTGCTATTTCTCCTCCAATGTTTTTTCCTTTCTACTTAGTTCCTGAAGAGCTAAGAGTCAATTTTTGAGGTTATCAATATCTATTTTGCTGTTCTTTCTCTGTAATGATGCTCCCTTGAGATGTTTTCTATATTCAGGTTTTCCAATTACTTATGTCATTAGAATCAAATGGAAACATATTTTTTTTTCTGGAGGTTCCTCTGCCATCTGCATTTAGTGGTTGGCAAAGCATCTGAGGGAGAATGGGATTCTGTATCCCATATATATCCAGTTTCCATTGGTTACATATGTAGCTGAAATGCTTGGGTGCCACTAAGTCCTTTCATTTAAATGGCTCTGGTCATGAAATTATCTTCTATCAGATCATCCTGTTTTGCTGAAGTTTTATAGATTCCTCACTACGTGTATTTCCTCTACTCATTACTTAAGAGCTCTTCAGCTGCTCAAAAGTCATCTCCTGGGATCTTGGGGCAAATAAACATGTCCTTAATATTTTAAATATCAGATTCTCCTTATCTCCTCTACCTCCACTTCTTAGGAAAGTTTTGTACCACCTCCTGTGCTGGTTCTGAGAAAGTGATTGAGCCTCTATGCCATGTAAGCAGTGATTCTGATCATGTTTGAAGACTTCAGTCCTCTTGTTTATTCCACTATATGATTTTTCCACATACTTGGTATGTAGATGTCAAAGATAAACACTGAATTTCATACATTATTCTCTTCACAATATTTGTGGCTTGACCAGATAACTCCTGCTAATGGTTATGCATGGTAATTTTCTTGCTTTGTCACCTCTCCCTTTCAGTGCCCAGGACGGCTCACACAGTCTTTAGTGGCTCATGTGCAAAGATTGACCTCTGGTGGATTAGAGGGGCCACCGGTGTGACCCATTTGGGTTGTTCCTGCGTCTACTACATATCTGCATCTATATCACTGTACACTTTGGAGCTGAGGCTCCTGACAGTGGCAGATGACACTCCACTTGTTGTTTTCCACCTCTGTATGAGATGGATCCTGATGGCTCCACAGGTGAGCCATCTGTCCAAGTCTTGCTACTACATTTATCTAGAAGAATAAACCTGAGAGTTTTAGATGCCCTTTTATTTCTAACCACAGTACATGGAGGAAAGTTCAGCAAGCGTAAAGTCAGGAGGAACAACTTACCTGCAGCTGCATCAGGTGTCCATCTGTGTTACCCATGCACCAAACCAAAACTAGTGGTTACTAGTGGAAGAGCTTGTGTGTAACTGAAAATCCCACTGTCTTGAGCTTGTTATGTAGGTTCAGAATTTCACTTTCCTTGTAATTATTGGGTTTTTTAATAATTTGAGAATTTTATTATTTTTAGTCTACAACGTGCATTGCCAAATTAGCTTTGCCATCAGAGATGCAGCATTTGCCTCTTCACCCTCTGCATCCTTTAACCCAGCTACAGCAGCAGAACAAGTATGTGTCCAGCACAATTTATATCAATGTAAATGCTTATTTTTAGATTTTTCAAATCTTAAGACTTTCTATGAATGCATACGTACCTTAGTTTCTACAAAACTTCCTCTTTGGGCAGTGATTTCTTGTGCTTGTTCTTCAGGAGATGATGCATATCCATTTCCAGGATGGCATAAAGAACATGGAGCGAAAACAATGACTTGCTTTTGGGAGCACCCTGGTTGCTATACTCCTTGTGTGCCATGGGGCTGCCAAGGAGAAGTGTCCAATGCAGCATGTGGTCAGTGAGGTACCTGCCCCTAGGCTGTGCTGAAATTGGTCCTTGTCCGAATACCAGACATTTTTGGTGAGAGAGGAAGACATGGGGATGGAGGAGGAAGCTGGGTCTTACCCAACTCCTCTTGGTGATATCAGTCACCTCACCCTGTTGGTATTCCTTGCGTCAGCAGAGAGGAATTCCTCTCCTCTCTCCCCTCCTCTCCAGGAACATTTTTTCTCCCATTATATCTTTTCTTTAAATTAATTTATTTTTTGTAAGGGATGCTGAGAAGCATATTTAAGTGGAGAACTTGGGTGGATATGAAACTGCTGTTGTTCCTCTTTTAACTTTATTTTCCTGCTGTTGGAGATTTATTTTTTAAATTGTGTGTAAATGCTTTTCCCATGTTACTGTGAAAGATTGAGTTAGTTAAGAGCTGCATGAGCTGTCTTGATATTACAGACTCAGATTGGATAAACAAGGGGAAATTCTGGGGCTGGGGAGTGACGGCAGGGGAGGCTGAATTACAGGCAGTAAATGTTGCTGAATCCTATACATTTTAAATAACCCAGAAAAATGATCTTTTTAAGGTCTTTTCTTTTGTCAGTGCATTGTGTTGAACTACTCTGATGGACGAGACTACAAAGCCATGGGGAAATTCTTCAAAGGTCTGGCACAATCTGGAGCCTTGGTGTGCTTTGATGAATTTAATCGTATAGAGCTGGAGGTAATTGTAGTACCGGTTTCTTAGCAAAGTTGGTATTCAGTGAAAGTGACAAGCTTGACAACTTCATTAACAGCACTGACATTAAACAACATTGACTGAATTTTACTGTTAAATGAAAAAAATACAATTTTAGTACAATTTAGTCAAATACAACTGGTTGTCTATGGCAAATCTCTCGTAATTTTCTTATGGTTTCTGCATTTCTTACTGAAAATATAGCAGAGAAATATTGTTGCAACCTTCTGAGCAGAGTGACAGAGGGAGGTTTGTGGGGAGGCATTGTATTTTGTTCATGATAGATTAGCAGCGAGATTTCTCCTTCGCAAGGGTGTGCAACTGCCACTCATAGTGCTTTGAAAGAGAGGAGTTAACTTCCATCTTCAGAAAGCTCACAGCCAGAGAGAGAGACTGCTTTAATACCACATTTATTACTTTGCTGGGGAGGGGGGAGCAGGAAAAACCAAAAAACAGCCCTGCACCAAGAGATCTGCAACAAATGAGAGCTCTGGGTTTTAAGACAGTAATTTATTGCACTTACACAAAGCATAATTAAGTGTCCATATTGGGAGATACTGCATAACTTATTTTCTTGTATAAGCTGATCTGTTTGGTCTTTTATAGATCCAACATTTTTCTGATTGTTTTTCTTTTGGAGTCAAAGCTACAAGCAACCCTAAGTAAAAGTTATAGACATTGAATTAAATTCTAACCATTCAGTTAAATTTCTGCTTCACATGTGGCACAGAAACCAGCTTTAAAAATACAATATGCTTGCTGTATTTTCCATTATGTTGTATTAGACCATCAGAGATACATAGCTGTTTCTGGAAGATACTACAGTTTTAGCATTTTCATTCATTTAGCAGGTTATCCCTATTTGAAGTATAGGGAATTTTTTTTACCCTAAGGGTGTGATGGATTTTTGTTTTCATTACATTTAACAGCACACTAAAGCATCATTTTGAAGTTTAAAAAAACAAAAAAACATTTTTTCTCAAACTAAAATCATGGGTCTTGCTTTGCACTTCACTTCGATGATCTTTATATCTGTTCAGCAAACGTTGACCCTTCAGATACCAGGTCTGAGCAGATGTAGGTGTAGGAAGATATGTCTGTACTCACCTTCAGCTATGTTTATATTCAATAGTTTTGGTGAGCTGGAGGAGTGGAGCTGTCAAACAATCCGAAAGGAATGAACAGTACAACCATTTTGCTATGGTGGACAACATTATAGGATCATTTCTTCCTTATTGCTGTTTTGTTTCTCGGCTAGACTTAGATTTTCTCCCTAGATCACAGTACCGCAGAGAGCAAGTCTGCCTGCATTGGTTCTTCTTCAATGAAGAGGCAGCAGGCACCCCTTTTTCTATTAGAGTGCAGCATACACCAAGTAAATGCCTGAGTGAAATCTCTTTTGCCTTTGTGCACTTTTTTCATTTGCCCACTGACAGGAGATCCCTCAAGACCAGCACTAAGCTCCTCTTCATTAGAACCCAGTTTTCAATTTAAATTTTAATTAGAATGGATGACTAGGATACTCTGCATTTGCTGTAATTTCTGCATGCCACTAATCAACAACCAGAAAAATACTTCTTTTTTAAATTTATTTATTTCTAAAAACTAAGCTCCTTTCCTGTAAAAATATTTGTTGCTTCTAACTAAAATTATTTTAGCTCACCTCATATAGTTGTATTTTTGGATGAGTTTCATGCTTGCAAAGTGATATTCTTTTTTAATTTTTTTAATGTAAGGTCACCTAAAACCTGGATTCTTACATTAACATAGGGCTAAGGGGCAGTTAGAGTTAAACTACATACGTGTGCAGCGTTAAATGTGTTGTGGTTTTTAGACCTTCTTTGATTCATAATGAAATATTATTTAATGTTAATATATTATCATAAACTGGATATAATTGTATCTATTTGATGAGAGTCAGCTGACATATTGAAGCTATCCAGTGTTTATTTTACTTGTCTTTTAATTTTTTTTTTTTTGTTTCAATTCTGAGACCTAGGCTGCATATATGCCAACTGGAAGATGAACCACTACATCTAAATATTACCTATGTTGAATTTCTAGTCCTCAAATTGCTGAAGCAATTTATTTCCAAAGAAAGATGCACCATACTAATGGCAAAGAATTTTATCTAAACAAAGGTGTCACTATATCTGATCAAGGAGTGTTTCAGCCTCTGGTACCCACAGGCTGCCATAGGCAGAGTGAGATGTTAAGGGATAACTTTGGTAGAAGCCACATATATATTTGAATGATCTGGTATAATTCCCAGGCTTTTTATAGCATATGTAGATCACTGCCTGGATATCTAACAGAGGTCAATGGGTATTTTATTCTGCTTCATGTTTTTGGTCAATCCTTGCAACCACTCCCAGTCACTGCTCATTATCACTGCAATTGCCTGGCAGTAGAACAGTTCAGTCTGTGTTGGAGCATAATATGAGAGCTGTGAGTCTGAAAAGATTGTGGGTTTGCTAAGGCTTTTTCATGTCTGAAAAAGAGCTCAGGTCTAGCTGAGCCTAGTCTGAAGATTTCAATTTCAATGGCTAGTCTGAAGATTTCAATTTAAAAAAAAAAATCTTTACAATATGTCTGATTTCTTCCCTCAATTCAACACTGTGATGTGTCTCATCTGCACAAGTTTGACTCATCTCCTAGCATCCACTCCTGAATCTAGAAATTCACTAAGTTATTCATTTTTTTGTAAATGTTGAAATGGACTAGATAAAAACACAGAGACTGTAAATGTCCTGTAGGGAGAACCATTGGGAATTCCACTGGGAGTTTTGCCATTAAAGTGTCTATATCCAAAAATTTTGTTTCATTATCTTTAATTGCTCTTCAAAAGCTCTGATACTGTCACTCTTAATTTTGTTTAAGTACACACAGAGGAACACTTAGAATACACGGTGGAGGATTTGAAATTTCTAAATATTTTTAAAGTCATGCACTGGAACATTTTCTTAATGTCATACTATAGGAAAGAATAAATGGGAGAAATAGGAAATAAAATATTCGCTTAGAATTCTGAGTACTAAGTTCTAAATGACAATAAGTTCTCTGGTGTGTTGCGAGGTCTGAAACTGCTTCAGGGACAAGTATTTACAAGAACTTCAGACTGTGGAGAAAGCTAGCTACTATGCCACTGCATCAGGCCGGATGTACCATTATAAGAGATCACAAAATTGAAATAACTTCAGAATTTCTCTCATTTCACAGAAGGATATTGTGCTACATCTGTGTGCTTAAAGACAGCACTCTTTGACTCACTATAATAACAAGTCAAGTAATATTCTAATGGGAAAATAAAATAGGACAGTATGTTAGGCTGGTAGATGGCAAAAGAAGTGAACTCATCTTTTCTGCAAGTATATTCCCCAAACTAGAAATGAAAACTGATTTAATTTCTGTTATAAATATTCCAAGAGAGAGAAATCCAACCTTTTACTTTCTGGCACCAAAAATATTTGTTACTCATAATAATGTATTTGGATTACTAGCCCCAGCTATTTTGTCTCTGTATCTCCTTTTTTTTCTTTTTTTTTTCTTTTTTCTTTTTTTGTTTTGTTTTTAGTCCACTCCTTTGCATTCTGTGGCGCACTTTTTCAATGCCTGAAAGAATACAAAAACTTCTTCTTGTGGTTGGTTTTGAGCTAATAACTGCTTCTCTATTATTTATAAATAAGGGAAATTGATGAAGTTATCATAAAGCAGAGCTTTACTTTCAATTAACATCAGGTAAAACAGGAAGGCTTTGTTTTTTGCCTGCCTACACCTGTTTGATTTGAGCCACAACATGTATTTTCTCTCACTGCTAATATTTGTATTCCCTGAGCAGTCGAATCCTTCTCTTCCCAGCTTCTTAATCTCACCTGCACAATCTCTGCCACTGATTAATGTCCAGATTGGGTTCCATATCTCCACATTATCTTGTAGAACCTGAAGCATGCACACAGCTCCAAATTTAATGCTGTCTTCATAACCACATGTTCTGCTCTGAGACAATGACAAAAATGTTCATTTTAAATTTGGAAGTCCTCAAAAGATGACTTATTAGTGCTCCCTCCAACATCCAAGGAAAGGCCAGATATTGCCTGGTGGAACGTATCTTCTCAGTGATGCCAGTGTAGCTGTCTGCTCCCAGGGCTGTGATTCAAACTGTCACACAGGAGTGACCTGTGTTGTATGCAAAGGCTTCTGTATTGCAAGATCATTTCTCATTTTTAAAAACCATTAAATTTTAGAAGCAGAAATGCTGCTTTCTGGGAGAGATTAATTTCCAGACAGTGTCTTCCAGACTAAAATCATCAAGACCAAGACAGATGGTATCTTTGCGGTGACAGAGAGAAGGGAAGTTCCATCCTGCTTTCAACTGTGATTTCCTCATCTGTAACCAGTACCCCCACCTGTAACCCACTCTGGCCTATTGCTCTTTGTGCATCCAAAATACTGCTAAAATAGATTCCAGTACCACCTTCAGCTTTTTTGCCATCCCAAAAAGATGTGACACCCTCCACTATAGGACATGGTTAATTGAAGGCATTGAGTTAAGCAGGTAGAGTGCTAAGGAAATCTTGCATCACAGCTTTATACTGCCCAGTGCTGATTCTGTAAATTTTGTGCATGAATTCTTTCAAAAATGTACTTTCCCAGCAGTCAAACATTTTCTGGTGTGTATCCCTGTATGTCAATGATGGTTGTCTATTTATGTTAAGTTTGTGATATTTTTTATTTTATGGGAGCTCACAAGGCTGTTCGATTTTCTCTACTATTATGTGACATTCTCCTGTGTAAGGTACCACTTTACTATTTCTCTGTTTAGTTCTTTTAACGACCATGTGTTTACACAGCACCCTTGCAAACAGCACACCGTCATCATTTTTCCTTACAAATGAAAAAAATAGCTGACTTTTCCTGTTCATTTTCCAAATGTCACTACAAATTCAGCTGATTTCTATGCACAGAAACTACTCTGGGTTACTTCTGATATTTACTTATTTCCATAAGTAAAATGGTAAGCTCATTTGTCCTGTTTTTAACATTTTCAATAGTAGTTCTTTGAAAACGTCAAGAAAACTATGGATAATTAGTTTAAATGCTGAAATCCCATTTTTTCTTATGTTTTGTTTTGATAGTCATAGCTAAAGGGATGCAATGTCAGCTATTTGTAAGTTTGTGGGGCTTTTTAAAATATGAAAACATATATTTTGTCCTTAGAAGTAGTATAAGCAAAAATAATTCTTCTCTATACCCTCCTAAAATTCTCCTGCAATGTGTCTCTCACTGTCTTTTATATCAAGGGTGTTCAGTTTAGAAGGCTGAACACAGAGCATCTAAAGAGCTAACATCTTAAGATAGATATGGATCTCTTTCTGCTGCTTAAAATTTAATGCAAATAGTGTGAAGTGGGAATGCTTGCCAGCACCTTTGCTAACAATTCAGAAGGCAGAGGAGATTTAGATCATTCCTCCAAAGCTCTGCACTAGCACTGCAGTACCAGTCTCAGTAAAAATTTTTGATGGATATATAGTAAAGCCACTTGAAATGGTGACCTTACAGCAGTCAAAGAAAGTGTGGCCATTAATTTCGAAGGCATTATATGTTCTCTTGTTAATTTAGTGATGCATGTTGGCATGTGACTAATGAAATGAACAATTGGTCTACTTGACTGGGCCTTGAATCTCTGCAGATTCCAAAACACATAGGATGCCTGTGCTTTTGTATTATTTTTTTTTCTTTTCCCTAAAGTCCTATAAAAACTTCAATATTAGTGGACTGATGTTTTGTTTAGGATAGTGATCCAATATTTAAGTGAACAATTCACATGTCAGTGTAGTATTTTCTTCATGGACATATTTCCAAGTTTATATAGAAATCCACTTTAAAATCTGTTCTTCCCTTGCTGTGTTTTTTGCATATTTGCAAGTAGTAGATATTGTGAATGCCCCAAAGATGTCTTTTTATCAGATGACTTAATTGCCCTGGCCATTTTGAATTTAACTTCATGTTAATTTTTCAAAGTGTTTGATTATTTGTCATTTAATGTATGTGAAAGTTGTGCTCAAGTAATGGGACCAATATGTTTATAGTATGTAAAAGACTCACTTGCATTTCAACAATGTGTTTGACTATGCTAGTATTTATTTAAAGTATATAAATTTTTTCAACTGATGACCACATGTCCCTGTATATATTTCATCCTGGTGAAAGGCTGCAATATTTTCCTCGAAGAAAATACATGTCATATTTCATTTCTTCCCGCAGATAATGTTGAGACTGTTGTTGTGGGGGTTTTATTTTTAAACTGGGAGCTAAAGCTAATGTTTATTTTCTTACTTGCTTAAAAAGAAAACCTAGGTTGCTGTACTTAGGTGTACTGGCCTTTTTCCTGGATAAACAGGCTTCTAGTTAACTCAAATGTTTTAAAGGATTTCCTCTGAAAAGGTTTGTTCTTCTGTTGGAATTTTATATTTCCTTACCTTCAACAGGACCAGAATTTAAATGCTCGAAAGCATGTCCCATGGATTTTTCTGGAAGTCCCTAATCAAGTAACCAATAAATAAATGTGGCCCAGAATAAGGATTTTTAGGGTAAGAAGGATTTGTCTGGGCAGTCTGCTTCTGAAAGAAAAAGCTTTATTCTTTCCTCTTATGAAGGACAGTTGATGAAACAAACATAAGGAATTCTTGGCAAAAGGGAAATAAAGGGTTTCTAACATGTGAGTAGAAACAACATCTCTTTTGATGAAGCTAATGATATTTTGTGTTTAAAGCAGAATTTAGGCTGGAGTTACAGTCCTAGTGTGATGATTTTCTGCTTTATGCCATCAAAGACTTAGAAGCACCGTTTTGACTTAAGTACCACTTGAAACTGAAAGGGGGGAAAACACCAGCTGTAAGGTAACACATCACGAGTAGGTGCTGCGCTGCCTTCCACGGAGTGGGATGCAGATCTCGAAGAGCAAAGTGATAGGGTGGGGGGAGACGTGGGGTGGAGTGTCTCAGCCGATGGCAGCATGGAGAGGAATTACATCCTGGCAGCAGTGGGAGGAACTGTAGCAATGGTCTGGAGGCTGCAGACATTACCTACTCAGGCACCCCAGCCCAAACTAAGTAGTTACCTAGTTACCTCTATCCGCTTTTTAAGGGCTACTTTTTGTTTGTTGCTTATTTCAATTCTTTTTTTAAAATCCCATTCCTAACCAAGATAGCCCATGATGTAAAAATAAACACAACAAAATCCCAAACTATTAAGTAAATTTTCTATCGGCTACCCCAGCTTCAATAAACGAGTAGCTTCTTTTCAGCTAAGTAATTTATTTTTTGCCTATAACGGTTTTAAGCAATACATTACTACTGAGTAAATTTTCTGGCTGCTACCTCAGATTGGATAAACTAGTAGCTCCTTTTCAAGTAAGTAATTTGGTTTTGCCTATTACATTTTCAAGGAATAGGTTATAATTAGCATGCTCGTATTAAAAAGGGGCTGTTTATCTATGTTCCTTTTAATACAACATGGGGAAATGATTAAAAGTCAAAATAAAATGGAATATTTATTATTTTGCCCATCTGTTACTTACAGTTAGGTTTTGCATCCCTGGACAGTGTGGAAAATAAGTTTGCATTAATTAATTCAAGCGATTCTCTGTTGTACTACCCAAACATGATGTGTAATGTTTGCAGCCTATTTCAGCTCTCAGAAAAGTGTGAAGGGAAAAGATAGAGATATATTTGAAGATGTGAAATGGTAACTTAATGAGGGGATCTCTTAGGAATGAGAAATGCTGTGGTTTGGTTTTTTGGGTTTGTTTGGGGTTTTTTCTGGTTAGTTTTGGTGGGGTTCTTTGTTGGTTTGGTTTTTGGTTTTTTTTTTCCTGGTTTAATTGCCTTCAAACACATTTGAAAAAACCCACAAACTGTAAAAATAATAACTGAACTTCCTCCTGACTATCTGCAGTTAAGTTGGAAACAATGCATCGTTCCCTGTACTTTTTGCCCCTGCCCTGTATGACAGCACTATATCTTTGATGCTAGATTTCCAGTAGGTAACCTTGTTACTTTGATGAAATGTCTTTGAGAGGTGGGTTCACAGAAAAGAGTTCACTAGTCTGACTGTCACAAAATGGAATTTTAAAAGAAAAAAAAGAATGGAAGCTGCTTGCTCTTTACACTTAGGGAAGGCTTTGTTTCATTTCAAAGCATGACAATTTCTTGCATAATCCAAATATAAGTTATTTTTCCATTAACTAAGCTATTTTTTCTGACTAGTTTAGTTTAGTTTAGTTCTTACTGCCTCATTTCAGAGCTTAGTACAGCATGCAAGACCTATCAGTACTTCTCTATACACTAGGTCCACACTCTAGGTTGGAAAAAAAGGAAAAAAGGACCCAGTAAAAAAGGCTCCAACTAGGATCCTACAAACCTCCAGTAGGATTTCAAGGTGGTCTACACTGAGGGTTGAAAATGTGGCAGACAGCAGAGCTCTAGTATCCACTGTAAAATAAAACCACCATTTCATTACATATCTTATGGCAACTCATCAGCTTTTCTTTTTACCAATCAAACTTGTTGGTAAATTACGGAAAAACAAAGCCTTGTAGAAAAGCAAATATTTCATCTAAAGCTGAACTGTCTCTGGTAAATAAAATTTTTAAAGGTAAATTTCTTGAGATTTGCTGTTACACCCAGGAGAGATTTATCAAACCTTTTTCTGTGGATAATTTTAGAAACTCCAACTAGGGAAACATTTTTACAGCTAAATAAGTAGCTCAGCTTCACTGGGGAGCAGGCTACAGAGACTGCAAACACTGACAGTTTTGCTGAGATAGTTTCATGGCCCTCTAGCACAAAGTGATGAGCAAAGAAAACTGCAACTCTTGATTAAAAAGAAATTCACTTATTTAACACTCTTACTTTTAATATCATTTTAGCCTTCAAGTAGCCAGTGTGAAATGCAACTCTGCATGTCTTGCTCATATGCATTAAGTCCTTGAATGCTTTCATTTTAATTTGGAGCTGAAGTTTGACCTAATTTTAAGTTTCCCAGTCTTATAATTATAAATTGGATGTATTCCAATGGCTAGTGTCGTGTCAAATATGCTTTTAAAACGAGTTCCGGATTTTAGTTCTTGTCAAAAGATCTGTCTTTGCAACCCATGGGTGACAAGGGTAAATTTGTCCTCGTCTTCACTGGAAATCTGAAAGTTAATTTACGGACATTGGTAATGTTGGTTTTCTGAAAAACAATCACAGATGTCATCTTGCCAAAATTAACTCTTCTTGATGGTAGCAGAGGGCATTTTCCTTGGAGTGATCTATTTTATACTCACCTTCCCTTTGTCTGCTTGTTCTCAGGAGGAGCTGGTGGAGTGACAGAACCAACTTCTTTCCTCCCTGCTGCCAAAATACCTTTTCTGACCATTACAGTAAAAACACCTCTGGGAAACTACTTCTGTTTCAAGACATGAGGTATCAACTACTTCTCTCAAATAAAAAGTTTCCTTGAATGGTTATATCCTGCTTTTGCATTGCATACTGCAAGTTTGTGAGTTGATACACATATGATTCATAGATTTACAGAATTTCTCTCTGCAGAGGGCTGTGTGTTTCTGGGGCACTTGGCTGGAAGGCAGAGAGCCAGTGCCCTCCTGCAGGACCCCTGATGCCCTCCACAGCAGCTGCTCCAGGGTGAGAGGTGCTGCTGAGCCCTCTCAGTCCATGACACGAGCACAAAGCAACACGTGTTTAACACCAGAACCAAACCAAACACCCTGACAAGGCTGAGTTCTCCACTGCACTCCGTGTTCTGCCCCACTGGAGGGAAGAGTACAGAGGGAATAAAACATAAATGGCAGGTACTCGATGTGGTGCAGAACACATGGCTAGAGAGTATGCTTATAAAAGTTATAATATATACTAATAATGAATACAAATATGTAGGATGATACAAAATTTTGTCTATAAATGCATATTAACAATATGCCTGATTTAGCATTCCTGCAGTAGCATTGTTAAAAAACTAGTGTGATATGTTGTTTTTAAACAAAAAGCAACATATTTTGTCAGGATGATTTAAGACCACATACAGTAAAAATAATCTATCAGAGAATGAGTATGCTTTGGCTGGAAATGGGATTAGCATGTGATTTTCAGAGGTGTAATCAGAGGCACTGGCAATGAAATCTATAACCACCTGTCAGAGGGACTGCCCAAGCTGCCCCAGTGTGCAAGCTGAGCATGGCTAAGCTGGCAGGTAAAGTGTGTTAGTCCAAAGCTCATTGAAATAGGCTGAGGATAATGCAGTTAGGAAGAAGTTTCAGACTCTGCATTTTGGCTCAGCATTGAGGAAGTGTGCAGGTGTTGGCTGGCATGGAGTTAATTTTCCTCATAGTAGCTAATGGGATTTTGGTTTTGATTTGTGATGAAAAGAGTGTTGATAATTCAGGAATGTTTTAGTTATTGCCATGGACTACTTGCACAGAGCCAAGGCCTTTTCTGCTTCTCACACCAGCGTGGCAGAGAGGAGGCTGGGGGTGCACAATGAGCTGGGAGGGGGACACAGCCAGGACAGCTGATCCCATGGACCTGTCTCCTACCATATGGCATCATGCTCAGCATACAAACCTGGGGGTAGGAAGAAGGAAGAGTGCACATTTGGAATGATGATGCTTGTCTTCCCAAGTCACCACTACATGAGATGGAGCCCTGCTTTCCTGGGGAAGGCTGAACACAAGAATACTTGCCCATGGAAGGGGTGAATAAATTCCTTGTTTTGCTTTGTTTGCATGCACGGCTTTTGCTTTACATGTTAAACTGCCTTTATCCTAACCCATGTGTTTTCTCACTTTTAGTCTTCCAATTCTGTCCCCTATCCCATCGGGGCAGTAAGCGAGCATCCTTACTGCCTTACTCATCCTGTGTGGGGATGAGTTGCTGACTGGATTGAAACCATGACAGGAAGGCTCTATCAAATGAAAGTTGGGATTTGGGTGCTCCAGTAAGTTATGAAGCTGCCATAATTTGGTCTTGCTCATGTGGGAGCTTTTGTCTGTCACTGCTACTCTGGGTGGGTAGGAAGCCACTTGTCTGTTTCGTGGATGCTGAGCAGGGCACGTCTGTGCAATGCTGTGGTTTCTTACAACCCACCCATTTGTACGAGGTTTCTTTACCCTCATGATTTCTTGTTTTACTAGTGGTGTTCTTGTTCTTGTTTCTTGATGTTTTACTCTAGGACAAGCTATATAAGGCTTTCCAGTAGGAGAACCATCCTAGCAAGTCAGCTCTAACAGTTGCTTCTTGCATGAGTCAAACCTGAACTGGGATTTCCACCATATTTAAACAAATTACCATCTCTGCATATCAGAAATCACATCTCAGTGAAGACTTTATCAGACATACTCAGTATGACCCATTATGGTTAGCACTATGACCCTTTAAATCAAAATTATTTTAGGAGGCTATTTGTTGCCAGAAATGAAAAGAGATATATTCTAAATGGGCTTTTAAACAAAGGAAACAAAGGAGTCTGGGCTTCATTGCAGAGCTTGGAAACTCTCCAAGGAAAATTTTTAAAGTTTATATCTCATTTACTGTGTATTCTCACTCACATATCTGATAAAATGTTATGTTTTCTTACCTTCACAGCTACTGATAAAACAGTTTAACAAACAGTTGAATGTGGGAATTTACAAAAAATAATGTCCAGGAGGATATAGAAGACAGTTCTATCCAAGATGAGCAGGGAAACTCATCAAAGCTTTATTTTGTTTTACCACCAGTTTGGATGTAAATTCATGAGGCTCACACCACATTTGAGACTGTTCATTTTGTCTTATCTTTTTTTAAGACAAGAGAATGAGAACAAAGCCAATAGAATCCCTGGTTCATGTTTTCCCCAGTTTATAATGACACACCAGGATCCCCATAAGAACTAGAAAGAAAGGTCTGCAAAAAACCTCTGTGTTTTTTTTTCTTCTTACCAAGCAATTATACAATCAGAATTGACTTTTAATTTCAATTAGTGAAAAATCTGAAAAAGACATTAATAATATAAGACATTGAAGATTCTCTTCCAAAAATCACTTAAGCATTTTCCTCATATGAAACCCCCAGGCCACATCTACCTTATATTGTAAGTAATAAAGCTGGAAAAATTTTACTCTTTTCTTGCAGCTTAAAAAAAAAAAAAAAAAAAAAAGAATGCTATGCAATAAGGTTTCAGCACCCATATTCTGAAAGTGTAATCCTACATGAGTAGTAATTTGCTAAATATGAGTAATCCTTTTTTATAATAGTGCTCACATACTAGTTTGTTTTGCAGTCTTAAAGTGAGAGGTGAAATTCATAATGAAAAGAGGTTGTCCCTTGCAGTTGTAGCTGTCTTTATGAAGACTTACAAAACCAGTATGTACAGATTCATCTTTCCAACAGCTATTGAAAAGTTGCTGGTGAGAGACCTACAGCTACCATATTGACCTGCAGACTAGAAAATATATACTGGTTGCTCTATCCAGGCTGAAAAGCAAATAAATATGTGGTTTGGGGAAGAATCAAGGCATTATCAAAGGATTTTTTTTACTTGTAGGTCTCCCTGACCTTGATTTACATGCATATTAAACTGTGTCTGGTTAAGGGATCTCTTTGCTGAGTGTTTATTTCTTGTCTGTAACATGAGAAGTAGATGAATTACAAGTAAAATGCAGCCTTTTATATCTATTGTCAATTTTATTTACAACTCATGGCTACTACTTTTTTTAGTAGGGCCAGATTTTGAAAATTGCATTTTTTGAGCCAGGGACACCAGGTACAACATTCTTAATTAGCTAGAGGACATTTTTTCTGTGATGCCTCTTCAAATCCTTCTAGATTTTTTAAGTGAGACTTTGCAAGGATTTATAATGTATTTATAAGTAGATTATAGGAGATTAAAGGTTTTGGTTTTTTTTTACTTAGTGCTTACTTACAGTATAGCTTTACTTACAGGATAGCTTTACTTGCAGCATAGCTCCTGAAAGGTTATGTTGATTCTGGTTTATGTCCCTGTGACCATTTGTCCTTTGTAGCTGCCTTTTTCTTCAGCCTACTGAATGAACATTGGGACACTTGATGATCATGAAGTAAGCATAATAAGCCATTAAACTCTTTGCTAATCTCTTTTGATTTCTGTATAAAAAATGGGATGCACTAAATGCCTTCCTGAAATTAGTCCTAAATATTTCTATGACAATAGTAGAATTATGACAGCACCTATATATTGTTAACAATACAATTTTAACTAATTTTGAAACATACTGCAAATTTTGTGTTAAAAAAAATTGTAAGTGATAATTAGTGTACAAAAAAAGCCCAAAGTCCCCACAAACTATCTAAATCAGGTGGTTTTTTTCTGCTAAATACTAACTTTTCCAAGTTTTCTACTAATCTTTGCCTAATTAACCAGACAGCAGTCCCAGAGCATTAAAAAATGTAAATTGTGTAAGTAAAAAAAAACAATGACTGTTCCTTCATTTTGAACTAGGGAATGTGGGAGGCGGCCTGAAAGTAGAAAGTTTGGGAATGCCTTGGGAGACAACATGTGTGTAATACAAGCTCCTATGTCAATCACCCTGTCAATCATCATGTCAGTCACCCACTCCCCACTCCCCTGTTCTAGAAGGTTCCCTGGTTCCCTGTTCTCCATTGGTCCCAAGGTTGGAACCACTCCTACCTCCTTTCCCTATTGGTTCGTGTTGTTACCCCGCCCTAGCTCCTCCCCAAACCCCGCCCACCTCCCTGAGTTTATATACCCGGACCCCTCCCAGGCTTGGGGCCTTTTTGCCTCTGCTCCCCTTCAGAGGAGGTTGTGTTCCTGCTACTCTCCATTTCCTCCCTCAATAAACCACTCTGGATTAAGCACAGAAGAAGCCCTCCTGCTCTTCATTTGGTGGTGAGGCTTTTTTATATTACGACATCCGGGCTTGGGTAGAAGGTGGGCTGAGGGTGGTACCAGACGGCACCGTGGAGGAGACGCTCCCGGAGCCAGAGGTAGCCTGGCAGCACCGGCCCAAGGAGAAACAGCAACCCTGCAAGGGAAGAGAAAGCACAGTAACTATTTGGGTTTGAAAGATCACAGAATCACAGAATGGCTGGGGCTGGAAGAGACCTCTGCAGCCAATCCAGTCTAACTCCCCTGCTAAAGCTAGTTCTCCTGGACGACATTGCATGGGATCATACCTGAGTGGGTTTTTGTACATTTACAGGGAAGGAAGCTCCACAGCCTCTTTTTTCCCTGTGTAGCACTCTAGGTAAATTTCTTGAGCCAGGCTACATTTCACCAGACTCTGATGAAGATGTATAATTTTGAGCCAATGACTTTTCACTGCCCTGGCAGGAGAGGTAGAGATTGGGATGTTTCTAGAGGTTTCTTCAGTGGATGAGCATGGGGTGATATTTAACTTTGAAAACTTAAATTAGGGCAGGAAAACATTGGGCTTTTTTCCTCTGACTTATAAGATAATGCCCAAAAGAGGCTGGACAATAAACATATTTAATACAGAGAGGTACTCAGGAAGCCTGCTATTGGAGGCAATATCAATATCACAAATGGGTACACAGACAGAATTTGCCAGGACATTCCCAGACAGGAGAGTAATTTCAGGGGTTCTGAGATTTATTTTTTGTTTATTTTTAGGGTCTGTTTGTTCAAAGAGTCAATGAGGGTTTAATTGAGTGGCAGCTTGGGAGAATAAAAGTCCTTTAGTAAAATTATTAACATTACTTTAATTAATGTTCAATAATTAATGTTTCTTTAATGTTACAGGAGAGAAAAGACATTTACTGCTCATGCCCTGACTATGAATTAACCACTTTTGCTGGAACTTTAAAGAAATGTTCACACTCTCATTAAGATGTAGGTTTGAAGCTGCTGAGCTGCTGTGAACAAACTCATCTGGAAGTGGGAAAAATGAATCAGTACCACCAGATTTGCACTGATCTTGCTCTTCTTTTTTCTTCTCATACCTGATCAATTTACTAAGTTCCCACCCCACAGCCAAAGAAAATTCCTCTTTGAATAGGTGCTATGTGATTTATAATAACTGAAAGCAGATTGTGCTATGCACTGAAGCCAGGAATTTTATATTATGTAACCATTAAATAGGAAGTTTAGCATTTAACATTTCAGTTTGTATATATTTGTATCTACAAAGAACCTTAATATATATTATTTTAAATTCTGAGGAGAGCACTATCTACTATGGAACAAAATTTGGTGTCTCTGGAAAATAAAATCATAGAAATAGACTAAAAGTCAACTGAATTTTATTTAATTAGCATGTTGCTAAAGTTTTAGGTGGCAGATATCACTTGGAATAGATCCTGTTCTCCAGACCCACAATCAAAATAATCAATTAGACATATTCACTTCAATGCTTTCTCAAGTTGCAGAAAATGGTAATACTGTCTCATCTGCAACATGCACCTCTCAACTTTTATGCATTAAAGATGAAAATTAACAAGGAAATATTTTTGGTATCCCCCGCTATTTGAGCCTGCTCCAGGGAGCCGGCTGCATCCAGCATTTTCACACAGAGGCAGACATGACAGTCAGATGGCTCCACAGGAGCTGCTGCTCAGTTTTGGGTGCAGTTCTGGACGCACTCAGGCTGTGATTTTTTTGCACAACAGCACTGTCCTTTATCACCTATATAATTCCAACGAGTAAGAGGGCATAATTGGGAGAGGGGCATGCATGCTCAGGATTTTGTGGGACTAGCAGCCATTTCTGTACTATCTCTCTTAAAATGGAGACCAGTCAGGGTTTGCTCCTTCTACAGAGAGACAATTTTCTGCTTGAGATCCTGCAGATTAATTGCCAAGTGTCTCAGCTATCCCAGGAGAGGTGGTGGAAGGTGTATTGATAGTTCCTGCAGATAGCCAGGAGATATGAACAGTTAATGGGATTCAACAAGTCACCTCCCTGATCAGGGAAAAGCTTCTGGTCTTAGCTTAAAAATCAAATTCACCTGTCAGAGAAGCTCTTTGACTTTGCAAGGTTAAGAGTTTCTCTATATACTTAGCATTCCTGGGCTTAACTGCATGATTTCTGCACAAAGTGGGGCACCCTTTAATTTGGTCAAGACTTTTCCCTGTCAGTGAAAAGGCAACCAAGAGCTCTCCTTGGGATAGCCTGTGTTGTCTGCTCCTAGGGAATGAGCTAGGGCTCATTCCCAATCTAGTCCTGGGGATGGCGTTTGTGAAGGGGTGGGAAAATTCCCCATGCTAATGATACATGCTGTAAGAGATGGACATCTTGCAGCCAAAGATGATGTAAGTTCCAACCAAATCCATGTTTCAGGGCTGCCTCGGCCATGTGCAGCGCTGCCCACAGTGCCCTGAAGGACTGCACTCCGAGCCGCGTGCTCCTGCAGTGACGGACGTGCTGCTTCTATTCTTCACCAGGCCCAGGATGTATCAATTAAATGCTGGGAAACAACTGGCTTATAAGAGCTCATTGGTGAGGCTTGTAAAGAGGCATTTTAGCTCTGCTGCCTGTGAAATCTGTGACCCCTTAAGAATTGCAGTAATTTTGTGTAATTCTTCCCTACTAGGTTGTTGAAGTTATTCCCTGCATGTATAAACCAGGCATTAATGCAGACTCCGGCAGATTCTAAAGGCAGAACCATGCCATTTGGGAAGGTTTAAGGAGCACTGGAAACATCTGGGGCTGAAAATCAGTCAAAAAGGTAAGATGCTTATGTTCACAGGTTGTATTTAGCAGTGAAAATCAGTAAAAAGCAAGTGGAAGTATACAGAAGACCGTGGAGTAAGGAGGTATTGAGCATTTGGGTGAAGTGCGTGCAGCTGCTTAGACAAGCCAGTATGGTATTAATTCGGGTGAAAACATAAATATGCTAGAGATTCCTTGTTGATAAAAAATTTTACTTAGAAAAATAAATCCAAGGTCACTGTAAACAACTCATTCAAGTAGATTAAATGCCTTGAGAATGAAGAAATCAGGATTGTTTCTTGAATAACAAGATCTTCTTATCTTAATATTTTTAATAATGCCAGTGAAATTGGGTGTCTGCGGTTGAGAGAGGATTGATAAACACTAGGTTGATTTAGCTGAACGTACAGGGAGAAATGCTGCAAATCAATTCTCCTTAACACATGGTCACATATACCAAATTCTATAGTACTGCCAGCCCAGAAGACTGCCTGTAAGGGTTAGTGAATACTGCACTTATGTCTGTGTGTGGATGGCCAAGGTGTCTGATGAAATCAGAGCTGTTACAAGCTCTCATCTACACATGAAAATGAAGTGAAGTCTTTCCCAGGCTTGCAGAGTTCAGTTCTATGATTTTTTCAAATCATCATAGGTTTGTCAAACAATTATGCCTCATCTGGAAAGGAGGAGTAAAAACATTCACCATCTCACAGTTAAGCTTGTTTACATGAGATTTAATGTTGGCTTTGCAGGCCCAAGGGGCTCAGCTAATCTCTTGGACCATGTAGTGAAACAATCTCCAAGCTGTTAGAAATCCACTCATCAGTGCTCTGCAGCAAAACAAAAGGTACAATTATGTCTTTGCACCTGGGGCGGAGGCACTTAGCTCTGCACTTTGTTTTGTACCACACCAGGCGTGATGGGCTCCCCGTGCCAGGTTCTCCAAATCCTCCAATGAGCTGTTCTCTTCACTTCAAGGCACCTTCCTTGTCTGGTCTCCTGGTCCTTCCCAGCTTCTCTTTCCAGTTCCAAGGCTGTTGTTAGTCCCAGCAGGATGACTCCACATGTTGTGGGCCTCAAACAGTGTGTTTCAATTACTAAAGCTAACAGTTGAATTAGCACATTTCCCAATTATGATGTGCAAAGACATCATGCTGAACAAACCCAAAACTCTGTAAAAGTTTTGCTTTACAGAAACGGCAATGGAAGGGGCAAGACACTCCAAGAGGCAGGAAAGGGGACACGAGATGGAGACTTGCAAGGGAGTTGTGAGGTGGTGGGTCAGGACTGTACAGCTGATCTGGCTTGCCTTGTTCTGTGGCTGGGCTTTGCAAGGTGACATTCATATGTCACCTCTTTTTATCAGCCACTGCAGTGGCTGCTTCTGGAATGCCTGTGTGGGGAGAGGGACAATTTATTTGTCTTCACCTATGTCCTGCATGGAAAATAAATAGATCTTGGCAATTTAAGTCAGAAAGATGCCTTCTTGAAAAAAAAAAAAAAAAAAAAAGCTAGCAGGGAATCAGAGGGAAGGAACAATTTTGTCTGGGCTTAGCCACATCTGTTTAGCAAAGAAATCATATGTAAATATAGCTAATTGCAGAAAGAAGACCCTAATATTTGCCTCATTTGGAGGTGAAGTTCCTTAAAAGGGAGAGAAACAACCGGCGCAAGTCTAGACAAAGCAAACAGGTCTATATTAATGCATCCTTAATACACTCCACCAGCAGACAAGTAAGAGAATTTGTTTTCTTGCTTATATATATATTTTCTATGTATGTGTACATGCAAATATAAACAAAGCTTTACATCTTACCATGCCAGGTTTTCCTAAAACAATTGACTGTTAAGCTCCTACTAAGCTTTTGCTTCTAGCTCCTGCTCTCTTCTCCCTCTGTGAAATATAGATTTGCAATGTCTGACAGGCCCACATTGTCCTTAATAGAATTACTTTCAATCTATGCTGGCATCAATGAGAGGGACATCTTGTCCTTTTCTGTGCCTACTGTCAGCAAAAAAATCATTGTTTCATAGTCGCTACAAAATGTGGATGGAGAATGACTGGGATATTGTTGCAGATATTGGGAATTTCAAAGCAAAAGGTTTTTATTTATGTGAATCTAGTCAAATTAATCTATGAGACAAATAGAACATAAAATATCTTTGCTGATCAAACTTAATTTCATTAGCTAATGAGTCATGTAATTAAAAGCAATGTGTCCATTTTCCTGTCTCACCAGACAGCTCCTGGTAGGTGCTGCTGACAACATCAAATGAAGGCGACTGCTGAGAGCACAAAACTAGAGAGGAACAGAATACTGATGGCCTCACTGCAAACATGATTCTCTGCACTGTGGACATCTATAGATACTTTTTTTTAAGTGTGATCATGCTGGGCACCTTCTATGATGATAACCCTTAATTTAAGAGGCATGCTGTCACAAGATAGCAGAGTGAACAGGAAATTGTTAAGGATATTTTCTCTTTCTAAAACAAGAAGTTTTTTACTGTGGGAAAGATGTAAATTACAATGGGGAAATTGGTCAACTAAGCTACCATGGGGCTAGGTCTGGGGAGAAATTAAAGTTAGTCTCTTTATTACATGCCTTATGAATATGCAACATTTGAGATGCAGCCACTAGAAGGGCAACCTCATGTCTCCAGCATCCACAGCTACCTGGTGCTTATGTCCTTTTTTGGAGGGCTGCCTGCCTATCAGTTTAGCTGCCACAGGATGTGCTGGCCTCCCCAGAGGCTCAATGCCTTCTTGGACAGAGAAAAACAGGTCCCAAGAGCAGCTCCAGGGAAGATTTTGTAAGACAGTCGAACTTCCCATGGATCTTGCAGCTTGCAGTTCCTCCAACCTGCTGCTGCCAGGTCCGTGGAGCAAAAAGTGGAATGTTTGTTTTCCATACCTTTAGCCAACTGAGTCCTAAAGACATATTTTTTTTCACCTTTTCGTGATCTTGCACAGAAGGAGATGACTTGCAAATATGTCCCTCAATGCTAGATTCTAATTCTTTATTTCCACAATGTTCTGCATTGTGTATTTGCCAAGTAATTCCAGGTTGTAATTCATTCAAAACAAAGGGGTTTGTGTGGTGTTTATTCTTTAATGATTGGATTGTGGATTAGAGCAGACTTTTGGCAGAGATCCTTCAAACTTGTTTACATTTCCATCTGTCTCTGCATCTTTTTGAGGTTTTTCAGGTTATTGTGCATGTGCCTTCTTTCATATTCCTAAGAGGAACTGGCATTTTAAAAATAGAAATAAATTAGGTATTTCAGGTTTTGAAATTTTGCACTTAGGTATCTCTTCGAGTTCTACAGGCAGTTTTTTTAGTTGCCTCAGAATTCTGAACACTTTTGTTTCTTCTACAGATAATTTATTATTCCCTCCTTGAGAAAACCAGATTGCTTGTTTCTCAGCCTTTAAATGTTTTGGTATAGCTTTGAGTCGTTGTCTTGCATTAATGCACTGGATCTATATTAGGGACACTAAGAAACATTTCTCTTTCATGTGTTGGCTACAACACTTTGAAAAATAGATCTTAGACTTGGTGTTTCATATTCATCTCCATTTTGCTTTTGAACATGCATGGAAAACTGGCATGGTAATTTAAATTGTTTTGGCAGGGAATTGCTAGTAGCCTTTACTCCTTGAAATGCATTTGGAAATGTTTTATTGTTTGAAAAACCTTAAAGCATCATTACAGTGCCGTAGAGTTATGAAATATATATATTATAATGGAAGCTGTGAGATGTTATTTTCCCTTAGATGCATATCTCTGTGTGTATGGAGGAGGAAGAGGATTGTCAGGCTTTTATTCTGGAAGTTGTCATTCTTTCTGTTGATATGAATTATGTTTATTGAGTGATAAATTTCTCTTTTTTTATTGGTATGAAAACTCTTTTCAAGGTATTTATACTGCCTTGAAGCAACCAGAGTGTTTTAAATGTCACAGTGAGCAATTGAGTTCAATGTATCTGCAATTTGATCACGGAGTACTTTTCAACTGTTTCTTTTGGGCATGATTGAAACCTAATCTCTGATGGGACTAAAAACACGCTGACAAACAAGATGTATTCTACAATTTGAAATTTGGATTTTAGAGATTTTAATGTGTTGAAATAATATGACATTTGTGATCTTAGAAATATGTATAACATCATTTTTACATATTTTATCAGCAACAGTGGCATTCTTTCAAACTACTTGTCTGTGAAAACCAAGCTAGCTCTTCTAGCTTAAGAGGGTAGATCAAATTAGGACATCTCAGAAAGCTAACTGTTCAAATCAGTCTATTTGAATGCTGTTAAGCTGGACAACCAGAAGCAACTCACTTTTTAAAATCTTTGGCGTGTATATACAACATAATATGCACATCACCGTGTTTTGCTCTTTTGTTCTTGCAGGCCAGGTTGGATGGGGCTCTGAGCAATTTGGTCTAGTGGAATGTGTCCCTGCTCATGGCAGACAGGCTGGAATGAGATGACCTTTAAGGTTTCCTCCAACCTGAGTCATTCTGTGATTCTGTGATTGTATATCATAGAATGTAGAGTATGTAAAAAATATATGCAGCATGTACTTCTGTGTTGCAGTGGTATAAACAAGAGATATGCCTATTCAGATATCCTGCTGAAAAAACATCAACTCACTGGTGTCAGCCCTCTTCCATGGCTGCAATGTTATCACTAAAGTATCCTTACGTTTTTAAATGGTCTCAGGGGACACCTCTGCCAGGGTCCCCCTCTGTGCAAGCAGTTGTCAGCAGAAGTGAACTTACCCACTCGTTCCTTGCCTTTGCCTCATTCTAATGCTGCCCATTGGACAGGTGAGGTTGGAAACTAAGGAGCACCAAAGAGTTTGGCTATTTGGATCCAAATAGGGTGTCACCTGCATTAAAAGCTGCAGGAGAAAACACCTCCAAAATACAGAAACTTCCTGCTTTGATTCCAAACACGCTGTTGAAGAAAGACAGGAAACGGCTTGACTAAAGGGTCTGATCTAGAGTAGATTGATTTATTCTCCCGGGTGCATACACATTCCTCTCTATATACAGGAAGAAAATTATAAATGATGATGGGTAATGTTGTCTCCTCTCATGTTAAAGCAATGCCATGTCCCAAATCTCTCAAGACAGCACTACTGTTCATACCATACATCATTCTCATGGCAGCAAATTTAGAAGAAATATCCTTTATGAGAAGAAAAAATAGGACACACTTTTGGATGCACAAGTTCTTTCTCGGTTCTGAAATGGAATCAGAAAAGGATCTCTTGTATGCCTGTTAATAAACTTCTTGGTCTTGATTTTTTTTTTGTTTGTTTGTTTCCTCTAGGAACATGTACTACACAACAAGACATTCAAAGGTGGAAGAGATTGTCCTAACTATAAAACAGACCAAAAAGCAATCAGATACAAAGCAATTATATAGGAAAGATTGGAAAAGATCTCCTTTTCTGTGGCAGTGTAGCTCTGGAGTTGGTCTGTGCTGCATGCAGGACACTAGTGGCCTCTCTTCAGTCTCTGGCTTTGGTCAGAAGAGGAACTCCCTTTTGTAGTTTTTTTGTCTCTTCTCAGCTCTGCTCCCCTTCAGAATCACAGTCTCTCTGGCAGGCTGGTGAGCAGGATGGGCTCTCTGCTCCCCGGAGCCGGTTATGCCCACATGCTCACCCCACTGCCACCTTCCCACCTCCAGGCAGAGCGGCCACAGCCCTTGGGCAACTGGGGAGGTCCCAGCAGGTTTGTCCCACGGTGTGCTGCCTCACCTGGTAGCTTGGGTGGAAGGAGAGGAGAGGATTCCATGCAGCTGGGACTGGCTGCATTTCCCCCCAGTGCAGGCAGAGCCCAGTATGGGGCTGTGTGACACTAATGAAGGGAAGGCACACAGGTGCTCTCCTGTCTTACACACCACATCAGGCTTATCTCTGCACAGCAAACAGGACTTTGTTTAGCAATCCAGGGCTATGAAAATAGCTTTTTGTGTTGAGTCACTTGTGCAAATATGTCATCTGGGTCCAAAATACACAAAATACGTGTATGTACAGTTCCTTTTTTATTGTGCGGTTGCTGTCATTGCTGTTATGAAAGTCCACATTTAGCATTAATTTGGAGTCATTTCCTTGTGCCTTTTGCTTCCGCTCTTCCATGTACTGGTCTGTCTGATCCTTATTAAGAATGAGAAAGATAATCTCTGCATCTTTAATGGGCTACCTTTTATTTTAAATGAAAAATTGTTTTCATAGATGGAATGCTCACTCTCTTTGATGACAGCTCAGTATGCCACAGAGCATCATCTTGCTTTATATCTTTGCTACTCTGTGCTAGGATTTTGACAATAAAATGTTCATTTTTGGAAGTTTTTTAGCTTGTCACTCTCAGAGATGTTTAAAAGAGACTTTTGATTCACAAAGTTTTATATATATTTTAGATGATGAAAAGCCAAAATTTTACTTTTATGTTTTAGCAATAAGTGTGGAGCTCTCTGAACTCCTTTTTTTTAATAGCAAATCTTATTAATTGTAGATGAAGGATTAAAGGAGATTTAAATAGAAGAAGCTAGAATTATTACGTTAGTTATGGCCCTAGCTGCACATTCCTTATCAGTTTTGGTTTTGGTGTTTTTTTAACTTTCTATGCCTGTCCCACAGTATTCTGTTCTCTGACAGCATCCTTTCTGGCCTCTTCACAGGGGTTGTTTCACTGTCTCCTGACCATAGCATCCTGAATGTATCCATCAGGGAAATCATACAGAAAATGAATCTGCAGCTGGTTCCTTGGTTCATTGGTTCATTTGTTAGATAATACAAACCAGGACATGTTTCTATTTAATGCTTTAAAATGTGAATGCAGAATTCTTTGGTTTAAGAAAATAATGTAAAAACATTCCTGTGAAATCACAGATAATCTTTTGTGTATTTAAACAGTTACTGTTTTGAACTATGTATGGTCACTGTTTAAGCAAGCTGATAAATGGAGCTCCAGAGCAAAACTTAACAAAAGAAAAGGGGTATCATGGGAAAAAAAACAACTTTTCCTTTAAATCCACCCTTTTTGCCTTCCTTCCCCAATATGCCACCCTCTTTATTTAGGAAAGTTTTGATATTGGTGTCTTTGTATAGTTTATAATGTATTGAATCATTTTTATATATCACACTTCAGAGCTGTATTACCTGTCCTTCTGACATCCTCCACTAGATAACAAGCAAACAAACAGACTTCTTTAAGGGCATAATATATGTCTTATCTTGTTAAGAGGGGATTTAAGCTGTCATGGAAAAGTGAATGATCACCTGGTTAAGCATTTTGTCTCCATAAATAAATGTGTACATTTTTTGTCTTTGGAAGTCTGTGAATGAATGCTAGCTTGGATTGGTTTTAAGGTTGTGGAAAGGCCTCTAGGGTGAAAAAACCTCTAGTCTGAAAGTACTTGTTAGAGTCTTGAACAGCAGGAGGGAAAAGTTCTAATCGGTGACCATAGAGTAGAGCATGTTTTCATATGCCCCAGAAGTATCACTGTGGAGCAATTGTACAGCAGATTTGATCCAATTTCACATGAATGGAGTGATGGCTGGTGTTTCAGGGAGCAGAACAGGGCTCCTGTAGTGAAAACTACTAACCACTTTGATTATATTTTCATGCGTGGCCTATTTTATAGTTCAATTTTCCTGAAAGGCTTAAAATTTGATTTCTCAGACTCAGGAGGTTAGTTTGGTTAGGGCTTTTCTTTGGAAACTGATGGACGCCTGGCAAGCTTTTATTTTTTTTTTTCTGTATCATGTGTGAACATATGCTACAAATCAACCTTACAAATAAACTATTTTTAAATGTGATAATGAGTTAAAGACCGGTTTTAGCCACCAGTGTTCAATGTGAGTAAGTGAACCGCAAAAGACTGAGGAGCTTGCTATGATGAAGTGCCTGGCTCCAGTCCACTTTGGTCCAGAAAATGTCTTTGTGGTGAGGACGGAAGAGGACAGGATGAGTGTAAGCATGCATGTGCATAATTATCTCCCTGTCCAATGGCCTGGCCATTCTGGGTACCTCCTGCTCTGAATTACAGGCAGGTGTGCCCCTCAGTTAAGTGAGTTGAAGATCTGAACAGGATTTGGCTATAGAAAAGAGAATAAATTCTAAGGCCATGTTTCTGACTATATAAATATTGAAGTTAAAACTGTCATAGATTCATGTTATTCACAGAAGGCATCTTCCTTTCAGCAGGGCCTGTGCTAGCATTTTCTGTGAATTGGATACTATAAGGCGATTATTTTATGAGTTTAATCCCATTCTGAAACAAACTGTCACAAGGGAGCACGATGCAGAAGCTGTCCAGAGACATCAAAAGAGAAAGCTATTTAGCCAGTGTGATTTTTCAAAAGGAAAACAAAACTCTGTCTTGAATCATCAGTACATAATCATGAACAGACACGTTTTCATAACATCTTTGAAACAAATCTGCCATGTGAGATAAAAACATAATATACAATGATGCTGTGGCAAAAGCTACTTCAGAATAAGCTGGATCCAAGAAGCTGAGACAATGTTAAATAACAGTATTAACATATAACATGATATTGCTGAGAGAAAAGAAAAGGAATTAAGAAAGGAAAGGGAGAGAACATGCTGCCAGCAGTGAATTGAAGTGAGATAGAAAATAGGTGAGAATAATATAGGATGAAGTTTCTCACAGATGGTGGGAGTGTGGAGGATGGTGCGTGAATGCTCCAGAGAGGAGCAGGAGCTTCAGAAAAGGGGGAATGGCAGTGCTAACTTAGTGGAAGGAAGGAGAGCACAACAGCAGAAAATAATTTCACGTGCCATTATATGCTTGCTAAAAACTGGCTCTGGTGTAATTTATGGCATGTCTGTGCCAGTCATCTATGAAGATCTGGGTTTTAGTTTTGTATGGGCAGCTGCTCAGGATCTCAATAGTTCTTCCACATGAGGATTGCCTGCTCAAAAAGAACTGCAAATAAGCAAATTTTTTTTCCTAGTATTTTCAGGAAGACAAAATTCCATGGAGAATGTGTTCATTTCAACAAGGTCATAGGTTTACCAGCAGGACTGCTCTGAGACTTATCTGGCAAGAAATTGATTGTTTAGCACAGGTCTTTTTTTTCTGCCCCAGACTCCTCACTTGCTCTCACTTCTTCAACCAGCTGGGACTTCATTACCCACTTCTGTGTTGCTGGGCAGAGTGGCTTACCTTTTCTTGAGTCATAGTTCAGGGCATCTGTTGGGAGAAAAGGGTTAAAAGCAGAAGAATGGCGAGGAGAATGGTAGATTCGCTCCAATGACCCTGCAGCTGGGAATGCCAGGGTCTGCAGAATAACAGTGTGGGAAACCATATGTTATGCTTACTGCTGCTTATGCCCTCTCTGTTTTGAGGAGCAGAATTTGTGTGTAGAGATAACGTAGGTGGTTGCAGAGACTTGGAGGTCCTTTCCCAGACACACTTGAGCTCCTTGTCTTGGGACAGAGATCAAAGCAGAGGTGATCACAGCATGGAGGTAAACTGTGTCTGTGTGTGCCTTTGACAAATTGGTGCCAAGAGCAGCCCTGCCAGCCACAGGACTGGACTGAGCCTGATGGTGCCTCTGTCCCCATTGCCTGTGTCTCTGCAGCCTGGCACTCCTCCCAGCCAGAGAGGTAATGAAGTACATTTACTCTTTGCATTGCAGCTGTGGAGTTTTGGTCACCCTCACTCACCTGCATGTGCTGATTCATGCAGCACCCAATGTATTAGTTCAGCTCTGGTTTAACAGGACAGCCCACATGTTTCTTTCTGCCAGCCTACAGTAGAGCAGGGCAGAAGGACCTGACACAGAAACCTGTGCAGGAGCAGCCTGCCTGTGGCAGTTCCTCAGTGCCAACTACCCTGCCAGCATGGGAGCTCCCCCCTACTCAAGTGGACATAAATAAACTAGACCTCTGTTTAAGTGACTTGATTAAAGTTTGCTTGGGAATCAGTACATGAAATCAAAAGTGGCTTTTGGATGATACATCTTGCCATCAAGACCAAAGAAAATCTAATTTGTTCTTACTTTGAGGAATTGCTTCCGTTTTTCTCCACTTCTCTCTTCTCAAGGATCTTTGAGATGTATGATCTCAATGAATATACAACACAGACACTGTAAGAGTAACTGTCAGCAGAGATGGCTGTCCTTCCCAAGAAAGTTTCCAGGAATTCTTGATAGGATAGAGTGAAGTAGACTACTACAATGCAAGGAGACGTGACACAATGAGACAAAGAAAAGACAATTCAGAGGCAGCAAGACAAAGAAAAAATCAATTAAAAGGGAGAGATTAACCAAAAAAGGAGGAGGCCTCATAACCAGTTTTCTTCGTGCAAAGAAATATCTCACAGAAGAGAATTAAAATATGTTAATACCTCTGCATAGTGCTCCAGGGATGCTGGGTAATTGTGACTGGGAGGCTGGGAGAGAGGGTGATCGCTCTATTAGAATGTGGCCCACACTGTGAGAAAATAATAATAAATGGATTGCTGCTTCTTCAACTCTTAATTTAATTTAATTGCATTTAATTAATATGATTTTTTAATTAAGAAGCAAAATCTAATGTATGATAATAACTCTGCTCTTCAGGAGAGCCTGTGAAAATTGTGCATCTTATTTGTAGATGGTACCAAAAGCTGCTTAGTCTGGGGGATAGATGCCATATATTTCAAGGATACAGAGTTCAAACTTTATGCAGTTTGCATTTTCATTAAAATTTCTCTAAACTTTTTTTTTAAGTGATACAGAAATCATCATTGACATTTTTTGTTTTTCAAAGCAGAAATTGATATATAAGTTTTCTTTTTTTTATTAATGTATTTCTCATGTACGTGAGAGTAATTAATTGAGAGGTAAAGTAACTGTTCATCAGCTAGTGACTATCTTCATGAAATTTTGGTAATTTATTTGTTTATTTCCATATTTAGGTTTAATACATAAATTATTCTTTAAAACACCCAGAAAACCTAAAATCTGATTAGGTATTGTGGTTTTTTTAATCTTCTCATTTATAAAGTCCACAACTCCACATTTGTATAAAGAAATACATAGGCGGCTTCCATGAGGTGCCAAATACCTAAACTAAAATGCCGGAATGCTAAATAAATAGCTTCACTTCATATGCTGTAACAGTATGGACTGCCTACTTCCACTAACAGTGCAAATCATCTATGATACTTGTCTTCTTTCCTTCAACAGAGTGAATGATGCACCTTCAGAACGCTAATAAAGTCTGTAAGATGTGTTCTGCACTTGCTGCATTTGCTGGCACCAAAGTGTCAATTTCCATTGCCAAGGGGCAAATGCCACATCCGCATTTGAGAAAGTCTTTCCTGACTATGTAGAAGAACATCCTGGTGGGGCATTCTGGCCTATAGCACCCACAACACACTTTAGGTTCCAGTTCCACATATCCCAGTTACCTGAAGACAAAAGATCTGTATAGAGCTGAAATATGTTTTCTCCAGGTGGCAAGGGTGTTACTAAAATGTTGGAAGAATAATAATAACTAAGTACTCAGTGCTGAGACAATTTTCATATGCTATCCCTAACTTATTTTTATTGTTGATATTTAAGAATGCAACTTTCAGGATTGATTTTGATTCCATTTGTCATGCTGCTGTTTTTCAAGGTCTCTTTTTCCTATACTGATGTATTATTCTTTACTTTGAAAAGCAATTTCAAGTCCTTGAGGCTCATAAGGGATTTGAATCCTTTGCTGACTAAGGATGTGATTTAAATAAATGCTCATCATTAAGCAGGTACGTAAAAGCTGTGTTACACGGGAACCTCAATAAGCTCTAAGTGGAATTTGGTGCTATAAAAGCACAAAGATATTTTGCACAAAAGGCCATTCTTGGAAAGGTTTCACATGAAGAAGAAGAAACAAATAAGTGCAGGCAACTGAACTTTGAGCTGGTCTTTCACAATCCTCTGTCTGTCCTTTTATTCTTTGTATACTGAAAAGTGACTCAATTACCATGATATTGAACTGTGAGCAAAAAATGGCTAAACACATCTTGTGCTCTCTGGATGTGGCAGACCAGCAATGTAGGTGCCTTCAGAGCACAGGTATGTCTGAGGATCTGCACTGCCAGGGTGACCTTTGGCCTCTTGTTACCCCTTCAAGTTAGAATTATATTCTCTGGATAAATGCAGCAATGTTTTGTGGTTTGTGCTGCTTCACCCCCACCCCTGCCATTGTTTTTTGTTGTTGTCTCAGTGGCTTTCCAGAGCTGTCAGCAGCAATTTTGGCTAGTCTGTGAGGAGAGCACCTGCCTGGCACCAGGTGAAGCAAACTGCAACAAAATGTTCTTCTCAACAGCTTTGCTGAAGAATTCCTCTTCCTGTTCTAAACAGAGGCAGGAGAGGCTGGGATGCCAAACAAAGGAGCCAGCCACATCTTGTGCACTGTTTTTCTCCCTCATGTTAGAAAACTGTTTTCACAGAGCCATAGAATAGTTTGGGTTGACAGGGACCTTTAAAGGTCAGGTAGTCTAACTGTCCCACAATGAACAGGGACATCTTCAACTCTATCAGGATGCCCCTTTCTTTTCTGCCTGCAAGATTCATAAAGCCAGAGAATAGGCAAGGGAGTCCCTCAGTTGCAGGCTCTCTGGTTCTTCCCCTTCTGCCCCACTGAGCAACTGCTCAGTGAATTGGCTCCTCAGTGATGCCAGTAAAGCATGTGCTCATCCCTCCACTCTGTAGTGGCATAGGGAGCTGCTCAGCTGCTCCTTCCTCTCTGCCTTCATGTCTTGGGTCTGCTCTGCTCAAGCTGCCCTCATGTTCTCCTGTGCCCTGTGTTAAATCTGTGTGCTCCCCACAGTGCTCAGGAAAGCCAGGGTTGCAATTTCATGTTGGTTTCTTTCAGCTTCTTGCTCTGTCTTAAAATCTCTTGATGCTGCTGTGACCAGCAGTTGAAGGAGACTGTGGGAGAGGCATTGTCTGTGTGATTTGTATCTAATCATAAACCCATCTGTTTCCCAATACTTTAAATGCATCCCAATGGTTCTCTAGGCTAATAGTATCTTGACCCTGGGCTTCTTCAGAAGCAAGGTTTCCGTGATGCTGTCTTTTTGCTTCTGTGTCTAAGACTTGGGAACTTCTTGGTCAGTGTCAATCACATCTGCCATGGAGGCAAAGAGGTCAGACAACACATTCACAGATAGATTCACACTTTCCTGCCTATGTGTGGTACAGCTTGACCTGTGATCTTTGTACGGAGACAGGATTCCACCTTTTCTCCCTCTGTATAGATTTAATTTCCAAGCCCAGATATTAGACACAATTGCATCAGAGATCATGAAGAACTTCTGTTTTCCACACTGCAGATGGGAAAAAAAAGATCTTAAAATCCTTCAAGTTTCATGCAAAAAGAAGGAGAAGGAGAGGACCAAGATTTCTGGAGGGGCATCTGTGACCTCCCCAGCTGCATACAAAGCTTTGCTTGCAGCTTGCACTTTTTTAGCCACAAAGCAGACCCAGCAGAAGACACAAATATGTCGGAAAATCAAGTTCATTAATTCTGCTGTTCATAGATATTTGTTTGAAACAATAAAAGCACAACAATGTTTCCTTCCTCCTTTCTTCCAACTCATAAATTTTTACCTTTGTGCTATGCTAGCCCTGAGCCTCAGCCAGTGCAATATTTTGTTAGAGACTATAACTGTTTTAGAGGCTGAAAGTCAAAAGCTCTTGAGATTTAACCTCAAGCAATGTTTTGTAAGGAAAAGGGAGACTCTCGAAGGGGTTAAATGAACACCAGAATTAGATATCAGAAGTTGAATTTGCTGAATTATTATGTAAAAAAAAGTTTTCTCTCAAGGCTTATAAAATAGCATTTGGAGTATTAAAACATCTCTTGCTTTTTGAATAAGTAGGTGCTGAAAAATGCATTTAAAAAGCAATGATTCAAAATAATTCTGAAACACATAATCTATAAAATATGTGGTTTATATGAAATGTATTACTACATAAAGTTTTCTTACCTAGAGCTTGAGCTTACAAAAGTAGTCAGAAACAAGCCCAAGGTGGGCTGAGGGTATTTCAGGATAAATTTGACTTTGTACCTTGCCAGGAAGTTGCTAGGCAGCTCTCTTTGCTGAGCAAGTTACAAGTATTTGCATTATAAGTTGAGCACCCAGACAAATCTTGTGAGCAGTGAGAAAGTAATTAGTTTCGTCTGTGAAGTCAGATGTGCAGAACAGAGAGCATAGGCCCATAGCATGAAGGCTGAGGATGCTTCCTTGATGCTCCTCATACTTGCAGGGTAGCTGTTGCACGAGGACCGTGTTCCTGGAAGAAACAGGTCTTGTGAGCAGGTTCACTTCTCTTCCAGCATGGCCAGGAAAACAACCTGTCTGGGCTCTTCATCCCCATCTGTGTGTGGGGACAGAGGTGCTGGAACACTCTGTGTTGGTACATCTGGAGGTCAACAAGGGAACAAACTTCCATTTCATTAACAGCAAAAGTAGTTGCACAGGCAGGGAAACACAAACACAGAGGAAGAAATTACATTTATTTAAGTTCAAATAAAGTTTATGGATTCATTTACTGTTGTGACCTTGACTTTGTGAAATTACTATTCTTTTAATTTACAGTTCATACCTGCATAAAAAGAGTGCTCATAAAGACCTGCATATCTACAGTCATTTTCACATGCTAGATATGGACAGGTATAGAGATACTGTCAATGTAACAAGCAAAAAAGTGCTGGTAATGAATAAGATCCCCTTAGGGTAGAAAATGAGAAAAGGTGTTTAAAGACTGAGAGAATAAACATGGAAAATGATTTACAATTTCTTTGGGGTAAGTTAAGGATGAATGTGATAAGAAAAGGGGAGGGAGGGAGGGAGGGAGGGAGGGAGGGAGGAAGGAAGGAAGGAAGGAAGGAAGGAAGGAAGGAAGGAAGGAAGGAAGGAAGGAAGGAAGGAAGGAAGGAAGGAAGGAAGGAAGGAAGGAAGGAAGGAAGGAAGGAAGGAAGGAAGGAAGGAAGGAAGGAAGGAAGGAAGGAAGGAAGGAAGGAAGGAAGGAAGGAAGGAAGGAAGGAAGGAAGGAAGGAAGGAAGGAAGGAAGGAAGGAAGGAAGGAGTAGAATAAATAATAGTTTGAAGAAGAAGTTATCAAGGAACAAAGAACTTATTTAATTTAAAAATTATTACTTAAAATTTATAATGAAGCATAACCAGATTGCAAGCAAGGAAAGTGTCAAGATCTATCCCTGATGTGCATCAGTACCTGTTATGTATAGGCCACAGGCTAATGATCCCTGGCTCTCAGACATTTTTTACCTTATTTACAGATTCTCAGATCTACCACTCCCCTCCTTTCAGCACTGCTCTGAGCTCCTCAGACATCTGCAGTGACTTTAGTTTCAGTCTACTGGCTTTAAGTCGTTCTTATTCTTGTTTGTATGTGGGGCCAGAAAGACTATATTCTGCAGTCACTTATCATATATGTCCACCTCCCGAAAAACAGAAAACAGGAGAAAATAATATTTATGTATATTTTATGTATACACACACACTCTCAGATATATGTATATGTGTATTTATATACATACATATATATGGCAAAAAGGATATAAAAAAAGCAAAGTCCAGGATTCAAAAGTTAAGCATTCAAAAGTTAGGCAATGTCAGGCTGAATTTCTCAAGGCATCCTTAAATTCGCCTCCTGGTGAATATGCATTATGATACAGCTTTAATTACAAGGTTGCATACTATTACTTTTCCCCAGGACACCTGCTTCAGCAGGGCACAGGATGGATGGTGCTCACTTAATGAGCAGCTATTCAATATGTTCTTTTATCCTCATTGCTTGGTGTTTGGCCTCAGGCCTTATTTACTGCACACTGCTCAGGCTTGATTCTAAAGACAGAATTATTCATTTCCTACTTGACTGTTCTGCAGTTCTCACTCTATCTGAACACATTACAAACTTTAATGAATCTTTACAATACCCTAGAAAGAGCAAGGTCCACTGACCCCTATTTATAGGTAGAGACCTGCAACATTTCCACTTATCCTTGGTTTTAACATTTATTTGAATTGCTTTTTCTTCCCCCCTTTCAAGAGAAACCTTCTTTTACAAGATGTTTTCCACGTCTTATTTTGTGAATGTTGTGGCTGAGAATTTTAAAAAGTAGTGCAATCTGAGATAGCAATCCCAGATGGAAAATTCTGGTGCTTTAGACAGAGCAATAAGCTCTCTGTACAGAGCAACAGCACTCTCTCTAGATGGGAAAAGAGTGGCAGATGCCACTTCAGTTACAGAAGCTGCAACTTTTAAAAAAAGGCTCAAACCTTCCCTGAGCAGCCCTTCCCTGGGCTTCACCACAGCTTTGTCCAGCTCCTCCAGCTGAGGAGCTGGTCAGTGTCTTAATGGCTTCTTCCCTAATTAAATAATGAACAGATTTGTTTACAAAATCTAAACCTTATAAAATATGTTTATTTTAAACCCTGGACTGCGCATATCTGTTACTAGTTAGGAGCAGTTTAAGTCGCCTTTTTCTAGAAAGAAAAGAAAAATGGGCACAAAAAATGAGCCTTCCCTCTCCTTGCTTAACCTCATCTGTTTACCACATAAAAGCAGGGAGCTAAAATAAAAACCTGGTGATAGGTTATCCTGGGCCAGTGAAATCCAATATCCAATATCCTTCGGTGAATTTTTTGGCTTAACAAGGTGGCAGTTTGCAGGTGCTTCAGATAGATTAACTTCTCTAGGAATCACTGTGACAAAGTGGTAGAAAAGATAGCAGAAAAAATCACTTTGCTGTGAAGCTGGATGATGATTAAGACATTGACAAATTACTTAAGCATTGATTTGGTTTTTGTAACTTTTTTACATATGGATATAAAAAAAAACCCAGCTGGGTAAGGTTGGGTTTTGGTTTGGTTTTTTTTTTCTGTTAGTTTCTATAACTGAATAAATTCAGCGCCCAAAGTGAGATTAACTGAAGAATTACTGGCATGAAAGATGGGAACCTTTGAACATCCTGAACCAGGTAACCACCTTTTTTAAGAAGTAAAAGTTCATGGCATGAGGTTCAAAGCCTGTATAAGAATATATTCTTTTTCTGGACTATATGAATCTGCCTATATCTGATGCTGCTGTTTTGAGTTCAGATGAGAACCCTGATACTGTCAGGTTTAGCATGCGGACACATGAGTTTGGAAAGCAAGATCTGTTTGAAAGTCATGAAAGAAATCCTGGAGAGAGGACCCCAAACCAGCCCTACTCTCTGTAGCCTTTGTGTAAAGACTTTGTAGTTGCTTTGGTTTTCCAGTGGAAGAATTCTTCACTTCTCTTTTGGCACTGAGGATACAGTGACATTTTTTTAGCTTTAGCAACTAATGAACAGTGTCTTCTGAAATGCCATAAGATCAAGAGGAGAACTTTGGGTGAACTACATTAATCAGGACTGTATTGTTTTTCCCTTTTCCAGTTCATGGCATATTCTCATTTATTTCACAGTTTACAGTGCAAGATAAATGGGCAAAACACAATTGCAGAATTTTCTTTTTTCTCTTTACTTATATTTGTTGTGTGTACATTCTCCTTCTATATACCCTGCTCCTAAGCTCAAAGAGAAATTAAATATTTCCTGAGGGACTGATGGGAGAAGGAAAATTTGTTTTCCTTTGAACAAATATACATACAAAAACCATTATTATCTAAATATTTCTTAGACTTAATAATTTCAATTAAAAATTAGCTGTAGGATAAACATAATTTGATTTTCAGATGGTTCAAACTTCCAGTTGGAACAAGAATTTTAGATGAGCTCCATCTCCTTCTGTTGTGCCCCATTCTATACAAATTTTCCTTTTGACCATCTGCTGAAATGCTTTTCAGAATGGTGGCCCATATATTTTTGGCTTCTGTTTTTCAGTTTTTCTTTATTTTCTGCTTGGAATATTAACAGAATGTTTTTAAATTATGGGTTATGTAACCTGCTTAGAAAATAACATCCATTTGAATAGTAATATAATTTGAACTGCTTCTGCACTGTTAATTATATTATAGAGAATCACTGTGGTGAAGAAAAAGGATTTTGCTTCATAAGACTTCCTGGCATTTCATTGTCCTTCACCATCAAATATGTTCACACCCAGTTAGTTCAGCTAGCAAAGAAATGGCAAAATAAAGGGATAGTGATTGACAGGAACATGGAAATTAAAAAGCAACTTCATTGCACAGGTACTTCACTGTTCTGCTCTTCCCTTGATAAGCCTTAACAAGTAAGTGCCTCCAAAAGCCATGGGTTATTCTTAACATTGATCACCTTCCTCTGCTTCTATCATTATTTAAATCTGTAAGATATTTGTCCCAGACTTTGCCATGAGAATTGCAGAAACTCCATTTGCAAGGAGCTCAATCTATTCACTGTAATTAATACAGCTCTGATACCGGATATGACTGGTTTTTATTTGAAAAGGGGACTATATTAATCTGTCACAATACTTTTTTTTTTTTTCACCTAAGCAACAAGAAAAAGGCAGACTCTGAGAAGGAAAGGGAAAAGTTCTTGTCCTTGTACTTGCCCTCTGGGGTTGCTCCAAATAAAAAGATTCAGAAAGTACTCTGAAAAATCCAGTAAGTTCAACATCAATTATCTTCCTGTGGTGTTTTCCCCATCCTGTTCACTGGTGGTACATAATATGGTGCCAGAAAGTCATCAGTCTGGCAGCTGGGGTGGTTTTGTTTTGTTTTGTTCTGCTTTGCCTTGCCGTTCTAACACTCATCCAGTAAATATTTGCTGGGCCATTTGTACCATCTGCCATGCAAATGTTAGTCCAAGGAAGAATGGCAGACAGGGTGAAATATCCATGGTAAAGCTCCATTTAAAGTGGAACTGCTGGCACCAGCAGCAAGAAACTGTGTGAACAAGGAAGTTAAGCAAGAAATTCAGAGCAGAAAAGGAGAGAGCCTCTGCAGCTTCTCTAAAGAATCATCTGTTTCCCTGCACCTCTGACCAAAAGTGGGGATCACACATTTCACATCCTTCTCTTTCCTCAAGATGCAGTGAATGTGGGAAACTAAGGACCTGCATTTGAGTAGCTTGGCACTAGCAGAAGACAAACTGTTTTGGCTCAATTAGAAAACAGAGACTTTGCCCAACATCTGCAGCTAAAGATACAAATTTGTGTAGCTCAAAACCACTTTGGTTTCTGTCTGCTGCTTCTGTGTGCTCAGAGGCTGCTGTCTGACTCAGAAGCTGGAGGAGGCGTGATTTAGAGCCAAGTTGGGATCATCTTGGCATTTGAGAGTATTGTTTCAAACAAAACACCATGAGATGCACTAATGTAATGAAAGGCCCATGTTGACTCAGGCCAAAGAGGAGAACTTGTGATATTCTTATAAGTACCTGGATTTTGATCCCCTCCTCTATTGTGTGAGTCAGCTCCTCATTTAATGCAAGACAAACTCATTATGTTTCTGCATACTTTTCCTTTTAATGAAACCTGCTTCCTTTTGTGTTTCTTTGTTACTCACTGGATCGTTTCAGGTGAACACTCTCAAAAAAGTTTTAAAAAAACAGACAAGCAAGTACACCTTCCTTTTGTTTGACCTGCGAGGCAGAGAAAGGCAAAAGGACCATGGTATCGATTTTCAGATGACACATACTTCACCACAGGTCAAGTCAGTGTACAGAAAAATGCATGGATCTGTGTAACACAAAAGGAAACAATAAAAGGTGATTTCCTGGGCATCAACCACTCACTGCTAGTGTTGCTGCAGCCATACAAAACCCTGTGTAGTCCTGTTGCTTGACCTTCAATCACTGTAACAATGATGCATGGTTAGAAAAGCACCAAATTTCACTTTGTTCCATTGTAACATTCTCCACTGGCATTTGTGATAGGAATGATTGCTGTCAGAGAAAATGAGTTGTCAGGATGCTTGGACAAAGCATCACAGATATCCGCAGTGCTAGGAAATCACATAAACAAACCAACAATGTCATGACCAGTGTACATTAATGGAAGAATGATTGTTTCAACAGGGTGAAATAAAAACAACCCTCAAAACAGAAAGTGTCTTTCTCCTTTGACAAAAGGATGAAATGATCAGCAGTGTTGTTCGTATTAGCAATTCCTGATCATGTATTTCCAGCTAATATCTCATGCATTTTTGCTATTTCTGGTCATTTTTCTTCACTTTGTTAAAACCAGAAGGTTTCCTTTTTGCAACATGCGAAGTACCAGCCTTCTAGCTCAGCTCAAGTCTGATGAGGGTTCACAGATGAAGGGACACCAGTGAGCTCTTTTGATGTTTTAATAGAAAGTAAAACCAAAACCAACTAATCCTTCCTATTGGAAAATAATATAGCAAATCTGAGTTTGGAAAGCCAGGGCTAAATGACCTTTTTTGCTTCTATTGTATAAACAATGAAATAGTTTTCCATATGCTTGATTGCATTGGGTTGATAATTCTCATTTTGTATGCACATGACAGTGAGAGAGAGGTTTAATTTTTTATTTCCCATCCATTGTCTCAGTGAATTTACTGATTCCCTCAAATCTGAAAAATACAAATTATACTGTCGGAAGGGAAATCAGGATGGCATTTCTTGCTTCCAGACTTCCTTTGCTGCCATGTAGGTTATGCTTGCCTGCATTGGAATGGAGAGTGCTGTGTGCTGTATCAGTGACAGAGTTACTGTTGTGGGTTTGCAAAAAGACAGTGATGTGAATGAATCTGAAACTGTCATCTTTTTATTGTTTTGTGGGACAAAAGGTAATTTTTAAGTCAGTCCCATGTGTCACTCATGTGTTCAGCATTCACTGCAGCAGCATCCATTTGCCACCTTCACCCAGCCCTGAGGACTGGGAAGCCCAACCCTGGCAAATGGAAAGCATACATTAAAAATAATGAACACTTATTTTTCAGCATTCCAGAGCAATTTTTTCACTGATATATATGTGTAGGCTTATTTATTTCAATTGAATTTTGTTTCTGCCGTTTGACCTTCATAATAGATATAGCAGCTATCATCTATTAATTGATTCATTATAGAAGTATTGATTAATCACAGGCATGGCAGAAGGTCATTGCCCAGCTGATTCCAATTTTAATTCCAAATGATGCTTTTCACTATCTTGATTTAGTAAGCTCCCGCTATATTCTTTTTTGCCTTGCTACAAGAGGGATGCATCTTCCTTTCATTTCAAGCTGATTGACAGTCACTTTCAGGCAGGAGATAGCAGCTGCAGCAAACTCACATTTTTGTCTTCCTTGTTTGCCCCAAGTGAGATGAAACTATATAAAGGGAGTGTATTCTCCGAGATCACTTGAGCTAAGACTTGAGGCACTTGGTTTTCTTATGTGCCACAGGACTGCCAACCCTGGCTTTTTCATAGACAAAATTTAGCATGCTTTTCTGAAAGGAATTTAAGTTTTGGAAAAATGAAACATATTTCTGAAAGTACTTGTGTAATGACCAGACGTAGCAAAATAGCTTTTATAAAGGCCATATTGCCATGTTATAATTTGTAGTGTCACTGCAACTGGGACACTATAGATGTATGCAGTGCTTAAAAGGGCCTGCATAATTTAGTGGCTCACATATATTTTATTTCTCAGAGCAATTGCCTGTTGCCTGGGGGAGAGGAGAAATTTACTATATTAAGCAATAAATATAATGTGTAATTGTGTTTAAATGTAAACTCATATTTTCATGTATTTTTTTAAACTGGTCAACCTGAAGGTAGTAGTTAATTACAAATAATGGCTGGACATCAGGAGTGACTTTATCAAATTCTAAGGCATGTCTTGACATACACAATCTGTTGATTTGCAGTGCCTGCACATGCCAGTTTTTAATTTCCTCACTCTTTTCAAATATATAAGTTGGGCATGAGATGAACAACACTTTATGTCAATTCCAGAACCCCACAAGGTGACGAAGTATCAGAGCATTCAGCCATGTCAAAGAGAGATGTATGTCAGAAAAGACAGTGTTATGAGGGTCAGGTAGGGTATTTGGCACTGGCTCTGTGCCTGTGCCACTTCTGCATGCTTGCTTTGCCTTTCAGATAGATGGACCTTAACACAGATTTGTTTAGGACAGACTCCAACATTTATATTCTCCAGTTATGTTCTCACTTTCTGCAGTTGTCATCTTGGGGCTTGAGAAAAGTCACTACCATTACTCACAAAGGGAGTAGCCGAGAGTGTGGCAAGGTTTCCCCTGTTCCGAGAGTACCTACTATCCATCATCATCACATCATGGAGTTTCTAGAGGTGTGCATGCTTGCCTTCTCTGGTTGGGCCATGTGGCAAAGCAGACTCTTGCCAACAGTGCAGAACTTTGGCTGAGTGCCAGTCCTGGACCTTTCCAAGAGCTGTGCTTTCAATGTTGAAGGCAGAAAGAGAAAATGGTAAGAATTCTGGCTCAGTTCCTCTGGCGGGGCAAACTCAGCGTCTGGGACTGATATGCCAGAACAGGATGGGGTTTTCCAAATGGCATGCCAGTGCAAGGGAGGGGGTAATTTGTGCTATGTCTTCATGAAGTAAGTTTACTGAATTAGGTTAAACAGTGTATTTCTCAGACTATTATGTTTCCTGATACTAATCAAGTATAATTAATCTGTATATAAATGTTATAATTATGATGGAATATAAAGATATGTGAATTGCAACTAGCTTAATTTTTTTCTGAAAAATCTCTTGAGAAGTAAGTTCCTTTTCTAGTGGTTGGTTTGGTTTTTTTCTTGAAAGTCAATTTTCATTCATGCCTCAGAAGATGGCAGAAGGTGACTAGAGTGATTTCTGGCATTTTTTTCTATATTTAATATTTTTGCCTTGATTAAATCTAGTCAGTGGGCAAGCTACAGCTGACTCAGAGGATGTCTGTATGGAAACAGATACTGTTGCTGGGAGGAAGTGTTCCTGAAGGACAGGAATGGGAGCTTCGTGTAAGTACAACTACTCACATCCTGGTGTGTCTGAAGCTCTGGGCCTCAGTGTGATACATATTGCAACCTGCAAGGCAGATCATTTAGCAGCTGATGGAATTCGTTAGAGTACGACAATGATGGCATTTGTATTGGCATCTGTCTAGCAGCAAATATTTTAGTTTCGTGCTAAGCATGATCAAGCCAAACAGGAATTGATTATAAACTCAAGTCAATATTTTGATGGCAAAAGTAAAGTATTCAGTGAGAAAAAAGTGGCCACTTTTCAGCAAAACTTATTGTAATGTATTATTAATGCAAAGATGATCAGATAAAAACTGTAACTTGGCAAGCTGTCAAAAACCCAGAGTGAATCAAAAATTTATAAAACGCTATTGAGTTAAAACAATCCTATTATAGATCCTAGCAATCATTTTTGCTGAAGCACACTCCTTAGATTATTTTACTGTTGAGACATTAGTATACAAGGATTTAGAGCTTTGAAGATTCTCCCTCTCTCTCTCATTCTGTCTTTTCTTTTTCTATGGCATAAAATTAAAAATGAAATTTACACAGTAAATTATTTAGCTTCAGTTCACATTTGGATAGAATAAGAACAATAGAGTTTAAAATAATGGCAGTACTTTTTCCTTTATGGGATTGTATTTTGCTGACTTACATGAAAAATTACTGCTATTACATTCAAGTAGAATAAATTGCTTTATGAAATCTGTAAACTTAATTTGTGCATGCACTCAAGCACTAGCTGCAGACATGATGCTTTCAGGGAAGAAAATAACCCTGGTGAAATTCTTCTTGGTATATGGATTTTTTTCTGCTTGCAAATGTTTTAAATTTTTATTATTTGTGTCATTCTTAAACATGAGATCCATTTTTCCCAAATTCTGGGCAGTGACACTTGGTGGATACATTCTGAAATCGGTGCCTATAACTGTCCATATCTCTGAGCATCTGTCCTTTTTTGTATGGGGATTTCTGAAGTGCCTACATCACTCTTGCATTTAAGCTTCATTTTTCCTGGAGATAGCTTAAAGCAAGGGATGTCTTGAAATACCAGCTCTTCTAGATTTCATCTTTGTCTCTCTCACTGAGGAGGTGGCAATTTTTGTTCCCTTAAAGTAAGGTCAGTCCCAAAGGTTTGCTAATTTAAAGCAACATAGTTCTGAAATAAGGGTAAAAGTTCCCTTTCTTTCTTGGTGCAGGTATCTCAGAACAGAACGTGAGATTACCAGGTCCTGTCAGTCATAGGTACTGCAATGTAACTGCCATAAATGCAATGAAGGGGTAAGGTGTTATATGTACTTTCCTCTGCTGGATTTTTGTCAGAATTCCAGCTCTTTCAATTTGTATTCATAAATTCTTTTTTTCTAACTGATAAAGTAATAATTGTGTATTACTTACTATAAAAGTAATAATATGCTTTGTAATAATTGACTTTCAGCATAGGAGGAGAGGTGTTCAGAAGGGACCTGGAAGATCTCTCTTTCAAGCAGCATTTCTCCCAGAACTGAGGCACACCATCCCAGGGGAGCTCTGGCAGGCGCAGGTAAGCCTTGTCTGCAGGTGCAGCACATCTCCCAGACAAAACGCAGGAAGCCCCCTTGGCACAATGCTGATACTGAGCTGATGTCCAGCTTCCCCAGCTGGCTAGCAAGCCATCCTCAGCACTTCATCAGCCACAGGCTCCCAGCATCCCACCCCGGCTTAGTGCAGAGGCTGCAGGCTCAGACTGCAAACAGAGCTCACCAGCACTTACCTGCCTCCCACCGTGCAGAATACATTGTGTTCTCATTTTAGCAGTGTGGGGAAAATGAAGACTCTGCGTAGGTATTTAAATAATTGATAATCTTGAACTGAAATAGATTAAACTTTTCTTCATTTACAAGCTCACCTAAAATCTGAATGCCAGAGCAGCTTTAGTCTGCTCAGACATAATGTAATGAAATCACAGTTGATACCATGACCCATGAATTGTTATTTTTAACTTGACATTTCTTTTACGTCACTGCAGATGTTTTAAGCAATAGAAAATAAATGAAATTACTGGGTTCTTTCTTTTCAACTAACAGTCTATTGTCAGGTTTATCATGTTACAATGGTAACAGCAATTGCCTTAAGTGATTTTTAATGGATAATAGTACACATCGAGTTATGATCTTGTCAGATGTGAAAACCAACCAGGGTTAAGTTTCATCAATATTTGAATAGAAAACTGAAGAAGTTCCTGAGGGCTAAAGAAAGCTTTGAGAACAACAGGTTATTAGGAAAAGATAATAACAACAGCAAAACGTATTGCTGCTAATTAAAATTAAATGACCACACTATTCTCAAAAAATTAATGTAAGTGCAGCTGTTTGTGCAAAATATGGATGACTAATTTGTAATTAAAAAGGACAGAAATTTTATAAACACAGTTCCAGTAAATTAATTTACATGTATATGTGTGTGCTTGAGTGTATATATATATGTATATATATATATATATATATACAAACACACATGATCACCTTCATATTCTCCAGTCTGATATTTGTCAGGTGAAAATGTCACACTGCAATTTTACACATACATAAGCAGGGGCAAGTTCTGCTGTTTTGACATACGTAGGATCTAACATGTAACAAGCACTTTAAGATCAATAATATAATATTTTACTGTGATTCAGTCCAAAAAGCCAGTTGCTTCCTGGCTCCCGTTATGCTAGAATCTGACAAACATAAAAAAGAAAATACCCCCGGCTTTCCCAGTTAGACAGAGGAAAGGGGACTGGAAACAGATTGTGCAAACAACGAAATGAGTAGTTGATTTCCACTCATTTCAATGAATCACAATTTTACTCATTTTAACTATGCTAAATAAGGGCAAGAGGGTAAGAGCAGCCACAAAGGAGAAGAGGAAAAGTCATAATGCATGACAGCTTAAGATACCTGAGTTTAGGTGGTTACATGAGTGTCTTCCTCTGCTCTCGATGTCTAAGCTTCTACTGCATTCAGTGGATATTTAGTTGAGACAGGGGAATCAAAAGAGTCATTTAGCTCATATACCAAGTGGTTTATCAGCCAGATTGCTCCCAGAGAAAGTGTTAAGGATAAGGAAAAGAACCCGATCCTGCAATATAAGGGGCCTATTCTTCAAGTAAACCATTTTACAGGGTACTGTAATCACCTTCCTACCTGAATGCATTGCTTTGTAATATTCCATGCTCTTAATTTAAATGAATTCTTAGTTGAGGCAATGTATATGTGAGGTAAAATCTATGGCATGGCTTTGGGATCACAGGGTTTCCGCTCCATCTGTGAGATGAAGGAGATACACCTCAACAAAACAAAACTTCCCCAACCCTTCCACAGCACAGCTGTGAACTTCTGATTTGAGTTTAACTTTTCACATTTATTTTCATATTTGTTATTTGACCTATATTTTGTATTATTCTGACTGCTCACTTGAATGGCACTCCATGCATGTAAAACTTAAACAGTTTTTTTAATTTGGGCTTTCAAAAACACCCTTTGCTCTCAGCATCTGAACTCAGCACCTGTGCTGATTGAGTGAGCAGAAAACAATCTCCTGGAGTAATTTTAAGAGGTTTTCTCCTAATGATGTTGCACCAGTTATCTAATGATGCATGAAAATGACATAAAACTGGAAATGCTCTTACCAAAGTTTCTGTGTAATCACAACATAAAAATGTCAGATCTTTGGGCTTGAACTTTTTGAGTGACACGGTATAGTTCCCTTGTATCACTTGATGCTCAGGTATGAGTCATTTCCCTTCTGCATAGTGGGTGGCTTTAAAGTCATGGTGAGATTGTAGCTGTTGACTTTTTCAGATGCTGTTTGAGGATCAAGAATAAGATTTTTATCAGAGCAGAAGAGTAGTTGCATGGCCAGGGCTGTCTTCTACCATCTGAGGTTAATCTCATTGCGCTCCATTTTCTACCTGTATTGCAGAGAAAGTGAATTTTTCCACAAATGCTGTTTCCACACAAGGATAACACCAGTCATGCCATTATCTCCGAGGTACCTAGAGCTGTGTTGTAGTTTCTCGAATGATCATGCTGGGCTTGCTCTCTCCTTTCCCACTCTGCTCCCATCTGTGCTACTTGGCTGTTATTTGCAGCTCTGGGCTGTAGAGGGAACATGCCATGGGACTTATGAGTAGAGCTTTCAGCTTATTAGCATCCCAGCCAGTAAAGCATTTGATTCCACAGGGGCTTGTCAGTAAACCTCAAGGAAGATCTTTTCTGAATTAAAATCTTTTGGGCTATTAATAATGTTGACCAGCCCATAAAACTATCAGCAATAAGAACTACCAGATGCATCTGAAACCCTGGTACTTTAAAAACCTTAAAAATTCCCCCAATGTGAATGGTGACCCATTATCTCAAATGAACTCATCGCAAATGCAGTGTTCAATGACTACTACCTCAGTGTGATTCACCAGAGTGCTGGAAAATGTGTTTTTTACTTTTGTTAGCTTCAAAAGAACAACTGTAATAATCAATTATCAGCAGGTGGTGCTTTCTTCCATGTTTAAATACATCAGTTGCCAGTTGCTGTCAAGCTCTGCTGGGTGCATCACAAATGGTCACAGCCCCCCAGCGTTTCTATCTCTGGTACTTTGCACAGTGGCAATGATTTCTTACCATTTTTTCACTCTGTGCATTCATGCTGGCCCAATGAAGTCTACTCGTTGCCCAGTCTTTTGCATAACATCATCTGAGGTGTCCTCATGAATCTTTTCAGCCTCTTGGTGCATTTTAATTGGATTCTCTGTTTTCCCCTCTTTCTGCACTTGCTCTTTCTCTAAGTCACCTCTGGGTTTATTTCCATTCTAAAAGTATTTGGTAGTCAAGGGAACTAGTTTCTGTGCAGCCCAGTGTGAGCTTATTATTTCTTTTAAAGAACTCACTGCATTGTCAATCCTAGTTTCTCCATTTTCCAACTCCTGTGTTTTGCAGATCTGGTAACCATTACAGCAGAGAGAGAGAGAGAGAGAGAGAGAGACAGAGAGTGTGTGTGTGTGTGTGTGTGTGTGTGTGTGTGTTTGTTCTTTCAAATATTTTCTTTTGCTTTTGTCATCATTTTATTCCATTCTGCATTTTGTCCTTCTTAGAAATTACTCAGTTTTCTATGTCACATTTGAGGTGTACTTTTACAATTCTAACACTAAGCACGGAAGTCACTGTAGTACAAAAGACAAAGTTTTGTCAAGAATGTCCTTTTATTCACATTATATTATATAAGAGCAACCAGAGTGAGTTGAGAAAAAGATCTATCCAGCCCAGTGTCTTTCTGTGGCAATGGCTGACAGCAGATGCCAAAGGATGAGTTTGAAAAGCTGTTGGCTATCTATGATACTACTAAAATATTCTCCAAGCATTCTACAAGTTGCAGGTCAGTGGTTTCATAAGCCAATACATTCGGGATTTTGGGACAGTTTTACTATTCATTTATTTTGCAAATAATTACCCTAGAAAGAAAAGTATTCTCTTCCTTGGACAGGTTGCTTTTCGGATCACTGTAAGCACTTATGTAAACCCCCATCAATCTGAAGCAAGAAATTCCACAGCTGAAATATAAGCTGTGTGAAAAACAACTTGCTTTAATTTTGTTTTTATGAACATACTACCTCTGAATGACAATTGATGCTTTCTTGTTCTTTTACAGGAACAGAGAGAAAGTCTTTCTGGAATGGTCTAACCCTGCCCTTCACAATTTCATAACCTTCTGTCTCTCTCCGGCATTGCTTTTCAAAGCATCATGTTGTTTTCTGGTTTGATCTGTGTTCTTATCCTTATAGTTCTTTATTCTGGAAATTTGTTTTTTTGATCATAATTCCTTCTTGCTAAGATTTTCAAGGAATTCTCTACTTACCCACTAGAAACCTAGGATCTTGGTCCTAAAGGGTAATATCAGACAAAATTGCCCAACTTTGTATCAGAAGTTTTTCCTCATTGTTTCTTTCTCTACACTGAGTTATGATGCCCAGTCATTCAGATTTAAGAGGTCCTTATACCTTTATGCACAGCTGGTCTACAACTTTCTGACCCTGAACAACCCAGTACTCTCAATAGACTTTGCTATTTCACCACCCACACCTCCACAGCCACTGCTTCACAGCATTTTAAGAATATGTTAAACAGCATGAGTTCTAGCATGGCCCTGTAGGACTCCACTGGTGACCTCCCTCCACTGTGAAAATTGGCCATTTACTCTTACCCTTTATTCCAATTGTTTAATCAGTTTTTTATTCATGCAACAAATTTTATCCTACACCCATTTAGATACTTTAGGAAATTTTGTGGAAGAACTTTGCTGAATGATTTTGGAAATCCATATAGACTGTATCAGACAGATCTCTTTCATCCACATGAATGAAATACGCATTTTTTAAGTGTGAACAATCTGACCTATTTTCCAGTCCCCTACATTGAGATAAAAAGAAGCTGCCCTTGGAGTGCTTATGAATAAGTACTCCATTGACTTGAGAGGGACTCTAGACATACAACCACTGTCTTCAGTGAGCTTTCCTCTAGAGACCACAGGTATCCTGCCTATGTGTACAAAATGTATAAGGAAATATGCCTACAACTTCCTGGCCCACAGATCATTTATGCCATTGAGTCCCACAGTTGCTGCCCCACAGAAGTCACTTCTTCTCTCCTAGACCAGTTTTCTGAAATGGTTCTTGCTCCAAGACCAGTTTTCTGAAATATCTCTTGCTCCAGATTCCATCCATTTGTTCAATTGTTTTGGTCATATGTGTACAGAGAGTCTTCTGCACACTTTTCCGATGCTATGCATAAATTTCCTTTGAATGCTTACCAAAAGGGAGAACTCCAAGTGTCATGGTTTAACCCCATGCTCCACACAGCCACTCACTCCCTACCCCACTCCAGTGAGATGGGGGAAAGAATAGTAAGGGTGTAGCAAAAAATCATGGAATGAGATAAAGACAGGTTAATAGGTCAAATAAAAATGGATGTGCAAGCAAAACATAACAATAAATTATTTTGCCTCTTACCATGGGCAGACGGGTGTTCAGCCATCTCCAGGAAAGTAGAACTCCAACATTTGGGAAGACAGTCATAGAATATTCTGACTTGGAAGGGACTCTCAAAGATCATTGAATCCAGCTCTTAAGTGAGTGGCCCATGCAAGGATCAAACCCACAACCTTGGTGTTATTAGCACCAGGCTCTAACCAACACCATCACTCCTCCTTCCTCCTTCTCCCAAATTTGCATACTGAGCACAGCAGCATATGGTCTTGAATGTCCCTTTAGTCAGTGTGGTCAGCTGTTCCAGCCGTGCCCCACTCCCAAATTCTTTAACACCCCCAGCCTTCTCTGGGCTGTTGCAAGAAGCAGAAAAGCCCTTGGCTCTGTGGAAGAGCTGCTCAGCATTAACTAAAGCATCTCTCTATTATCAACACTGGTTTCAGCACAAATCTAAAACAGCCCCATACCAGCTACTATGAAGAAAATTAAGTCTACCCCAGCCAAAACCACCACAGGAGAACAGGGAAAACTACTAGAGGGATGTTAATAGGGCTTTTAAAGGCTGAATTCACTCTTATCAGCTCACATCCATACACCTGGGCACAGAGGAAGAAGTGAGATCCCAAGACACTTCCTTTATGCCCTCAAGGGCTCCATCTGGCAACTTATCACACAATGCTGTCTGAACACATGCACTTTCCATTACTTAATGTTTATTTTCAAAACTGCGGTGTCTGGTTTTACACTGTATTTTTGGTTTCTTTAGCTTGTGTTTTTCTGTATAGACTAATTGTATTTCAGATTGACCATTTTACACAAATGAAAAGGTACAGATTCCCATGTTCAATGTCTAGCTTAAATATTTCATCTGCTCATAAAAATTGAGAGAAATATTGACATTTTTGTCAGCTATTCTTATTGTAAAGGAGAAATAACCATTTATTTAATTTATCGTATTACTCTAACAACCTACTACAGGCAATTTGACCTTATGAATATGTTTTCTGAAGATGATTGAGAGTTTCTTTATTCAAAGGTTTCAAACACCTGTTAGAAATAACCCAATCACTTTTTCTTTATGTTAAATATATTATTAGAACTCAGATAAATGTATTTTCTCTCTCTGTTTCATCTCAGCATAGTAATCCAAATCTATTGTAACTATTTGGTTGACTGCATTTCTACTGATAAAGAATTAGTGTGGGACAGTTCTCCGTCCTTCTGGTCCACTCTCTTTAGTGTTTTTGTTTTCCTAAGAGTCACTGCTTTCTTATATTCTCTTTTCCTTAATCAGCTGAGTTTAATATGATTAATTTAATATGATTAATTCTGAAGTATTTTCTTCTGTTTCCCAGCTCATATAGTAGCACCTATTTCAAAAGCTTACTGGCAGTTTGTGATTAGAAAATTTGAGTCTGAATGAGCTTAAAGTCTTAAATGTTATTCTTAGGCAACCACTACAGCTGCCTCTCTTGATTTATACTAAATGCCTATAATTCTACAGCTAATTAAATTAAATCTTTGAATGCCCTATCTCTAGACTTAACTATCAGACCACTTTAGAAATATGAATATTTTAGGGGGTTAAAATTAGATGATTTATAGTAATGTATCTGGGGATTTTATTATGCCTCCTTTGAAATACATAACATTATTTAATTCCAGATTAATATGTCTAGCAGCAAGTCCCTCAGTATTTCTGACTTATTCTTCATAAGCCCTTGTTCTATCGTCTGGATACTTTAGCTTTTACCCATGCTTCCAGACCAGACCAGACCCATCAAATGTCACTCGTATTTGACCTCAGCCCTGCTCTCTTTCTTAGTGATATTTATCCCTCTCATGTTTGCATTGAAGTGCTGAGCGTCTCTTCTGCTTTTGAGCCTCAGCTATGGCTGTGGAGACAAGGTCTTCTACTGAGGCATGCCTGGCATTGGGGCCCTCTGTGTTGGAATAGCCATCAGTGCAGGCCACCAGCATCCACCAGGAAGACCCTTCCTTCATCAGGGTTATCCCTGTGGTTACCTATTGAAGTACCTGTCACTTTCTACTGTTTCCCCCACACTAGGGACATGATGCAAAGCGCCACCACATTGCCCCAGCCTAAGAAGGTGGTTCCCCAGAGCAGGAACGACTCCCAATAATGAAAGGGTCACATAGGGATAGATGTGTACAAACACAGCTCATCACATCCAATTTCTGCTTTTTTGACAAAGAAGGCAAAAGCTAGAAGGCACAGAGGCTGATTGGGGCCATGTGTGTCATGGCAGGAGTGGAGTTCTGGAAAGCTGAATTTATTTCTTCTCTGTTCCACAGAGTGGGAGTCAGACCCAGATCTCCCAAACACTCAAGATTGCCTTGGCTGTAAGACTGAATGTCTCCACTGTGGTGATGAACTGCTTTTCAGATGAGTTGCAAAGCAGTTAGCTTGCTCCTCTGCAGTCATTAAAGATCCCAAGATTGCTTTTCATGAGCTTCCAGTAGTGTTACTTAATGGAGTATCCTGGCTGCAGTCCAGTCTGGCTTACTGTAGACCACATCTCTAGACTTCCATCATTTCAGCTGTGCTACATAAATCATCTCACTCAGCACTGCTAATATTGCTTAAGAGTTACAAAGAGTTCCATAGCCACTGTAAAGACATGAAGTGAAGTAATCCTTCTGCATAAATGCTGTGTGCAAGTTATAGTCTGTCTATAGCCCTGAATTTCTTTTCTTTGTTTTCATTATCATTACTGTTATATACTGTTATATATGCTCATAATGGCATGGAATAAGGAACTTTGTGAAATGCCAGTCTTTTGCCCTGGACTTGAAACTGATTATATACACAGGTGTCAAGATCATGTTTCAATAACGTGTATTTTGAAAAGTCTGCATACAGATGGAAAGGGATGAATAATTATCATTGTTTTTCTGACTCTCAGACAGAGTCCTTACAAACTTCTGAGCCCCTCTTGAGAATTTTCTCTTCACTTTCATGTTAAAGCAGCCATAAGGTCTGAATTAAGCTCTCTTTTCTGCTTGATTGTCCTCTCCACACAAGCCATACCAATGTAAATGAAACATTGTAGATGTAATCCTGGTGCATTCATATCCAGCAGTTCTGTTGTGCATTTTCCTAGGTCTGACTGGCCAGTATAATCACAACATAAAGTTCTATATGGTCAATGGCCTTCACTTCTCTGCTACTGGGGCAAGGCTGTGTTTTCAACGCTGCTCTTTCTTAGGGAGATAGTGCGGGAAACAAAACCCAACCCAAGTTGCTGCTTCCTTGCCTGCAACCCACACCAGGCACACCTTAGGCCAGCATCAACCAATTGATTGCAACATGTATTTCAACTCCAGAACTTGTCATACGCTTTGCTTTTGTTTGTAGCTCTGTTTTTAAAGTATATCATGGTCATTTTACAGAATTACTGACTTCATCTGACTGTTTTATGTATTCTGCTCTTAAGCACCAGGAAGATGTTCATCAGCCCGCTTCAGAGGGTTTTGTCCATATTCCATGCAGAGATTTTGCCTTCCTCTGCTTAAAATAGCATTCAGGTTCAGCTTGAGTTTCCTCCATGGATTTCTTTCCCCATTCTATTCTTATGTACTGATTTCAAAGCCAAGATAGTTCTGTTGCAGATATGCAAAAAAATTCTCAAAGCACAAGACCATCAGTAGACTTCAGCTGCTTGCCTTCTCTTCAGTTAAGACTGTAAAGTATGTCAACACCAGCTTTGGCTGGAAAGCCCTGTGTATGGTGAGCTGGTTTAAATGATCTAATCTTATTGCCTTCATTCATCATTCATAATCCATTATACCATTGCTGTATGATATGACTGCAATAACATCTCAGACTTTATTAGAATATTATTTTTTCTCTGATTTATTTCTTTCCTGTGAAAAAAAATTTGAAACTTTTCTGCATAAGAAGTGGGTAGTTATTTTTCTTATTATCATATTCCAAATGTATTTCTTACATTAGCTGGAAGTGAGAATTAATATTTGAGACCTCTCAATAGGTCTTTTAACTTTCTAAAACTCAGACAAAGGTGCCACAGCATTGTCAGTTTTCATTTTTGTTATACATCCTCGAAAAATTTCATAAAAATATCCATTTCTGTCAAATTAAATCCAATATTTGTTACATATACTCACAGAAATGTACTCTAAAAATTGCAATATGTAACCAACTTGAGAAAATTAAATTGATCAATACTACTGCTAGATTATCAAAGCTTGACTTTAAAAAAGTCACTAAAAAGAAAGGCCCAAAAACAAAAATGTAAATTCTGCTTGTCACGTCCCTGTGTTATTGGCAGATGCCCCAGGCAACTCTGCTTTCTCTGTCTCAGATAGTGAAATTATTACCCTAGAGCACAGTGTCTGAAGAGCTCTCAGGGCTCAGAAAAACTCCAGGGCAGCAGACATGTTTAATAGGGTTGTGGGATGACTGGGGCAAGGATTTCCAAATCTTACCACCTGCAGTTCTCTTTTATTGGAAACCCGAATATTGGGTGCATGTTTCAGTTTCAGGATTTTCTCCAAGTGGCTGAAGGGGGTAATGAGCAGTTCAGGGCTGCTGGCACAACCTGCTCTTTCTGTCCTTCTGTGCCATTCGTCCTCTCAGCAGAACAAGCCATGCTAAAAGCCAAGGATGAGCATGGCCCCTTGTGCTTAGTAATGGCAAAGATTTACTCTTAACACTACATTTCTTCCATCCACTCTTTTTCCTCTGTCCTTCCAGAGAAGATGGTTCTGCTTACTTCAATCCATGTCCAGTAATTTGTGATGACACTGGGTGCCACAGTGCGGGGGAGTGAGCGTGACCCTACCGCAGGACTCTGGCTCCTGCCTAGCAACAGCATCCATTGGCCTGCTGGTTGTGTGCTCTCCTTCCCCTTGCTGGAAGAACAAATGCTAATATCCTTCACATGTGACTCCAGAAACTGAATAATAGGAGCTGACCTGACCATAAATGCCAGGATCACAAAGTCTCGGGAGTTTAGTGGCTAGCATAATGCATCATTACGCTAGTGAACCAAACTCCTTGCTTGCTGTTTGCAGCCACATTAAATATGAATAAGAGAACTAAACAAACCACTGAAAAATAGTCTAATTAGATTGTGCAGTGAGATAGGCCCATGGCTTCTAGTGCTTTTAATTCCCTATGAAATAAAAATAAAAGCATATTCTCTTTCCTTCTTTTCTGTGACATTTGTTCCCATACAGAAAGGCTAAAAGCAGCTGGTGTTGTCTTGCTGTTAACAAAGGACTTTCGCCTGTGAGTTTGCCTGCGAATGACTTTTGCAAGGTTAAGCAAAGCATCTGCAGGACTAAAACAAGACTTAAAGCAACAGTGAGTATAATCAAACTTCATTTATGTGCCCACTGATCTCTGCTGCAGAATAATCCCTGCTGTGTGGAGAGGTCCTTTGCTCTCTGGACTAGAAAAGGAGGGGAGTTGGGGGCACAGAAGACACAGCAAGGCACAGCATGCCACCCTGCCACTGTGCCAGCTCCTCCTCTCCATCCAGGCTGAAGACTATGTTCAGCTGTAAGCATGTCCTTTGGGAGTCAGCATTACTACTCACAGGCTGGAAGATAAGTGGGTGCCTGAATGCTATGTAAACCAAGGTCTAATTGGGAGCTCTTGTATCTCTTCCATAAGAAGTATTTCCTTTACCTGTTTTACAAAAGTTTAAAGTGAAACACTCCGTAAGCAGCATTTACAGTCCTTTTCTTTTCAATGCTCCCTCTCACTTGAAGGATCCAGAAAATAACTTTCTTTAGCTCTAGTCATCCACACTTGTCCCTAGAGGAGAAGTACCTCTTAAATTTTTTATGATGTGTAAACAAGTACATTTCCTTTAAAAATGACAGTGTTTTCACAAACAATGCCCCAGTCCCTGGATTTACCTCCAGAGAGGTTTTTCATGGAAAACACCTTCCAGTCACTCTGCTTCTGATTACAGTGGCAGATCTGAAATATGGCTGCTTGCCACGTAGGCCTCCAAGCACTTGTAATATCCCCCTTCTCCCAAATCAAATGCAGTTGAATTTCTTTGCCTCATAGAATCCAGGAGCTTTTTTGGGGGTGAGAAAAAACATGTATTCTGGAAAATGAGCAGCTGAATATTTCCCTCTGGATTTGGGTTGATAAATATTAAAGGATGGCAGCAGTTCTTATTTGCGGAGAAGAAAAGACACTACTCCAATCTCCTGAGCCATATTGGAAAGTTTATTTTATTTAGCAAAGATGAAAATTGCACTGGAGACGTCAACACTTTGATAGCCCTGAAGCATTTTGGCATCCACTGATCACAGGAGCTGAATCAAGAGAGGCTGCCCCATTGCTGTGCTTGCTGCCTGTCCTAACAGGTGTTTTGGGGAACGTTTGCCAAAAAGGCAGAGAATGGCGCATTTCTGATGAGCCAGTGGATGCCATTTGGCCAGAAAAGTAGCTGGATCACAATAGTATGTAAAAACACAAGCAAAACATAACCTTGTGTGAATATCTGAATGCTGTCTTTTTCCTGCAGTCTGCAGCCTCTAAAAGATACTGGAATTAGGCAATGTATTTTAAATTATATCAACAACTGTTTTTTAGAAAAGAACACAGTCTAGGACTTCTCACTCACTAATCACATAATGTGAAATAGTCCATGAACGCCCAAACCAAATCCCTCTTTTGATCTTTAATCAAAATACACAATATTTTGAAATTCTCTAGCAACTGTGTTTCTAAAAATAGACTACTAAGGCTATCAGCACTGAATCGTCAGCTAACCTTTTCAAGTGTTCATAAATGACACAATTGTTCCCATTGTAATTTATGGAATTACATTGAGGAATATCAGGAAACATACCTAAAGGGTCTGACAATAATTTTGTTACTAATATATTCCCCTGGTCTGCCTTTGAACCCTGTCATTCCTTGCCTTGCAGCTGTATTTAATGAGTGGTGAGATTATTCAAATGAGCCCACAGCAGAACATTATTTTCTTAGCTCCTAGATCTTGAGAAGACAACTCCTGCCACAGTCAGTAGGTAAAACCTACATCACAACCTTAGCATTTAATTCAGTGTTATGCTTACGGGTTTGTAAGTACCTCTGTAGCCCATAAATATAATTGTGTTTGGTTGTGATGGAGCTGATCTCTACTTACAGCAGCTGCCGATGAGCCAGCCATAAAACAAAAGAAGAAACAACTCAGCCTGTCATCGATAAGTGAGAAGCCAAATGTGACTGTGCTTATGCCATGGCACACAGGCTTCTGCAAGTATGTTGCAAAGAGAGTTTGCAGGACGCTCAGACAGAACAGATTTGTATATGGGAGATTGCTGCCATCTGTTATTTCCCATTCTTAACCACTGGGTTTTGTCCCTGAGAGAGAAAAAGGAGACAGAAAGAAATTCAATTCTGTCCGAAGATGGATTGCGAGAGACGTTTTCCAGCATGGAACAAAATTAATAAGGTCCAATTTAAAACTGATAAATAGTCAATTCAGTATGGTGGGATTAAGGATTTTTCCTAAGGAATTTACAGAGAGATAAGCATCTCATGAATAAATAAATTCAGCTGCAGCACAGAACATATTTATTGATTCACAAGCCATTTGTTTGAGAGTTTGCCCCTGAGGAGCAGAAGGTACCCTATTATTATTGATAATATAAGAGTTACAGTTATATTCAGAAACGACAAACTGCATTTAAATGATATCTTGGGGTTAGAACAAGAACCCACCAAAGCCAGGAAATTCAAAGTTAAGTCTGACACTATGTCAGACTGCATAGTGTCAGGAAAAATGACAGTCGTGTCTTTGCATATCTTGGCTTCTGTGGTTTGTGTCTCAATTTTAATGGCATAGAAGTGATATCATTTCCTTCTAAATTCATTTTTGTTTTATTTTATCATAAATAAAACAGAGCAGGGCAGGACTGAATATGTAAAGAGGCCACAGCAGCTCTCCTGAGGTAATAACTGTCTGTGAGAGAAAGGACTCTACCACTTGTCTAAAGACCTATCTTCCAAATTGATTATTATTTATTAGGTGCATGTTTGCCTGGTTAAACAATATGCTGATGACTTTCACAGGCAGATACAAGGACAAAATATCTGGCCAAGAAGCTTGTAGATAGGACAAGTAACAGAAAAGCAAGGCGTGCAGGAAGACCTAGCAAATTCGTGTGATTGGGGCTCTGACTGGTGCTGGGACTTGAAGCTTTTTTAAAAGACAAAATATTCTTTTCTTTTTCCATTATCCCTTTTTTCAGCACCTTCTGAAGGAAAACACCTTGAAAATAACATCTGTGTTATGTCACATTGTCCTCTACCTTGAGCTGCAGCTGCTGGCACTCCTATGTCCTGTTTGCTGCTGTATAATGTCAGGGCAGCTGAGCTGGTTTACAGTGACTGTCTTCACTGTCCAGAGAGGATATTCACTCACTTGGTAAGTCTTGGGGTAGATCTTGCAGGAGACCTGCAACGTTTTTGTACTCCCCATCCTTGGAGGAACAGGAGGATCTGTTTGTACACTGGCTAGTGGTGCTGTTAGGTGCAATTTCCTCAAGAGAGGAAAAGGTTTAATTAAAACCACACTTTCATAGGCAGAGGAAAACCCACATTTACCTTTACTGTGTCCTGGGAGGCAATTCATGAAGCTTAAATTATTGTTGGTAGGCATAAACTATGTTTCTAATCCTCTTTATTTTTGTTTTCTGAAGGAGTATCCCAGGTTGCACAAAGCCTTACCCTTCCATATGTCAACTCCTGGCTCCAAATGGGAAACCTAGACCTATTTACATGGTGAATTTGTTGTGTGTTGCAGAGGTCAACACATCTGCTCATCAATGGCAGAATTATATTTACAGATCTATGTGTTCATAGAAATTACACTCCAGGTTAACTTCCAGGCAAGTTGCACACACTTTAGGAAAGAAGTGCACACACTGTAGGAAGGAAAATTCAGGAATATTATGTTACAGGCTGATATAAGAAGTGTTTGATAGGCTGTTTCTCGTGTGTGACAAAACTGACAACCTAGACCCTTTATTTACATGTCTCAGTGTAGTAAAAGACGTAAGATAGAAAAGATGGAAGGTAGGTGCCCAGGTAAGGATCCTCTGTTTCAACATGGGGCTTGATAATTTTATTTCCTTCAAAGGTATCCCAGGAGAGGTTTGTCTTCAAAAATAAATACAATATACATATATAGTTTGCCCACATTGGGCAAATTCACAGGTAGCAACACTTCTGAGCTATTTGTGCTGAAAAAAATTCATCATAGTGATAGATTTTTTTAAGGGTTGAAAAAAAAATCCACAGATGTGATAAATTTCAGATGGACATTATTAGTTTGAACTTGGCTAAGTTCAAACTGATGGAAATTCTCACCAAAGAAAAAAAAAAAACAAACTAGATCAGCTTAGATCTGTTTCACTTGTTTATTGGAAGCAGGGCAGAAGATAATATTCTTTGAGAGCAATTTTAAAAATAATTCCTGTTCTCCTAGATTTGGTCAGCATTTCAGCATGTGTCTAATAACTAAGCTCACAGAGAGGGCCTGCCTTTTTTTTTTATCCCTGATACCCTTACAGTTGTAATCATGCATCTTGTCAGTTGTTATAAAGACAAATGTTCCCCATTGCTGTACTGTCAGCGCATTTCAGTGCAAGCAGAACGGTAGCACAGCACACCTGTTAGATGTGTGGAATATACCATTTGTCTTGTCATAGCAGCAGAATCAGGTATACCCTGAGATGACAGGGTCTTCGGTGCAGGAAAAATCTGGGTCTACTCTTTGCACTGCCGTTGACCATTCTGCTGCCATCTGTGCACTTCCATAAGGCTCTTTTAATAATTTAGGAAATATGGAGCTAGTTTTTCTGGGAAACAGCTACTTATAATATGGAGGAAAAACCCTTGCCTTTTTCTTTGAAACACATCATATAGAGAACGACGGAGCTATATATTCATTATTACATACACATGGTGTGACTTGGAGGCAGAAGTTCATGATCGTGACCTTTCTTCCTTTATTATATCCAGATTTTAAAGAAGCAGATGGAGTTTAGCTTGATTGTTAACATAAATTGCCGTATGGAACAAAACACAGCTGATTATTATATTAACACCAATTTTAATACATTTTATCATGATATTGCAGCTTCAGTTGCCATGCTATTCTGTTCAGTATATTCATTTGAGAAATTTAATGTTGTATGTTACAAATTGAGATCCTATTACAAACATATGGTGTATAAATAGATTTTGCCACCTGGCAACTGTTAAAAATCTGTAAGGGAGAGATTGCCGTAGTGTTAACTCCTCCATGCCAGAAGTCATTTTTCCAATTGCAGACATTTTAAAGAAACAGTGAGAGGTGACGATTCTTGATTTGCTGCTGTGATAAGGGGTTAATCGTGCTAATTGCATTGTAATACCTGCTCAGTTTAAAGTGTTTCCCTGTTGTGATTTTCTTGGGAGTCAAATTGTTTTTAAATTGGTTTGTCACTTGACTGCATTTGGAACTTTGTGATTAGGGTTGTGGAAATGGGGATAATGTTTAAGTTACATAACAGTTCCTTCCATAATCAATCACTGTCTCATTTTAGATCTGCCCAAGAAGGTTCCTGTACACATGAGAATACGCCGATTGAGGTAATGGATGAGCTAAGCTGGCTGCTTGCTGGCTGTGAACATTTGCATTTCTTTCCACCAGTGAGTGCTGTACAGAATATTTGTGGGCTTTCTGCTTTCTAGAGTCACAGCCATGATCTCCATCAGTCATGCTACACCATGAAATGAGCAGATAAAAAAAAATCCCTCTCCTAAATCTTAAAATAGTTTGTTCAGTTGTGTTGCTCTTGTCTGCTCTTACAGATAAAGAAATAAAGCAGCAAACCCTATTTGTTGACCACCCAAGTCAACAGATGAACTTTTCTGAACCATGCCCCAGGCTGTGGCATCTGGCAATCTGCAAGGGTGGAGAGGAGTGCTGTTACTCATGGAAACCTTTTCAGCTCTACTCGCCAAAAAGCCAAAAAGATGCAAGTCATGTCAGCTATTTCTTTGTTCATAGACTGGCAAAGGTACAGGAATGTATATGAGCTAGTAAGAAAGGGGTGAGACTACTAGCAAGAATATCTAATTAATGGATTGAGTTTTAAAGATGTGGCTCCAATGGTAATTGGTGATCTCAGGAAAGGTAGCAGTACCTATGCTCTGTAATGACCTGAGGACCATAAATGCTGAAGATAGATGGGTAGACATGATAGGAATACAGTTACTTCAGCAGTTTTATAGGGGCCAAGTAAAGGGCAAATAATTCCCTGGGGACAAAACTGATAAAAGGCATCAGGGTAGATTGATGGGAAGAACAAGAAATGGGTTAGCTGAAATTTATTGCAGACCTGGGCAGTGTTTGCTGTGGACAGAGTGAAAATATGAAAGAGAATTGAGTGGCAGTAACAGTCAAAGTGGAAGCAGCTAATGGGGAAAGGAGACTGAAAAGGTGATTCAGAAACTGATGGAGAAATATGTGTACTGGTGAACTGGATGTGAACTGGATGCCCAAAATGCAGGGGTGGGGGGCACAGACATGGGGAATCTGCATCTGTGTGGGATGTAGGGGGGGGGGGGCTTCAGGGCCATGTGGGGATGAGCAGTGCAGAAAGGAGCAAGAAGGAAGATGAACAGTGAACAATGTGAGCAGGCTGTGGATATAGTGAGCTGTGGGAGGGACAGAGGCATGAACTGACAGCTATAACATCCTTAGCATGCTGAGGACAAGCGGTAGGAAGTTTTCTCTTAGGTCTTTGTGCAGTTCTGATATGATGGGGCCTTTGGCCATGGCTATAGGGAGCCTAATAAAAAGTCCTTACCTGAGGTTACAGCTGCTGGAACTACAGGGATTATTGGCATCAAAAGAGAAAGCAATAGCAATACAGAGAAGTGAATTCTCTTCTCAGGACATCCTCAATTCTTCACTGCACAGTCAGCCCACTTAAATGAGCTGTGCCAGAAGACCAATAGGAGGACTATGGAAAAAATTCTGAAGTGTTTTGTATCTAAAGCAAGTATCAGAGGTGTTATCAGGTTTGGAAAGTAGATAAGACACAGAAGAGTTGCCAGGCCATTCTGCCAGGCCAGTCCCACTTCAATGAATTATGTCTAGTTGCTGCATCACAGCAGTTACTGGTCACCCAAAGATCCTTGTTAGCCAGTGGTGTGTATTCTTTGGGTATCTTGGCTGTTAACCAACAACTGAAAGGAAAGTCTAAAGATCTGGTCATCACCAGAAATTCTATCATAAGAATAATCAGTTACCTCTCTGTTATCATCCTTCTGTGGGAAAATTGTTATATTTTGACTGCTGCAAGAATGAGAGTGGTTTTATTTATTCATTTTCTTACCTGTTCTGGACATGGTTATTTTTCTGTGGCTAAGATGATTTGTTGAATTTAGATGTGAGTTAATCCTGCAACCTTCTGTTCTGCTACTTCTGCTATTTGTTTTTCCTGTAGAAATGTGTAAATCACTACAGTAATTTTTAGTGATGAAAATACTATCTAGCATATGAGATGTCATGAAGATCACATAGAATTTTACAATCAAGATAAATTTTTTGCCAGTATTTTTCCTAGTAGTTCTTGTCAGACATAAATTGCATCTAACACGACTCGTTAGTGGAACAGAAATGTACAGTATCAAGTACTGTTATGTGGTTTCTAAATTACTTTAAATCACATTGAATCCAATAATTACTAATGCTCCATTGAAGATCGGAAAGGCAATTTATTAGGAACTCCCAAAAGTCTTCTTTAAGCAATGCAATCTGTGTTTGGTTAAAAGTTTACATAAAATCAATACAAAATTATAGTAACATAAATAGTTAAACAGTTCTCAGTTAACATTATAGTTGAATCCACTCTGCTCTCAATAATTTAGAAAATGTAAGCTACAGAAGAAGAATAAGGGCACAGAGGAAAAGGAAGACACACATGATTTTGCTGTTCTGATTGCTGTATGGAATGGAGGGTTATCAGTCTATTACTTGCCAGTTTTGTCTTTGTAGACTCTTTTCATCTCCTTGAGGAATTTTGAAAGTTCAAAGAAAATAATAGCAAGAAAAAAATTTTACTAAACGCTAGTTCTCAGTAGCAAATATTTGATATCATTCCATGGGAAGAAGAGATTCTAATTTTAATTAAGGTCCAAATCATCTCCTCTCTACACAAAAATAAGAACTGCAAAGCAGCAGGTTCTGAGGGAATCAGTGCTTCATTCCTTAAAATAAAACCAAGGACAAAAAAAAGCCCTCTAAACAAACCACAAGTGAAAAATAAACTTAGGAAAATTACTTTCCCTTCCACCTACTCTGCTAATTTATTCACGAGGACATTTATTTACCTCTAGCTAAAAGTCTTATAACCTTAGGAACAAAAAAAAAAAAAAAAAAGCTAAACCACCTGACTGTTTTTCAACCTTGCAAAATTATTTCATCTCCTTGGTTATGATTTGAACATATATTCTACTTACTGAACTAAAGTAATGGATTAGTCATAGCTGATGACAAAAGTTGTTTTTGTTTACAAAGTGGCAGTGTTGGGTATATCTAAAGAAAGTCTCCCAAAAGTCACATTTTTACCACAAGCAAATAGCTCAAACCTCAAGCTGGAAACATACATATTGCTTCTCTTTCTCTTCTTGGCAAATAACATAAAAGAAATCATCTCTGAACAGCAGTTTCAGAGCACCGCTGTTGAGAGAGACATAACGATTACACAAGACAAAGCAGGGGCAGAGGCAAATAGTCTGTTTATTCCCATTGTATTAGTCAAGAATAAAGGAGTGGTGTTTTGTACCTGATTTGGAAGTGCATAAGAAGAAAAATATTTACAAGGAATTTAATCAGTGTCCCAAATGTACACCAATTTTTTTCTCTAGCTTCGTCCCTGAAAGCCTCTGCTCTCTGGACTTTGGGAAACACAGGCAAAAACATTTCCATTCTTTAGGGCTTTTGATCCCAGTCAAAAGCAAAATGGCCTGACCTTGCTCCAGAGCAAGAGCCCATAACTGTCTTCATGTGCAGGATTTCTTTTGCCCATCAGTACTCGGACACCACAGACATACACAATTTTATATCAAGTGAAGGATATGCTGTTTACCAGAGGTGCTGCTTCTCTGCTAAAACAGACTAAAAGCCATGGTTTAATGAACTTGCTTGACTTACCACAGATTTGCCTAAGGAAGAAAGGTCTATTTTTAGGATTTATTAAAAAATCAGCAGTCCTTGTCTACCTGAACGTCCTATTTGCTTCAGACATAAAATCTAATTTCTTAATGAGAGTGTCTTCATTAAGATGTGGATCTTATCAACCTGCAGTTAATGATAAAAGCAAATCTTATAAACAAGCAGAGTTTAAATAACACATTAAAGCTTATCACTGATGATATCTTTAATTATAGTAAAGCAAATTGTAAGATACTCTAATGGGAAATACAAATTACTTGTTAAAATTATTAACAGAGTTAATGTGCTTACATTTGTTTATGTGTACAGGAATCATTTCAAATATTTGACTGTAATGACAATATGTGTAAAGATCAATTAAAAGTCAGGAAGATGAGATATTGGATTTTCAGACCTTAATAGGATTTCTTCTGCACTTGTTATATTATGTTATCCACTTATAATTGAGCTTCCATCATATCATAGAATCTGTCACTTCACCAATTTATATTTCTAACCTCTAATGAAACTTCTGTTTGCTAAGGAGAATTTTTGAAACCTGTGGTCCTGCTGGAGCTGTTTGGTACAAACATTAATCTTCCCCACTCAGAGGTTGGGGTTCAGCTATCGACCCAAACTCCACTGCAGAAGTGAAAATGCCTATGCAGCTGCCTAATTCACTAGCATCACTACCCACACAAGCTGATCTAATCAACAGCTTAAGTGCAATAAATGGCAGGTTTATGTGTAAAAAGCTGGTAGACTGGTAACAAAAAAAAATTGCCAGGAGTCTGCCTAATCTCTAGTTCATTACATTTAGCAGAAATAAAATAACCACCATAAATGCAACAAAACTAACTTTTGTTTACTTACCCACTGTGTGAACCCAACTGAGGTTCTGTCCCTGGAATGGATCCATGATAATCCATCAACACCAATTTCAGGGCAGCACAGTGATGGGGATCCCTTACAAGCAATGGCTATGGCCTGACTGCATCCAGCCCTGCATATCCTTGGCATTGGCAGTCACTCCAGTGGAGGGATCTCTTGGCATTTTCACTGTGGAAGTGTGAATGTGAGGATCAACACATTTCATGTGTTTCATGAACAATCCTCAAAAAATAGTGTGAAGCCAGGGTCTTCCAGTGCTCTCAAGATGATGTTATGGTAAACAAAAATGATTGCTGCAGAAAAATATCCTTGTAATTTAGCTTGTATGTTCTATTTTCAATGCAGTATTATGAGACAATCATTTGTGCATAAAGTGGACCTTGGCCAAGGTATTTCTACAGAGAGCTAACATTTTAGCAGTACTTTATTGTAGCAGCACTCTGTACCTTAAAACCAACAGATGTTGCTTTGAAATGATCTGATGTAAGGTAGTCTACAAAGCCCAGCTTACATGAAAATGAAGAGAAAAACACCAGGCACAGAGGATATTCTGACACTGTTTGAAAGCATCTATCCACAATAAGATTTTGGCCAAACTACATGTATCTTTAAAAACATTTTAGAAAGCAAAAGTAATTAAATCTTTCCTGATATGAATCTGACCCTTCCTTAAACTCTCCAGTGCTAGAGATTGTCTCAATTGATTATACCTGAGACATTAAGCAATGTGCTACAAAGATACCACATTGCACTCTTCTGTGCAATGTCTTCTGTGATATTACATACAGTTACTTAAAATAAAGAAATACTTCCAGAAAAAAGATTCAGAAGTGGGTAAAAAAAAAAAAAAGACTATATGCCAGGTTCTCCAGTGGTATAAGCTAGTATTGCTCCTAGCCTAGCCTCAGGTTTATTTACAGAGCCAAATACTGATGCTGAGTTGAGTTTTAATGACATCAGAAAAAGCTGAACAGAAATGGTCTTGCAAAATAAGCCAAAACACCTATGATTAAAACAACAGTTTGGAGGAGAGAAAGTCTGACCCCATGGGTTATCCCTTCTGACTGGAGAGCATTCCCTGTGGCAAACTGCTTGCCACCTGTATTGATCCTCTCCAGATGTACTTCATTTAAAACACTGAATATAGAGCAGAAAATATTTATTTGCATATGTAGGCAACAACTGTGAGGAGCAGCAGTTATGTGCACGTTCATTCCCTCACAAAGGGGGTCAGAGAGGGCTCTGAAAGCCATCAGGGACATTTGGCACCACCAGGCAGCTTACCAGTGCTCTGATTTATGCCTGTGCTCCCTGAGGTATTTGGGTTCTCTGTGCCCAGGTGAGTATCCTGAGCACCGCACTTCATCAGACGAGTCAATGGCTCATCCCCCAGTGATGCTGGTGTCCCTCACCAGCAGATAAGGTCAGGCATTGCCTGCTACCTCACACAGAGTGTTCGCTGGCTGGGTGTCTGGAACAGGGACCCTTGTCCCAGTGATCACCCTTTTGACATCTTGTTATCCCCCATGCTGGTAGGCTTGGGCTGCTCCCTTCTTGTCTGCTGCCTTCAGTGAGCCAACCTGTGTCACTGTGCCTGCTGGGACAGCTTTGGGTGCTGAATTTTCCTCAGACACCAAATGGGAGTTCATGTTTTAAGCCCAGGACTCTGATTTTCACCAGGCAATACAAAATCCTACTCTTTTCCTTTTGCTGCTTTTCCCTAATTGATTTAAATGTTTTGGACATACAAAGTTCTCTATCTGCATCCATTTCCACAAAAATGGATTATTTTAAAATCTTCTCACTACCCTTTTTTGTGCTGACATTTCCTGATCTTGTGGACTGGTTTTTGACCTAAGTTTCCTTTTAATAAGGCATTTTGAATGATGCTATCTCAATTTTTAGGAAAAGGGAAAAGAAAAGAAAAAAAGAAAAGAAAAGAAAGAAAAGAAAAGAAAAGAAAAGAAAAGAAAAGAAAAGAAAAGAAAAGAAAAGAAAAGAAAAGAAAAGAAAAGAAAAGAAAAGAAAAGAAAAGAAAAGAAAAGAAAAGAAAAGAAAAGAAAAGAAAGAAAAGAAAAGAAAAACTTCTTCATTCATTGCAGAACTAAGTTGTAGGTGATGCTGAAACACCCATCTCATGCAGCATGGGGCTCACTGAGGCATTGCTCCTGCACTCCTCTGAATGCTAAAAATGGTCATGTGGTAGGGATTCAGTATGATGCAGAACTGATTTTGCAGGTGTAGGCACAAGTCAGAGTAACCCCAGAGTGTACAAATGGTTGCATTTTCAGAGGCTGAAATTAGTCACTTCCCCCTTAAAACCAAGGAACTGTTTTAATTATTTTATTTACTGGCTTGTTACTATGGCAACATTTATGTGAATAATTCATTCCATCTTCAACTTTATCTTTACAAAGTCAAAGACTGCATTCTTTATATGAAAGCAGGCCAAACTTTTTTCCTTCTACTTTTTCTAGCTAAAATGGCATTGTTATCCTTTAGTATTATTATGCTTATTATTATGAGACAAGCATTATTCTCAATCATTATTGGTCATGGCCTGAAATTATCAAGCATACAGTCCTTTCCATGATGTTTTCACTTAGAGATTAATTTAGCTTATTCCTCTTGCTAATTGATTTGCCTATGCCAAAACCTTAAAAAAATAGAATGTGTGATATTAGCTTTTAAAATCCCTGTCATTTCTTTGAGTTGTTTTCCCCGTGATGATATTTGTTCATTTCATGACAAAGTCACATTCACCAAAATCCCCAAATTTCACTTTGACTATAAAATACATGCCCATGTCTGCAGTGAAACTCTCGAGCACATCAGCAGCTGCCTTTGATCTCACCAAGTCAGCCAGGACAGATGCACTACAAAGCTCCAGGTACTGCAGAAAGCAGCACGGGCCTGGCTGGCACTCAAAGGAAACACAGCTGTGCACAGGAATCGCCCAGTCTGGCACAGGGCTTGGCAGCATGACACAGGGGCAAGAGACTTAATGAAAAGCAGGAGATTCCTGCCAGCATCAGCCCATGAGTGATCACCATGGTGAGGTGGCAACACAAAGATAGACGGCTGGTGCCACAAAAGAGCAGTCTCAGATACCCAGCATCCTGGTTACACCCTTGGATTGTGCTTTGACAACATCCTATATTTTCCATAGGTTTTCATTTACTGGCTGTTTTCACCAGAAAACTCAGAGGTTTCCTAGGATGGCCTTTTGCCTACAGCTATTTCAAAGCCACTCATACCTACAGTTGGAGGTGAGAGCTCTTCAGACTTCTCTCTGCAAAATAATTTTTATTGTTGAAGGGATGCAGAGATGATTTCCAGTGTCTCAAAAATTTTGTTCTAACTTAGTAGATGTTTTAAAAGAAGCTATTTACTTGATGACTTTTCAGTCGATTTGCTTTTCATCCCATTTCCTCTGCATATACTCTCATATTTATTGACTTAAAATCAGACAAAAAAGATTATTTGTGAAACTTTCTGAGAGTTGCAAATGAGAACGCCCATCAATACTTTTCAGAATCTAGAAAAAAGCCACTTAGGGATAGCTGACATTTTAAAAAATCAAAGCAAATTTTCTCCTATGTTTTTAAAGATTTGGACAACTTCTAGAAAGAAAAAGAGAAAAAAGTACTCTAGATTCTGGGCAAATACAATTTTTTTAATGACATTCTCAGTCAATTTCCTATGTAGTATGAATGATCAGCAAGCAGAGTTGTCTGATTCTTGTCATATTTATTAATGATGTACAATACTGGCATAGTATCCTGTGCAAATTATAAGTTGATTAGTTTTCAGCCATATCATCTTGTACTTTGATCCTGTCTAAATCGATATGCTAAGCAAGGAGAAAGTAAATCATTGCTTAGATGGGAAGCCTATATCAATACCACATACTTTCCTCTCAGAAGGCAGAAGAGAAAAAACATAGAGTTCATGTAGGCTGCTTCTTGTTGTTAATAGAGCCCAGCCAGAGCTGGCTCAGGTGCAGTGAATGCTGTTAGTCTTTTCTGCATAAGCATATAGCAAAAAATACCCCCAGGCTGCAGAAATGGTGCTGGGCCTTTGGTAGGTCCAGGCTGCATCAGCACCAAGTCCAAATGGCAGCAGAGACTATGCAGCTGGAAATGCTCTGATTTTATTGGGCCGTGAAGCCAAGCTCTCCTTACCTTTGTGCACTGCAGGCAGCCTTGTCTTTAAGCCTCTGACTATTAATCCTGATGGCTTCACCAAATCTCAGTTTGTGACTAGTTTCCTCCCTACTGGTCCTCTTGTAGCCAAGCCCATGACTTCTTCATATTAATGTGCATGACTGCATGCCATTAAATAGTTGCAAGATTTCACCCTCTACAGGTCATGTTTTATCAGCGGACAGGGCATTTCTGTAGCAGTTTGAGTTAGGCAACGTGTGTGTGCACATCTGGGCGTGCATATGTCTTTGATGAAGTGCAGTGAGCAAGATAATCTTAATATTGGGCAAAGGTTCAAAAACACTAGTCTCTCTCCACTACGTCAAAGCAACACTGTCCTTTAATTATAAAGCATTATAAAGCTCTGACACAGATAACTAGATTAAGAATCAGAACTTGAAGCTAACTCTTATAATTCAGTAGTTATTTGAATTATAATACGGTGAAGGCATATATTGTCTTGTGGTACAAAACGGAAAGGATTTAACAGTTTCTTTTTAACAACTGCAACACATCCCACAATTTAACTCCTCTCATTACGGCTTCTATTTCAATGCACTCTACAGTATTTTGCTGTGAGAGATCTGTATATCAGTGTGGATGAAATGGAGTGATGGCTTTACAAATAACTCATTTTGGCTCTGTCCTGAAAATTATTCTACAGGGAGGGAAGAAAAAGGCAGCAACTGAGTTGCATGGTAGAGGTGGTACCTTAAAGCACCTTGTCACAAAAGAACATATCATAGGATCACTCTGATTGCAAAACTCACTTCCTCGTAGTAATGATGCAGGATATGCTAAAGCATTGCAAACAATGGGAAATGAAACTTTTCATAATTAGACAAATGGTTTTATTATTCTTTAATATTAAAAGGGGGAGGCAAACAGGGGGAGGCGAAGAGGGGCAGGAAAGGAAGGCAAAGGAAAATACACTGCATTCTCATTATCACATGAAATGGTCGTGTTTATTTCTCTTATTTTATGTTTTATAGTTTCAGACTGCTGGTACTTTCTCTGCTCAGAGGACAGACCCAAAATGAATCTGATCATGCCTGACACCAAGCACAAAAGCCCTTGATATATTTCTTTGCTCTGTTGGGTGCCTACAGTGAACAGCATTTTATTTTTAGTCATCCATTTTATACATGAGACTCCAATTTGGTGAAGTTTTCTTACTCAAAAAACCATATAAGCATGGATTTTAATCAACTGGATTTAAAGTGGGCTTTAAAATAAGTCTTTAATAGTATATTCCTAGAGAGCAGTGTAAAGGGACTTAAGTGTATACTTAAATGTATTCCTGAGCTAAAAGTATAATTCACATGAGACATATCTGAGAAAACTGGTAAGCTCTCAGCTGCAGTTATGTCCTTCCTAAAATGGAAGTAATTGTACTGATAACATAAGCCTTTTGGGAAATCCATGATATAATGTTGAAAACAGCTTGCACAGAGCAGCCTCCCCAGGGACATTATTCCCTTTGCTGTCAGAAAGACATGCTCCTGAGGTGCCAGCAACATTGAGGTTTGCACAGGGACATGGACACACAAGATATAGAAGTGAGACACAGGGCGAGGGAGCCTGGCTTCGAGATGTATCAGAAAGAAGGGGGATGAAATTTTGCCAGTGGTGGTCCCATGGCTGCCCTCCTTGACATTTTTAACCACAACTACTTTCCAAGCCTCATTATCAGAAGCTGCTAGCACAGAAAGGAGGGAGAACTATTGACTTCATCTTTTACTGACTCTTTCCAGCGCCTTCCTGATGAGGCTTGGTTTATTCCCTGGAAGTGCTAGATGAGCAGATGGGAAAGTAGAGGAGGTGTAATCACAAACCTCCTGCCCAGTGGGTACTGCCCCAAAGTAGCCTGATTGAACCATCTCCTCTGCAGCAGCTGAGCAGGAAATCCCACTATCCTGGAGGGATTCAGTCTCCTGGTTCCTGAAAGTGGCATGCATCAGCAGGAACAGGCAGGGATGTAGTAGAGGTCAAAATCATGTGTTACATTGGCTACCATCAAGTTAGGTGTTGCTTGCCTGGCAGTCACATAATCTGTGAAGAAATCCACAGATTTAAACTTCTACTGACCGATCTTCTCTGAACTTCTTAATTTAAAGTTAAATCTTGGATCTGAGTTCTGTGATTATTGTTAAGGAGTCAATGAATATTACAGACGCTGTATTTTTCACAAAGAGGGTACATCTAGGTGCTGACACAGTGTGTGAGGGATGTGAATGTGAGGGCTGTGGAATAGGCTAATTATAATCCTTCAGTATACGCATACAAAGACAGGGGAAAAAAATACACCTTTTCCTGATGATTTCCACATAATTTCCCATTGCACTGTGACCATATCTCACCACTTATTCTTCAGTATCACAAACAAGTCATAATACATTAGTGAAAACAGTCACAAAGAATTAATATAGCTCACAGGAATCCTCAGAAATAGGTTATATAGAATTGATCTGCCAGGAGGACTTAAATATCAATCTAAAATGTATGGGACAATGATCACTGGATTTGTTAGTGCAGTTTCAGCTTGATATATTGCAATTTATAGTTTCTTGATAAACTGGAATCCATTCCGCTCGTTCATATTCTGTGGGACTATGTAACTGTCTGTGTTACACTGAAGGATTAAAGTGAGATGCAAATGACTTGAAGGAGCCTAATGACTTTGCTTAGCAAATTAATGTAGATCTGAAATAATCTCTGCCCCATTAGATGGAATAAGAAGCTACAAAATATCAACACACATTAGTTCAGAGTGTCTCCCCTCTCCAAGAGGGCATTCCAGTCCCTAGTTTCAGGATTCTCCACCTAACTGTCTGAAACTATTGCCTTAGGTTACAACTTGTATTTGTAAAACAAGGTTTTAGGTTGGTGATATATTATTTTCCAGTCACATTTTTAACATTGCAGGATAGGATGAGGGTTGAAAATCAAATTTTCATTCCATTTGTAATGCACTGGGAATATAAAAAGGAATATTTGCAGTTTGAAATGTACTTTTACCTCCTAATTAGTTTCTGGATGTTGGTAGCAATCTGATTTTTCTGTTACAGAATTCCACTGGTACAAGCAGACATACCATGAAACATCTGCAAAATATTTAGGAAGGTTATGCTTTTCAAGCTGACATCTTTGAGACTCTTAAGATTGAAAAGGAATTGGTACTTTGAGAAAAGTTTTTTAAAAGCATAAAAGCTGAAAGTGTCGTTTTCCTTCAAAGTCAACCTACTACAAGTGAGTGATAGTTTTTCTCCAATGGGAAGTACTTATGGCTTTCACATGTTCAATACAGAAGTTTTGCAGATTGTGACTGGTGCTCTGCCACCATCAAGGGATGAAGAATTCCTTGCTGCAGAAAGGATTCATTCCCTGATCCTTGGGGTCCCATGTAAGGGACCCCGACACTCAACACAGCAGGATTGACTTTCAGACGTCTCTTTCTGGCCATTCTGGGGACATTGTGCTGCTGGAGGAACTGACTGTCACTATTCTTCTATTTTATCCTCCTTAGCTCAGTCACTGCGCTGAAAATTCTTTTGACTGCTTTCCCACAGAAATCATGTGGACTAAACCCACCTAGCAGCTGGAAAGCTGTTGGCTATCATTCGCAGCAGAGCATTATTTTGCATAGATTTTTCTGGTGGGTTATTTTCAATTCAGATCATTTCAGCAATCTGTTTTACAGCCTCACTGCACAAAGGAAGGTGCCAGGACAGACTTGGAGCAGGGCTGGGAAGGCTGCCTGCCCTCCTGGGAGCACAGGGAGGGCAACAGAAGACTTGCTGTCTTCAGACCATGGTACTTGACTAGTGCTCAAGTGCAGTAACTTCATTTCCCCAAACTAAATGCCTGATCCTTTTGTTCTACAGGTCTGGTCCCATGACTGAATCTAGTAGCTACAGCTTTGGCCAGCAGCAAGTTTTGTCAGCAGTTTTTGAGAAAATGGAGGAAAATGCTGAAAAATGGTAGTCTTCTAAAAGCATGTGCTATGCCACTCAGTCAAACTATTTAGGCGGTCTTGCCACGATGCTACTGAAGAATTAGGATATTGCTGGACAAAGAAATCTACCCAAGAAGCCCTAATGGATTAAAAGCAATATCTTTGGTAAATTTCATTCTCATTTTGATATGTAGTTGCTACAAAATTCTCTTCTATGTTTCTGTAATGTAATTCCTTTGCTTTCCTGCAGTCTCTTTATCGGACAATGCACTCTTGGCTAGCATCACTTACAGACAGGATGCAGGATTTGGGACAGAGGTAAAAGATGCACAACTGTCAGGACTCTCAACTGAAGTGGAAGTTGAGGTCAAGGTCATTTTCCTTCTTCCTATTTCATCCTTTCCGCAGCACAAAAGAGGTCACTCCCCCTTCATCTTCGCCATACAATTCATGTATCTGTAGGCTTTAATCTTACCACCCTCCAGCAGACTCTCTTCCAGGCTGAGGGATTCTCATACATTCTTTTCTTCTTGAAAGGATGCCATAGCCTGGCTCTGTGTTTTCTTCTTCCTCCTTGTGTTAGCCAGTTCTCTCACATCACTTCTGAGGTGACTAAAATTGCACGCAGTCATAAAAATGTAAGTGACATAAGGTCTTTCCCTGTTGCTCCAGTAACTTTGCTGATAACTCTGAATATCTGATTTGCCTTGCTTGCTCATCTTTGTGTTGAGGTACTACAAATCCAGTATTTCCTTCTGAGTAACATCTGCTGAGTTAGAGCTCACCCCTGTTCATGCATACTTCGGATTGTTTTACACACACATACTCTGCTTCCTATTTACTACCATAGTATGTAATTTTCCATTTTATCACTCAGACACACAGTAGTGGTAGATCCTTCTGAAATTATTTGCAGTCAGCTGTAGTCTGCAAATGTGGTTGCCTCATTCCCATTTACAGCTCAGTTCTAAATATACCGAGGAGCACAGATGCATCTGGAACCTCATAGTAACATTCTTGCTCTGTGAAAACTGGACATTTGTACTTATTTTGTAGTATTTTGTTTCCAAATACTAACTTTACATTTCCACCTTGGATAATCACTTGTATAAATTTGAACCATTTGATTATATCTCCTTGAGTATAGTTTGAAAGTCTGAGTCTGGGGATTCTATTTCTAAGTTTTGGGTTTGTTTTTTTTTTTTTTTTTAATTCTCACTTTGGGAGTTCTGGTATTTATTTTTATTAAGTTCTTGTACCTTTTTGGGATTTCTTGATGATTTCTGCAAAGCATAATTTTCATAGAGAAACAATAGAAACTCATTTCATTTCTGGTATGCAGTGCATAGGTACAGTTTTATTTGTTTTCTAATTTGATCATCAGTATTATAAGTATTCCTCTGACCTGCAAAAATCACAGAGCCTGTTTTTTGTAAATTATTCTTGGTGTAAAAAGGATTGCTCTTATTAGCCTTTTTAGTGGCATTCCTGCTAAGGATTACTTCTGTGTAGCTGCTTATTTTTGCAGATCTTGTGGGAGATTAAAAACCTCCCCTTTTATTTTTCTCCTTGTTTAATTTGGTTGAAACTGGGTTCAACTGTTGCATGCCAAAGACAGACACACAGACACGTGGACATGTGCATGCAGTGTGACAGCATGAACTCTTTCCACAGGCAGCTGGCCTAAAGCAAATTACAGAGATGTACTATGAATTCTCCTGGAGTCTGGTATGTGCACTCCATTGCCATGAATCTGGGTCTTTGTAGTCTTTGTCAGAAATCTGACATCTCTGGGTGTACGTAATGCATACTTGAGAAAAAACACGGTGCTATATATATACAGTGATACATTAATTGTTTTGTGAGCTTCTAAAAGTATTACTCTACTGTCAGCTAATGTTGAATGGAATAATGTGAGTTTAAGCAAAAGCAGTTTCCATGGTAACTCTGGAGGTATTCTAAATATAGCAGATGATGTAATCGGTTACAGGGTTGCTGTGTATTTCAGTAAGAAGTTTCTTCTCTGGAGATCCTTGTGAGTAAGTGTCTATATTACTTGAGGACACTATTTTTCAAATTATTTCTGTTTTCCCATGATTTTCTGCTCCTCAGAGCCTTTCCATTTTTCCATTTACAGGCTAGTAGCTTCTTTACAGTTATTATAAATCATATACATTAGATCAGTTTAATGTTTTTACAGAATTCTTAACAGCAAAGGTAAAATTCCATAAAACAGTTTCCACATTTGGCCAGAAAAAGATTGTAGTTTTTGCAATGTCTTCTACCCCGTATATTAACATCCTGTTATCAGCATCTGTCATATCTGTCCATCCATCTTATCTCTGTATATGTCCATCTATCTTTGCTACTGGTGCTGTCATGTTTCCAGTGCCCTCTGATCTGATTTTATCCAGACAGAAAAGAATGGCTTAATGACCCAAACACATCTCGTTTTCCAGGATGTGTAATAAAACATTCCCCCTCCTCACCCCCAGTCAAGCAATTATTTCCCAGTGGAACAAATTTCACTCCATGAAATTTGGACTTACTACTTAACTCGCAGTACTCAAGAATGAGTAAATAGGTAGGACAAAGGTTGTCACTAAGGGGGTAAGAGAGGGCAGAAGAAAATATTCTGGGAATTTCTTCACAGTTGGCTGCCCAGCTTTCTTTTGTGTCACCTTTCTGGCCCTATGGAGTCCTGTTGAAATTCTGATTTTTCTCTGAGTTCATAGTAAGAGCTAGTCACTTCCTACAGTCAGTGCAGTTTTCTTCCACAGTAATATATCTAACTTCAGTAATTTCTGTTTTAATTTAAAATACATTTTCATTCCCATATCTTTACCTAATTTCAACCTTAATTCATTTTTAAAATGGCACAGTCCATTTCAGGAGTGCTGAGGGAAAAAAAAGGTAAGTTGATAAACTGAGAAAAAAAAGGTAGGTTAGATAAACTGAAAAAAATGTCTTCTCAGAAAGCACTACTGCATTCTGAGTCAGGGTTTCTTTGTTTATTAATAGCAACTGGTCAACAACTACTTGTCTTCTCAGAGCAGTATTGTGAACATGCTACATTTCTGCTATCAGCAGAAACAGCATTCCTGTTTTCCAAAGGCAAAGAATGCCAATGTGTGTAAGATGCCTCATTAACAGCTAGAGGCTGAAAATCATGCATCCTACTGCATTTTAACCCCTTTCAATGAAACTGTTATTAATCTTAGTTCCTAAACAATTTTTTTTTTGTGGTGCAGATAGCCTGAAGATGAAGATATGACAGTGACAAAAGACTGCAATAAAGGGCAGCTGAAACTTTTTGGGGAGGTCTTTCTACTTTCACAAGGCAAGAGACAGTGGCAGCATTCAATGAACAGAAATTAATTTTATTTTCTGAATATGAAAGCTCATGGAATTATAGAAATTATGGACCAAAAAAAAGATATATTGGGTCATCTTTTCCACATTGGAAGCTGTGGCAGCTTTGTCCCTGGCTTTTATGGTATATTCTGAGTCTAGGTTTAAGGTCTCAGTAGACAGGGCTTAATGGCTTACTGTGAAAAGCTGTTCTTCTATATATTATCAAAACTTGGCTTTATATTTAGCTGTGAATGTGTCATTTCTGAAAATATGATCCTACTACTGCTCCTGCTGCTACCTATGACACCACTTTAATCATGTCCTTTCCATCCTTGGGGTTCAGGGGTTTCTGGTACTTGTAGGTGGTTCATGTATTCTCAGAGTAATACTTGGCATTTGGCAAATCTTGTCATATTTAGGTTTTTTACCTTTCCACATCAGTCAGATTTCCTGACTGTCAATTAACCTTTCTTAGCAAATGACTCTTCTTCTAGGTAGGTTATTGATGCAGTGGAGTAAGACTTGAGTAAGTACCTGAGAATAAAATTGTTTCTGCAGAGTTAACCATGTTGAAGGTTTCAGCTGGTTCTATACTCCTGACTGGGAATTGACAGTACTAGATTTGAATGGAATGAAAGGTTAAAAGTATTTGAGTATGGTAAATGCCAATTAAACATGCTTTCTGGGTGAAATCCTAGTCCTATTGAAGTCAAAGACAAACTGCAACTGGCCATGATATCTCTTTGCACCTGTAACCCAAGTGAAGTTGCCCCTGAGGATTCTCTTTTCAACAAGGGTGTTCAATCATATCCAAATAAGGGCTGTTAGGTGGGCACTTGCAATTACCACATTTGAAAACAATAATCCTTTTTTTCTTTTGCATATTCTTCTGGAGGTCTTGTGATCCTTCCTCTCTATAAGTATGAAACTGCATGATATGACATGTGGCACCCTCAAGGGAGGGGAAGATGAACATGATGAATGGAGACCTGTCAAAGCAGTCTTCCCCAAAGGAACAGTATTCCTCTGGCAGCCATGGATGTGCCCTAGAAAACTTGCAATTCAAACCACTAAGCCTCCATATCTTTCCTTCCCCTCTGAGGTCTTTCTGCACCTGTAGTTGTACCAGCTCAGTAGTTTATGCGGTTGCACTCCAAAGGGACATACAAAACACCTGTAAATTTTATCTTTTGCAGTGGGATTTTTTTTCCAGTTTTACCTACTGGGAAAAATTAACAACTGCAGAGTAGGTTAACTCTGTTAGTTCTCTTGCAATCTTTGTGCTTGATTCAAAACCAGTGGGAGTCATTTAGTGACTTTTAACCCAAGAGTGATTTCTCTAAAACTTACCTGTGTCTCCCACATGTGGAGTTTTGCCACTCCTTCCAGTTGGGGTTATCGTGCACCCTCCTGTGTGTTGGTTGGGTGAATTCTGCTCTCATTACGGAGTCTGTGCAGAGAAGGCAATCAAAGCCTTCGTGCAAATCTATTCCTGAAAATGGCCCAAGAATCCTCTGAAAGGACTGGCCACAGGAGAATTAAAAGGGGATGAAACTGGGTACCTGACTCTTTCTGACCAGCTAGTGCATTTGTACAACAGTCAGCAAGAAGTTTGGGAACAGATTATCAGCCTTGGAAAAGAACTGGCAAAGAGAATCATCCTTCCCATCCAATCTTTCAGTGTTTCAGAGGCTCAGGACAAGGTGAGAAAAACATGGTTTAGGCAGCAAGTTTATTACCTTTCTTCATCATCACAAAGCAATCAAGGAACGGCTTTAAAGTGTAGGTCAGCCCTTCTCCTTCATTAATTTCAGCCAATTTGAGGGCTGCTGCATCCACTCTTCAGGCATCATGCCAACCTGTTGTCAGTATCCCATTTTTCTCTTCACGCATGAGGTATCAGGCTGGAGAAAGGTAGTTTTCTTCTAGCTTTGGAAGCAGAACAAAAGACTTTGGCACAGCACAGGAGTCCACCTGTGGTGAGGCAGAGAAAAAAGGAAGGGAAATGCATGTTGTGCTCAGGAGAAATTAATTAATTACAGTGAACAGGAGTTTGCAGCTGAGATAAGGGCAATGCATGGCACATACAGGCAAGGAAAACTTTTATGATAGCCCCAACTCTGTCCTCCTTCTGTGCACTGCAATAGATGAGCATCTCACCAAGCAATAGGGATGTTTCTTTCCTCAGTGTATTCCTTTGGTTTCAAGCTGCACAGGGTCTTTGCCAGTAAAATGTCAACACAGACCTCAACTACCCATGGTCAAGTGAGGATATCAATCTAAAACTAATTTTTCCTGCTGCACCATGATAAATGGGTGTTTGGAAGCTTCAGAAGGAAATAGTAACCCTTTCCTCTATGAAGATGGGTGCACCAATTCTCCCCAAACTGTTCTGTTTCATCTAACATTCTAGAGCAGGAAGGCTGCTGCAATTCCATTGGACTGAGTACTTATTCCCCCAGCACAGAACATCCTGACAGTATGGAGGGAATGAACTAGGCTACTACCTATGGGGAAAAGCTGTGGGAAATAGCCCTTGAAGACCTGCTTTCCACTTCCTGCAGATCAGGGACTAAATGCATGTGAAGGCAGTGGGGTGTGTGTGAAGACAAACATACTGGGAGGCTTTAGTTTGCCTCTTATCTTATTAAACCTTTCTGTTTGCAGTCTGGCCCTAAACCTGCCCATGATATTCCTGGATGCATGTGAATTTCAAACTCTGGAATATTGTAAACATTTCTTACAAGACTTTGTCAAACTTTCCCTACATCTACTCTATATAAGCCCAATCTCTGTCTCTAATAAAAGTAGCCTGTCATTGTAGCCTCACTCTCCTTCCCTTATTTCCCAGTCTCCTGTAAAACCCAAGAGGCTGATCCTTTATCTGGGGAGCACTTTTCTGTTGACAGTGATGCTGTGTTATTTCAGAGGTCCCAGGCCAGTGTGGTTATGTTTTCAGCACAACTAATAAAGTACCAAGTACATTCTTGGTGTCTAAGACAGAGATAGAGCAGTATGGGCAGATAACGAGGGGCGTGGGTCTGGTTTGACCTCCTTGGTTTTGCTGATGTGCAGGGTGTGAGCTCAAAGGAGACGTAATGTTTTTGCATGCCTGGCTGTCCACCTGCATCTGACAGGCAAACAGAGATTGAGAAAAACCTTCCGCGTGTTGCTGGAAGCTGAGCACCCCAAACCACTGGTTTTCTGGCCCCCAGACTGAACAGGGTACAGACAGCTGATATCCCAGAGGCCTTCTGATCCAGGAATATGGAGAAAAGTGTTGCCAGAAAGCTGGAATAGTCCTTCTTCTAAAGGAAGATAATGGAAAGGGCACATCACAGGAAAAAAGTCTCCAGAGGAAAAGAGTAAAGTGAAAAATTCCAAGCAGTTCTACTGTTTTTACCCATCAGCTTTCTTTTACTCTTTCATCTGTGGGTTATTTTTGTTTTCTCTATGCACTTTGCTGTTTCTAACTCCTTAAAGCCTATCTCTCTGTTCTGCTTTGCAAAGCATCAGGGATGCATGGCAAGTTGATTATCCTCATAAAGCAGCTACCATAACATTGAGATTCAGGCATTTTCTTTATCATTAGCCTAACAAAGCATATAGAGTTGTAGCTAACTGGAAAGATACAGTACATTATTATTGTTATTATTTCTATTTTTGAAAACCAGGACACCGTGGTGTGGGGAGGGGGTGGGATGCATGGCTGCATAGACAGACAGTCATTTAATCTGAAATGGAGAGCAAAATGTAATTGGTAGGCTTAGACTCATTAGTATGCTGCAGGCTGGGTCTATGATTCCTATTAAAAAAAATATTAAAGGGCCACTGTTCAGGGAATTGAAGGTGGCACAAACAATTTAGTGGAGTTTTTCATCAATATCTTGCAGAGGAGTTGCACCTTTTTGACTTCTAGGACTAGAATGCAATATTTAAGGAGGATATACTGCATCAACCGTACTTGAAATGTAGCACATCATCCTTTGAAATATAAATCTTTCAGAATAATTTTTTGTTAGTCTTTGGTCTGTATCCTTGGGCTGCAACAGTTGTTTAGGGTTATGTTTTTAAGTGGCTTATGTCTACCAAAGTAAAACAGAAACAAAACAAAAAGCCAGAGGAAAAATGCCATTCATATTCTTATGATCAGACAGGAAAAAGAAAAAAAAACACTTAAAAAATCAGGATATGTATATTTCTTTTACATATTTCTAATAAGAAAATCTGATAAACAATAATATTTTCATTAAAGCAGCACAAAGAAAATTACAGCTTCATACAAAATTAAACTCTGTTTTTTATAAAAAAATTATGGATTTAAAATAATTTAATACCATATGTATAATTTATAGTCAATAGTTCCATATTTAATTGTGACTGAGTTAAGTCAGATTTGTTGCTAGACTTAATGATAAGCCTCTTAACGTGAGGTATTTTTTAATAAGCTAGAAACGATCATAAACACCCTGCTCTTGTGAGAAAATTAACCCTATACTACACCATGCATGTGACAGGGGAGGAGATATGTGGTATTCAAACATTTCCTTGTACTAGTGTTATAGGGTGGGTTTGTTTTAACACACCAAGGTCTGACTTAAAGACCACAAAGGAAAAATTCTGTATTAAGTCCCCAAAGATTGAATGCACTCATGCCAAAGGTCACAGTTCAGAACCTCTAAAAGGATAACACAGTTTCTTCCCTACTAATTATTTTTAAGGCTAAGTTTCATTTGGAAGAAATCCCTTCATATTTTTCAAAACTTTTCACATATGCTGTTCCCAAAATATGTTTTAGAAACCCTTGCTTTAGCAAAGACTAAAGAATCGCCCTAATTTCCTTGTAGAACAGAGATGCCAGCAGAGACATTTCAATGTATTACATTTAATCACAATATTGTATTTCATTCACCTAGAAATTCATTAATCATAATTCACACCACAAGAAAGCGTATTAAAATATGGTGGTAGCGGGCAAGCAGATCTGTGTTCACAGCAGTGTTATTTAAACAACTTGTACAGCCTTGTAGTTATGCAATTAACCTGCAGTAATAATCTTTGTTATTACTATTCTACATACCCCGTCTGGAGGTGGCCTAAGTTGACAGTATAAATATCACTGAACTAAAACATTTACCTCAGCACTCTAGTTTTCTCCTGTAAATTGAATGGGGAACTTCTGGGGACACCTTAAATCTTCAAATTTAGGCAGAGTTTTCATACTGTAATCCTGAACCTGAAGCTGATGTGTTTACAGCTTATGGGTCAGGGGTTCAGAGGTGTTCGAAAGAAGGATACTTTTGCTCCTTTTGGCTTCTGTTTACATATATACATATTTTAAGATTTTTTTTTTTAGTATGGATGGAGCTTCTCTCTGTCTCTTTGGCTAGGATGAAAATGACAATTTTGAAAATTGTGAATAGTATTGTCATATTATTAGGAACATTATGAATTATTTACGTATAGTATGCACAGGGTGCTAGACATTTAATATGCACATAATCAGACTACTTCTCATTTCTAAAGTCAGAGTTGTTACTGAGGAGTTGTTACTAATAAGAGATGACTGGGACAGGATACAAGCATACAAACTCATAGCTGAAATATTTGTTGTTGATTCTTTTGCCTTTTTCAGGATTCTCTCTTATTTCTCCATCCTGTCTAATCTTACAGCCAAATGCGCCCACGCTGTGTGCTTGGTGAAAGCAGCCAGCAGCCACCGTAGCAGTGCACTGCTGGTCCCAGCTCTTTAGAGGGCTTCCGAGGCACTGGGGGTGTTCTATGGGATGAGAAGTTTTTAACAGATGTCATCAGGAGGTGCTGAGCTGGTTGAGATCCTCATGTTGGAGGCAGAGGCTACGGCCATGCCTGGGGGGTCTATGACCTCCACCACTCATTCCCAGCACTGGGTCCCCCAGCAGAGTCTAGAGGTACATCTCTTTGGAGGGCTGGCCACAGTGTCCGGCTCACGCAAGTTCTAGTGTGGACACTCGTGTGAACCCTGCCAGTGTGACTCAGGCCTAAGCAGCTCCTTCGAGCTGAGGAGATAAATGCCATTGTCCCCCAAAAGAGGTAGGTGGATCCGTGCTCCACAGCCCTGAGGACCTGAGGTGCTCAGGTAGCTCCCAGTGCTTAGGTGGGAGCCAATTACTTCAAGACAATAGGAGAATAAAAAACTTGTTGCTTTGGTATGAGGAAAAATTGTGTTTGTGCCTTTCCCAGAAACTATGTGCTAATGTCAGTGTTGGCTGACATTTGCTTTATTTGCAGAGACAAGATTTTTGCTGCTGGTCAGTGGGGCATATTACAAATACTGCCCATAGACCTGGAGGTTCTTTGTAATAGGTGACTCCTGTAAAAAAAAAAACCAGCTTACTGACAGCTGTGGGAGCAGAGGGGTTTAACACAACAGCAGTTTCACAATGTGTTGCTTATCAAGGGATTCCTCCATGATTGCTATTTGCAGCAAATGCACCAGCACTCAGCATTCTAGCCAAACGTGGGAAGTGTCTGCGACAGCGCCGTAAGGAGGGGAGAATCTGACACTTGAGGAGCATGGACTGGTGCAGCCGTGACCAAGAGGCAGTGTGACAAGCCTGGAAACCAGGCAAATACAAGGTGCCTAAAGATACAGGGTGGATGAATTTCTTTGCACCAACTCCCTATGAAAAGCCCTCCACAAATATAAACACCACAATTCTGCATACTGCATGAAATTCTGATAGATTACATTAATTTTAGTGTGGTCACAGACATGGAGGTGACCCAGATGCAGCCCTTGCAGCAGAGATTCAACCATTCCCACTATTTCCTCTGTGAAAGCCTGTGGAAAATGCTGGAGCCTTGGGTACAACTGCCCGGGCCCTGAGGGGGCTAAGAGCTCTCCATAGGAAAGCCAGGGCCCATCCCATCTCCTCAGTGAGGAGCCAGGGGGGTCACCAGCCTTTCTGGAACAGGGACTGACCTCTGAAATGGAGTAAGCACGGAGTGGGGAGCCCAGGGGTTCAGACAAGGACAAGGGGTGCTGGGGTGCCCTCAGGGCCCTGGAAATAGTCACTGGCAGCTCTCTGTGCACACCTTCAGGCAAAGGCAGAGGTATGTGTAAGCACCCAGTCTGCAGTTACAAGCCAGACCTCAGAAGTATGACAGAGCACTTATAAGTAATGATATGGTGGGGAAATTACCTTACGCTGTTATTTAGTCCCATCTCTCCTCCCTCCCCGGAAAGTAGCTGCTTTGACTGTGAGAGTAATATAACGTGCTTATGTTTGAAGGAAGAGACACCTTGAGTGTATGTGTGCTGCTTAGATAGCTTACACATAAAAGCTTGTGATTCAAGGAGCTCACTGACTAGCTGAGATAGGCAGTACCAGCAGAAGCAGCATTAAACTGAGAGATGAGATAGTATGCAATAATGCAGAGGGAGACAAGCAAAATCCTCTTGGTGAGTGCATGCTGTGGGTGCAGATGTTGCAGCTTTAAGCTTATACTTCCCAGGTTTTCTTCTGTATGGGCTGATGGACAAGCCTGGCACTGCAGAAGTTGTCCAGGGAACAGAGCACTGCTCCGGCTGAGACAACTTGAACCATAACCATGAGACTGCTATGCCCAATGGAAGAGAGGAGACATTCAAACCACAAAAGCACTTCTAGCAGAAGTTCAGGCATCTCTAATGGGAAGATGAAGAAGAACCGATAGTTGATAAATGCAAAGTTGCAGAGAAGGAGGTAGGGACTGTGGGGCAAAGAGTTAAAATAGAGAGAGTCCAGGAAGGTAGGCTGTGGCATCTGACATAGAGGGATCTCTCAGGGACTGAAGCAGAAGACTGCAGATCCCTGGATATTTGGTTTACAGATGGGAGAGGGTCACTTGCAAAGACTTGATTGTGTGGCTGGCTGTCAGAAGGAGTATCAAGTTGGCTATGGAAGGAAAGTAGAGGTCAGCGAGCAAAAGAAAGGCTGCGCAGATGTTGTTACAAGGATGACCTGGTAGCTAGGTACATGGGCTAAGAAACTAAGGAGGAAAATAGTGGAAAATACACAAGGGGTACAGTCTCCCTTGGAGCAGTAAGAGCTAGCCTGATGGAGCCTGCAGCTAAAACTGGAGCAGAGCACAGTAGGTCAGACAGGCTGGGAAAGCTGGCTAAAGGACGTCATCATATTTAAAATGCAAAGAACAAATAAAGACAGCTGTAACTGGGCTTTTGACAGTTGATTTAAGAGCTCACTTTTAATTCTATTTTGTCATTTGAAGTGAAATGTATTCCCCTGAAAAATTTTATCCACATGGCTCTTAGCCTTTCTTCCAATTACATTGCACCTATCGTCTTAAAGATTAACAAGCCTTAATGAACTCTATTGTTGCTAATTCATCTCCCTTTTATTCTGACAGTGTGACTTTTGTTTACAATTAGTACAGCTAACATTATGCAGGGTCATGTGGGTCGAAAGAAGAGGATATCTATTCAGCGGGGTAAGAAAACAAATGAGTCCTGTCCTCTGGAGTGCTTGTTAGTTTTGTTTTGTAATGAAGAAAAATCTCCCAGATATAGATCTTCTGGTGGGACTTAATAAGACTTGAGCATCTGATTCCAAAAGATACCTTTGAAGACTTCTCTTCCCTACACCTTACCTTTGAAAGTACCTTAGTTTCACTGGTACTGTAGATTTTTACCTCGCTTCTTAGGAAAGTATGACCGATATCATCCAGAATACATTTGTTTTACCTACAGATTCTCTTTGAGTACATTTTGAACTTATTATTTTGCTTCAATCATATTTCAAAGTGGAAAGATAGTCTTAAATATATTAAATTCCACAAGTTTGATGAAAATAAACAGCTGTGTAGAGAAGTAAGACTGTAATTAGGGTGCCCACTGTGATAAAGCCTGCAGCATGAGCTTAATCCTTCTTAGACACTGAAGTCTCTATGAGAGAGAAGAGAATCACAAATCCCAGCTGTGGTCTCAGAAATCTCAAGTCAGAACTCATATTCTGTCAGACAGATAATCCAAAAAAAGAAAACAGCTTTTTGTAACATTGTTCATAGAATTTCTCCTTTTACTCTATTTTTAGTTTAGTTAATAATTTTATTCTTATTACTCTGAAAATGCCTAAAGACTCGGTTTGTTCCCTGTCAGCTTTCCTCTGTTTTGAAAGAGAATAGCAACCCATCTCTACCTGAGATCGAACCCAGAGCAAACTTTCCCTCTGAGAAATCATCTATAGGCCAGCCTTACCAGCCTTCAGAGGCCATGGGCAGCCCGACTGGGCTCTGTGAGGAGGCCAGTCCAGTTGTGTCCTCCTTCAGAACAGCTCTGAGAGCACCTGCTGCCTCCTTCTTCTCTCAGCACACAATCCTTTCTTGTGGCTTCTGTGTTCATCTACCAAGTGGTCGACTGATCACTACTTAATTCTGCTTTGCCTGAAGGGCCCTCCGAAATCCTCTGACTTTCAGGTCAGGATTGCTCTGGGGCAAGGACAAAGATATCTCTGGGGCTGTGCCAATGTGCCTTGAACAAGTTCAGAGATGGTACAATAGACTGGGTATAAAGCTATAGCCTGTACTGGTTCATAGGCTCACATGGGATAACACCTCACTTGAATTCTTGTTCTGGGTTGGCGGATTAAACCATACTGAAACCCAAGCCTCTCTTCTCACAGCTGGACATTTTTTCCTTAAGCTATGAGATTTATAGTATAATCAAATATGTTTCATCAACCCCTTCTTCCTGATTCCTGTACGTATGTTGCATTATTTTTATATAGTTACACACTTTAAACACAGGAGATGCTTAGCATCCTTTTCCATGCTAGCCTAAGGCTTCATGGTTTTGTCTTTGTGTGAGGAGTAAGGAGGACAATAAGTAATAAGCAGAGGAATTGAGATCCTGCTTAGGACTTGGGAAGAAAGAAAGTACAGATGTCAATCTTCACGGGAGAGTTCAGATGGCAACTTCTGCCCGAGGGACAGGACTTCAGACTTATTGTTGTCATTAGCTGCAGTGTCAATTAGCTCAAAGCAGCTTCCTGCCCAGCATGCTGGCTATTTGTGAGCCCATTCTGCATAGGGCTCTGCGTGTGTGACACAGGGTTCTGTGGTGCTGCTGGAGAGCAGGCTGGGTGCACTGTCAGCTGGGCAAATGGCCCTGTGTGTCATGCCAGTAGGGTGTATTTGCACAGGGCACTTCACAGCCATCTGAGTCTCTACCATGCCGTGTTGGAAGTGGATCTGCTGTTTAACCACTGCAGAGCAGAAGCACTGCAGCTCATTCTAATTTACCCTCTTTCTCAAGGCTGCTTCAAATTTTTGGGATAGCTGGGCAAAACTTTACATGTTTTGTTGCTCTGCATGACGATGATGTACAAGATCACCTGTACCAGCAACCTTTTAGGTTGCATAAGAAATCTTGAATCTCAGAAGGAGAAGGTAGTAAAGAGTTCAGCACTGTAACATCTAGCTTTTGGTCCATTGTTTTTTGAACCTGACTTTTAATCCTGGTCACTGACCATCTGTATTTTCATGAATTAAACTCCATAATTATGTCTGTCTTCTGTCTGTAGTTTTTTAAGAAATTTAAATGTCCTTCAACCTCAAGACCTATAAATAGATTTTGTCTTGGGCTGCCTTTCATTTTTAGCAATCAAACTACCCGTGGCTGTTTGCTGTCTGCCTCAGCATAAGCAAGTAGATACCATATTTTCACTGTTACTGTTTCTGCTGGTGTACTGGATTCACTCCAGTATGAATGACAACTGCATCTTTCCCCTGGTAAGTGATGACTGTTCAGGAATGCATGGGTCATACAGTCCCAGAGCATCACCTCATAGGTCACACACGTGTAGAGGATGGGTGAACCATGGAGCTCCTTCCGTTTCTGCACGAGTCCCTGTGATAAAGTTTGACTTGGATCAGGAGCTGGCAACAAAAAGCCCCAGGGTGAATAATGATCACAAGCAGCACAAGTATGTGGCTTTTCAAACTTCTTCTGGGTAATGTTAGAGGCTGATGAATGTAACCTTTTTCTCTTTAATGTTCAACTATCCTTGGCATAAGAATCTTCTCCGGTCTATGGCTTCATGGAGGTGTCTGTCTCAGAACAGTGAGTAGCATGAAAAATGCTATGTTCACAACTTCTTTTTTTATGTATTCATGCAGAGGAGATACCTTTAGATTCCTCTGCTGGCTGTTGAAATCTAAACATAAAACAGTTCCTGTCTTTGATAAAGTATCAAACTCCCGAACTGAGATCAGACTCCACAGAAGATGTAGGCACACATAACTTTGTTTGTTGTAAGTTTTCTTCCAGTATGAAGGGGATGATCAGTGGTTTCAAACTGAGAATGGATTTTAATTACTTCATTATTTTCCAGGAGGTAGTAGCCACTAATATGTGGCTGCGCTGTGCTGTGCTGTACGAATTACTTCTGTAAACTGGTATTTTTACAGCAGCAGGAATGAGATGCTGCATTTGAATTGACTTGGAGTAACTGACTCCTTAATTCTCTTGTGAAAGGCATGGTCATAGCATATTACTACTGTACCAGAGCATGTTGGGAACACTAAGGATTGGGATTTTTTCAGGACCAGGACAGCTTAAGTTTGAGCCATTTTCCATTCTGTGACAGCAAAACAGATTAATTGTATCTTAGGCTCTATCTTCAGTGTGTTTGTCACCAGACTGGGTGAATAGGTTCATAATCCTTCCATTCAGTTGAACTGTAGCTCTGCATGACCTTTTCAACAAATGTATTTTAATTAGCTGTATGTTCACCTTCTTCCTACTGCTGAAAGCAGGAAAAATGGATTACTGACAATATGGAGTATTATATATTTAACCTTTTAGGCTGAGAATTTGGACTGGAGTGAAACCAATCTGTAAGACAGCTAGCAATATTGTACAGGCCAAATAGCATGTAATTCACAGCTTAGTTGTGTATCCTCACATGTGTACAGTGCACAACTCTGGATACACAAACTTTCTGTGATAATTAAATAGCTTTTTATTCTTCTCTTTCCCCCTTTCTATGGCAGCACAACAAGGTCCCCTAGTATGTGATTTGTGCAGGGGTGAGGCACTACTGAAAATGGGTGTCCATCTGCAAGAACATCTAATTCCAGCCCATCAGTAATGTACGGCCAGGCCCAGAGACAGCTTCTGGTCAGGAAATGGGCCGATTAGAGAGCCAGCTCTTCAGGACATGCTCCAAACACAACTAATTCTTGTTTTTTATAAAAAATGAGTAGGAATCCCAGAGGGGAGGCCGTATTCTACTGCAGGAATACTGGCCAACTGCTTCCTCTTCAGTTTGTAGCTTTAGAAGGCTTCAAGTCTCGTTGAAATGAAAAAGGATGTTGTTAATTCCCTGTGCACTGATGTATTTTGCACATTTGGTCAAGATTCTCTATAAATGTTACAGACATCCTCAGAAGAAGATAATGTGTCTTACCCACCTCTACTGCTCACCACAGTATCCTGCTGGAAGGGACCCTGTCACAGCCAGCTAGCGATGCTGCTAACTATTTTGTTCCAAAATTGCTCTTTTGACCCTGGGACACAGTACCACATCTCTGCCTTTCCCTTCAAACTTTTAACTGCTTTTTATGTTTATAACTCAAGCTCTTGCAGGAGGTGAGTTTGCCCTATCTGTATGTCTGCGTGCTGCCTAGCAAAATGTTGCTGTATCCAATATACCCACTCTGGAGCAAACGCATTGTCAGTAATAATCCAGGAGAATGAGGGAGAAGACCTATGTGGTTCGACCTCACCCAAAAGAGAGAGTTTGAAAAAGACAGAGCGTTACTTAAGAGTGTTTTTTTCTTCACTTCTTTTTTCTGCATTTCCACACCTTGACCCTACTGTACCAGAGCCTGGTACAGTATATTCCACTGGCTGCTTAGCAGTGTGGTAGCTGTGCTGTGGCGAGGTTGAGCTGGGAGGAGAGCTGCCAGCCCACAAACTGGGGAAGGCAATGCAGACGTGGCACTACATTTAGCCCTGGACAGGCATGGAAAATATTCTTGCCGCTGTTGTTGCTCAAAGCACAATTTGGATCCTGGTAGAGGGGACTGAGTAACTTCCAGTTTTCAAGAAATACAAGTGACAATCTATCAATCCCAGCAATTGGTTTCTATCAGCTTATATTGGTTACATTTTCAAAGCTACGTTCAAAAGGAAAAGGGCAGGTAACATAATGCTTCAATGATACCGTCATTTGCTAGATTCCCTTAATAAGCCAGCTGTGAATAGATGAAATTGCTTTGTGAACCTTCTGCATGGAGCACACTTCCTTTGTAGCTTTCTCATGCGGGGGAATAGCTGCTGAGGTTAGAAGATGCCCTGTGCAACAACCAAACAATTCTGCCACCCATACCCCATGTTCAGGTAATTGGAAGGGTGTGAAGAAGGAGTGCATGCAGGGAGGTTACTTTTGTTATTTTCACCTCTCTCTAGCCAGACCATGCACCTATAGCAGTGATGAGGGCAGGAAGCTAAGCCAGATAGGGGAGAACAAAATAAGTGCCAGTTTGATATACGAGTACGCAGCAAGTTTTAAGCCTGGCTCCTGCCCTTTTCTGTGTGTAATAAATGAAATGACCTTCCAGTTAAAGTGTAAGAGATTGAAAAAGACAAAGCAGAGCAGTGAGGCCCTTTTTTCCCAGTGTATATCTACATTAGAATTCTGCTCTCACACTCTTGCAAAGGAAAACTGTAGCTTGAAGAGAAAACAACATAGCATTAAGCCATCCTGGTGTCAAATATTGTAAAAGAAAACAGCTAACGACACTGCATTCTCATTACCAGCTTTGCGTATAATAGCTTCCCTCCCTCACACCAAACAGGATTTCTTAGTGCTCTTTTGTGCTTAACTCTCCAACTTGGCAATTCCACCCAGCCCGATGCTCATAAACTGTAACTCCTTTGTCATTCCCAGGTATTTTCTGTGGGTTTTGATTTTATTGTGACCTGATAGTATTTTATGACTGAGTTCTACTGTTCTGCGTACAGTGGGTAATGAAACACCTTTATCAGTATCTGCATCTTTTGGTTCTTTCTTTTTTTTCCTCAGCTTAATGACATTACTGTGAGCACCACTGGGACTGTTATGCAGATGTGCTGCATACTAGAGAAGTTGCTGCTTCAGGATAAGCCATTACTTTTTGTTGCCCCCACAGGCCTGGGAAAGATAGCTATTACAAACAACTTCCTGCGACAGTTACCTCATGAAAAATATGTTGTATGTCAAATTAACTTCTCAGCACAGGTCTCAGCTAATCATACCCAGGACATCTTCTTAACAAAACTCGAAGGGTATCCTGAGTTTTAATTAAAATCAAATATGTAATTGTGCTCAGTTTGGTCCACAGAGATCATCCACAAAATAACATGAAATGCTCTTCTTCCATTTATGACAGAATAAATGAAAGCTGATTTGTTTCTCTGTGTAATGTTTATTACTGGGGAAACTACATTTTAATTGATGTTGACAAAAATTCTGATTTATGGCGTATATAGAACAGTGCATAGTCCAGAAAACATGTCTGGTTAACTTTATCTTAGATGTTTTTGCTTTAGGAGAGTGAATCAGCTCCCTGTCCCTGGGTATTCTTCAGTCTAAAGCATATTAAAGGGAATCACCAGATTGAGTCCCAACTAGTAAAGAGAGCCATCTGTTAGGGAAAGATCTGAGCAGTGGGCTATATATGGTACTTGCCAACCCACAGAGGGCAAAAAGATCAACTGGAAGAATGGCAGCATCCAGGGGATTATATCTAAAAAATGGCTAGCTCACCAGCATCTAAATCATGCATTTTTAATTCATCACATGGCAGACAAACAAGTCAAACGTTAATTGGCATGATAAAAGGGAGCTCATGGTGTATTCTGCACCTTTCAATACGGAGAGCCTCGCTTGCCAGACAGCCTCAACAAAACCTCGAACTTTACATTTGCAAGCACCAGAAATGAGATCTGTGGGCAGTATCACACCTCAATCAATGCAAAAATAAATAAATAAAAATTTTAAAAGTGAAAGAAAGTACTGAAAATGCTCAGTGCAAGCATGATTCTTTAGGAATATTGCAGATTATGTTTTTGGCACTAAAAATTACTGTAATAATTGTAGCTTCCTTGAGCAAATAAAACTCAGAATTTGACTCAGCTGAGACATAAATAGTTCAAGTACGCAAAGAATGCATTTTTATGGAATTTGATAAATGCTATTATGACAACTGCCAGGCTCTAGTGAATGGAGAAATATATCCTTCCAACAATACAAAGGACTAGAAAATGCCATGAGGGTGCTTGCTGTGGGGCTCACAAGTCATGATCATTTCAATCTCTGAGTAGTCAAGATAAAACCACTTGCTCCATGTATTTTTGGTTTATATTTGTATTCTTCTATAAGCTGGGCTTTCAAAGTCTGTCAAAAAAATCCCAAAATGTTAAAGTGGCCTAGACAGAAGATTTGGAATAACTAGACATCCAAAAATGATCTGTCCCAATCCTGACAAGGTCATCATAAACTCTCTGAGGAAGCTGCACTGTTTTAGCCTGCACTAAAATAGGAATTTTCTCTCAAAAGAGAAAAATTCTCAGAAGTGTGGTCTTCAGCGCAGCCAGGACAAGGGGTGAGAGACAGAGAAATCTTGAATCCATGTTTCAGAAGGCTGATTTATTATATTATGATATATATTATATTAAAATTGCCACACTAAAACTATACTAAAAGAACAGAGAGAGAGATTCATCAGAAAGTGAGACAGGAATAGAAAGGAATGTATAACAAAGGCTTGTGACTCCCAAAGAGTCTGACCCAGCTGCCTCCTTGATTGGTTATTAAGTAGAAACATCTCACATTGACCAACCAAGGAAGCACCTGCTGCATTCCACAGTAGCAGATAATAATTGTTTGCATCTTGAAGCTGAGGCCCTTCAGCTTCTCACAAGAAGAAAATCCTGACAAAAGGATTTTCATTAAAATGTTGTGGTGACACAGAAGGGCATTCTTTTCAATTTATCAAACTGCATGTGCATAAGTAGAGCAGATTTTAGCAAAGTGCTATAGTGTAAAGTGCAACATAGGGATGGTCAGATTTTGATTACTAGCATTTTGATTTTCTAGTTCATAAAAATTATTTTAAAAGTCCATGTGTTTAGTTGATGGATTGCAGTGGATTAGCTACAAAATGAGTGAGATCATACAGATTCTGAAAAATGTAATATACATCTTGAAAAATTCATTAAATATTTTTAAATGCTTTTCATGCTCTTTTCATATCTGTTTCTGAGTCAAAAGCTGCTGAAGGACCTAAAAGGTGGTCCTTTAAAATGATATTAAAGAAATAGCCCTTTATTTAGTGGGAAACACCAACAATCCAGTCTAGATAATTTTATGGCCTAGATGAGGTTTCTTCTCTGATTATGCTTGGCCAAGATCACTCAGGATTATTTCTTAGAGACCAAGATCATTTTCCCAAGATCATTTTTGTTACTTTAACCTCCTCAGCTGAAGCAGACGGTGAATATTGCAGAAATATTTACTCAGAGTGAGCAAACCTTGAATGTATGCATCTACAAGCATTGGAAATGGAATGGAAATTTCATGCATGGAAATGAAATCAAACTGTTTTATGGGTGCTGCAAGCTTAATTTTAAGGTTTCCAGTTGATCATAGAGACTTGTAAAAGCAAAGAACAGAGAAACTATTTTTGTAATAAAGGTCACTGTATTTTATTACTGTTGTAATTGTTACACATCTGCTGCTAAGCTAGAAGTCCCAGGACCAAGGATATTGTATTTTCTCTAGTAATCAACACAATCTAGTGTTGTAAATGTCAATGATGGAATAACACATTACACAACTTGGCCCACGTGGTGTAGGTGGCTCTCATCTTAAGGTGGGTGCCGTGAAAGTTAGATCGAGGAAACAATTTGAAAAATGCAGCCTAACTAGTAAAAAAAGTCTGTGCGTGGTCATGGCACAAGGCAGCCCCCCACAAAACATTTCCAGTGCAAATACTCACAGGTGAGGACCAAGGGTGAGGCTGGACAGGATGCAGGGCTCCCTTGAGGGCACAGTACTGGAGCAAGATGAAGAAAGTCAAATGAATACAAGTCCATCTGGGCAGTCATCAGCTGAGAACAGGGAGGAGGGAGGTGGTGGTCCCAGAGAAGGAAGGAGGAGTGAGCTGGTCATGGTTTTCAGGCAGAGTGGAGGCAGCAGAAGGCTGTTCAGGCAGAGATGCACAAGGTACCTTCAGCATAGCAAACAGTGCCAAACTGCCTGATCAAAGAGACATTTAAGCTACATTCAGTACAAGGCAACTTTCTAATCTACAAAAAAAATCAGCTGAAGGAGAACCCAACCTGGATCTGTCAGCATGATTCAGACAGTGATTATTTCATTAAGTATTTGATCAAAAGACTCAAACTTTCAGGCAGTTTGTCAACTGGCTGAAAATGAGCACCAGACATCTGACTACAGGACTGAAGTCATGTACTGAATTACGCAGTCAAATAAATAAGGAGTCCAATAGACAGTGCACAGTGTGCTCTCAAAAATGAGATTTCTTTCACCCCTTTTGACAAAGATTGACTTCCCTCTCTTTCAACAAGTGAGGAATGACACCCTGTACTTTTTTGCCTGTGTCTGCTTGGTTCTTAACTTGTCCAAATCTTCACTGCTGAAGGGCAGTGAGGGAAAGGCAAGGGTTGCAGTGTACCCTCTTCTGTGTCAGTCAAAATACCCTGGCCTGGAACACAAGATGAGGAAGAATGCTCTTCAGGGGCTGGAGAAACAACTTCATCTCCTTCTGTGGAGCTTTTCTTGTGCTGTCTCTCTCCAAGGGCAGATTCCATTTACCCACCTGCTGAAGCAAATATGGGTGGAGTGATTTCCATAGTTTGATCGCAGCTTCTGTTTTGAAGTTCTGTGCTGAGCTCTTTTACCATCTCTTGGAGAGCAGTTTAATTAATTCTTAATAAGAAGAGGGTCATCTTTGCCAAAAAGCTTCTCTCACAGACAGGTCTTTTCAGGGTGTACACTCAGGCCCCTGAGTGGAAATTAAGCTGCATGCAGAAATGTTTTCTCTCAGAGCTTATAGGCAGGTTGCACTGGTAAAACTATCACTTCATGCCTGCTTGGGGAATGTGAAATGCTGTACTGAAAGGCAAGGAGCAAACCAGCACCTTTTCAGGCTTGTCTGCACAACACTCTGGTGAGCAAAGGAACTCCATATACAAGTCCTGTCTGGAGAGTTAGTGATTAATGAAAACCTTTCCTGTGTTTCCTCCAAGAGAGAGATGAAGACAAGTGACCATCCCTTATAAGCATAGCTGGGCCCATCAGGCACTGCTGGAGCTGATATGTGCTGCTGGCCCTGAAATGCAACCTTATGACAGATTAGAATCAGATTAGACAGAAACTTCATGGTGGATTTCCCAACCTGCAGAAATTCAAAAAGATCCTCTGTGAACTGAAAAATGAAATATGTCCATCTTTGGGAAAAGGCTTTCCCAAAGACTTCTCCATCTATACTCCTGTGGATTTCTTTGATGCTCAACTTCAAGCAGAACACAGCTTGCAGGAATCCTCTGAACCCCTAATTCCCCTTTTTCCTTTGATGCAAAGAAACTGCTTGAGAATCCATGGCTGTCCAGCTGTTCTACATGGAGGAAAAATGACCTGCTCTGAATACTGCAGGAGGTTCTCTTCGTTGCCAGAGAGAAGCCACTCACAAATACCATCCTGTTGGTATTTCTGTAGGGCTTCATCATCCGGAAGATTTTAGAACATATCTTACTCATTTGCATGAGTTACCACTTCCATTTTTTTCAGGCAAGTGGCCTAAGCTAAAATGAAAATTAATGTGTTGGTTAACATCCCTCTTATTTATGTTTGTTAGCTTTTCTCTTATGCACAGTGTATATTACAATGAATTAAAAAATAATAATAGCTAATCACGGCTTGGCAGGGATTTTTAATGGATTTAATTTTTCTCTATCATGCTTACATGTAATCTCTAACATTCAGTATTTTATGGGCTTGTTATCACTTGTAGTGTTTGCAGCGTGTGCCTGGAGTGCTTCCACAGTAACTGTAGGAATTAGAAATTCCCCCAAGACCAACAGGTGCTGGTTCCCATCCCCAGGCCAAGCAGCACGCATCCTGGGTCTGGCTGGTTTAGTGCAATTCACATCATGGGAGTTTTTGTCCTTCCCACAACCACTTTGAGGGAAGGGAGTCATTTGCTGGAATGACTTACATCACGTAATCAGGAGGTGGCCTAGAAATGAGGCTCAGGCTTGGCCCTTGAGCTGCCCTTGTTGTGCTGAAGCTGACAGGCTCCGCATGCTTTTTGTCAAAATGAAAGGTGGCCGCCTTTCATCGCCTTGTGACATATTACATACAAAATTACCACATTATTGCACATGAAATAGGAGAACCTGAACATTGCCCTATGTGGGCATGAGTGATGTACGTGTCAGCCGTGCAGGGGATCGGGGTAGACTGGGGTTCATCATTCTACCCACACAGGTCCTGCCATTGTCCGGGGGGGAAGAGGCGGGGAGGCGGCTTTTTATAAAGCATGAATCCATTGTAATGCTCCAAAATAGTGAGGATCATTGGTCCGTGCAGTGCAGAAAGCACTGTTGCTATGGTAACAAGTTCTGTATCATTTTTTGTGTGTTTCTGTAATAAAAACCTACATATATATATATGTGTGTGTGTGTGTGTGTGTGTGTGTGTGCGCGCGCATTACTTTCATTAGATTATGGCACCTTCAAAAAGCATTGCTGAGCTTTTTACCTCAGAATCAACAGTTTAATTTCAGGCTGGGTCAGTACCAAAATGATGATCATTATTATTCCAGATGTTTTTTTGGTGGCCTTTGTGAATTTACTGACAGTCCCAGCTCAATAGATAGTGACAGGTGTCTACACTATTAGTGTCTACTACAATTAGTACTAATTGGTACCTCTATTGGCAGTAGAGGTTGGCTAGGGATTTAATGGAGATGAGAGATGAACATGCTCTTTCTGAGTTCTTCCCTTCTTTCCCCAAATAGAGAGGAAAACACATCTGAAATAAGTCTTCATGGTCAAAGTAAAGAAGGAAGTTTCAATATTTATTACTTGGTTTGTTCCTGAGTGGTGGCTTAATGGAAGCATTCGATCTCTGAGACTTCCAATTTGGCACTTCTCAGGTGAAATTTTCATTACTAGTCTAATTTTTTCCAGGTGCACTTCTGCAGCTGCGATGTATTGTGCCATAATTTAGCACCTGCAGTTCTTTCTAACAGCAAGAATTTCCAGCCAGGAAAACAAAGGTTGGGTCCAGCTTTGATTTAAATAAATAAATTTTAAAAAACAACCCTACCATGAAAAGAGCAGCAACAAAGTGCTTTTAAAGAAGGTTTAATCAAGCAAAAGTGTTAGCAGTACAATACTCTTTGTTGATAAGCTTTAACAAAAAGAGGAAAGAATCTCCGTGTATTGCATTTTAACGGATTTTCTACAAGACTGTTCATTTGCTTAATTGTTACTCCCCTTTGTAGAGAAATCTCACCCATTTGTTAATTTGTTTCTTTTCTTCTTATGCCTGACAAACAGCTCTAACCATGTTAAATTGTTTGCTTGTGATAGGGGAAAGGGTTTTATCATTTATGCCTGTGAAGTTAGTTGAAAGTCTTAGAAACGTGAAATTTATAATAAGTTCAAAACAGGCGAATTACACTCCAAGTAAGTGTTGGCAGCTCTTTATCTTTTCCTTGTTTCCCATATTTAATTCTACCCTTGAAAGATGGAATATGCATCATTTCCCCATCGTCTCTCTCTGGTTCACATTGAGTGAAGTGTTTTGAATTAGTTATGTTAAATTATTAATAGCTCAAGATTTGAAAACATTACAGGATTTGAGCAATGTTTTATCAGGCAGTAGCTGTATGATAATTCTGACGTTTTCATAGAGTAGAGTACACTTCCAGCTGATAGGTAAAAATTATGACTGTATACTGAAAGCACTGAGTTCAGTTCATTGTGACGCATAATAAGGTAATGAACGTTTAAGCTGCATATTAGAAAAAAGCTCCTGTTAATGAATAGAGTCCAGGAGAAACAATGAAAGCAGAATTTCTTAGGTCAAATGAAGTGTATAGATATATAGAATACAAAATGGCTCCATATTGGCAGGGACATGAACGGCATAAGAATTATTTTCTGCATCATTCCTGTGATTCTAGTCTTTTTAGTCTTTTCTGTGATTTTCTTCTACCAGATATTATCTGATATATCACCTCTGTCTATCAATAATTAACTGATGGCTAACTACAGTCCATTTGTCAAGGAAAATGGAAAATACTGTTAACACTAGGCCCTCAAAACATGGCTTTGAGCTGCTAGAATTATTCTAGCAAATACAAAGTTTATCTTCTGTTAAATCTCCCTGACATTTTAAATAGGGCTATAAAATAAATGGTCATCTAAATCAAACTGTATTAATTTCAAGTATTATTTTGAACCCATTTTATGGCTCTACAACCATCCAAGAGCATTTAAGGGAGAGGCGAGACAGCTGACAAAAGACCCTAGAATTAGTTCTATAATTATTTGCCCAGGGAAAATGGCTTCTTTCCACAGTCAGACCACAGTGTACTTCTTGACGCATTTCACCAACCTCGTGTAACAAATCCTGTGGAGCAATTAAAGAGACAAGAAATGTAGGTTAGACTCACAAAACACACGCCGACACTTAGGACTCATTTCAATCCCCCCAGTATTTGCATTCTTCCTCCCCTGCTCTGACTCTGGCTCTCTGGCTGCCTGTGCTTCTCTGCTGGGAGCTTGACGCCCAGGTTCAGGCCACTTGGGCAGGGACTTATGCCATTACTCAGGGGAGCTGCCCTAACCAGGGCATTTTCCTGTTCCTTGGGTTAAGCAGTCAGGTATTACAAGAGTGGAGGAGTGCCTAACTTTCCTTAAGCTGATTTTGCCTTGCTCTGATACCTGAAGTCTCCTGGTGCATAAGGTCTCTGTATAGAAGCTTTGGCAGGTGGTGGCTTGGAACCTGTTTTTCTTACTATATGGAGAAGCCTCAAGCACCCAGCTTTGAGCTGCAGTTTCCTCAAGAAGGCAAAGTGCCTAAAAGCTGTGTGTGGCATGACCTAAATCTTCCCAGTGGATCCAGACCCATCTGAGTAACAAGCCTTAGTATAAGAGACAAAATATGTATACATCTGTCCTTGTATATCTACCCATAAAGGATTTTATTTCCTAAGGTATTTAGACATCTGTTGAGTCATGTAACTGCTAAAGTGATTTTCAAATGTATCTTAGTAGGTTTGACAGCCAGTTCTTATTTCAAAGAGTTCTTTAGACAGCCAGTGAGAAATTCAAAGCATTTATCTATTTCTCTGAGTATTGTACTGAAAAACCCAGCCCAGACTCTTTTGCAGGGAGAAGCATGAGGCTGTTAATACACATCTATAACATTAAAACACCCATTCACTGACCATTTTATAATGTATTCTGATTCAGTGTTCACAAGGACTCATGCAGGACTGGGCTTTGCCTAGATGATCTATATATTCTTCAAGAGAAGCAAATTCTTTACTCATCTTCTAGCCATTAACTTCAGGTGGTTTCACCACTTTCACCCTTGGTAGCTGGTATTTCAACCTTGTCTCCTTGTTCCTAGATCCTCCTGTACTTCAGACATTACCCTGGGACCCACCACAACCAGTTAAGCTTGAGAAGAAGTAGAACCAATACCTTACTTTTGACTCCCTAGCTTATATAGTACCCACACTGGAGCACTAACTTTTTTGTGACACCAAAAAAGTTGATACACCCAACCTGATATTTTTGAGCGGGGAAAGAAAAAGGGGGGAATTTTTTCAAGGCATGTAATTAAAATTTGCTTTCATACTACATTCAGAAATGCAGGGTGTCATAGCTCTTTTCCATTTATGTTGTTACTTCACAGTGTCCCAAGCTTTTGTGATGCAATCAGGCTGGTAGAACTGAAGCAGTCTGCTCCATGGTTGCCTTTAGTTCAAGTTCTCTCTGTCTTGTAATTAGCTGGAGTGAATACATCTCCCCAGCAGCACACTGTGCACCACAACATACTTTGGAATGAGGTGCAGGACTCTAAATAAAAGCATTTTACTCAGGGTGCCAAAGAGGCTACTGTAGATGCAACACTGAAATTCACTTATTATAATCCTTCTTGCCTAATTAATTCCATTGATACATTCAACTTCATCAGAGTTCTGTTGACAGTCCTTAACAAAGGGTTTTTCTTTTCCTTTTTTTTTCTTTGTTTAAACTGGAATAGTTTTATTAGCTTGTTTACTTCAGAACAACATGCCACCTTTGATTAAACTCCATGTGGATTTATAACTATGTCCTCCCCATGTTTCTGTGACCTTTACGGCACATCGGATAAAAATAAAAGGTCATGGATTCCAAAAGAACTGGTTCTAATAATAATGTCAGGCAGGCTCCCCAGAAAGTGTGTGATTTTCTTCTTTCTTTTCTTCTTTTCTTTTCTTTTTTTTTTTTCCAATCTCTCTCTCTCTCTCTTTCTGCTTTTTCAAAGTAAGATGAAAATTAACATGAATAAAATTAATGGTTTAATTTTGCAGGAGAAAGAAGAGGGTTTACAGTGCTCCACCAGGGAAAAGGGCTTTTGTCTTTGTTGATGACCTAAACATGCCTGCCAAGGAGAAATATGGTGCCCAGCCTCCCATTGAACTGCTGCAGCAATGGATTGACCATGGCTACTGGTTTGACAAGTGCAATAAATATTAATTAGTGTGCTTGGCTACAGAGGAGTAATGATATACACTGTTTCTCTGAAGCGTTAAATTGTAGTGTTAGTCTTTTATAATTCCTCATCTTCTCAGTCACAACAGGAAAACACTCTGTGTTACACGACTCCCTGTACAGGAAAAGGAATAAAGGCTTATATGTTGCAGTGAGTTACACCATGAGAAAGCCAAGCCTATAAGCGAGAAAGGCACAACATGCATTTTCATGTTTTTGAGAAAACACTGTCAGTATTTAAGCCAGCACAAAACACTTTCAAATAAATTTTTAGTTCCTGGTTGTTAAGGACTGAAACAAAACAATTTATCTTTCAGCAAATGACTTTGAGGTTGGAATGCAGCTGAAGATGCTTTTCTAATGCACAGCCAGCATTTAGAAGAAGAGTGTAAACCAGACTCGGGCACTTTTCTGCATGATTTGTGGTAATACTGGTTGTTAGAAAGACTTCAAATTCTCCCTTGCTTGTCTGAAATATATGAACATTAAATAAGTATCTATTGTTTAAGAGTGAGCCTACTTAGTGTGCAGCTTTAAGAAAAAAAAAATTGGAACAGGAGAAGTAAAATAGTACCTAGTCTAGCACTTTACAGAGCTCAACTATTAGAAAAATGTAACCATAGTTTATGATACACTTAATTATATACACCTAAGATATAAAGCAGCTGCACTCTACCCAAAATAATGGGCTGTTAATTAAGAACTGGTGCTTCTTGCATGATTTATTATTACTCTAGTTCGCAATTATGCTTAAACCTCTCATTAGACACATTACTGTACTGAAAATCTTGTTTTCTAGTAATGCATGTTTAACATTGTATTACAACTTTACATGGCAGTCTCAGACTGTGATCCCTCTGTGCTTTTCAAGAGAGAGGCAGGAAAGTTGACAGGTACTGTCTGCATTTCAGTTGGAACTCCTACCTTTCTCTTTACCCTAAATCAAATAAAATAAAGGCTTCAGCTTTTCTATAGTGCAATACAAAAAAGTAAGGAAATAGAAAATGAGAAATGTGGGTGTTTCAAATCTGATGTTTTCTCAAAACTATAGAAGCTTTCTTAATATTTTCAAAGTGCATTTGCACTTGAAGCTTAAAGCATTAGGTAGAACCTTTTTACCATTTTATACTGAACTTGGGAGAGTGCAATTGAAATGCATGGAATTTTGTTGGTCCAAAATCCCTTGTTTTCTAACAAGTACAGCAGAATTTCTTTCCTTTTAGGAGCAATAAGGTTTTTCATTGTCAGAAATGCTCATTCTCCCCTACCCTCTGTATAAGCCATGAGACGGAGGTTAGGAAGAAGCAGATGGGGACAGCAAGGAAACAAACTCATGCCATTTGAAACACAAAGGTTTTGCTCCTTTATATACTAAGAATTACTTGTGCTTGTGGGTGCACCTTGTCACTTGTCAGCCTGTGTGGATGAGCAATATACACAGAAAGAACAATTCGAGCAAGATGGTCTTCACTGGATAAAAACAACAAAGCATTAGTTACCTGGGAGGCAGGAAGACTGGCATGTTTTTTCCCCCAATGACAGTTTATAACAAGCAAATATTTGCTGATAATGTCTGACAATATAGCCACAGGAAGAAGCAGATGAGGTAATTCTAGGTAGTATCCTTTACTGTCAGAGGGAACCATGGCTTTCTAAGGTGATTAAACTGTTGGTGGCAAAGCCATTGAGGATGCTAAATAGGAAAGATTTGCTAGTAAAAGACCCACTACTGCCTCAGAGGCTGCTTTCTGCCACCCTATCTGCGAGGTAACTGCAGACAGGGAAAAAAGTTCCTGATTTCATGCAGGTAAGAAGTCCCAAGGAAATCATGCTCCTGTGTTTTCATTATCTGGCAGCTCCTGCTCCCTGAGAACTTGTGAACCAGTTTTGACACAGCAATTGCAGTCTCAGAGATGTCAAAGCACCCCAAACACAGAAAGTGTGACTCCAGTGAGGGATGGATGGGGTGGTGCAGAAGCTGGCCCACGTGTTGTGTGGTGGGGTATTTGGGGTGGGAGGGCTGTGGGGGACACGTTAGAGAATCTGAAGCTGTAGATCTGGAGGAAGGGGTGAAAGCTCCCTTGGTTCCCTAGTCTGTGAAACAATTTTTATTCTAATAAATATTCAAGAGAGCTTTACAACTACTTGCCTGGACATCCTGTTTTCATTTCTGTAGTGATCTGACTTTCTGTAAGCTTCAGTCCCCTAAAGATCCCCCTCCAAACTGCTGGAGCTCGACATACCAAGCTCAGACTACCGTGAACATTCCCAAACACCTGTGTCAGAGGGAAAAGCAGATGGCATAAACTTATTTATACCAGAATTACTCCACATGAAGACTCCTCAATTAATTGCCAACTGGATTTAGCAGCTCCGTTACCTTTGCACTATCCACACAGGGTGAAGGAGCAGGAGCCAGGACTTAATATCTGACCTCTGGAATAACCTCCATGGCAGAAGATCATAGTAGAGGCTCCTTTGAGGAAGCTCCCTTCATGGCATAAGCAACACAGCACTCTTTAAAGAAGATAGTGAATGGTCAGAAGGAGTTAACAAACATGACTCATTTTCTTACGCCTAAGGGTGGCATGACTTTTAATCTCCTTTCTGGGAATTTGTTTAAAACCTGTCGTGAACCCACGGGTACGCTTATGTTTCCTCATCTAGGTTTATTTGTTTGCATCTGTGTGTATCACTTTCAAGCCTACTGGGGGTTTGTCTCGAATACTCTAATGAAATGCTTAGATGAACATGTAGTTGCCCTGTGCAAATGAGGTGTAGGAGGGGAAATCACAGTGCAGTAATGAGGGAAAGAAGATCTAAGCTTAGTTTTGGATGATGAAGCCTTGCTGGCTGGAGCCACATGTATAGCCAGCAGAAGACAGGTGTACTCCACAGGAGAAGCAGAATAAATCTGATTCAGAGCAGTATCATTATCCTTTTGTATCCACAGCACGTTCGACCGTGTGTTCATTCGTACATCTGTTGTATACCAAGGTCTTTGTACTCCAGCAAGCCTTGAGTTATGTAAGCAGTTGCAGGTCTACACCTAATAGACCATATGTTGCAAACTAGCTCTGAAGTGCCAAAATAAGGAACATGAAACAGAAAGCTGAACCGTAATAGGAGTGAAGAAATGTATGGGACGTGTGGAAATGAAAAGGAACAAATCCTGCCTTCAGATACATGCTGTGAAGTGGCTAGCTTTTCCCATGATAACAAAACCCTGTTTTTCCTCATGCAAGGGAAAGAAAAACCCTACATCTGTGAACCTCTTCTTGTTCTGCTTTCTTTCTCATTTTTCTTCCTCCCTATACATGAGCCTTGATTGCCCCATTTACCGGCGTTGCCCCTGACAGAAATTGTATTAAAAAGGTTAAATTTAAATGCAATACAGCTTTGTCTGATGTCTTTCAAAAGCAGGTCCTACAGCCAATGGACAGTCTTATGTCCTCAATTTGCATCACTTTAAAACTATGGCTTTTCCATGATGCAGTTTTAGTGGTGAATGAGAAACTTAGTGGATGTGTTTCTTAGATGGATCACTCCTGATTTTGGAAGTTTTTTTCATTAGACAGGAATTGGCCTTTGAACTTGGTGGGAAGGAATGTGTAAGGGAATAATTTTATAAAGAAAGATGAGATGTGTCCACTCTATCCTTTGTAGATCATGTGGGTGGTTGAATTACTGGGCTGTTTGACTCGACCAGTCTGAGACGCTCATGTTCACCTCCAGGTAGAGTAAGCATCTGTGGTCCACCCCAGGGCAGGAAAACACATGAACTGCAGCTCTTGCTGGGGATGAGCAAAGGAAGGTATGGCAGCCAGACAAAGATGACAGAAGGCTTTCCTGACACACTCCTTTCCCATAAGAACCAGGAGATATTACACAACACAAAGGTCAGAATTCTGGCACATTCTGTGCACATTTTCCCTTCCTGTAAATATCACACAGGTATCCTGGTTTAATCAAGAACCAGCTGTTCATCAGTCCACTAGTTGCTTCTAATCACCTAAAGGAAAAAGAAACAGGCATGTATGTATATAGTCATGCCTTTCTTTCTTTCTCTCTCTCTCCCTTCCCCCCCCATATATATATATATATATATATATATATATATATATATATATATATATATATATATAAACTGTAGTTGATACAACATCATACAATAGCAAATAGAACTGTGGGTGTTTGTGCCATTTTATGTAGATATGAACACAGTAGGGAAGCAGTCCATCATGTGGGACTTTCCATCATAACAATTTTCATTGAATCAATGGGTCTTCTTTCATTAATTTCATTAGGACAAGTCTTTTCCTCCTCCATGTCCATCCCTTAAGAATCCTGTGGCTTTGTTTGAAGGCTGGAGCAGAGTCTAACCCAGAGATAGCTGCAGTCTGTTCATATTGGCAAGGGATAAAGGGATAAAATATCTTAACTCACCAGCCATAGCGGGTGAGGACAAGAGGTTTAGAGTATTACAGTTTGCACTGCAGACCTGTGCAACTGTGCTCAGAAGAGAGAGGCAAATGCTGCTCTGCCCTGGTGTCAGGGCTGGGCCTGAGGGTGGACTTCCTGCTGCCCCCACTGAGGCTCATGAGAAGTAGCTTGAAGCTACTGGAAGGGCATTCACAGCAACACAGGGCTTTGCACGGGCTCTGCGTGAGCTGCAAATCACGCCTAAGAACCTGTGTAAATGCTTGGTTGTTTGTGCCACTGTGTTGTCTCTGCTCTGCTTGCGCTGTCCCAGTTAAATAGTGTTACCCAAGATAACTTATTCAATATGGGTTCAAGCATGTCTCTTGAGACAGGAGTTGCAGCAGTGTGTGTGGAGCAAAGCAATCCCAAGGATGTTCACATCAGGGGTTTGGGTTTTAAATTCAGCTAATGAACAAAAAAATGTCATGCAATGTGGAAAACTTAGGTGGAGATTGACTGACTTATCTGCAATTTTTAATCTTCTACATCCCGTCCCTATACCCATTGCTCCTCTGTTCCTACCCTGCCAATTTTACCCCTTGCTTTCTTTTCAATGTCTGGTTTTGTTTTTTTTTTAATGAACACTCCAAGTCACACTTTTTCAATTTTAGATATAGCATTTCATACTTCTGTCTCTCATGTGGTTCTGAGAAGTCATAGATGTGAAACCAACAACATTTGGTCCCTGGCAATTGTCCCTACCTTCTCCAGGCTGAACTCAGGGTTCAATCCCCAATGTGGACAGAGAAAATAAGCTGAGCTACCTGAAAAAGGACGGTTGGCAAATGGTTTGAGTTCTCTGTAGAACACAGAAGAAGAAGAAAAACATTTTCCCCTTACTCCCCATGTAATAGACACCATGAATCTTGCTACAGCAATAAAATACTTCCGCAGCTTCTGAAAATGTAAAATTTATTATTTCTTCATGAAGTCGTACTTATCATGAGATTATGAAGTTAAATTTATTTATATCATATTTTGAAAACTACCACGGAAATAGGAAAAAAAAATTTTCAGTCCTTTCTTGGATTTTAGGTTTTGGAGAATATTTACACATAGCAAAGTTTCAGAGTTTTAATGCCCCATCATCTAATGTGCTATTTTAGAAGTATGGAATGGAAGAGAGTGCACCATTCTTCTGTTGATTGCAATTGCCCCCTGAGAAAGCTGGTTCAAACTGCATAAAGGATCGGAATGGGGAGACAAGATTCCCATCAGAAGCCTCTTTCTTTCTCTTGATTTGCACCTTGCCACTGAGCTTGCAAAACCTCTGTGTACACAGAACTATAATGGAAACAGGCTCATCTCTGTGGATTCCTTAATTTCTGATTTACAGGAGCTTTGAATGTACTCGTCCATCTCTGCCTATCACCATAGAGCTTGTATAGTCTGCAAGAGATTTAGATGTGGTTTTTTCCCTTGGTTCCTCTTCTCAGTGGCCTTGTCACACACAAATCCTTTCTTACATGATGCAAGATGACACCTTTTGTGCTGTCCTGGTCGATTCTTCAGACAGCTACAAGGCAGTTACTGATTGTTTCGTCCCCTTGAAGGCAGCATCCTAAGGGCCTCTTGGTCTCACACAATCACTGCAAAACTGGGCAAGGATTCTAGCTGCATTTCTCTCTCCTCTTGCTCTCAATTCCTTTCAGTTTCTGTAAAGTATTATACCCACCACTTTTTGTTACTTCCCTTGATATCCTGTCATCCCTCTATAGTTTGAAAACACAAACTCCTGGAGGTCACTGATGAATGAACAGCACTTAAAAGTTATATATAAAGTCCAGAATTATTGTCTCTGAAGTGATGGTTGTTTCTACTCATTACATCAGTGCTCTTGGATAACAGTGTAAGCATTTAAAAAGAAAACTGAGATATCCAACCAGACCATATCTTCAGCCCTACCACAATTATTTTAATCTTATTACTCACTGAACAGGATCATCAGTGACAGACATTTTTAACAGCAAGAACAAAATTCTTGCCAAGAAATTAAGATGTTTCTTTCAAGAATTAAGCACTATCCTGTGATTTAAAAGAAATTAAAACAAATCCTGATAAACAACAGAAATCATTAAAATTAGTAGTTGGAAAATTTTTAACAAATCTTTTCTACTGAAAAGTGATGAAATATAATTAATATTATTTGGTCTTCTGGGGTTTTTTTTCCTATTTAATTTTTAAACAAAATCTTATATAATCACTTACTCTGTTATTGCTCTAGTAATACCTGCTGTTTTATTTCCTAGTCAGAAGTTCTTGCAAACTCAATAGTAGCATTATAGATAGCCTTATACCATATATATAGCCTTACATATAGCCGTCATGAGTCGGCTTTGAGTCTGAATCTTGTTTACCTTCTCCAGTGTGTTTTCATGTTCAGTCCAGGAAAATTACAGAGGCAAAGAAGGGGGCTGACGGTAGAGAAAGCTTACACGTTGGTAATTTACTTTTGAAATGAAGCATTCTTGATAAAATGGCAGCCAGGTTAAAAAAGCCAGTCTGCTTACAGCCTCATAACATGGTGGGGGATTTGAATGAGTCTTCCTAGGAGCAAAGGAGAACAATGTGGAGCCATGAATGTAGTGCAACACTGGAACAGTTTCCCACAAAAGTTGTGGGTTCTCCATCCCTGGTAGTGTTCAAGGCCAAGCTGGATGGGCCTTTGTGCAACCTGCTCTAGAGGAAGATGCTCCTGCCCACTTCAGTGGGGCTGGGACCAGGTGATCTTTAAAATCCCTTCCAAACCATTCTATGATTCTATGAAGGATAGGTTTATTTCACAGCCCAAGAAGAGAAGGACACAGATGGAGCTCCAAGGGCAGAGAAGAAGATGCCTCCTGAATGCTTTAAAAGAGCCTTTATGCTCTTTCCTTATCAATGCTTTAAATTGATAAGGAAACTGAATCAGAGAACAGCAGGAAGAAGTTGGGTTACTTCACATATATTCCTTCTGCACTCTTTATGTGGCAGAGCAGTGTGGTTAGAAACCTCTGCAAGTGCTGTTGGATATCTCGATTATTGCACATTTGTGGAGAATTGCATGGCAAATCAAAGAGCCTTGTACAGTGGTGAGGTCTTGGGTTAAGCAATGAAAGGTGATCAGCAGTCATGAGAGCATGGCAATCACACCCCGTGCCCCTGTTTCTGCAAGGGGCAAAAGGGAGCCTGTGCAAAGGAATCCTGACAAGAAAACAGAAGACACAGAGTTGCCAAGCACAGCTGAAGCATGCATAAACATTTCTATTAATTTTATTTGAGAATTCTCACCAACTGTTAATAGTCATTTGCAGGGGAAAAACAGCTGTCCGACTAACACTGACAATTGGCAATCTTGTGTGTCAGCAAAGTACATCGATCTCTCACCCCCACTCAGATTTTGCTGCCCCTCTCTCACTGCTCTCTGCCTTTAGCCCTGCTAGGTTGGGGTGGCAATCAGACTGTCAGAAAGCACCACGTTTCAGATCACAGCAGCGACTGTCTTCTGCTTTTTTTCTTGTGTGAATAGAGCTGTGCAATCCTCTCACAGCAAGCCATAAAGAAGCTGAACCACCAGATGGACTGGTCTAGCACCAGTCACGCTGCACTTTTCTATAGCTCAGACTTCATCAACTTTTGCCCTCATCCCAGCACTCCCCCAAACCTGCCCTCCCAGGGTATTAGTTTTATAACTGGAGCAAAAATGTGATGAGTCTTTCAAGCCTTCTGACCTGCCAGTCTGGGCTCTTTCCTTGCCCACTGTACATTTTCAGTTGAAATTTAGCAGCAGTATTTTGGAGAACAGAGTTTCAGATCTGTGACATGGACATGTTTTGATGATTGAGCTACATGCTGCTATTGTGGTAGGGTGTTGGGAGAGGAGGAAGGGGAGACAAAAGGAAGAGTTGCTCTGAGAAGAGACAAAAGAGAATGAGTTGACTAAATTGCTGTCAGGGCTATTTAAACTAAATAAAAGAAGCAAGCAAAACAAAAGCAAGGGACTAGTACTGATTTTCAAGAGGGAGGCTACAAATTTTTAGTAAAAAAGGGATTAAGTCTCTGCTCTGTTAGTCTGGTGTAGCTGTGGGCAGTGATGATGGCAAAGGCACCAAAGCAAAGTTCCATAGGAAGGAGTCAACTCAGGTTTAGGAGCAAGGGAAAGAGGGCAGCTGGGCTGGTACAAACATGGCTGCATGTGCAGACTTTCCCCTATAACTGGTACTGCATGTCACAGAAGAATGGCCTTTACTGGGGAAACAGTGCCCAGTAAACTCCAGGGCCTTGGAGGATGCATGTGGGTGAAGCACATTCTCCTGAATGGTGGCTCTGCCTGTCTGAAGGCAGGCAGGAGGATGGGAGAAAGCAATTTATTCCTTTAATGTTTTTCCTCTGTCTGATTGGCAGACCAGAAATTAGGCCTGTTCCAGTAATTTCTCTGAGAATGCAAATCTTAATTCACTGTTTGTTAAATGCTTAACTAACGTCTGAGATCATTATTTTAAACTCCAGCTGCCAGAATAAACACTGTCAGGAATCCATTTGCTTTAGAGAATAGCTCTTCCTGACAGCAGCAGAGATGCAAACAGTTACCTTTTAATACCAGGCTGTGAAAAGCTGAACCCTCCCCAACCCAGCCCCCCACTTTCATTTGCAGTAAACATCATTGCCCATCCTTATTCTGTGCTGTGACTCTTTCCTGCTTTCTGAGGCACACTTAATAGCAGAGGGATAGCATGGTGTGCTTTATGCTCTCCATTAAAGAAAGTTTGTGGTGGGAGAGCGGGCAAATTCATTGGGTTTGAGGTTTTGGCAGGGACATGAACGAAAAATTAAGTCATTTTTGGTTTTGATGTAGGAAGGCAGGGGTGTGGTACAAGTCAAGGACAAGTTCTTGGTTGCAGCTATGGCCCCTCCTGGTGGTGGAAGACAAACAAGTCTCGCTGTCCATTTTTGATGGAATCTCCACAGATGCTTTCCCTAAGAAAAACAGGACAAGTGTTTTTACTGTCAAGCTCCTTTCCTCAGGAGCTGACTGAGCATTTTGATGCAGAGTTGCCTCTTCTCTGAAATCTTATCCAAGCATAAAAGCTTAGCAACCATGTATCTTCTTTTCTCTGACCATACTGACAAAAATATGGGCCAAATTCTCTATCAAGGGTTTGCACCCCAAGGAAGTGAATGTGACTTCTGCATCCATGGAAAAGTAAGAAAGCAGTGCTATGATTATACAATTTTTCCAATAAAGATAACAAAAAGCCCTCATAGGCATTCATTAAAACAATTTATCAATGGTTTTCAGGATTTTAAGCTATGTATAAGTTATTTCCTACATTTAGGTCATAACCAAGGTTTGTTTAATGTGCTATTCTATATCCAAAAGTAACTAACAGGGAGAGTTTTGATGGGAAGAAATAATACTTTCACTGTAGGCAAATGCAGCATGCCCCTCTATGCTCTCAGCTAACTTGATATATAGCCCTTTTCAAAAAAAAAAAAAAACTGTTGCCTTATTTTATCCTTCAGTGGGAATAAAATTGGCCTATAAGAATGAAAGATTTTAATACATCTCTATTACAATATGGTCTCCTAATTGGTATTGATCTTCCCTGTGGTACCTGAACTGCAAGAAATTATTTCAGCAGGATTTGAGCTAACAGAAATGGGAAATGGAGAGAAAGATTGACACCAAACAAGGTGGCGAGGAAGGGTAGGGACTGGCAGCATGTATGGCTTCATCACCGAATAAATAAAATGGTTTTTACAAGGGAGCTAGTATAAAACAATCTGAGATTGAAATGGAGATGATAAATAGCTTTATTAGGAGACAAATAGAAAAAAATATGGAGTAAGGAAAAAAATTAAAAGTCTCCAAAGTGAAAAGACATCCTTTTAGTGAGCTAGCTAGGTGAACAAGCTTTAAGAGTGGATTCGGTTGGGAACTTAGCTCATGTCCAGCAGGATCCAGTGAGGTGCTACAAAACCCTGTTGGAAGGTTAGAGGCTCTGGAAAAGAGCCAGTGCCAGAACCCTGCCAAGGAACACCTCTGCAGGTGGCAATATCCTACAAAGAGGTAAGATAAAAAGAATTCCTGAGCTTAGTTGAAACATATCTTGGCATTTTTACTTAGTTTTTCTTGCCTCCAGTTCATTCTATGAAGTTCAAAATATCCTAAGCTCCACTGTGTCAATGAAGCAGAGAGACTAATCTAATGCAAGCAGTGCTTTGCAACCCAATAGGCTGCATAGAAGATAATGTTGTTTGCTAATAATACGATCACAAATGTATTTATCTTGCAACAGAGCACCAGGTAAGTAATTAATTTAAAAACTGATACATACAGCTTTCTTAAAATGGAGAACAGCATTAGTTCTGAAATGTAAGATTTGTAATTTAGTAAAGATATTCAGCATTCTGTGGAAAGCCTGGTTGATTGCACTTTTTCAAAAGACTAATCCCATCCTTGTAAACAGAACAAGGTAATAATGAGGCTCTCTGTCACTGTGTCATAGTAGAACACAGAGGGCAAAACTTCATTACACTCTTTTGACTCCCCTTCCATCAATATGAGAGAGATAAACACAGGGACCCAAAACACTCCCATCAGTTTCTGGGTGTGTTATTTAGTTGTTTGATAAAAAGTTCATTCTCTTTCTGTGATGATAGACGAAAACCACTGGGACAGGAGAACCCACAAACACGAGCAAAGTGGACTGTAGATAATTTTTCACAAAGTGGTATGCAGCTTCGATGTGCAGGTCTTAAACAACTTGAATGAGGTGCATTTTTTTTCCTGTTTAGCCTCATTTGTATGTATTATTCATCCACATCCTTTGGCAGTTGTGGAGTTACTTGAAAGACAGTACTGCAGCTAGTGGCTGAGTTTTGTCTCTGAATTATTTCTCTTTGCCAGGTAAACTTCAGAGTCTCTACGCTATTTGTGACTGATGTGAATGCAAAGAGAGGGGAAGGAGTTTTGGCATGCACACTCAAAAAGGAGAAATCATATTTTGCAAAGAGTCAGAATACTACCTTTTTTTTTCCCCCCACAATCGATGCAATTTCTGGCTACGCAGGTCCTTGTCTCTGGGCCCTGACATCCAGCCAACAGAGGGAGCACTAGTTTAATTATAAAACCCAATCTCCCCCGTTGCCAGTGCTGCCGCTGGCTGCGCTGATAAGAAGGTCATTATGGAAAAGCTATGCAAGCCTTTTCCCCTGGTGGAGGACAAAATCTTTGCTAGTGGTACAAAAGGAAACCTAGTGAGGAATCATTTACAAGCCATTGTGTGCATGTGGCACAAAAAAAAAAAAAAAGGGACACAAACACACACACCCACAAATATGAAGCATTGCCCATTAAAACAAATGGTGTCTCCCAGGGAGCAGCCCAATCCTGGAGTTCAGCTGCTACCAGCGAACAAGCAGAGCCCCCTGAGCCAGTGCAACCTTGTATTGGATCTAGGGCCATCTGTCACCTCATTCATTAGAACTGGTTAAAAAAGGGATGAAATTCTTTGCAGAGTCCTTCTGGTGAATTTTGGCTTTTTTTTTTTTTCTCAGTGAGGACTTAATTGCAAATCTTATTTATGCAGTCCATAGGTCTGTCACTCTGCATGGTAATATGGCTGTAAGCTGCAACTGTGAGCTGAAAACCAAACTGAGCCAAATGAAGCTCAACATGCATCTTTGTTTTCTTCTTCCTAAAAAAGGTCTTTAGTATTGCTTTGACAGGCACTTGTACTTTGAGATTTAAACCCCCTCTATGTTTTTCATGTTCAGGGTTTACTTGCCTGCATCCTTAACTCAGGTTTATTCTTTCCATAGTTCTGAAGGAGAAATTAAATACATCAAATCAATATATATCTATATCTCCTAAGAATTGAATTTGTATGAAATTGGGAACTTTTAATTAGGAAATTCTCTCATTCTAAGATCTACTAAAGAAATAAATAGGGACACTTTTCACGAAGGAGTTGCAACATTATAGGGAGACAAACATGGCTGTATCAGCCCTGTGGACGCACTCTTATCTTTTGCCTGGGTTTGTAGAGGGGTTTTTGGTGGTGGTTTGTTTTTTGTTGTTGTTGGGTTTTTTTGTGCAGAGCCCTGTACAAAATAACACAAGTAGGGGAATTAGGCCCTGAGGTAATGAGAAAACTGCATATGGCCAACACTGAGCAAAAGCTTTGTTTTATTTGGATTTGTAGTGATTCAGAAAAACCTTCCCTCCTGCTGACTAAATGCTTGTATCTCTGGCTTCTCTAGTGTAGTTCTCCAGTCTTTCCTGTCTGTAAAGACTGGAAGAGCCCTCAAAAATACCTGGAAAACATAAAACAAGAAATAAAATGGGGAAGATGCAAACAGGAGGGTAATAATGTAGGATATAACACCTAAGAACAATGAAAATGGCAGAGAGAGCCATATATGGATTAAAAAGAAAGTAGTCTTCATGCTAAAGTTTTCTTTCCTTTTATCACTTCTTCAAATTGTTTCCCTTTCTCTTATGTTTTGATTACATTCATATTTATACTGTAGACTGATTTGACTTATAGCTTCTCTGGCTTGGTTGTCTAGAAAAATGATCAGAGGGCAGATGTTTTTAACTCTGAAAAGTTTTCTTTCACACACATTTATCACTCTCCCTGGAGACCAAGGACACAAGGAATGGGAGCTGCACCCAAGCTCACTTTATCACCAAAGGACTCCTAAGAACTGCACATGGTTCTAAACAAGATCTGGCTGAACTCTTGACTGACAAGCTAGAGCTGCTGTTTGATATCAGTGTATCCAGTTTCCTGCTGATAAACCCGAGCTCTAATGTGGTGCTTTGAAATACCAATATAGATTACTTTTAAATGTTTTTTGTATTTTTTTTTAATTTTTAAAATCTCTTATTCCATTTCTGACCTTGCTTCTATTCCATTAAAGTTTTGGACAACAATATACAACAACATGAATAACTGGGAAGTGGCTGCTGTTTATGTAAATCTTCTTACACCTTCCCTGGAAGGGATCTTTCAGGATACTTTCTGGGTGGTATGTTCAGTTTGGAATAATTACATGTAATCCACATATTTTTGTGACTCCGCCAAAATGTAAGTAGAAATCTGCATTACAAGGGGGAGAAAAACAGGGCTGGAGGGTAGGAGGTAAGAGGATTGGTGAGTGGAAGAAGTTGTTTGTAAGATGCTTGTTACACTCCTGGATCTGAGCATAGTTAGAGGGATAAAACAACAATGCAGTTTAGACATCCATTTGAAATTATGATGCCCTTGCATATGGAGCACAGGGCTGCTGAGACTGTCCCTTGAATTATGCTGTACTTAGGAGATGGTCAAAAGCAAGGGAGATCAAGGTTGTGTGCAACCAACCCAATGGAAAGCAAGAATACCAGAAACTGAGGCTAGGCTTAAAAAAGCACTGATGGAAAATGTGAAAACACATACTTTTGTGCCAGTCACCCTTACCTTTCATCATTTCTTTCTGTCAATTTCTTAGTACTTTCTTTGCAAGAAAACAAACTTATATGAGTGTGGACCACAGAATGAGCTCTAAGGAAGACTTTAAAAAATAAAGCCAAAGCTTTCAAATATCTCAGATTCAGAAAACTGTAGTTGAAAAAGTTGAACAGTTACAAGTGTCATTCCTAGATCATCCACCAGCTAACTTTCCAACATCACCAAAAATGTTATGAAGAAGATGAAAACCCCAGCTCTTCACCCAAGGGGACTTCCTGCTGAATGTGGACTTTCCAAGCTGCTTTCAGCTTGCATTGTTGCAATCATTTCTAACTAGCCTTGTAAAATTTACTTCTGTAAAGTGGCCTCATGAATCCTCTTTGCACAACATAAATAGCTAGTGTGAAAGGTCAGCACTTGTATACACTATTTTGTTCTTTTACACCTTGTCTGAACTCTGCCATTTCAATCGGCAGCCAGCAGCAGAAATTTTTTGATCAAACTGAAAATCCTCACATTTAAGTGGAGTTTATTTTGTGAAAGTTGAGGGAACAGGCTGAGGAGTTAATACACCCACTCATCATCTAACCTTGACACTGGCTCACACAAAAGTACAAGTGAATAAAACCACATCATTTTCTGCTAGTTTCTGGAGGCTTTGGGATCATTGGTCCTGGGATTTTCTTTGACACTCCATCTGTCCCTAGCATACTTGTGTGATTATTGTACATAATAATTGATTTTGAAAGATTCATATTCTCTGGGTTTTTTTATTGATTGGTAAGGAGTGATTTTATTGAAGGCAGAAAAGTACCTTAAGCTATTGAAGGGACATGAAAGTCAATGCAACTATGGGTACAGGAAGTCTACTGGGTCCTTTTTGATAAAGTTGTAGACAGTCAAAGCTGGTACAGTGGGAACTTTCCTTCCACACTGTGAAGGTAATGAGAAAATAAGCTAATGATTTCAGACAAATCCTCAAAGCCTTGGACCTTTTAACAGTGAAAAGGTTATGAAAGATGCACTGATGCTTCTTTATTTTGCTTGTTTGCTTTTTAACTCCATGAGTCCCAAATATATTCAGGTAAATGAAATTCCGCTCTTGGAACAATAACTGTACAATGGAGAGTCAAAATTGCTAATGGTAGTGGAGAAATTAGGTGTTCAGTCCAGCTCCCTGTAAGTTTAATTTCACTTCACAAGTCATTACTGCTAGTCTTCTCTATGGTTCTGAGACAGAAACAGTCACCCATTCATTTATTGTTTAATAATAAGCAAAGTCTGTATTTGATGTTATTCAGAACTTGCTTTGAACTGTTAAATGGTCAACAGTTACCACATAACTGAAAGGCTATAAATTCCCTGTGGTTTTTCTTTTAAAGGGAAAGAAATTACTTGGTTTTAACTTAGTGGTGCTGCCTGTAAAATATTCAGTTAAATCTGTGAGCAATGGAATACCCTCCCCTGCTGAGGATGAAGAGCCAACAAACACTGCAACCATGCAGCCACTCTGTTACACAAATCCTCTCTGGCTCTCTGAAGAGCATGTGTTCAACAGTTAAACCAGTTAAAATAGGAGAGAGAGCTCATCTCATTTTTGGTAGCCCTTGCAGTGGAGCTTAGCATCATGCAGTAATGCAGGAAGAGAGCAGTAACATGAGGACAAATGTATCTGATGACAATTTGTGTCTTCAGGCAAGCTCACTGCTGAGAAATGAGAACAGGCATGTGCAGTTTGTAAAGGCCTAGAGAGCCGCCTCTGATGAATGAATAATGGGGCAACATCAAAAGCACATTCCTCGAAAATGTGGAACACCTGATAGAGGTTCCTGCATCCTGGAGGTTTCATGATATTCAAGAGAGGTTTTGTACAGAAAGTGAGTTGACGGTATTCATAATTCACCACTGATGAGCCATGATCTACTGAGCAAACAAACTGAAGATAGCAGGCCCTCAGCTTGCCATCAGACTTGCTCACTGGCAGGTCAGAGAATTACAGAATGGTTTGGGACATTATATAGGGGACAACTTTTACTTGAGAAGGTAGCTCACAGCCCCATCCACCCTGGGCTTGAACGATTCCAGGGATGCAGCATCCACAACTTCCCTGGGCAACTTGTTTCAGTGTCTCATCATCCTCGTGGTAAAGAATGTCTTCCTTATATCCAATCTAAATCTAGCCTCTTGCAGTTAAAACCATTATCTGTTGTCCTGTCCCTACAGGACTTGGTAAAAGTCATTTTGTATTGAACAGCTGCAACAGGGTCGCCAGCACATACTTTTCTCCAGGCTGAACAACCCTAACTCTCACCCTTTTTACAGGAGAGAGGTTCTGGTCCTCCTGACATTTTTTTTTTCTGAGATTTCAACAGGAATATTCCCTGAAATCATTTTCTCTGATATTTTCTTTTCTCGTGTCTTTCAAATCTCGTGTCTTTTCTAACTCTGCTTTTTCTTCTCTTTTTATCCAAAACCTGGTCTCCTTTGAAGAATGGAGTCTCATTTCTTCTGCTTCTGAAGTGTAGCAGCATTTTGTGGTTGCAAGGGAAGCATTTGTCTGCAATAGAAAGATGACAGATACAGGCAGACTGAGCTGCAGATATACACGGATATAGCTGTTGCCCTTGCTAGTGGCTTGATGAGTTATCCCAGGTGATAGCTCTGGGATTATGTATCACTGTGACTTTTTGGCAAGGTGATGATTCTATAACAAGATGACATTCTCCTACTTGTATTTTAATTCCTTTGTCTCATCCAGGATATGGAGGAAACAGGATGGACCTATGACTAGAAATCCATCACAAGTATTGCCAGAGAGATTAAAGTTTGCCACAGCTTTGCAAAAAAAAGCAGTTCCTAGACGTTTGCATAGTTTGGCTGGCAACATGCATGCTCCTGGTGATTAAATCCCAGCTGTAAAGCCCCTACACTATAGTACCCTATAGCTGGTAATTGTGTCTGGGCACGGGTGTCAAGAGCAGTCTCAGGCATGTCCATGTACTTTTTCATCCTTTTATTGATTCCTCGGCACCTAAAAAGCCACAGCTGCTTCCATTTCAGGGGATGTACTATAGCTCTTCTTTTAAAACAGTATGACACAGTTCAGTAGCTGAAATGGGCTGCAGAGCTGGGACTGCTAGATAGCTTGTTTTTAATTTTCTCCACAGGAAAGAGTAATGTGTAACTTCTCAGCAGAGTAACTGTCACAAAGAAAGAGGATAGAATAAAAGGCATATTTTGGCTCATGTCAAGATAAAACTGAACAAAAAAAAATCTTTCTTCCAGTTCTGTCTTTATAACTCTGAAACTGAATTTATATCAAGATTTCTGGTTCAAATGAGAAGCCAGCCTCATACACTCATTGAAGATTTTGGAACAATTCAATCTTTCCAAGATTTTCAGTGTGTTGGTTTCTGTATTTTGATTCAAATAGGTCTCTAATTAATACTGTAAAAGACTCCTGTAAAGAAATCACTATCAGCAGAGAGTGCTGATGCAAGCATAGGGAAAAATAGTTAATTGGGGAAGAACTTCATTACACTTTTACACTTTGCAAACTGCCTTTCACCAGCACCTGGGTGGCAATCCTAGCACTCGTGGGCAATGGCTAGCAGGGCTTGCTGAAGCAACAGGGACTTGACCTCATTGCTTTATTTGCTAAAAATGTTTTAACAACGGCTTTTAGACATTCAGCTGGCATTAGAAGTAGTGATTTCTTTTTAATTAAAATCTCTTAAAAACTGATGTGACAGGATTCTCAGAAAAAAAAGAAAAGAAAAGAGAAAAGAACTGGAAAATTAATTAACTAAACTAGAAGGTCAGTTTAAAAATCCTGCTGCAGCCTAATTAAATCCTAGGCACTGACATTTTTGGCTAAAGATTGCAACCATAGTAATTAGTGTTGCAGGAAATTTCCATATGCCATTGTGCCAAATGAATGAGAGTATTTCATAATTGTTCCTATAGGACTTCTTGCAAATAGCTGGGAGGGACATGATCCTATTGTAGGAAATACGAAAAGGCAATGTAGTATTTTCATTCCTGTAGCAGAGGCTCTCCAGGTCAGTAGTGTGAAGGAGGGAAAAGTCTGATACATGATAGGAATATTATAAATTACTATTATTATTGTATTGGTCTCTCCTTATTGTCTATTTAAAGAAACAACTACTATTTAAATAAATAGGGCAAACTGTTAGTCACAAGGCTGTGGATAAATACATGCTGAACATGCAATTAAAATCATAATAGTGAACAATTGTGTATGATAAAGCAAAAGATGCTGCTAATTATTTTATTTTATTTGCATCTATTTTATTTAACTCCACAGAGAGATTTCTTTTTACTTTTTCAGGACTGCTAAGGATTTGTTAAATGTCAGGCAGTAAAATTAAAATGTCATTATTTGACATATGGGTCAAGTAGACTTAATAAACTTGAACTACATCACTCCACATTTATTTCTAGATTTTGCTTTTCTATTGAAAAATATGGTGAAGATGTGGTATAAATATGAAATATTTTTTCTACACTTCATGTGGAATTTGAATAAAATGGGCAGAGTTATTAAAGTCTTTCCATTCTGAGAACATTGTGCGAACTTCACTCAAAAGGAAAAAGACTGCTCCCTTCTTGAGAGGCACTGCTACAAGAGAATGACTTTTGTAGCTTTTTCTTTGACAAATCTGTCTTTTCAGAGAAAATTAAAATGCCAGAATAAGAAAATTACTGACATACCCCATAAATACAATGAGTAAATATAAGTGACTGTTTCATATGAGAAACAAAAAGATAATCCTGCCATGCAGAAGGACCAGCCTGAAGAACTGGGAGCCCTGGGTTTGTGGATCTTGTATGTGTGCCTGAAATGGTGCTTTCAGATGGCCCAGCTTCATCTTCTTGTTCTAAGGCACTCCTCGTTATTATGTCCCTCTTTTATTCTCCACAAAAGTGTGATGATTAGCACTTGGAAGTAGTTGACAGCCTTCTCTGTGGCCGGTTAAACTGCAAAATGCTCAGCAGTGAATCACTGTATGAGTGAGGAGAGAAACTTTCAGAGTGTCTACAAGCCCTGCTGGCCTAATGTCCTCAAGTCTCCACAGTCAGTCTGCAGTTTCCTCTTTCAAAGACTAATGTGATGGTCGGTGACTGACTGTGGCAATCAAAGAGCATTCAAGTGCATGTAGAGAACAATTTTCTGGTTGATCTGTTCTTTCAGGTGAACTCATTCAGTGAAGTGACATTTCATACTTCTCTTAGAAGATTTCAGTATATTTTTTTTTATTTCAGTTGGAGAATACATGTTTGTCAAGCTATTGTTTCAGGCTCTATGCAAACTTTAGCCTTCTCACAGTAAAACCTGGTGTAAGACTGAAGAGCAGGTGGGTATAAACTGGAGTCATAACGGCAGAATTTCCGGCATATATGGTCCTTTAAAATTCAAAAAATGGACAAAGGGCAAGTGTATTTCAACTGCCAGGTGATCCAATTTTTGCTCAGGATCTTGAAGTTTTGGGAGATTTACAAAAGGCCCATTCAATGGCATTGCCCAATCCATAGTCTACACTAACAATTTTCAAGATACACTAACAATTTTCCTATCCAGCCAGTCTCCCCTGAACTTCAGAGTGTTTTTTGGCTTTGGGGATGGTCCAGCTAAAGTGCTGCAGGGCTTCCTACTCCTGGAAAAAAAGTAGTTTGAGAATTTTTAAAAAATTGTGTTTCAGTGCTAAATACTGTATAAACATACATCTAAGTAGAAATAAATTTGACAAGCCTGAGTAGATTTTGCAAATATTGTGGCACATGTTTTTTTCTGGGTGCAATAGCATTGATTTTCCCTTTAGGGAACTTAGTTCAGCAACAACCTCCCTCACCACCCTTGAGAAACGAGGCCATCACATCCTCTGCTACATTGGTGAGATGTTACCCTCTCAAGAAGCTGTAATGTGGCATCAAAATGAGCTGTTGATCACAATATATCATTCATTTTCCCAAAAAGGCCATGGGATTTTTATTTTACATCATTAGTGAACATTTTTGTCCTCTTCTAGGAATAACCCTTCAGGCTTTTTTAAACACAGACAGAGGAGGAGGCTATTCTTTCCCTGTACTTTTACCCCCAGACATTTCTGTCCTACCTTTCTGCCAACATTTCAACTACAGGATAAAATCTCAAGAAAAGTGGGCTTGTGATCTGCTGGCCTAAAAGAGTCAGGTTCAGGACCAAATTTGGGGCAACAGATATTTTTTCCAGTGGAAAATGCTGCTGTTTACTTGATTTTGCTGTTGGCAGACACCACCACAGGAATGCGTTTAGGTCAGCCAATTAGCAATATTGGATTAGAGCACAAAGCAAGGAAATTTTGTGATAAATCTGCTGTACAATGCTAGGACAGATATCTCACAACTCTGAGGTTTATTTCCTCGGCCCAAAATGCCAACACTGACACTAAGCCATCCCTGTATCATACACAGTTTATAAATGATGAGGGTACCTATTCTGTGTTATAGGCTTTGAAGTCTGGGAGGAGAAGAGAGAAGACTGTGGAAGGGCTTTGACAAGCACAATTTGTCTTTTTGCAGCTTTCAGAGCACCACAATATATTTTCACAAAAGACCTGTTTATATGAAGCTGTCTGAAAACATTTTCAGCACAAGTGTACACCTAATGCAGGCACGGTGGTACAGTCTCTGGATTTTGAGTGCACATTTAAAATGGAGAAAACCTTTCAATATCTTCAAATAGCAGCAGGATGCTGGATAATTTACATTGTGCCTCATGCAGGCAGGCATGAAATCCAGCACACTGAAACTGTGCCTGCCACACACTGAGTGCTAAGAACTTACTTGTGTTTGTAGCATATTTGAGAAAAGAGGTTGCTAAACTCACGGAGCAACAGTGCCTTTCTTGAGACAGAGTTCATCCTCTCTTAAGGCTTTGGAACAGATGAAGCTGAGCTAATCATCAAGAAGCCCTCTAATCTCTATCATTACTTAGGTTTTTATGTTAGTCATTGTGACAGCTTCTCCCCCTTGTCATCAAGGGGAGAAAGCAGCAGTTGGCGCTCTCTGGCGAGACTGGAGCCATTCCTTTTCCAAGTTAGTATTCAGGAGTCATCCACAGCCAGTGAATGGAGAGACAAGCCCAGGAAGGTGTCGCGAAGGGCCTGGCACAATGTGGGGCTTCTGTGGCATTCCTCTTGGCTGACTGTCAAACAAAGGTAGAGCCAGCCATTACCAAAGGGTATTAATGTGCAGAGAAACACAAAAATAAACTGGCTACTTAGGGCACTAACTATTACAGGCAGAGAAATAATACAATAAATCACTGAAATGAAGAAACAGTGGCAAGAGGCACTGAAAACAGAGATATTTTGTCACTAAATTGCAGCATTAATAGCGCTTTGAAGCCTCACATTTAAATTGCCTATTTCTGACACTCAAAATGCACATTAGGAAAATGATGCTTATTTTATAGTTACTCATTAAAAGGAAGGGGATAAATAAGAAGGAGTTTTAAACCATAAATCTCTTTCATAACGAACAACCAATAAGAACATGTGGGGCAGACAAATAAATGGATAGTGAAAGAAAGATTTTTAAAATGCTTTTGTAATCTGGGGTGTAAATGAGCAACTGTCTCATCTGATTGAGGATAAGTAATTTTTAGAAGGTCTGGGTATGATTGCAAATCCAGGAGATACTCATATGTTACTTGATAATGAAGAAGAACTAGAAATAACAGAAAAGGTTGTTTCTTTTCCTTCGCAATAATTCAGGCACTGTGCAATTTGTCTCTTCTGTACATGACTGCAATGCTACATGTATTTCCCTACCTACAGATACTTCAACTTTCCCCACCTAACAAGGCATAACTCCAGATTATCTCTGAATAACCTATATGACAAATTCAAGGAAAGAAGCAGAAGGAACTTACACATCACTTTGGCAGTTAGTCTTCCTGGAAAGGTCTTCATGATTGCCTATGTAACTTCCCAGCACTCATTAATAGCTGCCCAGTAGCCTGCTGCTGCTTGACTATTTGCATAGCATCTGCATTTATCTAATCTTTATTTATTTTTTAAAGACTGCAAAGTTACAGCTCATTTGCAGTGCTTCAGGATTTGAGTATTAAACAAAAATGCAAATACAGCAGTAAGCCCTTAATGAGATGTATCCAGCTCATTTTTTTCAGCATTAACTCCATTCTTTATCTTATTTTAGCATCCACAGTATAAACTATTCATCAGCTCCAAAACTTCATTTTATTATATTGTCATCTTCTGCCATATATTTTACAAGTTTAAATTCTAATTTTATCTGCAATAAGAATAATAATGATGTTTCAAACCAGCATTTATTGTCCAAAGGAAAATAGCTTAAATATTGTAATAAACCACTTTTTCTTCTAAGCTACTGAAATGCCATGTTAAAAACTTCTGGGTTTGTGGTACTTGACTGCTACTTTGCACTAATTTGAAAGATGATGAAGTCACGAGGTAAGGGAAATGCTAGTTCCACACACTTGTGGCCATAAAAGGAAATCTGCTTGAGGCAATTTAAATACCCTGAGGAAAATTCCTACCTTTGTATGTATGTGAGCATACACCACATTTTTATTTTCTAATTTTAATCTTCTAATGATATAAACCAAACTTTTGCCTCCAAGAAAAGGAAACATGATTCTCTGATTAACACTGCAGTATGGATAAGACCCTCAGGCCTCGGCCACAGATTCACTTGTGATGAAACTTGTGTCTCACCCTGGGAATTCTCCTTAGCTTCCAGGTGTGCAGCAGCTCTTCCCCAGAGCTGTCAGAGACCTCCTTCACTCTCCTCATTTTTGGGCTGGATTCCCGGGGATAAGGAGAAGAGATGAAAGGGAGTACTTACAGTACTAGTATTTATTTTTTCAGCACTAGTATTTCTGTACTAGTATTTATTTTTTTGTCTCTCCTGACATACCAATTGCCCTGGAAAGAAGAGTTGAGGTTCTTGATGCCCACAAATACAATGTGTAAGGACCATCAGGCGTCACACCCTCTCCCCATCACTGCCAACAGCATCCATCTTTTCTCACCACTTTGATAGCAGTGTGAGAATCATCCATTGACACTACTGCAGAGTCACTCATGCCCAGAAGGATGATAAGCTCTCCATGTGAGGCTTTCTCAGCATTTCCTCAAGGACTATGTGGTCTGCAACAAGGACTATCAATCTCTACACCAGCTTTGGGCAATCAGGTCTGTCCCTGATCATCTTGATGGTCCTCATTCTACTGCTTTCTCCCCCTCACCCAAATTAGGAAAGGAAAAATAAGCTTTGGAGCCAAAAAAATACCTGAGTGTTTTGTGTTTCATTGTTGCTGCTTCTGTTGCACCAGCTAATCTTCTATGCCAAAGTCAACTCCACTGTGAGCTACAAAAATCCTTTTTTTTTTCCCAGAAAATGTGCCTGGTTCAGTTTCAGCTTAATTTTTATAAAACTGAAGCCTCTTTCCTGCTGTTCTCTCCATGCCTCATGCTTAAATCTGCAGGTTTGTACCTACTGTAGTTTTGATGAACAGGCTACGCTGTGTGCGGTGCCTATTGCTGAGAGTGCCTCAGAGAAAATTTTTATTTACATTCATTACAAGCAAAGGCTATAAGGCTCTAAAGGTTTCTCTTTGCAATTTTAAAATGTGTTTATATAATTTGCTGAATTTTATGCCCAGGTTGGCCCTGATGGTTAATGTGTAGATTTGAGAAACAGAGTGCAAAACTTTGTCACTGTGACAACTTTTACAGCGTCTTTGGTATCTTGCTTGGGAAAGAACAAGGTTTTGCAATATCAATTTGTTGGTCTTAAAATCCTCAAGAATAAGACTTCATTGGTGGATCAACAATAAAGTTGATTATATAATATATATGTTAATATAATAATATCATAAATATTATAACATCAGTAATACAATAAAGATGGTAATATAATACATCTAACACATATAACCCTATAAACATAGGGTTTTTAATCTCCAACATTTTCTTTGGATGCTACAATGTTTCTGAATTTTCACTGTGGAAAATTTCATAAGTGTCTTGTCTTTATTGTTCGCTCATTTGCACTAAAGAATTATCAGCTTCACAAACTTCTTTGTAGCTCCCAGTGGAACTAGCACAATTATAAAGTTGCGCCAAATTGGCTTCTTAGCAGAAGGTATCTATTGGAAGAAAACAAATCCGTACATTAGATTCCATCATGAACAAACAAATCGTTTTAATTGGCTGCGTAATGAGATGGCCTTTTGTAGAATACGTGCTTGGAAAGTTCACTGTTACGGTGGATCTCCTCCTAAGTTCTGCACAGGATGAGCATGACAGCAAAACTAATTGTAAGAAATACAGCATGGCTGTGTTTTGGCTTTTGAAATGTATTCATGTATTGCTTTTCATTATCTCTTTAGCTGTTTTTAATAATTTATCAGACTCTAAATTCCCACTACTTTACTAAGTTATGTACTTAGTACGGGGGTTTTATTCCTTTAAGAGAAGATAGCAAAGTGGTATACTGCAGTTATAGGTCAGCTCCATCTCAAAATAATTTGTATTTCACCAATACCTTAAATATAGCTGATTTTAAACAGACTACTTCAGGATTTCTAAGATATTATGTTTAGACCCCTTCATTCTACTGGAGCCTTTCTGTAGATTACTAATTGTGCCAACCAGTGTCTTGCTGGTAGTGGAGCAGGGAAAGATCCTACCTTCAAGGTTATGGGATCCAACCCCACAATAACTGCATAATCCTTTGTAAAATCTTTCTCATCCCCTCCTTGTAGTGAGCATTGCTGGTGCACACAGCAGCACCCAGCCCCACAGTATGTCAATGGAATTAAAAATCAAGCTGTAATTTTAATGCAAGTATTCCATCCAACTTTTTAAACATTTTCATAATGTTTATTAAGCTATCACATTTCTCTAGTCATTATGAACAATGTCTCATAAATTCTGTAACTTCTGCTTCACTAAATGTTTTTTATACTTTTCTATACTCATTTTCAATATCTAGAAGATATCACTCCTGCTTGGACTTTCTTGCCTTCTCAAGGAGCTGTTGTTTAACATTAATTAAGCAAGTAGAAAAGACATATGCAAAGCAAGATCTTTAGGGTAGATCTTGAAGATCTTCCACTTCAGTGGAACTGATCCACTGCGAGTGTTAAAAATGTATAGCTGGAAGCACATGAATAGTCCCCTTAACATGAAAGACAGGCAGGTTCATGTTTGGGTGTTCAATTGTAGCCTAAGTTGATGTTAACAACAAATTGTTTTTTGTGAATATTTTAGTGCTATGTGAGAAACAGGATGGCTTGCTTCATACCAGCGCAGGAATTGGCATGAAGAAAAGGAAAAAAAGGAGCAGGGTGGAGTGGGGGGAGGGGAGGAGAACAGAGAGAACCTGCAACAGCAACAACAAAATGCTACTGTAATGTTCAATAGCCCCTTTTAAATAGAAAGGTCAGAGATTAGGTGGGCCGTAGAAGTGAGCAACTTTTATGGCTTTGAAGTGGCTTCAGGATCAGTGGGCAGCATACTGCTGGGCTGGTCTAGCTACAACTTTTGCTGTATTTTACTGGTACCTTTGGTGCATTTGTTCGGGGGTGGGGGAGAAGTCAGAGTTTCCATTGTGGTGTCTTTCAGAGGTACTGCATTCACCAACGCTAAAGATGTCTCCAATTTTATTTCAAAAGTAAGTACTTCTTCCTGTGGTAACTAAATGCTATATCAGTCATCATATTTATCATTCAGCTGACACTTGCCTTGACCTCACCTCTTCAAGCATCCAAAGTTTGTTCCTCTCCTTAGCCACCACAGATCTCAAAGCCTTTTGCAAAACTTTAGCTAAGCTTCTTTCTTGAAATGCATCCACGCTAATAAATGACTAGGACGCAGGACTGGAAGGGATGCTAAGCAAGTTTGCAGATAATACAAAACTGGAAGGAGCTGTTGACTCTCTTGAAGTAAGAGAGGTCCTGCAGACAGACCTCAGCAAATTAAAGAGAAGGGCAATCACCAATCATGGGGAGTTCAACGAGGGAAAATGTCAAATTCTGCACCTCAGATGGGGCAACCCTGTTGGTGTGATACATAAAGACTGGGGAATGAGAGGCTGGAGATCATGGAAAGGACATGGCAGTCCTGGGTGATGGCAAGCTGAACGTTGAGCCAGCAGTGCCCTGGAAGCCAGGAGGGCCAATCCTGTCCTGGGGGAATCAGGCACAGCATGGCCAGACAGGTAAGGGAGGGGATTGTCCGCTCTGCCCTGCACTGGTTGGCCTCACCTTGAGTGCCAAAGGAGGGCCACAGGGATGGTGAAGGGCCTTGAGGGGAAGCTGTATGAGAAGCAGCTGAGGTCACTTGGCCTGTTCAGACTGAGGGGAGACCTCATGGCAGCCTGCAGCTTCCTCATGAGGGGAAGTGGAGGTGCAGACACTGATCTCTTCTCTGTGGTAGTCAGTGACAGGACCTGAGGGAATGGGCTGAATTTGTGTCAGAGGAGGTTTAGGTTGGATATTAAAAAAAGATTCTTCTCCCAGAAGGGCACTGGAATGGTCTCTCTATGGAAATGGTCACAGCACCAAGCCTGACAGAGCTCAAGAAGTGTTTGGACCATGTTCTCAGGCACATGGTGTGACTCCTGGGGATGGTCCTGTGCAGGGACAGGACCTGGACTCAATTATCCTTGTGGATTACTTCTAATTCAGCTTATTGTGTGATGGTGTGATTCTGTGAACATCAAGTTGTTGTCTCCCTGCTGAAGCTAAAGCTGGACCCTGCCTGGTGCTGGCATGGAAGAGCCTGGGCACTTCTTGACCCCAAAAGATCCCAGTACAACAGCAGTCCCTGCTGCATCTCCAGCACTTCAGAAGAGACAGAAATCTCGGAATTGGTATCCCAATATCTGTTGCATATGAAATTATATTTACAGGTCATTTGGATGTGTTTGCATGAATCAGATATGTTTGAATTATTTACAGGATGTGGTGGCTTCAAAGAACCTAATTAGAGTAGAGTAGCATGTTTTAGGACCTGAAAAGGCAAGCTCTGTTCCTGCAAGTAATTACTGCTCTAATGAACAAACTCAGGAGAGTGAAATGCATAAACAGATTCTGTAGGATCAGTGCACAGAACATATTTTCAAGTCCAAGGAGCATGGCAGTGTAATAGCTGTGAAACTGTAAAAGTATTAGTGGTAAAAGAAATAACAGCACTAAAACTTTATAGAGCAATATAGTCTATTCAACATCAAAGAGGCAAAGAGGCATCTATTTCAGTATGAATTAAAAGAAAACCAGTATTTATTCACCTACAATGGAATTCAAATATTTGCAGAAAATACTGTATTTTAAAATTACAACAAAATGAATCATACTTAGCCTCTGTGCTGCTGACACACCTGCTATCTCAAGTTCTTTGTCTTCATTTCAGCATTCACAGACTCTACCATAAAGCTGAAGGACTTTCATATTCCATAATTCAATTTATAGCAGCTTCAGTTACTATAAGAAGTGTCCTTATAAAAATGACATCCAAACACTCCCTACATATTCCTGCACCATAAATGCCACAAGAATTCACTCATTTTTAAAGTCAATTCAAGATTTTTTGATGAAGAGTGGAAATTTAGCCTTATAACTTCAAGTTAAACTGTGTTATTTCTGTGATTTAAGTATCATTGCTGACTATAAAAATTGTAAAATAAAAATTTAACTGAAAATTCTCCAAGGAAGTGTTTGAGTCAGAATGCGGTGTGTTCATGTGTAGTTATATTGTCTCTATTCTGGTGACAGAAAGAAAAATATGGAGTTTTTCAGTAAATATCTGAAAATCTGAATGTATATCTTTCAAAAATCTCACAGGGAATTACTATTTACAGCACTGAGCTTCCGTTTTAAGATGAGTATTGTCTGTTTGTTTGTTTTTGATTGCCACCAATAATAAGGATGCAAAGCAGCAAATCCGGTCCTATAGTATGTATTTTACCAATTTCATTCTTGTTGCTGTTTTAGACAGTAATCATGAACTTCTCTTGTGATACTAAGGCTGAAATTTGGACCAGTTCTGATCATTAAAAAATCCTGGTCCTAAACTTATCATGTGTAAAAAATATAGCCATATTGGTGATCAAAAACCCCTCATGTGTGGACAGCTGTAAACCTATTTACTTATTACTGTTCCTAAAACCCTGCAGGGTGAAAGAGAAATGAAAGATATTATAGCTCTTTCGCTCTTTTATTTTTTTATTTGTGGCATGTCTGACCTGCACCTCAGCCCTTCAGTTATCATTTCACTGTGCACCATTTACTACGCACAGGTAATAGCAGCCTACCTTGTAATCTCCCAATCAAAATCTAAAGACCTTCTGTATGTCAGGGATATTCTGTTATTAAACCCCAACATTATTAGTTTTTCTTTCCTTTTGACAACAGAAATAGAAACGTGTCAGTGAGAGAAACTCCTCAATTATATGGATTTTTTTGAAGGGCAGATCTGAACCTTCTGGACCTTATCCTGTTTTTAACACTTTGCTACAAATAGGGAAGAAGTGGCCTGGCTGGTTGCCACATCCTCCAAATCCGACTTAAACACCCATTCACTGGCTTTGTCTAGACTAGGGACTGTAGGGGATTCATTTGCAAATGTTTGCTCACCCTTTCTATTCTGTGTGAAAATTCGGGCACTTTTAAGTCAGAATGCCTGTAACAAATATTGCTCTGACCTATCTACTGTGTCCCAGATGTCCATGGCCCTGGTCAGCCACTGCTTCAGTGGCTGTGGGGCATTGGGTATTACTGCCAGACACCAGTTCCTTGTTACTATGCAGCTGAAAGCATTACATCAGTGGATTTTTCTCTCTCTGAGTGCAGCATTAGCTCCACATGCCACTAATCTGGTGCAAACTAAGCCAGCAGATATATCATTGAGGCAGAGGAAAGGCATGGAAACCTCTGCGCATGACTCAACCAGAAAAAATTCTTTGTGTGGTGTCTGTTTGATCAGCTTAGCAAAATCCATAGACCGTGGTGAGGGTCTTCTCTGGGACAGAAATGCAGGACTATACCTGGAGCAAACATTCAAGAAAAGGAAGTCCTCAAAGAACATGGGGACACATATATGCAGCCAGGGAGGTGAACCAAAAAAAGGGCACATGGTCCTTTGTCTTGCCATGTGTATGATCTTCAGGGATTTATTTAGGCACCCTTCATGCACAGCCAGACTTTGGGTCTACTGAAAGTCATAATCAAAGCCTGCGGGTACCTAGGTTGTAGAAGCTGTATATGTTGAGCTGAAGGTCAGTTTCCATGTTTTACTGTGAGTTTCTAGTCTTCCTCTTGAAAACATGGCCAAGGTATTAAATTATTATCTCAGGAACTTGGTCCTAAATATTATAGGCTTTATATAGTCTCCAACCAATCTCATTGCCCTTAGGACCCCAGTATATAGAAACATCATTTATGAGGGTGCTAGATAAGGTTTTTCTTCCTTAAGAAGAATCTCACTCTTGTGAGTGGTAAGATGTTTGTCATCAGCCTGCAGAAACCCTCCTGACAAAGAGAAAATTGCCTGCTGTCTACCAAAGCCAGAGGAACACAGAGAGGTGGATCTATAGAGGAGCAAACAAAGGGAGAGGCCAGCCCTGAGATGCATGTTCTTTTCCATTGTGAAAGCCATTCTCTTAATTTTTGGAGTCCAAACAGTTACATATCAGGACATTCCTTTGGCCACTGTGTATCTCAATTTTAAAATACAACTTTCACTATGTCTTAGAGCTCAATAATATTTAAAAACACAAGCGTCTGCGTTGCTTCATCTCTGACCTAAACTTCAAGCTGCTGCAGTGGAAATCAGTTTCTGTTTTTATCTTGGTGTGATTTTTGCAAATGATACTTGCTGGATTTGCTGAAGACTTGTTCTACAGATTATATCTTCACTCTAGAACAGGAAGGATGGGCCAAATAAAGGGGGGAGTGGAGGAAAAGTTGTTTCTTTGACAGATATAATTGTTACTCCAATGAAATTTTGGCTCGTCCTCTATTTCAAACAGGTGGATGGATTCTTTGAATCCCTATTAAGAAAAAAATATGTGATTCTGGTTCCTTACCTTGAATTAATTAAGGGTTTTCTTAAAATACTGGAACATAAAGCTTGAGATGCTAAGTAGGACACATGGTTAAGTCTTGAAATATTACATTTTTCTGCTTTGCAAATATATCTGAAAGGTTAGCACCTAGTGAAGTATGTAGAGGCATCTTAATGAAACAAAATCTGAGGTGCATCCATAAAGACTTTTATCTAAATTAAGACCTGATGTTTAAGCAGGTGCAGTTTATCCATTACGTGAATGGAGTTTGCCATAAACTGCAGTCTTGAGTTATTGACATTAAAGAACAGGAGGAACAAGCTTATCCTGTTTTAATTGGACTATAATACTCTCTTGTTAGAAAGCAAAGCAGCCACCTTGGCATCACAGACACAGAAATCATCACAATTTTCTGCTGCCCAGAAAGGTTAGGAAGCTGCTGCTTTCTTCTTTTCTTGCCTTTTGATCAGGTATTTACAGCAGAAAGCTCACATTATGTTTCTTTCTCTCCCAGCCCTGGTGCTTTTTAGTACATTTTTTTCTTCCAAAGGCTGTGAAGCCTGAGCTGTTTCCTGGAAGAAGAAAGTAACCATTGTCCCTTGGTGACTATTCAGGCGTGTCTGCAGCTTTTGTTGTTAAACCCAAATTAGCTTGACCTGAGCTGCTGGGCAAATTCTTGAAATGCTATACACTTAGTCTCAGAATTCAGAATCCACTTTGTGGTGTTTAATTTATGTAGTGGTTTTTATGTACAGATATTTATACTTTTTATATAGATGATATCTGAAAAGTGGAAAATGGCTTGAGCATAAAGAACGTGACTGAGATTCATGGGATTCATGTCCTCCCCACTTTCACTCACTTCCCATCTGACTTTTGAGCAAGTCATTTACATCTCTTGGCATCTGTTTCCCAGTGCACACAAAGGAGAGTCAACAGCTACTTCAGAATAATTCATTAATAACATTAGTATTATTTCCTATTGTCCCTGTATTGTTACATTGGGATAGAGACCCTGTGCCTACACAGTAACTGGCAGGAGAAACTCTGCTACAATTAGTATCTGTATAGTCTAGAGTTTGTAAGTATTCAAATAATGAAAGGTTTTTTTGCCTAAACTATCCCACCATACATGTGGATGTGACACATGCCCTGGCAGTGAGACACCTCAGAAAAATGGTGATTTTCCAGCTGTCACTCATCTTTCACCTGCCTCTGTTCCACTTTCAACTCCCTTTCCAGTGGTAAGTGGGGAGGCAATCCTTCCCATTTACAGTAAATTCAGGTTACAGACACAGAGTCTGTTCATTTCCACTTTCCATGTTACAACCATAATGATCAAACACTTCTGCAGTGCTGCATGCTCTGCGCTCCACATGAGGATGGATAATACTCAGGGTTTCTTTGGAGTCCTTCAACACCTTTCAGGTTTGGCCCCCTTGGCAATTAATGAATGACTTGAAAGCTTGCTAGGAAATGTTCTTTAGCACTGCAGCACTTCTTCATTTAGTACTTTGCCAGTGAGTTGTAAAAATTTGCCCTGGAGACAGGGAAATGCAAATATAAATTAGATGGAGCACTAATAACATTACATTACAGAACAATGCAAACCGTTTTTGACACCCCACAGAGAAGAAATCCATGCATTCCTTTCTGAATCATCTTTATGGAAATTTCTGTAAACGTGGTGTTATTAAAAGAAAGTAGCAATTATTTCCTTCTTTGGTTCATCAGTTGCAGGGAGGGGGAGAATATGCAGGGGAATTAATTTTGTTTTCTTCCCTCTTCTTCTCTTTTTCTTGCATGTTCTTGTTGGCGAGCTCTCACATGACAGGAACCAACAGGACGGGAGCCACCACTGGCGGAAGAGAGAAAAAAGGATGGAAGAAGTGGTCAGTATTGTTAGACATGGGGCTCCATAGGTGGAAGTAGTTAAGAGAATAGCAGAAGCAGAGAAGGTTGCAGCTAATAAGGTTGCTCAGGAAGCCAAAGCTATTAAGACATGTTGACATAACATTTGCAAGCTTCACAGGAGCCATCGTTGTAATTTAGATTTAGTATTGATCAGTTCAGCATCAGGGCTGGAGGAAAACTGAACATGGTGTTCTTTACAAAAGTGGCACTTCAGATACAGCCTTCTTATTAACACAGAAAAGAAGAAATCCCCCATGCCCTGTCTGATCTGTGATTGCTGTCCTCTCCCTTGGGGCAGACAGAAAGTTGCGGTCACTTGGGGTTGGTATCGTCTTTCGAAATTGCAGCTGTAGTCATAGCAAGGACATTAAAAATGTGCCTGTGAAGTACAAGTTCAATGCAACACGTCTGCACATGCTCGCAGCTCCCTGCTAATGAGGCCTACTGGAGGTTTTGCAAGCTATCATTTAGGATGAAAACCGGCTGGCTGTGCGTTGCAGGGTGTGCTGGGGAAGGGATCTGGTGATTTAACACATGGTGAGAAAGCAGCTTGTGAGGCCTGTTGGATCAACGGGGATTCCAGCCTTATACTTCAATTATATGTCCTCTCTTCTAACATTTGCCTTTAACAGTGCAACACCCACACCTCCCTCTTTTTTCCTCTTTTCTCTACTTTTTTCTCCCCTCCTTTTGTTCTATCAGTGCATTTTCATGCCTTTCCAGTAAGCACTACCAGAGCAGAAAATACCTGAAGTTTACAGGGAAACCAAAGGTAATTCACTCAGCAGAAAGTTTATTTGTCCAAAATGATTGTTTTGCTGTCCTCTGTATCACTTGGCAGTGTTTAAATTCCCAAAGAAAATTGCTGCTGGCAGTTTGACAAGCATGCCGGGACCGTGCCAAACCCTGAATAACACGTACCTGGCAGGGGGAGATGATGGTGATCAACTACATCCCTCTCCAAGCCCCCAGTAGTCAAACAACCTTCCTGTGATGCTGAGATTGGTGGAGACATTTTCCCCTGCCCAACAGACTTGAGGTCCAGAGCTCCAAAGTAAGTGCAGAAGTGGGACGGTATTATCTCCACTGGCTCCTTCCTAGTGCAAGAAAAGAGTGGCATTGTTCTGGGTGCAAGCTCCACACCTTCTCCCCGATGGTGGACTTCCTGAGTGTTTATCCTTGGCCACTCACCATGCACACTGTAGGTCTTGGTCCCTTTTCTAACACTGCCCAACACAGTTTATTTGGGGATCCCAGACAATATATCAGCTGTGTAGGGATTGAATTTTGTGTTCACAGTGTCCCCCCTGAATGTCCAGCCTCCATGGCTTGCTCTCCCCAGCTCTTCCCAGCCCCAGACATGGCACAGGGCACCTCTGGCACTGAGCAGATATTCATGGTCCCCCAGACAGAACCGGCAATGGCCTTTCCTCCTCTCCCCTCACACTTCTGGACTGCCGGCCCACACACACATTCTGTGCCTTTAAACATTTGATGTCCATTGGCAGACAGGAGCCGCTGTTCGGTCTTAGGCAGCTGTGAGCTGCCACTGAGTCCCTGGAACCAGCTGCTGTTAAAACAGAGAAATCCCTGACAGAGTTCAGTGATTAATACTTAGTGAAGTACAACCTCCCACTTCCTTGCCAATGAAGAGAGATGAAGATCCAAGGACAGTGAGGCCCATCTGGGCTTAGCCCTGACTCCTGGGGAGCTTTCCAGACCACTGCCACTGCCTTCCACTCCTCCAACCTATACCACCAGAAGAAAGCATCTTCCCAGTGTCACTTCTAGCTCTTAGGTCTCCAGTGGGCACAGGAAAATGAGAAATGTCCTCCTGAAGACACCTAGAGTAAGCCAGGATTGTTCTGGGGACCTAAGGGGTGGCTCAAAAGTAAATTAAAACTTTTAATTAGGAAGGACTGATTCTCTGCCAATCCCTAAAGCACCAGGCTTCAATGAACCTTATGGGGTATTTTTAAACACCTCTTGTCTTCAGAGACATGCAGGGCATGTGGCCAGCATGCTGGCAGCTGTGGCTGGGAGCCAGGGAAGGGGCCAGCAAGGGAGCACCGTGTGGCCATGTCCTTGAAAGAGCCAAAGCAGAGTATGTCAGTCACCTCTGCTCTGCATCTCTGCCCGTGAGCCATGGCAATGAATTATAGCTGAGTGGGGAAGCAGCAGAGAGGCAGGGGACAAAGGCCAGTGGAGGGAGAGGGGCTTGCCAGCATCCTCCCACCTTTGCATTGTGCTGGCATGAATTGGGGCGCTTGAGTGCCCAGTCTCAGAGAGGGCCATGAGAAAGAGGCTCTTTAAATGAGGCTATTCAACCCTTTATGTCTCATCTCTTCACCCACATCACCCCAGCAAGGAGCAGATACTGCCCATAAATTGCAGTTAAAATCCATAATACCTCTGCACTAGACTGTCATTAAATGGTTACAGGTAAAATAACGAGACAAAAATGAAGTCTGAAGAAGGATTTTTATTGCTTTTCAAAGGTCTCTTGTAAGTTGCTTGCCTTTTATTTCAAAGACAGTGCTGAAGAGTATAGAGAAAGCTGGGGAAATACAGCCCCCACATCTGAAGTGGGAAAAAAACAATACTTTATTCACCACTCCTATTTATAATGTAATCTTTCTTACATTTTGTTTCAGTACACCTTTTGTAACCATTTCTCTACTGATTTTCTGGAAGATTATGCTAAATGTCAAAATGTCTCTTTGGGCTCATAAAATGATACCATAATAAAGCATCATTTCAACTTAGAATGGGTAAAACAACCTATAAAATAAAATGGAACATTTTGACATTAATTGAGAAAGTTACCTGCTTTTTTAGTTTCAGCAGATTCATGTCAGCATTAAAGAAAAAATAAATTAGGTTACAGTTTATTACAACATGCGATGACCTTTAAGTAATTTTATAGCACTTTATGGTTCTACTGCAGTCTTCTAATCAGCATTGTGTCTGAGGGAAATGATAAGCAGACTTTCTTATTCATCCAAAGTTCCATTAATTTGAATCCCTACACACCAAGAATTCCTGCTGCAGCCAAGTGAGTCAGCTTACAGTACAGTTATTTGAGCCTTGTAATGTCTTCCTGATGCCTTTTTTTATTTCACATTTATTAACTTTTGAGAGTTTCAGGCCTTTTTTATTGCCAACTAAATGTGAGTAAAACCTAAATTTGGCTACTACAGCATTCAGATCTGTTCCTCTAACTTTGTACTCCAGTAAATATTTCTGCTAGAAACTGCATAATTTTCCATCAAAAGACTTTCTTGTACTCGCTGTCATTTATAGAATAAATGTACCCTCAAGGTAAATTTATACTGGCAGTCTTGATGCATGTTTACAAAATGCACAACACTACACAAGCACATACAGAGAAACACATGCTAGGATGGTGTTTTAAAAAGGCTATAAAATTATTTTTAGAAAGTCTTTGCAGAAAGGCACCCTGCAAGTTTTTCTAAGTCAGTTTTTGTATTTTTGTTTTTAAAAATAAGAGAAAAATGCATTAACTACATGCTTCTAGCTGAAATTAAAATGTCCATGATACATTGCTTGAGTATAATAAATTCACCCCTTCTGTTTTTCCTGTGATCTAGTCATAACTGTCTTAGAATATAAAAGAAGATACATGATTTAAATTACAGAGGTCAGAATTGAACATTTCTGAGAGTTCAATAAAAAGGAGAAGAAAATGCTGATGAAAAGCTGGAAAGCAAAGAAGTCAGCAACCAAAAAATCAGTGAGGGACTGATGCTGCTTCCTTCTCGGTATGGGCTGGTAATGGCTCCTAAGCCAGAGGAAACCTCAAACCTCAACTGACTGCTTAGATCACTTTTCCTCCCAGCATATATTTGATCATTTCTCTTCATGTGTTAGAGCTGTTATTATAAAGCTTTGTAATTTCCACTGTCATACAACGAAGAGAAAATATTTCTAAAGCTTAGCAGTAAGAAGATGTAATACTTTAGATTCTATTGTCGTCTTTAATCTGCTGAAGCATTTAATTCCTTTTGTTGTAATGAAAATACTGTATTTCTGTTATCATGTCCAGAGAATTCTGGCAAAAATTGTAAGTTTTCTCAGAAAAAGTAGTGTTTGACTGTTTCTCTGATGAGGTGAAAGGCCAATTTGCTTATAGTTTCCATGCTTCATTAAAATTCAGCTTCTGTGCTGTGTAATGTGGGTAATATTAATTTTCTAAACATTGATGTACAGCAGCTGCTAACTAATTTCCATAATGGTTGTTCTATTCTAAGGGCATTAAACCTGAAACAAGGTGGATCCAAATGGAAAAAAATGTAGATGATTACTGGCCATCTGCCAAAAAGATGCTTGGGGACGTGAAATTTCTGGAATCACTGAAGCTTCATTTTGATCAAATATTCATATTCTGAGCCATGTGTCAAAAATTTTACTGGCTAAAGACAAGGAGGTTGTGGAGGGAAACATTGACACCATTCTTCACATGGGAGTTTGCTTTCAGACTTATAGAAGGAAGAATGTGTTGCTAAAGAAGAGTGGAGTTAACACTAGAAACATAAAGAAAGGTGCAAAAGTATCAGAGAATTTCTTCCCTTGGGAAAGGCAGAATTCAGGGAGACAGGTCATAGAAATGCACTCAGCTTTGAAGTCAAGCATAACCATATGCATGACCATTTGGGAAATGCTTCATGTATTTTCATTTCCACAGAATCATTATACTGATGCCAATAGACAAAACTATTTTTTTTTAACTGAGGGAGCCACAGTCTTACCTTAACAGACACACATGCTCAGGAGGAATCCCAGCTTGGGGTCCTGAACTGGTAAACCAGCCAATACCTTCTGATTGCTTGATCTTTGTCATCCTTTACTGTCTGCTCTCAAAATACCTTCTTCTGGGAAAAATTTCCTGCTGCGTGACATTCAGTCCCACCTGCATATTGCCAAATAGTTCACCAAAGATCTGCTTGTGATCAGCCATGAGTTTCTCCAGCAGACTATTTCTCTATTCCTCTCATTTTTCTCTAGTGGGTTTGATAAGTGATCTTACTCAAACGTGCTTTAGCCCACAAGGCCGTCAGACCATGGTTGTAGGATTTGTCTTCATTACTTCTCTAGTTTGGCTGCACATCTTGGTTGCATGGTGTCACATATGACAGAGGTGTTTGGGTCCTTCCCTAGATGACAGCAATCTCATTCCCAGGGCTTTTTGGCTTGGGTTCGCCAGAGATGTGACCCAACTCCAACATTGGACCATGGGTAGAAATGAGGTTTATACCTGCTCCTGAGCGCTCTAAACTACCAGGGGTTTGCATGTGGGAAATGTCAAATACAGCTTGACAGTGGTCTATTTTTAACCTTTAATTCCCTTGCTGTCTAGGCTCCCCTGATTTCAGCCTTTCTCCCCCTCCGTTATTCTCACCCTAGCAATGATTACGTCAGCCATGACAGGATTTGGCTATGTGTAACCCTTGGTGTGAAAGTTTTCATGAACATCAGAAGCAGCTGCCCAGCTTGTCTGGGAATTGCACCCACCACTTCTGAATATTTCTGTGTCCTACCTTCCTTGTCAAAGCCTTTCCCTGCATGTGTGCAGACCTAACAAGAAATTGCTCCACTGACGATCTTCTCTAACCTGGACAGAGCCCCATGTGGCAGTGCAAAACATGGACTTCATACTCCCAGCCCTTAATGGTGTGTTTAGCATTAACAGCCTGTGTCTGCTGATGCAATGCAAGGCAATGAAATCCCCATGACAAATAGTTTTAAAAAGCTGATTTTGGTTCTTTGTCCTCTGGTTTTACAACATTAAAATGCCAGGCTGCACGCAACCGGGCATCTAAACCATCTCCTGCCAGTCTAAAGCAAAATTAAATCAAGGCAAGAATCATGTGATATTTCAGTTTTCAGTAACTTTAGTGACTTAACTTACTGGCTCCTGAAGCCAAAAAATGAGTTTACACCTTTGTGGTTAATAGTCCTCAATGAACGTTTCTTTTGTTAATTTAGCTAACTGCTCTTTCAACTATGCTTTATACTATGACCCCAGTAAAAAGAAATGGGAAATGAAGATTTAAATAGTAACAATACTCGCTCTCTTACTTTTTTATATTGACATCATTTGAACAGAGGTGTTACACTTTTTTTACAGCTCTTTCCTGAAATTAAGAGAAACATGATGATTTCCAGCAAAAATGTAGTATTTCAGGAGATACAGACATTTCTGTCAATGGGGGCTGTGAACAAAGGGAAAAAAGTCTTAGCTTTAAATACAGCACTGTAATGAAAGTTTATAATGTAGAAAATTAATGACTGTGTTTTACTAAGCAGAACTGCTTCTCCCTTCCTGCCCTCAGAGTGGCCATTTGATTTTAACCCTGCTAAGAGCATCACATAAATAAAGGTACCTGTTGGGATGAGCCTGGGGAAAGGGCAGTGGGCAGGCAGGGCTGGGGACACTGCTCTCACTCTGCAGGGCTGCATCCCCATCATTCTCTCCACATGCAGGGGACTTGAGGACTGGTCTCCATTAGCCCTTAATACACCTGTTCTCCCCAGGGAAAAACATGTCCAGAAATAATACCCATGTTTTATAGGTAGAAAAAGTGAATTTTTGATGTAGAAAAATATGTATGAGCTGCACAGGCACTGTTTTGGCAGAGAACTAACAACCTGGGAATGCAAGTACCCTTTACAGGAGTTGTGCTCAAAGCAAAGGTGTTACCAACAAGAAGGAGATAATTTTGTGTTCTCCATTAGAACTGTTTTTATGGTGCTCTCTGTTCTGTTACACATTTTATTAGGATAATAATTTCAGTAAACTACATCTGGCTTTCCTGAGGGTGGCCCCTCATGTTAAACAGGCTGTCTAAAAATATCTCCTTTTTTTTTAATGTTCCTCCTTTTTATCTTCCTTTTGATGGCTTTTCATTTGAATTATTTCCCTTCTTTTTTTTTTTTTTTTAAGATTACATTGGCACGTTTTTCCCCTTAATTCTATAATCTTTTCAACTCTAGGTTCCTTTGTACTTTGTGCTTTTATACCCTTTTCTTCTCAAGTCCTTTTCATGTTTCCTCCCTTTTGTTTTTCCCTGGGAGCCTTTATTGTCATTTTATTCTTTATTTTTAGTCTTAAGCTGTACAGTAGGAAGTAATGCTAAGAAAATAAAGAAGGAAAAAGCTGCATAAGCCAATGTAGTAAAGAAAGTCATATACTGAGGCACAGAACAACTTACAAATGAAGGCACAGTGGTGAAGCCTATATACTTTGGTCTCCGTGGTGCAATACTCATGAAAAATAAAACAGTGACATTTCCTTTAAAACAAAAACAAAAACAAAAAGCCAAGCCAATAACCCAATAAAAAACCTACACCTGTGTGTGACTATGACTTTGCTATAAAAATGGCCTGGAAATGGACCTCTTCCTGATGAGAATCAGTGCTAAATCCCCCATGCATTGAGATAAATCTATTTTTTAAGGCACAGATGTGAGAGAAATTGCCTGGAGACTCCTACCAAGTGATCAGAACCTGACAGTGACTGATTTTGTCTTGTGTGGAATCTGACTTACTGTTTTATGAGTTAACAACTTATTGTTTAAATGCTTTAATGCTGATTTATGCCAAGATTGCCTGCTTTGTATAAAGAGGTATAAAACCAGCAATCTTTTATATAAATCACATTCCTGATAAAGTCTCTTTTCAATTGAGGAGACAAATATGGCCAATTAATATTGGGAATTTGGCAGATTGTTGCCACTATGAAACTGAACTATCTCTGTGTGCATCAAATCCCTTCCTCCTATTTTACTTTTTCACACTGCATCTGAAATTGAAGAAAAATGGGAGTTAAAAAGAGGAGACTGAGCAGCAGCTCCCAGGAATGCTGCTGCATAGAGCTGAGTGCTCATGCAGGCTCCCAGTCTCTCCCATCATGATGTTGCAAATGGAAGCTGAGGACACCCAGCACCTGCCCAGAGCACTGGGACTGGGCTCTCACCATGTCTGATCTCCTCACCATGGCTGACAGAAAGACCCTTTCTTCTTGCTTATTACTTTTTTGTGCCCCTCTATGAATGGCTCCATTGGTGCTGTTGGTTCTCACCAAGCCCAGAGCCACAGGCAGGTCAAGTCTCCACTTCACTGTTGGAAGAACTATTCCTTCACTTCTGTGAAGTCTGGGAAAGCCTTTTTTTTCCAGAGCTTATTTCAAAGTTTTTGATGGCATTAAGTATTGTTAAGACATACATGCAAGTAATGCCTGCTTCAACATGACTGGGTGCAAAACTATCAGCAGAAGCTATGAGCTGGGAGGAAAGAACGGAATTGGGTTGTGGGGTAAAGTCAGTTCAAGCATGTCCTCATTGGTGCTTAAACCATAAAGTTCAGGCAGGTTCTAGATACATCTAAAGCAATAGGCAGCAGGCCTGGACTGGAATTCACCTTCTGGTGTTTAGAAGGAGTCACTCGGCAGCCCATGTAGCCAGCAGGGCAATGTCCAGGTACAGACAGTGTCTCATCCACAGGCTTGAGCTGCAGTTCAGGCTCAGGCTTGTACCCCCTCCACTGCTCATCCCCTTTTTGCACCAGGCCACTGGGGGAAGCAGAAGGCACAAAATGTCCAAAAAAATGTCTAGATGGCTTCCACTATGGATGTATGGGGAGGATGTGATTAGCCAGCTTCATCCAACTGTTCTACAAATACGTGCCCCCCAGATAAAATTCATAAATAACCATCTAAGTTAAGTTCTTCAGTCAGAAACCCTGGCAGAATGATTCTGTCATAAATTTTTATGGAGACATAACCAGAGATGATGAGTTCTTGGGTTATGACGTTTATTAAAATGTTTATTGGGACCTTGTGGTACAGTAACAAATGGTATCATAAAACAAATTGGACTGTTTCTAATCAGAAAAACAACACAAAACTGGGATATCTGAGGAAGATACTCTTTTTTCTTTCCATTTCCATTCCATGAAAAATTGCGAACATTTTTCTTAAATTCTTCAATCAATTTGAATTTAGAGCATTGTATTAGCAAGGATGCCTTTTCTCATATTCCATATATATTCCATTTCTCACCATCTATGCTGTAATTATTTTGGCCTACTTCAGAGGTGGCACATCCCTGTCTAAAATTTTCAACAGTCTGGGCTTACAAACTCAGAGAGGACCGTTGTGAATATTTAATATGTCTTAATGTTTTATTCAGACTGTAACATTCTAATTTTTTTTTATTTGAGCTAGGTGTTTAGAGAGTTAAATTCAACATTTTTGAGGATCATGTGGTTTATCACAAAATCTTGCAGGCCTGCATTCTGTGAGTCATGGTCCCCTAGCCATACCCTGTACTTTTTGAGATGCAGCTCCATCTTAGCACATCTAGCTCTGAAGACGTTACTGATGTCCTCTGTGTTGGGCTGTCATTTTTCTTCTCTCTGCTCTCCTGTTTCCCTCCTCACAAACCTCTGCTCAGCCTGTCTGCCGAGACTGTAAATTCTTTTTTGCAGCAGCTTTCATGGCCAGAGCTTTTGTCAGCTTTTCGGGGGTGGCATCGTGGTGCCATGGGGCTGGGGCAGAGCTGACAGCTCCAGCTTGCTCCCTGTGGCTTCTCAGCAGGAGCTTGGGCTGGCAGAGCATGGTCAGAGCTAAGACATCAGAGGGGCAATATAGGAGTACATTGCTGAGAGGTCAGAAATATTTATGTCAAATGCACAGGCAACAAACACCCAGGTGCAGTGTAGGGATTGTGTGGAAAGGCACGTGTTGGCTGGGGCAGAGATATCAGAGACAGGAATTGCCAATATCTGGGGAGACAGGAGAGAAGGAAGTGGACTGAATGCTGCAGAGGCCTGCAAAGTTTCAGTGATTTTTGGAGGCTCCAGATTTTTGATGGTGTTAGGTGGTGGTATATGTGGGCTGTCTCCTCCTCCTCCCTTTTCCCCATGAATTTGTGCCCTCACACAAAGGGCATAGGGAAGGAGGGGGAAGGTACAGACATGGACAGTGGCCTCGTGACGCACCTGTCTGTCTCTCTCCATGCTGGTGAAATCTCCACCAGCACCACACCCTGACCCCAACCACAGGGCAGTGGCACATCCAGCTATGTGGGGAGGGAGATGTCTGCTCTGAGGGTAGCTCGGGTGGCTCAGACGGCCTATTACCATCCCTTCCAGGAGAAAGGACAGGTAAAAAATGGCATTTGTGCCAAAGCTGTGGCAGCCAGGGCCGATCACGATTTTACATCCACCTCCTCTGCCTGTGCTTCAACTTTGCCCAGCTGATCTGAAGGTGAAGGGATGATTTGAAATTATAAACTGTGTATGTGTATCTACACACAATAAGGGATATCTTTTAGCTTTGGAGACTGTCAAGTGACCGGGGAAAATCACTTTAAATAACACGAGATGTGGAAGCAAATTTGATCTCTTTATCAGCATTTAATCTAAACTTACTAATGTCTGCTTCTGAACATCTACAGATGCAGAATTGAGGTTTAGAATGAGTGGTAGTTTAGACTGAGTGTATTTGTCCTAAAAAAAATCATCTTTTCCACAAACAATGCCTTCAAATTTGTGGAAAGAAGGCTCACGCTCACCCCAGCGTGAAGGAATGCTGAAGCTGCTGTCACACGCACTGTCACATCTCCAGCCACAGTCTTGCACGAGTACACAGTGCTCATTTTTCAGCCACAACTTCTACAGTTTCCAGCCTAACACAAGCTGTGAAAGGGAATATCTCCCTTTGACATGCAGATTTTCTGTTTACATATGTAAGTTTTATCTTGGAGTACAGGAGGTCCATCTCCATCAGAATTTTATAAACCTTGCTCAGATTTTTTCATAATAATTCTCTCTTAATAGTAATATGAATAATGCAATGGAGGTAACTACAAGTTTCATTCAAATTTGTTGCAATATGAAGCTGTTTCTATCATGCAATAGCTATTATAACATATAACAAAATTTCCACAAATTTTCTTTCCTATTTTATTTCTAAGAATCTGGAAGGCATTGCCGATTTCTCATGGGTTGGTGCACTGGCACAGTAGTCCTCAGTGGGGATTTTGCTGTTTAATCCTTGCAGAGATCTGCATGTGGCGGCAGGGGCTAATCATGAAAAGGACCACATTGGAGAAAAAGTTAGGATGCTAAAAGTTAGGATGTTTCCCCACACATAACAATTTAGTATTCTTGAATTGTCAATATTTTCTTGAAGATGGAAAGGGATTACGTTGACCTATAGAAAATGGCTTTCCTTGTGTTGTGTGAGACAAAGCTCTCTTCAACCTCCCTTGTGTTCTACATGCACATTCACCACCCCATCAAAAATTTTCTGTTGCAATCCCTACCTGTTAAAGCTTGCCTTTTTCCACGAGTCAGCCCAAGGGTGAAGTTGGGCAGATTTACAAAACTCATGTTTAAACTTGGCTATAAGGTAGCACCTTGTAACTGAGCAGAGAAGTCATTGCCATCAACCTCTCTGTAGAGGAGATGTTCTATTTTTCTTAATTTAGACAACACAGAAGTCAACTAGGAGGCTCAGACCTGGCCCAGAAATACCATGTGAATATGTCATTAAAAGCCAAAATTTGATAATGCTTTTTTTCAGCAATGCAGAAAGAAAGACCTGGGAAATCATAGCAACATTTTCCCATATTATTCTCTAAATATTTCCTTGCTATTCCAATTCAGTCATGCCCATAATTGATTTCTCTGTCCAACAAAAGACAAAACTGGCCTTTTTTTCATAAAATGGAGGCAGGGGAGGGAAGGCAGGTACCAAAATAGGAAAAGGACATAGCTGTGCCCTGAGACACAAGATGGGGCAAGGCCAGAGCTTGCAGAGGAAATGGAGAGCTGGGGATGTGGCAAGGGGCTACCTGGTGTAGGTGGCATACGGAGAGCCATGGGTGAGGCAGACAGGACTGAACAGCTATGTTCGAGAAGGTCTAGAGGGGAGGAAGTGTAATCAGTGTTAATTAATTATGCTGTGTTTATTTTTACTCTGTTATTCAGTGCCCCAGGTGCTTTACTGGTGGAGAGGGAGGGCATACTAATAAATTGGTATTGTTGCTTATTATTGTGTACTAATTTGTAGCAGCAGTTTGTGGGCTTTTTTTTTTTTTTAAGCAAGTCAATAAAGATAATATTCCTCAAAGGTGTTTTCCAGATAAGAAGGCAGTTTATCAGTACTCCCAAATTTCATCCAGCTGTCATTAAGTGTGTCTCCTCTGCTTGTGAAGGGCTTTGTAGCTGGGTCAGGGCTGCTGGAGCTGGCTGCAAGGTTGCTAAGGGAACCGCTCTGTCCTGAGATTCTTCTTATGCATCAAACTTTCATCTTGAAAAATTTCTGTAGGCAAATCGCTGTGAGATGAATGCTAATATGCTACACAACTGGGACAAGTGGGCTGAGGTATCTGGAAGGACTGAATCACATTTGTTTGATTTCATTTTCATATTAGGTGTGTGCACAGTTGCATATCCAAGAGGTCATGAATATATGGTATTACACATGCATTTGTACTTCTGATATACTGTACCACAGGGATTGTCTTTAATAATTGGGTGGGGGGTGGGGCGGGACACCTAGAGTTTAATGGAAGGTGTCACACACACAAAAAAAATCAATATAAAGGTTAAAAGAACAACCTTAATTTTGATGGGTCTTGGATCAAGCTGAAGTGCAGTCAGTCTCACTAACTCAGGGGGTAACTGTCACTAAGAAAAGCAATACAGGTTGAACTGCAAAGCTCTTGGAGCTGAAAACTTTTGGACATGAATTTGAAACAAACTTGTCCTTGAGAAAAAGGCAGTAAGCCCTTTCATGTGTGCAGAGTAGATCACATGTCTCTTTTTCAGGACTCACCTTACCAGAGAGGTCCATAGGTAGTCTAGTGCACTTCACACCATTTATCTGCCTCAAAAAGTAGAAGGGTTGAGTTAACCCTGTTGGAATTTAAACCTTTGTTTCCAGGGCGTCTGGATATTTCAAAGTGGATTCTGAGACTACTAAGTCAACCCCTCTGGCTTGGTTCATTATACAGTGGAGCAGCTTATGGTGAACTCTGACCTACAGTGAAACTGTTGAAAGTGAAAATCCAGAACAGCTCCAAAGATGGTGCTGGCTTCTGGCAAGACTATAATTGGTTTATAAACAAGCACAAAAGTTGCAGGATTTAGTGCATTTTAACTATTATTTGCTTCAATCCTTTTAACACAATATTCAGATTTTCATCTTAGTCTTGCATTGAAATGACTTATCTATGACATGGGATACAGTCCCTCAAGAGAGGACCATTATTCCTTTTTAGGCTCAGAAGTTCCCTTGCATTTCCCGCAACAAGCTAATGGGCTGATTTAAAATCAGTAAAAAATTTAAAATTAAATGTTTAAAAAGATTCCTTGTCAATCAAGATCACTAGCCCTAAAGAATACAGGTTTGACAGACCATCTGACTAGTATAAATTGCTCAGCTCTGCAATTTCCAAGTCTGCACAGAAGTCTGCTACAACAAAGTCCTGTGTTTGGACTGAGGAGTCTGAGATTGATGCAGTTCATAAAGACAAACAGGTAACTTTCAAAGGCTGATTTACATCAGCCTTCAGCAGATTGTAAGAGGTAAGTTTTGACCTATATCAGAATTAAGACCTGCAGCATTCCAATTTGGAGTAAATTAAACTTTGTTTTATATCACCTGGCTCCACAGAAAAATGAAGTTTACAGGCAGAGTCTGGGCATGTGCCTTCACATATGAAAATGGGTGGCATTGGAAGAGAAGATTATGCAGGGTTTTTTGAAAACATGGTTCTTTCAAATTATTTAATTCAGAAAAGTAGCATTGTTGTTGAATTATGATAATCTATGGATATAACTGGTGAAAGATTTGTAGGGGAAGATAATATCTTTTATTAGACCCAGCAGTTAGTTGGACAAAGCAGACAGCCTTTCAGCTGTGAGAGCCATTTTTCAGAGCTGAAATAAATGCAGCATCTTCAGTGCTAAAGGCAACAGTGGTCTGAGGTTAACTGGATTATGTTAAATAGTTAGACTATCGGGGCAAGAAAGTGGAGGGTACCTGAGGAGTATATGGGTAGTGTGAGCAATGAAAAAGCTGGTTAGGTCATTAGCTTCTGGTGGGCAAAAAGAGAAAAAGACAGGTAATTCATTGCCTGTGAAAGATAGAGGGGCTTGAGGAGGGAATTACAATGTGCTATAAAGCCAATCTCTCTAATCTGTAATTTTTAGTGTCCAGCTGGGGTGTGTATTTTACTTCCTACACTCCTCTTCTGAAGGTGCTTTGCACATCTCCCTGGATAGTTAGGCCTGAGCAGGCACAGATGAAACTGCTAATTTGTGAAAGAAAGGAAAAACACAAAATAAACCCCTAAGCTCCTGCTAACTGGAAGCTCCTGTCATTTACTGTTCATATCTGTGAGTTTTTCCAGTGTGTGGTTATTGCACTTTTACTGCCATGGAAACAGCCTGGTAGCAGTCTCACTGGACAGTGCATAGTGTGTTCTGGGATGTGTTTGTGCAGGAATCAGAGCTTTTGATGCTTCTGTGGTGGTGCATTTAACATCATGGACATGGGGATACACTGGCAGGTCTCACATGTGTTGCTCAGATGCAGCATGGCTCACAGAGCCATAGGAATTTTGATTGGAAGAGTGCCCAATTAGTCCAAAGTCCTGCTTAAGCAGGTGTATGGCAAGCACCAAATCACACTTTGTAGCTCTGCCGAGCTAAGCAAGTATTGAAAACTTGCAAAGACAGAGATTCAACATCTCTCTGGGAAGCCTGTTCCACTGTTGTCCTATGCTTCTAATGAATGTCATTCCTGATGTCCACTCTGAATCTTTAAATCTGTGACTTGTGGCCATTGCATGTTTTTATAGCATCTGCTGTCTGCTAGGAGATTATGGTTTTGTTGGCTTGGCAATTCCCTTTCAAGCTGTTGTAGACTACTCTTGGATTCTGCCTCTATGGGTCCTCTTTAGCCGACTTAACAAACTCAGTTCCTTCAATCTTTTTTTATTGACCATACACTGCAGGCTCAGGGCTGTCATGGTGCACTCCAACAAACCTTCCACATCTTTTAGGAGTTGCATTCTGCATCATCATCCATTTTACTGATGAAGATACAGGACAGTATCAGCCTCATTACCAAACATTCGAGCACTCTGCTGGCTGCTGTCTTGACCTTGAGACATCGATTGCTCTTTTCAGCCCTGTGGCCCAGACAATCTTCAGTTCATTTAGGAGTCCATTTGTCCAGCCTATTCTTCTTCAGCTTCCAGACAGGAAGGATACAAGCCCACATGAACCACTCAGTATCCACATCACCAGTTCTTTCACCACAAACAGGAATCACGTTGTGTAAACACAGAATCATAAAAAACATTAGAGAGTTTTTGTTGGAAGTGAACTCAAGATTGAACTGTCTAGGATCCTGCTCAAGGCACAGCTGACTTCGCAAGTGAGATCAGAGACCTGCCTGACTGAGCTTTAAATATGTCTGATCATTCCAGTGACCAAAATTGCTATTTCTATGGCATGTACTTTTGCCAGGCACTTTCAAGAAGTCTTTGCCTTCTTTATATTTACCTATTAGGTGGTAGAAAACAACAATCAGACTTCCCTGTAGCTTTCTATTCTCTGGGCCACGACTCTCCCAGTCATCCTGGAGACCCCCAAGACACACTTTCATATGTCAGGATTTTTTTTTAATACTGTGGACGTAGGTGTGGTCAAACTGGTGTTCTAGATGTGACCTCACAAGTGTCAAAAGGAGGGAAATAATCACCAGCCCATCACACCCTGCTAGCTGTGATCTTCTAATGCAGTCCAATCCTCATTCCAAGTTCAGAACTGTGATTTGCTCTGATAAATCTGTTGATTGCTCCTCATCCCTACCTGTCATTCCTGTGTTCAGAAATGGATGTGCTCTATTATTTTTCTAAGGACTAAAGTGAGGCTGGTCAGCCTGCAGTTATCTAGATCCTGATCCCTCTCAAAAATCATGATTTTTCAAAAATCATGACAAGCCTCACAAGCATATCAGCCATATCCTTCAGCGCCTGTTGAGGAGTCCCATACAGACCTACGGATTTTAATACACTGTTGGTTTCCCATATAGCATTGGTGGGTGCAGACATCTGGGAGCAGGTTTTCCCTGAGACAAAAAGCCATTGAGCAGCCTTTTCCATATTGTCGATCACTAGGTTTTCTTCCATTCAGAAATGGACTCACTCTTTCTCTGAGTTTCTTTTCACTTCTGACATGCTTGTAAAATCACATCTTGTTAGTTTTTATGTTCCTGTCCAGTTTTAAATCCAACTGGGCTTTAGTCTTTCTGTTTTTGTCCCAACATGTCTGAGCAGTACTTTTATACTCTGTTGTTTGCCCTTGTTTTCACTTCTTATGTGCTTTGCATTTTAGTTCATTAAGAAGCTCCTTGCTTAGCCAAGTGAACCTCCTGCCAAATTTTCCAGTCATCCTGAACAATGCCCTGAACCAGTGGTGCATGTTGAACTTCAGGAAATTTTCTTTGGGCAACGAACTGAGTGAGACTGGAGGGGGTGGAGAGGGTGAGAGGGAATGTGCTGCCAATTTATTTACCAATAAAGGAAATAAATGCCTACTTTTTTCAAGTGTGGATGATAATTCAGAATTATTTTCAAGGCTGGGGTGTAACACAGGTAGCTACATACAATTGAGGTGATTTTTTAAATGAAGACACTTTGTATATGGTAGTGTTATGTTTTAGTTACATATGGGGTGTATTTCCACAGAATTACCTTAACAGGTGATGATCCTTTTTTGGGAGCTCTGGAGGGGGGGGTGGGTTGGGTAGATGTAATATTTCCTCAAAGCTAATACACTGCATTTCAGGTTCTGAGTGTATACCCCAAAATTTTTGCTTTGTTTCAAATTATTGATTGGTGGATAAATTATTGCAGAGGTGGGTGCACTGACCTTGGTTTTGTGTGTATTCCATCTGTTCTTTATGCTGCTGCTTGTGACCAGGTGCGGGAGACGGCCTGAAAGAAGAAAGTTTGGGAATGCCTTGGCAGACAACATGTGTGTTATGCAAGCTCCCATGTCAATCACCCTGTCAATCACCGTGTCAGTCACCCACTCCCCACTCCCCTGTTCTAGAAGGTTCCCTGGTTCCCTGTTCCCCATTGGTCACAAGGTTGGAACCACTCCTACCTCCTTTCCCTATTGGTTCGTGTTGTTACCCCGCCCTAGCTCCTCCCCAAACCCCGCCCACCTCCCTGAGTTTATATACCCGGACCCCTGCCAGGGTTGGGGCCTTTTTGCCTCTGCTCCTCTTCAGAGAAGGTTGTGTCCCTGCTACTCTCCATTTCCTCCCTCAATAAACCTCGCTGGATTAAGCACGGAAGAAGCCCTCCTGCTCTTCATTTGGTGGTGAGGCATTTTTATATTACGACATCCGGGCTTGGGCGGAAGGTGGGCTGAGGGTGGTACCAGACAGCACCGTGGAGGAGACGCTCCCGGAGCAAGAGGTAGCCTGGTGGCAAGGAGAAACAGCAACCCTGCAACCAGGAAATTAGTGTTTTAAAGAAATTGATTAATGAAGCTATGGTGGAAATCGATAGGTATTCTAGGTTTTCAATCCAGGTGATGAAGTTTTCTTAGATTTGTTGGTAGCTATTTAGAATCTCTTTTTCATGGTGACCCCCACAGCATATTGGGGAGCACACTGTTCTTCCAGCTGTGAAAATGTCTGAAGAAATGTTTGTTACTGAAGGTAGAGTTTGAGGGGCTAAGGGTAAAATGCGTGAGCTGATCTTGCTATTGCTTCTCTCCACAATGATCTTCTTCCTGTTAGTATCTCTCTCGTACTTGAGACAGTAAAACTGGATCCAGGACTGCAGCTGTGGTCTCATTGGTACTAAGTATGGGGAGACAACAGCTTCTCTTTGTAGTCTTGCTGGCTGCACTCTTGCTAGTACAGCCTGTACATGCCTGGTTTTTGAGGGCTCACTGCTGAATCCAGTTCAACTTCTTCTTCACCAAAGTCCACGAGTCCCTCCAGCAAATTTTTCTGGTAAAAATGAGGCTGGAAAAAGGGAATTCAGCACCTCAGTCTTTACACTAGGTTTCCTGTTCCACTGAGCCATGGGGCCCCCAATTTCATTTGTTGAGGTTTTTTTGCTACCAATTTACATCTATCTGCCCTTCACATCCCCTGATAATTTCAGCTCCCATTAAATTCTCTTAATTCCACCCTTGCAAGCTCAGGCAATGTCTCCCTCTTACCCTGGGTAGATGTTCCTATTTCTTCCTTCCAGACCCTTATCTGTTTCACTTAATCAGGAGTTTCCTGCTCATTCATGCTGGTCATCTCCTTATTTTCTTTACTTGCTGCTAGTCTAGAGACAAAATATGAAAGTGGACTTGTGCTCAGAAGAAATCTTTCTCTTAGCTCCTAAATTTGATAAATTCAGGCCTCAAGCAAGAAAAAATTCATTCTAAGAACTTTCTTTTTGTTTTCAATTTATTTAATCAAAATAATATTAATGATCTCTACTAAAGTAAACTCTCTTTCTACAAAAAGATGCAGTATGTAACTAAAAATCAACCAAGGAGGCAAAAGTGACTCTCTTCAGAATGTTTTTGAGTTAAGACATCCAAAGTCGAAAAACACCTTCTATAAACTTTAAAAAAATTGGTGGGGGAGAAACAGCTATTCTGGGTCTCTTACATACACAGCTTCATCTTAAAAGTCTGCTGAGACGTGTTTTATTTACTCTTGCAGTTTTCTTTCCCTTTTATTTAAACATAAGTTTTATATTTTGAGTCTCAGTGGCTTGTGAAGATATTTAAAGCATATTCTGGTTTCACACCTAAAATAAGACTCATGCTATTGTATGTAAGACTTGATTTTGAACAGTAAATATCCTAGAAATTAAATTATAAGTGTAAAAAAAAATTTAAATACCTGAAAAATCAGTTATGAGCGCACTTGTACCTTCAGCTAAATACAAGCGGAACAGTCGTGCCCCAGCTCTTCAGTGCTGCCATCCCACACTCTTTGTTCAGGATCAGGTTGAAGAATGGTGAAAACAGTCCCTGAGGCAATTCACAGGTGTCTCATCACAAGCACATGTAAAAGTGTGATTTGTCTAATAGAAGTGAGAATGGTTCTCTGGCCTAAACCAAACTACTTTTTTTCACATTCTTTAGCAATTTGTAAATTTCTCGGGGGAGAGTGAGAATAGGTGATGTGTTTTTTTAAAGTTTATAGTTCAATATCTCTTTTGCTTTAAAGAAAACACTATGAGGGAATGTCAGTTCAGGCTAAAAAAGTTAGCAGCCAGAAAGAGAAACCTGTGGCTTGGGTGAGGATCTTGTAGACCATGTTAGCAGTACAGAGACCCCTTGTATAGCAAGAGACTGGATTTAATTTCAGTCTGCACTATCAATGTTTCTATTTCTACTGTTTTCTGTCCTCTTGGTTGGAGAGAAATTATGTGCAAAATGAAACAAACATGTGCAAAACGGGAAAAAACAAAGGAAAAACCCAGAGATGTACAAGACTGACTGAGGACAAAAAACCAATCTTCTAATCTGTCATTAATTATTCAACTTCTATGTTTGTTACAGAGAGTGATTAATATCCTTCACTTTTGACAGGAGTATAATATAAAGAAATGTATAAGGTGATTCCTTGAGACAGCAACATGGAGAGTACTGAGACAAATGGCAAAGGTTTCACAGATTTGTCTGGATTTCATTTCAGTCTGCATTAACAACATTTCTGCCTCCACCGCTTTTCTGTTCTCTTGACTTGGTGATATCCTTTCCTTAGTACTAACCTTCTCCTCCAGTTCGATGGCTGCATGAATCTTCCCAGTCTTGTTATAAAAGTGCTGCTGGTACAAGTAAATGTCCACTCACTTCACGTAATACCACAAAGTGATTTTATCTCCATTACACCTACACTGCTTGGGAACAGAGTGGAGATTGTTTGAGTATTTCAAGGTTAAGCAAGCAGCAGTGGTCTGCTGGCAAGAAATTTAAGTTCAGATTTCAGTAACCATTTCCTTTTTGAGTTGACTGCCAAAACTGTAACAAAGCCAAAAACTTTGAAGAGAGGAGAACAGATGGCATATGGGTTTGCAGATCTCTGCTATGATGCTGGTCCTAGTTGATGCCAAACTGTTGTGCCTTAATTATCTAATGTGGCTACCTTGCAGAGAGGATATATGCTGAGAAACAGACCTTGATGGGAACCAAAAATGAAGGCAAAGTATCTTCTCAACCAGAAGTCATCTGCTTCCATTTTGCATTCTGCAAATTAAGACCTCAGTGTCTATCATTACAAGTCTGGGGAATGACTTGGTCCCACTAAAGTGTTTTCAAGCAGTTAACTATGAAATATAGCTGGCACCAGTTGAAAAGTCCCTGAAATCAGCTAATTGCTTTACTCTCTTGCTGTGAGCTCTATGGGTTATTCTGCTTCTCACATCATTCATCTACTTTTGGTCTTGCAAGCCTCAGCCTGCTCCCCTGCACTGCTGCAGGGAGGTCAGAGTGGACACAGAAAACCTCATTCAGCCCCAAAACCTTTCATTAAAGTCTGCATGATACTCTTACAGATGAGCATGTTGCAGACCACTTACTGACAGGACAAATGCAAGAAAGTCCTTGCTAGCAATGGGGTAAGCACTTCTGGGATGGATATTGGACTTTTCGCCAGCCCAGACAGCTTGCAGCAAGATGGAAGTAGAAGAAGCACTGTGATTCTTAGCAATGAGGTGAATGAAACAACATGGGTCTCTCTTCCCAAGTATGAAGTGACAGAACAAAAGGATATGGCCTCAAGTGACACCAGAGGAGGTTTAAATTGGATATTTGGAAAATATCTGAATGGGGTGAAAGGGGCTGTCAAGCATTGCAACAAGCTGCCCAGGAAAGTGGTGGAATTGTCATCCCTGGAGGTATTTAGAAGATGTCAAGATGCTGTGCTTAGAGGCATGGTTTAGTGGTGGGCTTGGTCACACTGCGTAACAGTTGGACTCAAAGACCTGAAGGGTCTTTTCCAGCCTAAATGATTCTATAATTTTATGAATATACATGAGGGCCCTTGGAGGCACCACAGCGCCTGCAGGAAGAACTTGGATGGTCATCTCTGCTGTGCTGACCATCAACTGAAATCACACAAGTGCTTGCCTGAAAACATCACCACATACCCAAGTGTGCTGAAAATCTGCCAATGCCTCCATTTTAAGTCAGAGTTGCCTGAGAGCGTAAGCAAAAGTTTCCAAAGGTCCTAAAAAATATCATGTGTCAAGAGAAATAAACGTCAACTTCGGGGACGTTGCATTTGAGAAGTAACCCAGCATTACTCCTCGAGAAGGCCCTGGCAGATTTGCTGTGGCCTCAGCACTCGCTCTTCCCTTGACTGTGATGAGCTCAACGTCACTTGCAGCTGTATCCACCTTTGGCACAGCAGCTGGTGCAGCAGCCCAGCCTGTGTACTGCTTCCCTGGAGGGGCGCTCTTCAGGAAATGTTAGGAGCCACCTCTGTTCTCATCCAGCCACAAAGCTCTCTCTGAGAGCTCCTCTGGGCCTGTACACTTAAAACTTGATCGCTCCACTTGATGCTGCTTCTCTCTCCTTCATCCCTCTCCAGCCATCCCTGCTTCTCATGAAGAGACTCTTGCAGCAGCAAATTCCTCTCCCCACACATACGCAAGGCACGTGGGTTTATTTTGGCTGATGCAGCAGAGATGACAGTGTGTTCAGGCCCTGTTCAAGACTGCTTAGCTACTCCTTAAAGCTATCCTCAGTGAACACTAATGTTTACAGCCACATGATACTGTTAAGAAACAACTGTTCTGCTTCTTCTCATTTCTGTTTAAAAATAAAAATAAATAGTAAGATCAAGTAAATGGAATGCAAGAAATTGTCCCTGCAGTTCAAGACAACCCTTAAGGTTGGAAGGGGCCTCTAAGGGCATAGAACCCAGCTGTTAACCCCGCACCACCGTGTTCACCACTGAACCATGTCCCTAGCACCATGTCTAGATATTTTTGGGTAATTCTATCATTTCTCTGTGCCATTAAAATTCTTCAAAAGGACAGAATTTGACTTTCCAAATTAATTGAGCCATGATACAGGTCTCCTATTCCTGCTTTTTGTAGTACTCAATAAATATACTAAGATTGTAACAACCACAATACTTCCCTATAAAAACGCTCATGACTTTGTGCATCACAATTCACCACATCATTGCTTATCTACCAACAACTGCAGTACAGAACATACCAAAATTGTACAATAAATCAAAAATTGTAATAAATGACCAGTACCCCTCTCACACTGACTACGTGTGAGCTCCTCTTAAAAGTTTATCGTATATTCAGTCCCTCTGTAGACAGCTGTGCCTTTCTGGTTAGATTAAAACAAAGATTGTTCCTTTCCATCTCTAAACACACAAAGCAAATTAGAAGGTAGGGCAATCCTCTCTGTTAAAGAAGTTGTAGACATAAGAAGCAATACCACACTGCACAACCTGGCCAAGGTTCTTTATATTTACCTTCACAAAAGAAGTAAAAAATAATCCAAGTACTTCTCAATTAAAATAACAATAAATGTTATTTAAAGCTGTACAATTACCAAATTTTCTCTGCCTTGGACTGTTCTCTGTCTTTCAATGTTTGACATGACTGACACCTTGGATTTTGATAAATAATCTTTTAGAAAACCCTTTACAGATAAAGTAAATGCATGCCAGATTTTGAGATCTTTTATTTGTCTTTCACTAATCTGGTTTCCTTTTAAATAGGATTTTTAAAACCCACATCAAAATATATTAATGAAGAAAATCCAAAATTGCTTTTCAAATTTGTATGTTATTCCAGGCAAGAGATAATTGCTTTCTGCATTAATTTTAAAGACCACTGCTCAGTGACAATGACTGGACTTTCACAAGAACTATCTAAAACATGCAGGCAAAGAAAAACCAACAACATGCCAGCAGTGCTCTTAGAGACTGGGAGGTGAAGTAGAATCCTCAAGGCCCAGCTCTGTCCAACCTGTCAGAGGAGAATGCCTGGGGAAAACACTGAACTTAAAAAGTAAGTGATTTACAACCTCATTCTCATAAAATGAGTGTCTCTGTTCTTACAGGCTGAAAAAGTGGCGCAAGTATAGTGGGCCACTGAGCTAAAAAAGCAGTACAAATTAATTTCCATAATCTCAGCCAGTAAAATCCTGCAACTGGAATATCTTAGTCCTGCAAAGCATTAGGCTACCTTTGATATAGGTATCGTGTATCTGTTGAATGAATTGGTACTTGAAAAACACATTTTTAATGTAGAAAAATGACAGGCAGGACTTGGAGATAAGGGAAAACATAAGGATTAAGTTTGTGTTATTTCACCTTCTTTTCATTTGCCCTTTGTCTGCCATTCTTCTCCTTCTCAAGGATTTGGGCACTAAAAGCCAGTGTAGTGATTAAAACTATTTCTATGTGGTTTGTATAAACTTTTTTCTCCCCTCTATAATCTGTATGTCTCACAGACAAGGCTCAAATCCCAAGCAATTACTTCAGTATTGCTTTATCATATGTGTCAATATGGTTTAATCCACACCCATTCATTGAACTGCTGAATCTGGGCTTGGGAAACAAAATATATTTTGTAAAACATATGCACCAAACAGTAATGATATTCAAAACTCCCCTAATCAAATATTCCCCTATGGTCCTTTTGGAGCTTCTGTTCCTCAAGCTTCACAAGTCTTTTGCTTTGAGACATCCCTGCAGCCTACCCTAGTTTAAAGCTTCTGTATAACACAGAATCTTCTGTATAACATATTTGTGCCGCTGCAGATTATGCTGGTTTCTTATTAGTGCACCTGCAGATCCCTAAATCTGCTGCCACAAATGCCAAATGCGTAACTGAGTTTTGCAGAGTTTAAGATGAATTTCTAAAAACACAAATGAGTATCTAGTGGGATTTTCAAATGCCCATCATCACCTAGATCTCATTGCTTTTATAATTTTGTCTGTATTTTCAAAAGATAGTTTTAACTCTTTTTCAGGCCCTTAGGGTCAAGCTGGAACACAAACTAAAAACAAAGAGAGAAATTAAAATCAATTTTTGCAAAGTTGATGATGTGTGAAATTCGGAACTTCTATTTAGGCACTGTTTAAAATGGAAAAGCCCTCCTTCTAGTAAGCCATATTGTTTACCTAATAATTAAACTATGACTTCTGGTTTTAGAAGAAATTTCTATTTTCTTACAGCCTCTCATAATATATTAAGTTTCTGCAGAGCTGCTGCATCATTCATTCAAACTCACATAAAGCAACAAAAGAAAACATAAGTACATGAACAATCAGAACAGTGCTTATTAAATCATAGACGTTGTCCATCTGCTGATGGCAAAGAGCTGAGATACCTTGATACAGCCTGGGGGCTGTACTTGGCATCTATCATGAGACATCTATATTCTGCAAAAACATATATGTATACCTGGAATTTCTTACAACAATAGTAACAAGGCCATGAATAAATTTTTGCAGATTAGGATCATATAAAATGCACAGTTTTTTGTAAAGTCTCACAAAGGTGCATGACTAACTTGTACTGCTCTCTACTGGCTACTGAAGCAGGCAGGAGGCTGAACACTCTTGGGACCACCAGACATGCACAACTATAATTGCTCTTTTTGTAGCATGTCAGGATCATACCTGGCATACTCTGGTACTTCACCAAGGAATAGCAACCACCCCTTTTTATTTTGTACAGAAAATGGTTCTGGGTATAGTTTCAGCTGACAGATCTTTCCTTTGACATCTCTTGGTGTCAGCTCCTTTTTCCTCCCCAGTCAGTCAGTGAGGAAATCGTGCATTTTGGTACTAACCAAGCACTGAATAAGAGAGATTAATACAATCAAGCATAAAATATCAATGCAATTGAGCATAGTGGTCTAATGTCACTCCTGCCTTCAAACGCACCATCTATATGCAATATTTAAGACTGAAATGCTTCTTTTTATCTTAGTTTCCCCAGGAAATGAGGAAATATATTTGCAAATACACTACATCTTCAGATAAATTTCCTTCTCTCTCTCTCTCTCTCCAAACAATTTTGAACCCTAAAGGTCAAATTTATTTAATAATAACAATATATTATAGAAAGATGGCATCTGAAAATATTCAGCTTTGGTAAGAAGAAAGATTACACTGTTGACTTCACTCTACTGATTGCATGGAACCTTCCTCTCCCTACGGACAGGAGCAACCCCATAGCTAAGGCTACTTCCCCAGCCCTTTATCAGCATGCCACAAGACCAGAGCTTACCTGAAACCTCTCCTTTCCAAGGGATTTGGATCACTCATATAAGTGGAAAGATTTTAATCAGATCTACCGTGGGAATTTTGTTTTCAACCGGCAATTTCATTTTCTGGAAATTTCAAACAAGTGAAAAGATCACTGTGTATTTTCTGCCAAAAGAATGCAAAGCACATAACCAAAACAGTCAAGACAGGGTAGAAAACTTTCTAACATTAGGTACATTACTCCCATGCCTCCAGGAGCATGATTTTATTTTAAATATGGCATTGCAAAGTATGTATAGAGAAGCTAATTCCTAATATTTCTTTTACCTCTTGACTGGTCCTTGCATCACCTTTCACTGATTCTTGCACCATCACATGATGGAGTGCAGCAAATTACATCCACCAACAGCCAACTCCAGATGCTAACAGCTACTAATTAGGGAGAGAGGGAGAACAGTATTTTGCTACCTGTTGCCATAGCATTTAATAGACTCTGCTCCCTCAAACCCCAGTTTCCCATCCCTCCTGGCCCACAGGTGCCATTAGTAGAGAATAATGGTTCCCAGGCTGAGGTCTGCAGATCACAGACGAGCTGCAAAGCCTCGCTTTGAAAGGTTTCCTAATTGGCAGCACACACGTGTTTTCCCAGCTGCTGCAGAGTATTAATGTGCCGCCTTAGCTGGGTGAGAGCAGGTATGTTCTCCAGCATGCAGAAGGCCCAGGGTAGGTCCAGCTGCTGCTTATTTGTCTGGGGAACTTAGAGCAGAGTTCAATAGAGGAATTTCTTGTTGAGCAGCAGCAATATGTTTCTTCAATAACAAGCTGTGTCTAGAGGCAGTACTTCAAAGCTTTCTTGGTTCACGTTATGATCTTTCAACACTATCAAACCAGGACAAAACCTGCGTGTTGTCATGTACTTTTAAAACACAGTCATGGCATTTCTGAAATACAATTACACAAGACTTCTGTTTGTTCATCCATTTGGGTTTTGACTTTTTGTCTGTGCTTTCTGAATATCCATTTGTACCTGGGGAAAGTGATATTTATTTGAAAGAAGCTTATTGCTGAAAGTCAAGTTCAACCTGTGCTATGGTTTAAACCCAGCAAGCAACTAACCCCCACGCAGCCAATCAGTCATTTTCCCAAAAGCCGGGGAGAGAATGGGAAGCATAAAAATGAGAAAATTCATGGGCTGAGATAAAGACAATTTAATGAGTGAGACAAAAGTCATGCTCAAAAGCAAAGTAAGGGATTCATTCGCTACATCCCATGGGCAGCAGGTGTTCAGCCATCTCTGGGAGAGCAGGGGTCCACCACATGTAAAGGTGACTGGGGAAGACAAATATCATCACTGTGAACATCCCCCACCCCTTCCTTCTTCTTCCTTCAGTTTTATATGCTGAGCACAATGCCATAGGGTAGGGAACATCTCTTTGGTCATCAAGGTCAGCTGTCCATGCTGTTTTCCCTTCCAGATCCTTGTGCACTCCCAGACACCTTGCTGGTGGGTGGGTGAAGAAGGTGTGTGAACCAGAAAAGGCTTTGGGTCTCTGTAAGCTCTGCTCAGTAACAGCTAAATCAGCCCTGTGCTGTCAATAACGTTCCCACCACAAATCCAAAACACAGCCCCATACCAGCCACCATAGAGATAAATAATTCTATCCCAGCCAAAACTAGCACACCTGTCAGATGCTGAGTCTCCAAGACACAGAGGTAGCTATTACTAGTATGTGCAGTGGCACCATGAAATCTTTCTTCTACAGAATTGGTTTATATGAAAAATATTTATTTAGTTATGTGTTAAGAAATCCAAAAATGGCCAGTATTTATTCACCAGTATTGGATCCTGCTACTGTTTGCTATACAGAAGATGGAACATGCCTGTTTCAAACTGTCTTTATTTTTGTCTATTTGCACAGTAGTAAGAATTTTGTGAGAAGTACTATTCACAGAGAAATACTAAAAAGACAGGAAATCCTTAAAAACTTTCTCTCTAGCAAAAAAATAGCCTCTAACTTGATCTAATAAACCTCTTCCATTATTCTGGACAACATATCCATTATAAACATAAAAGCTTTTAATGGGGTTCATCATATTCACCACTCTGCATAAAGCAATTTTGCTACTCTAGTTTTTCGATGCATCCAATTCGTAACTTTGTAGACTATATTTTTGTATTAATGGGATCAGCTAAAATTTACACCATTTCAAAAGAACATCTTTTTTAAAAGCTGTTGAACAAAATATTATCATTCTCTAAAATTCATCCTGGATGAATTTTCCTTCTGTATTAAATAGGTAAATACGGCAAGAAACAGTCTTCCTCCTCCAGTGTCCAAATCACAGTTTGTACGTATAACTGAAACTTTCTCTGTCATTGTAGACACAGTGGTATTCTTGGCAGTCACAGCACAGGATGGAGGGATTGCCAAATTTCCCTGTCCCTTCTCTACTCTGGCTTTGTCTGGGGTTTCCACTTTCTTGCATGATCATTTCATCCACTCCCCTTTGTGTTACTGTAACTTCTCCTTCATTATCTCTTTATCTTCCTCCTGTTCCTCTTCATCTGACAGCACCTTCATTCCCCCACCTTCTCTCACATTATAAAGCCATGGTTCCTGAGGTATTCCAGCTTCCCTCATGCCCTCTTCACTGGTCTCTCATTACACATCCATGCAACACTGAGGGCACAAATAGCCACCACACACTGAAGGAAGCTGAAGCACTCTGAAGAACATAAGCATGGGAATCAACAACTTCACTGAATTGATTTTAAGAACCAGTGGATAACAACTCCTGCTTTCCTTCTGCAAATCTCAGACCCAAGTGCCAGCTCCCATAACTCTGCTTTTTAATCAGTTATTTTGATGAAAAGTTTAGCTGAGTCCAGCCCACTCGCCCAGGAGAAAAGTTAACTGCCTTCACATCCTGACAAGAAAACACTGGAGTTTCAGGAGATGCCTGGGCTATTACAAGTGAAAATAAGCTCCAGCAGTGAAATCCATTAAAGAAAATCCTATGCCATAGCCTTTCACTGTCCTGAAAATCTCTTGCAAACGTTATGGAGCAGGCTGATGAGCTGTCAAGGCAGAAAGAAACATTGTCAAACTCACATCATCTATCCAAATTCCTGTCTGCTGGGAAGCTTTTCCAGATGATGACAAATGGCCACTCCGCAAGGAAAACTAGACTCAGCCGCTGTCCCACAGCCAGGTTCAGGATGAAGTAAGAGAAGACAGAAAAAGGATCATAGAAAAAAGATCACCTTTGTAAAGTTCAAAAGCCCTCTTTTACCCATTAAATCCCAGCATTTCTGCTAAAGGGTGTGGGTGCAAAATGGTGCTGGCTGACTTGGGCATCAGCCTTGTGGGTTTTAAACTCTAGTGAGAAGTAGTAAAATACAGCTAGAAAAATCTACCAATTCAGAAGACAAGAGCTTTTTACCAAATCTCTTCATATAGGTACCAGGACAATAATCCCTTGGAATCTTTCCTCTCAGTAAAGTAATGCCTGTTCCTGCTTCCACCTGACAGGAAATTGCAGAAGGCAGTCTCAGTTATCCAGCTTCAAAGGGCTGTGTTTCAACCCATGTATTTACCCTCCTCATGCCATGAAGTGGGAACTCCCACTTCATCAAATAGTTTAAATTCAGGGGCCAGTCTCCTGTGTAGCAGGTGCTACCATCCCATGATGTCAGGTTTTAAAAGAACTAAAAGAACAAGAACACCCAAAGTCCAGGAAAAATAATTTCTAGAGCATTGTGAGCAGTCGTAATACAATGGTATTGAGAAACGAAAACCATCGTTTCCTCACTGAGAAGAAAACTTTTCATCATCTGTCAATGCAAAGGAAACATTTTCTTCTCCCTGGCTTGGGTTTTTTTTTTTTTTTTTTCTTTGTTTTGAATATACAAGCTCAGTTTTCAATTAAAATGTTTCACTTATTTCTGCTCATTGCTTAGAAATCAAAGAAATGCACAGTATTGAATTAAAGGAGAAAAAACAATGGTTGACAAGCACAGGACTATCAAAATTAGTTTGTTAGGCTCCATTCAAACTATGTTTCTTGCTATGCTAAGTAACCAAAATTGTTTAAGGATTTTGAATTGGATATTGTTTGCTTATTTTTTCCTCTTTCTGATACATTTCTGCTTTGATAGTTTGGGAATACCATGCTAATTGAAAACCTTTCAGAAGAACTCAGTCTTACTCTAGAGTCTGCAAAGCTGAGACAGACATTTAAACAAAGTGAAATGGAACACATCCAGTTGGGGAAAGGCTGTTACTCATTACAGCAGGGATTTCAAGTACCACATGATCACCCATCTCCAAAATACTCATTATCTGCCTGAAGTATCTGTCAAAGTATGTTTTCTCTATACAAGTTACTAGAAAAGGAAAACATAGAAATCAAATACTGCTGTTGAAAAATACTTGGTGGAATAGATAGATAGAAAGGGAAAATTATCAAAAAATGGGGTAAAAAAATAGAAAAAAAGGGAATAAGTAGCTGGAGAATATTGTTTAGGAGTTATAGAAAAAGTTAAACCAGAACACCAAAGCTGAAATATATAACCAGGGTAGTGCGAATGGCAACAAAGCAATGCACACGAAAACTATTAAGTGTTCGATGTTTTTGGGGGAAAAAAAAGGAAGAGATACTGCTTAGAAGAATATATGAAAGTGTGTTTCATAAAAAGCATTAAGGGTTCTTAGATTTAAAGATTATTGACTCTTTCCAGAGATTAAAAGTCTGAGTTGTTTCCTAGCTGTGTAGGTCCAATGGGATACATGTTTAGGATACAGAAGAGATTTTCAAAGATGCAAATTTAGAGTAGGAATATTGAAAACATGAAAGCTCTTGTTTTTTACCAACAATGTACACTCATCATGGTGCATCTCATTTGTGTGTAAAATAACTTAACATGCTAGGACAGAGAGTGTTGTGCATAATGAGGGAGTGGATAAGGAGCAGAGACAGAACATCTGTGATTCCTTCCCAGCTCTGGAAGCACAAATATATTCCCTCCATTGCACAGCATCAGAAGCTCCAAACCTGAATATCCTTACTCTGAAATCATCCTAGAATTTAAAAACTGAATAAAGGGGAAAAGTAAACAGCATATGGAAGGAAATCCTTTTTTAATTATTGCAGTTTTAATTATTTCTGGTGGTTGCAACTAACCCTAGAAAATGCAATTTAGAAACATTTTGTCCTTTAACACATTGTTGCTACTCTCATCACTATATGGTTTTAGGGGATACACCACCCAGAGTGTTTTATGGTATATTTAAACCAGACATCTGGAGAAATAGCCATCAGAGTAGTTATCTCAAATACCTATTGTAAAAACAGACTTAATAAAATGAGAACAAATAACAGGGTTGGCAATTACCCTTATCATGTGTATTCTGGCACGAAAGGTCAGAAGGTTGTTAGTCTGTATATATATGAACTGATTTTCTCTAATACAGTTTCTTACCTGATTTCCCATAGGTTTTTAGAGGCTTTTTGTTTGAGGGAACAGGGGGAGGAAAAGTTAGGTTAAGCTACAATATGCTAGACAATAATCAAGTAACTAATATGAGAAGCTGGTCTCCCTCCCAGGTAGTCACTTATGTTAAAAGAAAAAAATAACCCATCAGAGTCTAGAAAGATAAAAGGTGCAGTAATTTCACAGATTTTACAGATATGTACAGATGTTGACAGAGAATTCACAGTCTCAGCTTTACTATCACACCAAATTTAACTATGAATTTAACGTTATTTTTTGTTACAGAACTATTCCAGGAAACATTATTTTGGTGGGTTTTTTTTTTTTTTTTTCAGATGGATTCAGAGCAGAGCTAATATCTGCTGTGTGCAGCTCCAAGGATCCCAATGCTCAATAACTCCAGAAGTATAATCAGATAGGAACTAAATTGGTAAATACATGGAAATAGTTTAAGTCATTGCACAGGTAATTTTCCTTTTCTCACAGTTCAGAGTCAACTTTAGGGAATTTCTATGAAGATGGTGAAGGGGGGATAAAATAAAATTGCTGGGGGAGGGGAATCTCAACCCATCCTGCTCATATCAGTTTGATGCCAGCGTCAGCAATAGGTACTCGGAGTGTGAAGGAGTGAAGGAGAGCACCAGAAGACCAGCACAGAGGAATTCCAGTCTTTCTAGCCAGTAGGTTACCTTATGGGGGCCCCTGAAACGCCTCTATGCAAGTGAATGTAGCATGAGAATCAAAGAAGAGGAGTTAAAGATGTGCACAGGCTTGCAGGGCTGTGATCCTACTGGCATCACAGAGATGTGGTGGGATGGATCTTTGACTGGCAAGTAGGAGTAGAAGGATGCAGGCTCTTTAGGAATGATGGGCAAGGGAGCTGCAGAGTGGGTATCATCCTCTGTGTTAATGACCAGCTAACATGCATGGAACACTGTCTGGGGATGGATGAGGAGCTGATGGAGATCTTTAATTCTGACGGGTCAGGATTAAAGGAAGCTCCACGACAGGTGACAGAATAGTGAGGGTCTGCTACAAGCCACCTGACCAGGAAGACCAAGCAGGTAAGGTTCTCCACAGACAGATAGCAGCAGCCTCACATCACAAAACTGACCTTTGTGGGGGGTTTCAACCACTCTGACATCTGTTGGAAGGAGAGTACAGTCAGGTGCAAGCAATCCAGAACATTACTGAATTGCCTTGGTGATAACATCCTTCTCCAAGGAATAGAGGATCCAGTGAGGAGAGGTGTTATGCTGGACCAACAAGGGGTCTGGTGGGGGATGTGAAATTCAAGGGTAGCCTTGACTGCGGTGACTATGAAATAGTGGAGTTCAAGGTCTTTAAGGCAGCAAGGAGGGTACACAGGAGGCTCACTACACTGAATTTCAGGAGAGCAGACTCTGCCTCTTTAGGGATCTTCTTGACAGAGTATGGTCAAAGAAAGCTAACCAATATTCACGGACCACATTTTCCTGACTCAGGAACAATACATGCCAACAAAGAGGAAGCCATGCAAAAATGCCAGGAAGTCTGCTTGAATAAGCAAGGAGGTCCTGGGAAATCTTAGAGAAAAAAAAAAAAAAAAAAAAAGAGAGACTAAGAAGCCTACAGAAAGAAGAGATGAAGACAGATAGCCTGAGAGGAATACAGAGAGATCATCTGAACAGACAGGAATCTGGTTAGGAAAATCAAAGCCCTGATGGAATTAAATCTGTCCAGGGCATCAAGGACAACAAAAAAAGCTTCTATAGGTACATCGGTGATGAAAAGAAGGATAGGGGAAATGTGGCTCCTCTTCAGAAGGAAACAGGAGACTGGGACCAGCATATGGAAAAGGCTGAGGTACTCAATGACTTTTTTCATTTTTCACCTGCAAGTGCTCCAGCCACAGTGGCCAAGGAGCAGAAGGCAAAAGCAGGGACTGAGAAAATAGAGAGCTGCTCTCTGACCTTGCAAGGAATGTGAAAGTGCACAAGAGTTAAAAAGGCCCTGAAAGAGGGCTTTAAACTGAAGATATTAGGAAGAAATTATTTGCTGAGGATGGAAAAACACTGAAACAGGTTGTCCAGAGAAGTAGTAGATGCTCCATCCCTGGAAGTATTCAAGGCCAGGTTGGATGGGGCTTGGAGAAATTTGGTTTAGTGGGAGGTGTCCCTGCCCATGGGAGGGTTTTGGAGCAAGATGATTTTCAAGATCCCTTCTGGAATGACCCAAGCCATTCCAGAGTTCTAAATGCTGTCCTTAAAAACTAAAAGAGTGTATTTTTGCCAGGATGACTGTAAGAAAATTAATCTGGATTAATTCAGGCATGAACAGAATGTTTGCGAGTTAAACAACTACTTTTCCTTATATATGCACTTTAATTCTGCATAGAATTAAATAATAATAAGGGGAATAAGAATGCCCTTCTTCTGTTTGATATTAATCCAGGACCTGTATGGACAATTAATCCAGAATAGCTATCATATTTAATTTCCCCTGGTAGATATACCCTGAACAAAAGAAATTATCTTTTCTTATAAATTTTATACAGATAATAGATGCTTTCCCCATATACTATATCTATGAAAACTTAAGCTCTCCACCTAATTCAAGTTTATTTCTCTCTAGAATCCATCTAGAGTACAAATACTTGTCTGCATTCATGCTCATACTTCCTTTTTTTTTCTTTATTTTTAAACAATACTATGAACACTGCAGTGCATCATCATATTGCATGGGCCAAGAAATATCTTATGGTTCCAGGAAAATGAAAACTAATTCTTAAGTATTGCAGCAGACTGACCTACAGGTACAAAAGCTTTAATTACAAGTTTGATTAATATGTTAGTGAAATAAAAAAACCCAAAGCATAAATCCCTTCTTAGATGAACTTCATTTAGCACCTAGACTATTCTGAAATTAAGACCCAAAATGGACTGAAATTTCACTAATGGTTTTTTTAAACTTATATTCTATTTAAATATCTTTTTACACAAACCAAGCAAAACCAGGGTGTTATTACAAAACAGCCTTATTCAGATTATATTCATGTTTCTCGACTATTTTTTCCTTGATTTTACAAAAAGAGGCAAAGGAATTAGATGAAATTTGGGGAGCATTCTCATTGTTGCAAGGAAACATCCTGGAGGATGAATGAGCTATTAACATTCTCTCCTCAAGAAAGAAGCTGTCCCAGGAGATGCATAAGAAACAGGAAATAACAAAGACTGAAAAACAAATTGATGAAACTAGAGATGGCTGCAGACCTGCAAACAGCTTTTCACACTTTCACAGTTACTGTTTGAATTGAATAGTTTAGATTTGCAAATAGATGGAGAAATCCACTCATTGCTTTAAAAAATCCTCATGAATAACATACTTCACATTAAATCCAATTTTAAAACAAATAACAATGTTTATATTTAGTCTGTATTGTGTAATATTAAGGAGTATTGAGGGGACAAACCACAACAGAATTTGAAATTTTGCTTTCAATACTTAAGCTGGGATTCATTGTTTTAGTGCTCACAAGTTAGGTTTCCAATGTTTTGCATAGGATTAGACTGCAAATCAGTCAAGTATGTTTATTAGCTTCTCCTCTACCCTGGTTTACATCAGTTCCATGTATCAATACTCTTTGGCCTGGTTTGTTTATCTCACATCAGTCCTATTTACAACAATGAAAAGTCTAATTCATTACCCAGAGGATCAGCGACGTTACAGATCATTATACATACAGAGGTATTTAAACATACACACCATTATAGCAAATTTAGGAAATGAAAGAGCTTGGAACTATCGAAGCCTTTAGCAGGCATAAAAATGCAAATATTTCAGGAAAAATATTTAAAACCAAGCAGTGATTAAACCGTATTGGGATTTGTCCTTGGTGAAACCTGCTGCTGCAGACACTCTGCTATAATTCTTTTTTTTCTCTCCTCACTGCAGGCTGCTGTTGATGTGTAGGTTCAAGTCATAAGCTTCAGCATTATTATGAATATTTCCCTTTTCACAAAAGACAGCTTCATGCAAGAAATCTTCTCAACATCCCAAAATATTACAAAGAAACAATAATTATGGCTAATTACTCACTCCCAGTACACTTATTTGTGGTTTACAATTTCAAAAGAGTGAATTGAAGACAGGTGCATAAAATAGGCTTAATGAGAACATCAGAAAATAGTTGCTTTAGCTGTAAATTACTACTTTTACATTATGTATTTTACTTTTAGAAGAAAATGTGTTTCTCATAAAAGATATAAATTAGTTAGGCTACAAACTGAGGTTTTTTATTTCACCCCCGAAAAGGCATAACATACTACAGTGGTACTGAAAGCTTGCTAATGACATAATATTAATATTCACTAATACCTGGTGGGGTAAAGTAATATTGCTTGGCATTAGCTGTAACGAGCACCAAGTCCCACTGCCTCTCTCAAGGAGTTTCATTCACCTTCTATATTTAGTGTTTGCTTTTATGATGCAAGCTACACCATTTCTCCTACTACGATTATTTTTCCCTCCCTAACTGAGAAACTGTTCTTTGCCCTCCCTTTCCTTTTGGTCTTCTCTTCTAAGGCAGGGACACCACTCTCTTCTGCTTTTTCCTTCTGAGAAAATCCTGCATTCAGTATTAAGTTTCTGCCTTTGTTCTGGCTCAAACAGAGGTTCCCCTCTTTGATGATACATAATTTTCCTCCCTGTTTCATAGCCTTTATAAATACTGCTATTTTTTCTCAAGGCTCCTACCTACGAGCTCTTCCTTTTTGACCTAGCAAGGGACAAAGCCTTTGGAGCGCACGCCCATGCCCTCCTCTCCCCACTGGCACTGAGTATAAACATTGATGTAGGATGAAGCCATTCCCCTCTCTCCTGCCTTTGTTGTGCCTCATTTTGCAGGGAGTTTCTATCAGCTAGACGCTAGATCAGACAACATAAGACAAGAGACAGCAGCTGAAAGCAAAAAAGCTTTAACCTGTGGTGGGAGGCTTGCCTTTTAGCTGCAGATAATTCCTCCTTGCTTTTCTCATTCTCCTGTTTGAGCAGCTCTGCAGCCTCAGGTCAGATTTGCAGATGCAAAAACTAAACCTTTGTCATTGAGCAAAGGCCCGAGACAAAAGCATTCTCTTTGCCTTCCAAGGATAGAAATGTATTTTGATCACAGTTAATCTGAGCCATACTCAAAAACACTCCCCAAAAGATAGAAAACTCTTCCATTTTAACAGTTATACTGAATATCTCTTAACTTTGTTTCCTTTTGCTTATGTAGTTACTAATAACAAAGATTAACTTTGCTTTTGGGGAAAATATTAACACCTTCAGAAATCATTGTGAAATCACTGCATGGCTGGGTGCCTACTTACCTTCCTGGAGGTCCCTAGGAAAGGGAAAAGGAAGGCTATCCTCCTACTCTAAGGCAAGGACAAAGCATCCTAAGATGCAGGAAGTACTGCAGGAGATTCCCTGGCTTGTGTACTGGTGTTCACCTGGGAGACCAGAACAACACCATCTGGTCCTCAAGTTTATGAAGGTACAAAATGGCCCTTGATTAAAAAGAAGCAAGGAATTACCAGGAAAATTATGATGAACTGCAGGCTTTTTTTGTACCTCCAGCTGTGGCCCACACACTCCCCCTCGATGTGGCTGGAAGGGTTCCCCATTAATGCTGATGATGGATTATCATTAAAGCTTCCTGTAAACACAGGATATGTGTAGGTAGGTATGAGTGCATGCATGTGTTATTTTTTCCCTCAGCTAGATTCTCTCTCAGAACAGTAAGCACTTGAGGTTTGATTTTATCATAATGCACTTTCTGCCTATCTACAATCATAATATCTCTGAACTTCATGAGGTAACCCGTCAGATTTAGGAAGCACTTTCCTCAATTTGCCATACAGAGCTGCTATAATTTGTTCAACATTATCAACCCTCAGCATAAGTAGTAATAAATAATGTCCTCAAAACAATAGGTAGCATTTCTTAAATTTTCATACATAATTGAAATTTCCAGTATCTTTTAAATTGTATTCTCTCTGGATGTAAAATTGGTCCTAGATTTTAAAGAGTATGTCCTCAACGTTCAGTATTTGACAGATCTTCATCATTGGCAGCAAGAACTATCTCTTTTCCTTGTATATACTCGGGCTTAAGTCACATCTTTCTAGTTGCTTTTTCCCTTTAATTTAACTGTAAATGAGGAAAAGTTGTGGCATAATTTAGAAAATTATTTCTTATCTGAATTTCTTATGGTCAGTGTCTCATGGCTTACCGATTTCTGACTGACCAAGAGTTTGAATGTGTTAGAAATTCTCAATGCAAAAAATAAAGAAGACAGAGATGAATACTGTGTACCCTAGCTGTTTCCTAGACTAATCTAGGGGGAGACGAGTGTAATTTCATTATGTTTTACAGTGATTGTATGAGTCTATCTGTAACAGATCCTAAAGGATGTACAGCACTATTTAGGTACCAGTACTGATAAAATATCAGCAATATTCTCTTACGTCATGTACTACATAGCTGTGCTAGACCTCTAATATACTTCTTGGCATAGTATCTCCCTACTAAACACATATTCTTTCTCTAGTTCCCTAGCCAAAGCAAGCCAAATCCAAATTCTTTCCAACAACTCTTCAGAACGCATTTTCCAGATGTCATTGTCACTTGCTCCTTGTTTCCTCTATCAGCTGTCACGGCTACACTGGAAATGTGTCCTGTGCTGAAGGTTTATGCATACCTGGAAAAGGATATCATAGTCTGAAGCATGGGGATTGTCCCAGCATGCTCCAGAGGACCCCTTAATGCAGATGTTAACACTCAGGAGCGTGTTGTGGGATCTCAGCCCAAGTGGCATCAGATTTGATCAGTGTGCCCTCGGCTGCCATGCAAAAGGGCATGCCAGCTCTTGGCTTCTCTGCCTGGTGCTGAGGTGCAGAAAGGCAGAGCCTGATTATTTGATCATCTTCTTTCACAGCATCAGGTTTTACTGTCTGGTTTACTTTACTGTGCTAAGGACATTTCTGTTTTTTCAATTTTTAGTACAGAGGGGACTATCAGGAGAGAGAGTCCCCCATAAGGAAAGAGAAAGGTTACCAGTACAATAAAAATTAACACTAAATGCTGTACAGTGGTCTCTAATCTGTCCTTCTGTATGTTGTGGCCTATTCAGTGTCACTCCAGTAGTGTGAAAAAAGCTCATAGATTGCAGCCTTACATTTCCCACAGAAAGCCATGTTGTGGGTCACTGAGAGAAGCAGCTGAGGTCTCACAGCTACTGAGGAAGGACAAGGATAGGGATACTTGCAGAGAAATGCCCTCCTAGCCATGTCTGAGACAAGACAGAAAATACAAAGGAGGGTTCTCTGCCCCTCCATGTCCCCAAAATACTCCTTCCCAGTCTTGACGCGGCCATCACATCTACCCAGATGCTGGGCAGACACCCAGAGGGTGGCTGTGACCCCTGTAAAGCAGCAGCCCTTCCATTCAGGTCCTTCTGATGTGGCAGGTTGAGTGAAGAGCCATGCTTCACTGCAAAGGCACACCAGAACCAAAGAACAAAAATATTTTTAAAAATCCAGTGTAGCACAAGAGAAAAATGTCCTTATTTACCTTTCAGGTGAGCATCCGATCCCAATTTTTTCAAAATTATTTCTGCCTGCATGTGAAGCTGTAAGCACTGGTGACCTAAATGAAGGGGGGAAACAGAGGGTCATGCATCCACAGAACCCAAGGCCAGGAATAAACACTGCAGCCCACCTCTGTTCCTTCATAAAAAAGTCAGAGTCAGGCAATTTAAAATTTGTTTTTTTTAATCAGATGAACAAATTTGAACAGCAGCTTGAGCTTGAAGTAGTCATGTACAGGAAAAAATGGAATTTATTTATTTATTTCTCTTCCCTGTGCCACTCAAGTGTTGTTTCAAATAGGATTATTTTGTCATTCAAGTTTCAAGGTTAAGATTTGCTGCTATTTATGACTCTAAAATCCTTCAAACCAGTAAACTACCACAGTAATTCCAGAAATATAATGAAAAAACTGAACTGAGAATTGAGAATCCTGTGGGCCACGAGGAATGGAATATATTAACATTCACCTCTAAACGCTTTTCTCGGTTGCTTGTATATTAATATAATAATAAAAAAAACTCCTTGCAGCATCTATGTGATTGCATGTTGGTCTTCTTTTGAGAAATACAAATTACTCTTTATATTTCTTCTCTGTGAGGGTTTGCAGCACAACAAAAGCACAGTAAACAGTGATGAATGGCTTTTCCTTCTCACTGGGGGAGCAGCTTTGGAGTGTCCACATGCTAATCCTGCCCTTACCTGGCTAAAAGATAAATCAGAGCATGAAATTTCCTGACTTTCAATGCCTCCTCTAGCTGAATGAGTCAATTCTGTTCACATGTGAGTTAAAGCATTTTGTTTTCCCCTTTCATTTTTTGCCTTTGAAGAGAGAATAAATTGCAACAGCCCATGCCTATTATTAAGACCTGAAGAGAAAATGTTTAAATTAAAGATTGTACAAACGTTCAAGCAGCAGTGTAATAAGATCCATTTGGGAGGCAATGCAGCAAGTTTTGTATTTTTTATGTAGTTCATTACTTAAAACTAAATAACAATTGGTAGTTTTATTGCTGCCATTTCACAAATGCTGGGATTTTCTCTGTTGGTGTTGAAATCTAGTATGATTTCAATTTTTTTTCTTCTTGACATTTTACTCTACTAGTTTAATATTGATCAGCAGATATGTGCTGTAATCACTACCTTCTGCAAGCTGTAACAGAGCAAGAAAACAAAAAAAAAAATCCCCTGGAAAAAGCCTAACCATGCTGGTTTTTATTGTAATATAAGATTTGCATCTGAGACTACCACATCATCCTTCTGGTTATATTCCACTTTTTATCTTGAATGAATTACTTAATGATGGGAAGCAAACCTTTGCTAAAAGACAGTGTGGTGTTTAAATAGTTAGACCAAAATTCCAGCAAACTGTACTTGCTATTTCTGAAAAGGACTGTAAAAGGAAGTGCCATCTTCCAATGCTGCTATTTTTAAATATGTTAGAAACAGGGTACAGGACCAATTTTATCACCCGCCCATTTGTCTGTCTATACATTTCTGTCTGTCTATTTACTTCTCAGAAACTCATTTCATTCCAGTCCTCAGAGAGAAAATTTTTTTCCTTAAAAATATTTTTTGCCATAAACACTTGTCACAGCCTCCAATGCTTAAACAGAGCCCCTGACAGAGATGCAGTATTACTTTGGCTTGGGTTATTAAATGGAATGCCATGAATGACTGCCTGGTATAGCCTCTCCTTCAGGCAAGATGCTGCAGGGGACTCAAGGACACTTGGTGCCTTTCATGAATGCCATGTAGGTGGAAAAGTGAAACTTCAGCACCAGCCAAACTAGCCAGGGGACTGGGAGAGAGGAAAAGACTTCAGCATCTCTGTTGCCTTCTTGTTGGCTGAGACTGTAGGTAAAACATGAGATATGCACAGGGAAGTTGGGGTATGTTTGGGTGCAGAACTTGGCAGGAGAGCCAGGGGACAGATGGTGCCAGGAGGTGCCCAGAAGTAACACCCATTTAATGTCAATTACTTAGCAAGAAGGAGATGGGGGTTTTGGGGTGGTTTATTCAGAAGTGAGAATTCTTGAAACCACACAACTTTGAGCAAATATTCTAGAAGACTTCTGGAGTCCCTTCTACCAATTTTATCTTCTTGTTGAAATCTTACAGCTGGTAATCCCATAAAACTTCTGAAAAAGAAAAGGTCTGTTTGTTTTTCCAAAACTTTTTTTTCAAATGTTGTACTAGCAAAATTTCTTAGATGTCCTTTTCCTGAAGTCTGCCGTGGAAAGCACCCAAAGAAAGCATTGTTTGATGTGGTACAAGAGATCGTGGTTTGGGAACTACTAGAATAAGTGATTTTAGGAAAAGAGAAAATGAAAGAACAAAGACTATAACTAAGGACTTTTTCTAGCTAAAAGGCAGGCAGGCCAAGAGAGAGACCCAGTGCTTCTCTGCCCTAGGAACAGCAAAGTCATTACTCACAGGAGTTCTTTGGGCTGGAAATCACTTTAAAAATGCAAAATGCCTTGGCACAGTCCCAGAACAGCACAACTCCTGCTGTGAGGAGCTATCAACTTGCTTTGTGAAAAAGAGCTTGACATTTGGGATAGTCTATAAACACCAAGAAGAATAAGCTGGGAGTGCAACCAAAAGCACAAACCCATTCTTGCAAAGTACAGATGGGGCCTACAGAAATACCAATCCAGAAGGATTGAATAAGTAAGTTACTCCTCCCTCTCACCCTCTATCTGTCTCTGTTTTTAACCATCCTGAGCTTTAGAAATGCCAGCTTTTTTAATCTCTAAAACCATCTGTGTAGCTTTTCTCAGTGGTATCCTTTCACTTACATCCTGTGTCATTGGTTTGTCTGTCTCTCCTGATGTTGATAATGTTGTTAGCAGCTTCTCTTGAAGTTTCCTATCAGCATACTTTGAATGACAAAGAGTTGTAGGGGAAGGACAGGCAAGGCAAAGCAAGTACAGAACTGATTTATATAGCCTTGTGTATATTGAATAAGTTTAGTTCTGTCTTGGTCTATTCTTTAGCAGCAAAATTTTTAACCACAGAAAATTTTGTAAGAATGAGTGACATCTCACCAGCCACTGCCCCTCTGCCCTGCAGCAGGCTCCTCGGGGAGGACCTCAAGGCACTGTAGAAGTCTGGCTATTGTGATACCATTGTTGTTTATGCAATTATTTGATAGACGTCTCCATGATGCTTTCTCAAGCTGCATAAGAAAAGGGCCCTTTGGCAAACCACCTGAGACAGGGGATGCTCTTAAAATCAGGGTGGTTGTCATTTTTCTCTTTTTTTTGAACAACAAATTAACTGTTTAGTTGTCATGTAATCCTGATATTTAAATAATACTTCCTGATTAATAATAATTCCTTCCTTCTACACTTCCCTCTGTGTCAAGTCTTCCTTTTTGCAAAGACTAAGTGCCACAAAGGCACTTAACTGTAGCCCACAGTCTAAGGGCACTAAAATCCCTTTATTTCCCCCACTCCTCCAGGAATCCACACAAGCACTTTTCCTTGAAAACAGCACATTTTGCTGTTTATGTCTCTCTGGTGCAGAAGCTGTGCTGGTTGTATGAGGAGTGGTTAATTCCACAGTTAACCTCTCTCGATCTTTCTGCCATGGGAGATGAGTAGGCCTCAAGATCAGGAGGCCAGGGAATAGGGTGGTGAAGCAGCTATCAGCTCTAAAAATATATTCTGTTTTGTTCTGTTCACACCATGCCATTTCCATTCCATGCAGTCTGTATCATCAGCCCAATGACTTAACTCTTACCAATCAATCAATCTCCCTTCAGCCCTTGGCAAAATGAGCAAGTCAGACAAGTGCAGTCAGCCCAGCAACTGTGTCAGGGCTGGGCAGCCTCCTCCAGAGAGGCAGTAAAATGAGAATGGCAAAGCTGTCCAGAAGAATTTCTGTGCATCTTTGGCACTGATAATCCCTGTTTCAAAGGATTACAGAGGACAGGACCCCTTCTCAGCCTCTCATCCCAGCACTGGGAGGTCTGTGCACACCCAGAGCAGGACTGTGCTGAGGTGGCAGCTGGGGACAGGCAGCAGACAGCAGGAGTCCTGTCCGCTGCCAAGCTTACAGGCAGCCCCTAGAGCTATCCTCCCATCCCTGTGGCACCAGCAGCTAGGACAGATGTTAACTGCTGGATGCGGATGTTGCTTCAAGCCCATCTCCTTGCTGCTCCTGGCAGGTGTGGAGTGTCACACTGTGTCTCAGCCTGTATTTTCCCTGCCAAGTAATAGATATTTCTTTGAGGAACTAATAAACTAGCTGCTTTCTGTGTGTTCAGTTGGCTACATGCCGACGAATGCATAAACAGATGAGGAGAGATTTAACCACTGTTTTCTCCATCTTGGGTATTTCCAAGTGTCCTCTGATGTTCATGCTGACTTCTAGGAATCGTGGGCTGGTTGGACAGGCCAAGGACTCCTCGCTCTCCCTTCTCTACATATCTCTATCCATTTTTGCCCCAAGATTTCAAGTAAACTTTGGAAACTCTATCTCATTGGCTAGGAAATATGATCATACTCATGTGAATGACTTACTACAAGGTCTTCAAACTCTGCTACCCATGGAAGTCAAGGTTGGCTTTCAACATCAGGGATTCGCAGAGCGTTTTCTGAGTCCCCTTTCACAGCAGCGGAAATTTGGGAAATGACTCGGGAACTGACACCTCCTAAAATACAGTGCTCTTCTCCATCCATCCTCAGCAATCCATACACTTTACCAACTCTTTCCTAAGAAGTCTTACCCAAACAGGATAGCTCAAAGTTTCAATTATTGCACAAAGGGGCTGATGCTCAGTTATCACAGTATTCCGTAATTGGAACAAGCCCTTTTTGTAGAGCAAGGAACAAAATCAAGGCCCTGAGACCTTGCTGTTCTGGCATACTTAGAGTCCTTACAATCCTCCACTGTCAGAAGTCCATTACCTCTTTCCTTGCTTCCCATTCACCCCCTCAGTCTAGGTTTTGGCATGGAAAAGATCCAGCTCTTCTCACAGACATGAGAGAGTGCAGAATTTCAACCCTCAAAGTTGCCTCCACATCGTGTCTTCAAACACTTGTCTGATCTTTCCTGACAATACCACTGTTACAAGCCTCCAATTGTACAGTTATCAGTCATGTATTTAAATGGAATGTGCTGGTTTAAATACAGCTTCTATTTGAATGCCTGTCATTGTACTTCCACAACTAAGCGTGAACAGACGTACTGTTGCTCAGCAGTTAGCAAAATCAATTTTACTCGCACAAATTCTTTTTAAAATTCATTAGAAACCAGGATCATTAATGTTTTGTAAATTTTTGCACAGCCTGGAAACCTTTTGCAATCACAATGTTGTGTTGGGCAATACAAATCCCATGCAACAGCTTCTGCAACTTTGCTGACTGGTCCTTCCCTCCTCCTGCAAAATTATGCTCCTAGCTCTGATATGATGAGATGCCCTCCAAATAAGCAGAACAGGTAGAGTAGAAGTAGAATTTATGGTTGTAGAAGGGAAGGAGATGGAGCATTTTCCTGTAGAAGGCAAATATTTGCATTTTTTCTTGATAATTATTTGAGCAATAATTCATCTGGTCAAAAAAAGCTGAAAAATACAAGTGCAGAGAAACACAACTTTCTGGACTGCCATCTGTAGATAAGCAGCAAAACTTGTCCTGGTTTCAGCAGCACTAACTCACCCAATTACTGATTGGGAATACAATCAGTGTAAGACTCTTCTCCACTGACAAAGTCCAAACTCAGAGCTTGCTTCCTCAAAATGGTATTTTATCTTCTAAATTGAAATTTCTCCAATTTGAAAGAATTTCTCCAGCTTAATATGATGTCACCTTGCTCCCACAATGCTGATAAATACCTTCTTCTGTAGAGTAGAATGGAGACAGACAGCAAGATCCAAGAAAGTGGGGTAGGGATGTGGTTTTCCAGCCATAACAGAGGCCAAATAAACTGTTCTTCAGGCAAGTTACCAGAAATCAAAAAAGGGAATGGAGAGACCTGCCTTGGGCACAGTGACAGTACAGGGATGGCCTGAGAAGCACAGGACAGTTAAGCACAGGCCAGAGACCACAGTTTAAAACAGCTTTGACTTATCTTCTTATCATCTTAATTTTGAGCTTTCCAGAAGCCAGAGGAGCTTACCAGGGATGCCCCAGTTACACTCCAGCATGATCCCCTCCCACATGCTGCAGCCCCATGCCACCATGCACAGCCCAGACACTTCACCCTGAGCTGTTGTGCTCTCAATGTAAAAGTGTTGTTATCTTACTGCAAGAGTCCCATACCTTCTCGGTGATTTCTCATGAGTAGTTCTTCTCAGCACTGTTCCTTCTTCTTCAAAGCCCAGACAGCAACCAACTCTAGGTTCCAGTTCTCCCTGCCTTATAGGACTGTTCTTCCTTATTGGTTACATCTGTGAATCAAGCCTGTTTCTGATCTTAGATAATTGGCCTGGCTGCAACTCTTTGGGGGTAAAGCTGCTTTTTACACATTTCTTATTCTCTATTCCCACCACACTGAGCAACTTCAATCTACCACATTTGGTCATCTCAGGAGCAACACCAGCCCCTTCACTGAAGAAAACCTCCTCAAGCCAAGTTGGGTTCATACAGGGGAGGCAGTGACAGGCACCACACAAACACACAGGTGGCCAAAAGGAGCTTAAGTCCAAAGAGGATTTGAGGTCAATGCCTGCAACTGGAGTGCTGCTGACTGGTTTATTAATCAATAAACTCTGTAAGGGGCAAAAACTCTTACCATTCTTCAAAACTATGTGTCTTAAAAAGCAATGGTCATGCTAGGAAGATAAGGGGAGGAATGTGTCAGGATCTGATCTTTCTACCTTGTGTTTGAAGCCTGCATTGCTCACTCTCTTCAGAACCAAGGGTCCAGTTTGGCTTTTCAATTCGTAATTCCCTAATCCAGATACAGCTTATAGAATATTTGAGATCCTCTATCAGAATTCAGTGGTGTTATCTCACTGATGTCCAATAGTTGTGATAACTTGTATATGTTCATCTGTAAAAGATAAAAGTATACAGGCACTTAGCAGTGAGAGACTCTTGGATTTGAGAGCACCTCAACAGTTCTCAGTACTGAAATCTCAGAGCTGGAATTCAAACTAAGGTTTTAAAACACTGAACAACTTTATTATTCATCTGTTTGTTTCATTAGCAGGAAAATGCAAGTTCTTTCATGTAGAGTTACTGATAACAGAAGCTGGCTAGTGCCGAATGCCCTGCTGAATTCACAGTGGGGCTTGTGGAACAGGATTGTATAGCAACAAATGCCAACTGCTTAATGTCTCACTGAATTGTGTATTTTTACTGTTTAATAAGAAGGAGAACAGTTAAGGTGGTTTCCACTTAATTTTGCACATGTATAAAAAGCATGGGACTGACACTGACAACATAATTCAGGAGGATTAAATTACTGTTTCACACTCCTTGCAAATCTGAGCCCTTAATAATACATACATAACCCCCATTTATATTATGCATTAAGATATAATTATTATTTAAAAAAGAAAAGGGAGGTCAGAATTTAAAAGACCTAACACCTTTTTTTTAAGCAAATGATTCTTTTTTTCCTCCATGTCTCGAGATTTTCCCCAAAAGGTGTTAATGCATTTCAAAAGAGGAATGACAGCAGTAGGTTCCTTTGCTTTGTACTTAATTTTTTTTGTATGACTCTGTGTTTACCATTTAAATTCAAGTAATTTGAATTAGGCTACAGCATGCAGCTTTAAGCAATTCTGCATTGGTGAAACATGAGGAGGCCCTAGTTTGTTCAGGATTCCATCCATCACTGGGGTGGGAGTCACCTTCTGCCACAGTAGGTATGCTCAGCACGGTGCACAATTAATGCCACGGTGTTCTTCTGGATTTATTCAGCATTGCCTTCTGATGGGTTCTGCTCTCAGCAGCTGAAAAGTTACACCAATTTTATACAAACTCCTGCCGTTTCCACCAGCTCACGATTAAAGCGAACTGTCTGCAAGATTAAGCTCTACAGAAAAGAACAAGTAAAATAAATGAGAGGGCATCCAGCATCCTGCTAATTATTGTGCTTGTGCATGCACACACAGTCTGTGTGTGGGTGCATACGTGCGTGTATCTGCCTTCTTATTAGCAGCAAGGCCACTACAGGAACTTCTTAATAGTAAAGTAAGCCAGGATTTCCCTGCTTCATCTGCTAACATTTTTGCTAGACTTTAACCTGTTGGACTGAATTATTCTAGGCAGAATTTCTTGCAGGCTGTATACTTAGGGAAATATCCCAATTCAGACTATTGGTTTGTTTCTTTTTCTAAGAACAAATTTAAGGAAAAAATATATATCCTAGCCTCATCTTGAAAGGTTAACAGTGCATTTGCTACTCCTGTGCAAATCAACCCAAATCTAACCATGCCTTGCTGAGATCCCAGTCCAAGCCTAGGAAAGCAGTTAAATTCCTGAAAGAGTCTGTGCTTTCAGGGCATGGGCCTCACTGGGGAGCCTCGGCATTGCCCAGCAGCTGCTGTCCAAGGCTGCTGCTGCTCGGCTGGAGACAGTGACCAGGGCTGGCAGCAGAGCCCCCGCTTGGCTCGCTCTCAGGGATGACACTGCCCTCTTCAGCTGGAGCCAAGGTGGGCTGCTCACGGATCATTGGCTGTGGAGGGGGTGACAAATGAACCTGTGTCTGTCTATGGTGTGTCTGTCTGGAAGAGTTGAGGAGGCATTTGGGGCTTCAGCACTTTAGGGGTCCTGTGCTTTCCCTGTCACCAAGTGGCTGTGATGCCTGCTGCCAAGGCTGTGAAACACATAAAGGCTGTGGCTAACTCTATCAGCTTTCCACGAGGGTAATCAGCAGAGATCTTTGGTGGCTGAAATTAGTGGCACCTCTGGACCATAATCTTTCTTTTTTTTTTTTTCCACCTGAAAAATTAAGATAACAATGTCCTTTGATCTTAGAGAGGGGAAACAGAATTCAATGCTATTTGTGAGTCACCTGAAAACAATAGCAGCGCCCGCCACCAAAAAGCTGCTGATGGAATTAAAAATTATGTATCCAGATCACAGCTTGAATAGAGTGCAATACCCGAGACATGGGGCCACGTGCTGAACTATGAAGATAAAACAGAATATTGAAAAGCTGCCCAGCAAGTGATCCTAATCCATCCCAGCCACCTGTGGGTAAGAAACACGTAGCTGTATGATGGAGCACTCATTGTAATGTGAACAGAATTCAATTAAACATGCACAGGCAAACTTGATTCTGGTATTTCCTAAATTCTAAGGGCTTGCTTTTGTAAACAATAATTTCCTTTCAATGTGTATTTTTGAACATGATATATGTATATGTCTTGTGTACAAATACAGTTATGAATGCACACTTTGTTCCCTCATTTGGCTTTCACTTCACTCTGGAAATAAATATTGCCTACACCTTGTGGGGGAAGGAAGGAAGGAAGGAAGGAAGGAAGGAAGGAAGGAAGGAAGGAAGGAAGGAAGGAAGGAAGGAAGGAAGGAAGGAAGGAAGGAAGGAAGGAAGGAAGGAAGGAAGGAAGGAAGGAAGGAAGGAAGCTCTACTCAACCTATTAAAGTGAACAGTACAGCTAGTGATCTCCAGGGCTTCAAAAAAAATAAGGGATTTAAAAGAGTGCTTATTTACATGCTCAGCCTACTTCCAAAGCCAGAAATATTACGAAATATTACGTGTCTGGACGTATACTTACCAACCTGATTATCATAGCAATCTCAAAATGTCGATCACACACTAAATTGGTGCAATTGTCATGAATATCCTTAGGTGTACAGTTGCTGATGCCAGTAATATCAAAGTTCAGCACATCTTTATTTTCCATATGCCGAAGACACCAGGGCAATCACTTTCAGCTTTAGAGATAATTAATCCTGTGCAATTTTAAGCCATCTCAAAAGATTAGTGCTTGCGGTATTCCTAAAAAAATCCCCAAATTGGGGTGCTTGGTTTATCTACTTGGAAATTCAGTCTTGGGAGACATTCAGCTCTTGGTTTTGCTGCAGAGCAGCAGTGGCAGATTAGACATCTGCATCAGAAATGGCCAGCTCTTGTAGCTAAGGCAGCAGCAACACAAAGGGGAACAGTTTGAAAGAATCCAAGTGCAGGACATCCCAACTATATAGCTCCACTGATTAAAAATCAGCAAGACATTCACTATTCATAGTCACTGCCACGGTGGCCTTGCTGGGTTTCACAAGTTTCAGAGGAGAGATTTATTCTTGACTTGACCCCACTTGTGTCAGCTCTGCAGAATCTGGTCAACATGCAGCAGAGCATCTCCTTAGTGACCACCCAAACACTGCATGGACATCCTGGGGCAGCTGCTCACAGGGTGTTTGTGGAAGAGGACACCTGCAAACATACACCAACCTAAAGTACCATACTAATGGGAACTGAAGAAAATACCATCTCAGCATAATTTTTTTTTCTTGCAAGAATTCTCTAACCAGTAATGAAATAGCACTAATGAAAATGTTCCATAATAAAAATTCAAAGTCGTTATTCTAAATGCTGTAATGATTTGGGATTACTAAGCAATTTGTACAAATTAATCAGAGGCAATAAGTTAAATGCAGTTTTCTACTATTTAATCAAGCCAAGCTTTTAGGTCAGGAAGAATTCACAAATACCTTAGCAAACACACCCCTGCCTTGCACCTCTGATGTTCTCTCTAGCACTGAAACATCCAGCATTTGAAGCTCAAGTGACACATCAGTGTTGGACTAGTGTGCCTGTACTAGTGCAAATTACTGCCTAGGTAGTTTGTCCAAAGTTTTCCAGCAAAACCTATAATCCAACATGTTTGTGTAAAATCCTAAAGCCACCTTCATTACTGGGAAGAAAAAAATGGGAAGCTTTTCTTTTGGACAGGAAGTAAACCTTACCTAGTAAACATCAGTGAGGAGTTATTATCTAAATGAGTTCTTCCCATGGTGAACTTCTCAATGACCTGCCTGCCAATACTAATGAAATCAACCCACCTTTCTTGTTTTGAGCAGTGCCTTTAAATTCCTAATTGGGTTCTCACGACCATGTACTATGCCTGACCAGTCAAGGCTCACATCTCTAACGAGTTTAGGCTTTCTCAAACTGAAAAAGAGTTCAATAGCTACCTCTAAAATTGGTGAGTGCAGTAAAGTTGAAAAAAAAACCTAAAAATAGATTTCTTTACTTTATCTGCCTGAAAAAATCTTGGTATACCTGACATAAATGCCACAGATATTTCAAAGGTGAAATACAGACAATTCATTTCAAGATTCCTTATCAGAAAGTTCATATTTCATACTAAAATAATGAAAATATTTTTACATCTGAGTAATGAAAGTGGGCAGTGACAACACCTACAATAGAATATTTTCTCAAGCAGACAACTTCTGATTAAGGTAGAGATTACACTAGTTTTTGGCTTCACTTTTTATACCTACGTGTAAATGTAATATCAGGGTATGATTTTACAGTTATTTGGGCCTTTAGTTGACACCCCTTTCAGCAAAGGATTAATACATCAGAAGAAAATGAAAATACTCTAATGGTGATACAGGTTGTTTGAAACATAATGATATTTCTGAGTTGCTGAACTCCTTATTCCATATGTTGCTGTTACAAAAGCATGTATAATGTGAATTAGAGAAAGAAAAGGAAGCTTGTATTCACATCTGGACTTCTAACTGTTACCATTTAAAAGGGCTTGAGGTACCTGTAGGTACAACTCATTCTTTTGTGATCAGTGCATTTAGCAGTTTATTCATCCTAGGGTGAGTTTATTTGTTATTTTGCAGGCTGGACTGCACTGGAACTTTGTGGCTGTTCTCAGTGGAGCTTGATTTCCTGCTGTCTCTCTTCATCACCTTTCTCCTTTTGTAGACTCCCCTGCCATTCTCCTGCTTGTATCTCTGAACAGTGGGCATGCTTTTCATTTTAAAAATTACTCCTACTGTGAGCTTACTTAACAGGGTTGGACATCCATGATTTTTCTCTTCAGTGGGTCTTTCTGCTTTTGATGAAAGAGCTCAGGTCAGGTGTGTCCTGGTCATTGCTGCTTCCATCCAAAATGAACTGCATTTATCCTTTTTTTTCCCTGCTGCCTCCTTGTCCCATCAGTTTAGAAAAAGCCAATGTTTCTGATAGGCTGTACATGCAGATACTTTTTAATTCACATTCTCCCCCCAGGAGGCCCACACACAGACACCATTCATGGCAAATACCTGCTGGGCCTGTTAGCCAACAGCACTGAGACACCAAATTGGAGTCCTGTGCCTAGAAGTATTTCCAGGCTTTGGACTATCATGGAGACACTGATGTCACTAGTTTTTGGGCTACTCACCACAGCACCTGGGTGCCCCCTCTGCAAGACAGCTTGCTTCTGACAGCCTCTGTGGTGGAACTTCTGGCCAGGTGTTGCATTGTAGCCCCTCTGCACAAATTTCCTTTGGTGCCCTAAAGAAACATCATTTCTGGTCTTAAGAAGCAGTATCACATATCAAACAACAGCTTGTGGCCATTCTTCATTGTGCTATATCAGGCAGTTATAACTGGCAAAATTGTTTTGTTTTTTCTATCTATTCGACCTACCACCCAGTGCCATTCTGGTGGTAGCTACAGCCTGGTAAAGCACCTTAGTTTTCTGTGACTAATTTTTATTCTGCTCTTTTGGTCCTTCCTTCATTCACTGCAAAGTCCAACATGTTCCTCAGACAATACTCAGTTGTTCTTCCTCAGCCTACCATGCTTGCACAGGATAAAATTCTTGGTGCACTGCATCTCTCAAAATAAATATTGGAGCCTTGGAGCAGAGATATTATCCTTTCACCCCATCTTTTACTTATTCCATGACAATGCTATTTCCAGGGGGGTACTGCAGTGTTCTTTAAAATGCATACATGTGGGTTTCATTTCAGATCTTTCAAAGTCTGGTATATGCTCCTGGGAAAGCAGAGGTCTCACAGTGAGTGGGGTGCACAGGGATCACTGTGATTAGGCAAGTTTCATTCCTGAGTATTCAGAGCTCTGGACTGTAATGCCCAAGTCCTAAATAGGAAATGAAAATTACAGTAGCAGTATACCAAGTGGAAGTCTTTAATTCTCTTAGATATCCTCCTACTGTACCTGTGAATTTATTTTCTTTACAAAAAAAAAATCTTTTCTGACAATTAAAAAGGTGAAGTAAAATTAGAACATGGAAAATGAAGGTTAATAGAAGAAATCTCAAATAATAGTTCCATCCTTTTCATCCTCATGGAATGATGTGTTCTTTCAGTATGAAGGTGAGGGATTATTACAGCCCTTGTTTGCACCAATAAAGGTGGAATAGCATGGGTAGAGCTCTCTTCCACAGCCCTAGAGACGTGAGTTCAGGGCTTTCTCCCCAGGCTTAGACAACATCTCTCCTAAATAATGTTCTTTATGGGAAGAGAGCTACATTATCAAACACCTCACAGTACAGTGCAAAGAAATAAACTTGGAACTGTGAATTCTATGTTACTTGTCACTCCAGGCCATATATTTAGACAGTTCTTTAGCTTATCCATTGGTTTCTGAAGGGTCAAAATTAAAGTTAGATGTTTCCACCACTTTAACAACAACATCAGAAATTTTGGTGTGATTTAAGGGCATCTAGCCCTGCTCTCTGCAGGCCTATGATGCTAAATTACAATATTTTGTCTTTTGTACACCATTCACATTAAAAGTAATACTGGTGTAGAGGCACTATATTTGAAACCCTCTACTAGAAGGGCTTGGGACCACAGATTCCGTTATCAGGCTTCTACATTACCCAGGAGAAACTACAAATCTAAAGGTATGAGTTGTACTGCGGACAAGATCAGAAGAAGAAAAGCCTCTACTCTTCATTGTATTCTCAGCTGCTGACTTTAAACAGCACCCAAGGTAAGGGATAACTCCCTGGGGATCTGTGGTGTGTGGGAGCAAGAAACATGTCTGAGGATACACACTTCAGAGAAATAGCAAGGAGGCCTTTGGGACCACCAATATCATAAGCTGAACTCACCTGTGTGACACTGGTACAACCTCCTTGGATCTTAACAGCTGGCACAAGGTCACGGAAAGCGAAGAGTTGTGCTTTGCATATTAGCACTGAAATTTGCTGCTCTGACAGGATCCTGTGAGAAGTGATGATGACAAGGTATAAAGCTTATTTTGAAAAGAGAGGGATTTTTGAAATCTAGGCCAGAGGTTATGACAAATGAGAGTGATACCAAGATTCAATAGCTACAAAAAGATAAGAAAAGCTGAAGATGTGATAAAAGAGAATTGTACAGTAGGAAGCTGACTGCTAGCATTGTACCTCATGAGGAAGCTAAGGATACTTCACTGCACAATTAAAGTTACAAAGGATAAGGGAAAAGTAGCTTAGTGTTCTTCAAGTCAAAGCTAAAGATGGTGTGCATGATCAGAAATTATACCATTCCTTCTTGGAAACAAGATTTAATGGAGACTTTTTAATAAGTCTGCTCTGGAACATGCTGCTAAAATAAGCAAAGAAAAATCAGGTTGTCCTGGTTTTTTTTCAGAGGTGCTCTTGTCTTTTTAAAGAAAAGCTTTCCTTGTCCTTCCGCAAAATGTTATTGTCTGTCATTGGCCACTACCATTTAAAAAGCATGTTTCTCTTAAGTGCTTTTTGTTCACAGAGCACCTTGAACCTAAAAGAAATGAAGACCTTTAGAAAGCTAATGGAAGTTTAAGGAGCTCAACACCTGTGAAGAGAAGGTTCTGGTTCTATAGTTTCTCTCCACTCCCTTTTATGCTACCTTTAATAATGCTGAATTGCTCAAAGTAATGTACACAAACAGGACCCTGGCTGAACAATGTTTCTCATCTTTTGTTTCTGATGTTTATGACACAGCCCTTTACTTTTGTTTCAGAAAGCTGAGAGGCAAAAGCAAGACCTACTGTAACAACACAGTAAAGACAGGAACGTGAAAAGCTGTACAACAGATTCAAAATAGGCAGTCACCTGATGACTGTTCTATTCCTGGATTTATGCTGAAATATGAGGGAGAGTGCCAATGCATTTGTTGAATGCATAAAATCTATGAGGCTGTCTGTCAGGTGCGAATCAGTCAGGAAGCCTGGAGCAAGGATACCCATAATTATGCCGTCAAAAAGCTTGCAATAAGCAGCAGAATATTTTATTTGCCGTCAATCCTACAAAAAGTCTTTTATAACATCTGTGTCAGCAGATTCCAGGTCCCAAGAGGTGCCACATTTTGAAAGCAGCAGAGAACTCAGTAAGGGTTTGAGTTGTGTTTGCAAAGTACATAGTGTGGAAAATGTCACCTTAATGAAGTTGTAGGCGGAAAGGATAGTTCAGTTTCGCCTGTGTTTGAGGCATTGTTTCTCAAGGTGAGTTGGACTTTAATGTTGATGATGCTCATTTAATTTTCATTGCTAGTGATTCCCGTTATCTAATTCTTGTACTTCAATAGCAGCTGAAGTCTTTGAACAGCCCCCTCTCACCCTTGTGCTCTTCAATGTGCAAATGCATAAGAAAAGTCACCTCTTTATGAGTTAAACTGACATAAATCCTGGGAGATGATGTGCTGATGGGAGCTGCACCATACAGTCATTTCCACCAGCAGAAACCCACACCAAAACTTCCACACAGGGATGATGTCAGTGTTTACAGGCTAAGGCTCTTCCCATGAGCTGCGATACCATGGCATACCAACATCGCCTCTGGGTACAAGCTGGCTCATATCTGACAAGTGTACATCCTTGTCACATCCTTCTGCACATCCACTTCAGGAACGAGCCCAAAGGAAGGCAGTATTTCATAATTAGCCATGGCTGCTGAGAGGCTTTACCAGAGCAGAGTGCTCTAACAGAGTCAGGAAGTTCAGTTATCAATGCTATTTACTGGAACACTGGTTTTGGCACACAAGACAGACATTGCTCCTTCTCTATCTGATATTTCAAGGTGCATCCATATTAGTAAATAGGAATCATTCTCCAGCCCTGAGATCCACTGGCACAGCACTGCTCTTATTTGTATGGCTACATTTCTTTGCTAAATGGAGGGTCACATCTGACCTGCAGTCAGGCAGGTCTTTAGCCTGTGCTAGTCCTCGGGCTGTGTCTGAAACCTAGAAGGGATGATAACTGACACAGGTCAAAACCATGTCAAGGACCTTGTAATGTAAATTCCAGTATGGATAATCCCAGGCTAATATGCAGATCCATACCCTGGCCTGGTTCACTGCCACAGACAAAGCCATATAATATCAGTAGCTTAAAAATTGGAACTTTTCATTTTGGTGACTGTAAATACAAATATCCCACTGTACCTCAAAGAAGTTGGAAAACACAGCTCACCGTTTGCTCACTCTCTGAGTACTCATATCTCTTATTTCATTTCTTCTGCCTTGATAAACCACTCTGAGGTCAATAGTATCAAATTCAGCTAAATTGTGTCATAAAGCTTCTCTTGCGACAATTTGTAGTTACGATGTAATTATCTTAATATTGTCTCTGATGAGTCTCTTTCATAGACAGAGGTTTTGATTGACTGTACCTGTGCTTAAAAAGAAGAAAAAAAAAAAAAAAGTCATGCCTTGCTGAAGCTTTTTTCACTGACTGTTTCATATGGTGCCTGCTCTACTGGAGTTCTGTAAGTGGTATGTGAAGAAAAAGATTCTGCTTGTCAGCCTGCTTCACAGATCCACTGAAAATAAACACATCAGACATTGAGCTGAGCTAATGCCACACTTGCTTCTGGTTGCTCATTTTGTTTCGGGTTAATGTTGTGCTCCTGCACGTACCATCTGGAGAGGGGAAAAAGATTTAATCAAAAATAAAAATAGCTGGTTTAGGCTTAAGTTTTTCTTTCGTAATATGAAGTGCAGGAAGGGAAAATGAAAGGGTGTCATTTGCTGTGACCATTGAATAGAATAAGAGCAGTGAATGCCAGCAGGTCTGCTTCTCACCCATGAATCCAGCACTTCATTTGTTTGGGAGAAAAAGCCCTGCACACCTTTCCACTGAACCTCAGCAGTGCTTCTCAGTATAAACAATGGCTCATATCGTTGAGGAGGCTTATCGAGAAAGTTATGTCAGTAACGATGGGGATTTTCAGCTGGCATTCTCCAGGATTTGTGAAGCATTTGCTGCCGGTAAGTGTGCTGATAAGCTGCTCGCTGATTAGAATATTCTATCTGCAGTGCAATCAAGCTTCTGTTTCCCTGACATGTCTCCTCTGTGTCTTAAAAATACCAGAAGCACATCAACAGCTTATCACAAGAAGCTATATGAATTCAGAACATGATTCTTTTGCAAGATCGTTCAGGTTAGGTGTCAGCACAGACTGAAAAAACAAGGCACTAGCAAAAGGTGAACATAACAAGCATATCTCATAATCTTTCAGTTGTTATAGCCCTCATTCTCTCATTCCTGCACTTTTTGAGTATTTGTAGCCTTCACTCTCCTGGTGTCTGCTTTTGACTGCAGACTCCTCAGGGCAAGTGTGCCTTTGTGTCAGTAGTACACTCTACCCACTAATGGCACTGCACAGGCAGTAATGAGCAAGCCCATCACAAGCAGCCGCAAATCCAAATATCAGCAATAGCCTGGATGCTCTGCTCTGTATAGAGATGCTTAAATCAGGATCACCTGATAGCTTATCTGAATAATCACACAGGGGACCTGTATGTTTAACAAGTATAATGCAAATCCAACAGCAGTCATGCAGGAGACTTTCCCATCCCCATCATGGCATCTAATGACAGAAGAGCCATAAAGGACTGGCTGCAGTGCTGACTCCCACAAGGAAAGCTGACATGCCTAAAACAATCAGCACTGTCTGGATTCACTCAAACATTGTGGTAGACTGTGGCTATTGAAAACTTTGCTTCTCCTTCTCTTAGTAGATATGGAGAGGGCCAAGGAGAAATAGATGTGCACATGAACACACATTTGGCACTTGTCAATGTTGTTTACAGTTGCAAATACAAAATGTCACCAGTGTTGAAGCCCTCATCTCAGGAGCTAATAGGTGCTCACTATTAGGGCTTTCACTCTTTTTTTTTTCTTCTAAAAGCTCTTAAAATTGGTAGAATTTTGCTTCAGAATTGAAACTGTTGTAGTATCTTTGTAGTGTCTAGCAAATGAGGTTTCCTGTATTGTCTTAACAGCAAATGTCTTCTCTACATTTCCCATGTGTGTGTACAGAAAAACAGACTGACTCAGCCAGACAGCTATGGTTTCAGTTTTATCTGCTGTACTTTATCTGCTATATTTATATTTTAAATAATTTACATAATTTTTGATATATTCAAATTCTCTGAAGCCTGTAGGGTGAGAATTGACCTCACTCTCTACCTCTGAAAGTCCTAACTCAGATATGTGGAATAGACATGGGTTATGTTGTAATTCAAATAATCTCAAATCAGTCCTCTCTTTTTCTTTTCCTTCAAGCAGAGAGACTTTGGGCCAGTCCTGGGAGCAGTGAAGAGGATTTCTTGTGCCAGACCAGGAGGGATAGCCCCTATGTTGCAACAATCTGGAGTGGATTCCCTTCTCTTCCCACCCCTGTGCAGAGCTCAGATGAGCGAGCTGCCCTACCAGCTGCCTTCAGCCAGGATATGAAGAACACACAGACAAACAGATACCCCAATATGAGGAGCCCACAACCAGAGCAAGACAGAGCCTATTTCTCTCTCAGTATAAACTCAAATTTCTTTTGTATTTTTGTTACAGAAGCTTCCCTGATGCCGGCAGTCACACCCACACCACCTGAGCTAGGACTGAGATCCTTTCACAGTACCTGACAGGTGCCCTGCTTGACTCCCTACACTCACCACACTCAGTCAGACTGGATTCCTTACCAGTTTGACCCCAGGTTTCCCAGAACAGTGTCTCAGACATCCCAATCCTTAAAATAATTTAGTCATGGTGCAACAGCAGCATAAGCTCGAGCTGGTGCCTCTGAGGAGGGACCCTGAACACGGGAATCCCCAGGGTTTTATACCCTTACAGTCAGTGTGAGTGAGGCTGGGGTCTTCCAGCTGAGTCCTCAGCTCCTGCCATGTCTTTGAGTGTTTGGTCCTCCAGCGGGGCCACAAGCCCCTTGTGCCCTTTGTTGTGCAAAGGGTTGGCACCAGTTTACGGCCCCTTGCCCGGGGCTCCAGCTACCCAGAGCTCAGTCTGCAGCTCAAACTGCCACTGCACCCTGAGCTACCTGCACTAAATGTATTCTTCAACATTTTTTTTCTCTCAGACTGCTCAGGCCAAAATTTCCAAAAATTGCAATACGAATTTCTGTTGCATAAAATATTCGGGGTCTGACCGATCACTGTTTGTGTGTCCATTAGAGTATTTGTGCAGAAAAAACATTCAACATGGCATCTCAAACCCACTTTTCAAACGTTGTTTCTGTTTTTGAAAAACTTTTAAATAGGCTCCGTTCTAGTGCCATGGAGATAAAAACCTTCCAAGAAGTTTTTTTTTTTCTCTGTGAAAAGTTTGTTTCATTTTAGCTAAGAAAACCTTAGAACCCCATGTATTTACTAGTGTATTTATTAATGGCAAGCACCTGTACCTGCAGCAGAGCTACAACAACAGCACCAATATACCCTGAAGCAATTTAGCACAGCCAAAGTAAGGGGGAGGACATGTCATCTCTCATTGATATGTAGACTTTTTTTGTGGGAATAAAACTAGGACACCTTGACTCCATAAGGGACTTTACATACTCAGATATTCTCCCTCTGACAAACATTTTCACCTACTCAGGGGCTGTAAGAAGAGTTTGGGCTGTTTTCTGTGTGCTTTTCTCATCTCAACTGAGGTCTGGAAATATCTATGGAAAATCAGGGAGGGATTGACCTAGGTATAATTAGAATTCCTAACCATCAAACCCTTTCTTCCCCTTGATTTTAGTTGTAAGATCAAGGTCACCTTTCCATTTATAAGTTACCCCTACATTTGAACAAAAAAACCCTTTATTTTCTAGAAAGCAGAGGGCTAAGTCCACACTAGTGGTGAAATTCTGCTTCCAAATGCAGGTATTTGTAAGCCCTGTTCCTTTTACTCCAAAGCACCTGCAGGCTGTGTGTATTTTACAGTTCAAACATCACCTTTTTCTGGTCCAGTATCTGACTCTGACTCATCCAAAGAAGCCTCTCTCCCAGCCTCAGTGGCTCAACCCTGACTCAGACAGGAGCACAGTCGGGAGTCCCAGACTAAGGGCTGTGCTCTTCTGCAGTGCTTGCTGCAGTCGAGGTACCCCAGGGATTTTCTATCTGGGACTCAACTGAGTTGTTGCTATTACTCACCTGTACCAAAAGGGATGAACCCCTTGCACTGCCTGACAGGCTCAAGGATGCCCTAACCTGTGCAGTTTGGACTGTCTCCCGAGCTGGGTTTGGACTAACTCTGCTCTGGGCAAGTGGTATTCTGTACAGAATAATCAAATACTTGTTGGAAATGGGAGAAGGAAAGGTGGAACTTGTTGCTCTCTTCATATGATTCAGCTCTTCTTTGAAATAAGAAAATGTGCAGTCTGAGATCCCAGTTATCTCTGAAGTATTTAGTAGTCAGTACCAAAGAGCTTGGGAGCAAGGTACCCAGAGCATCCTGCTATTCAGAAGCTCGAACGTGCTTTTCACATTAGCCTATCACCAGAAAGGAAGAGCCTTCCTGAAGGCTTCCAAGGGACAAACATTCTTTAGACATGTGCGCTATTTGGCAGTGTTAGCTGTTGCCCTATCTTCGTCTTCTCAAAGTAGGGAAGAGAGGCAGTCTCCTTGGACTCCACCTCGAGGCAGGCACATCTTTCCATGCACTGGATAGGGAGAATAGCAATGCTGGGAATGCAGCAAAGTGGCTAGGAACAAGGCTGGGAACCCCAAGCGCACTTTCTGCCACCAGAAGAATTTCTTCTAGGGCTCTGAAAGCCTGTCAATGTTATGTCCATTTTATGAATGCTGGATAATATTTTTATGTTCCATTTTTCCTGTCCATATGAGGTGATTATTTCCAGACCCACATGACCATCAGTATATATTGTCATTAATATTCATGCAAATTGCATTCAACAAGGCAGTTACCTGAGATCTGCAACATCACCATGCACACAGCAATCATTTTTAAAAGAACAAAGGGCTTTTAGCTTGAATCTCATAGAATCAAAATTACTTGTCTACAAAAATGGATACTGTGTTTCAGAAAACATAATTGCACTTGCAAAACAGTTACAAAAAATTAGAGGTGGGTTTTTTTCACAATGACCCCATGAATTTGGCTCTTGTTTTGTGAATAGTTGGCAAACTGTATAAAATTTTTTTCACCTCAATGCAATTCACTGCTAGAATCTATTTGTCATATAATCCAAGCATATATTCTTGATTTATAGTTTGTTCAGAGAAATTTATGGCAGCACTCAACATTCTTTGTTGAGCTGTATTGGTTAATATTGATTGATAGTGCATATCAGATGATAGTTTTCTGTTGCCTGATTAGATGACATTCTTATAGAAAGAGTATTCTAATGCCAGTTCTAATGCTTTTCAGTCCCAGAATTACTTTTGATGAGAATTCTCTTGCAATCACTCAAAACATCACTAGATTTTCACCTATCACTCTTGCCAGCTAACATGAATCATAGAGTATTCAAACAAGGAAAAAAATTTAAAAGTGAGCAAGTACATCTGAAACAAATTCTAATGGAATATGATGAATTTTTCACCTCCAAAAAGAAGCCCAAACTTACTCACATCATTGTACACACTCAAAAGTTGTAATCTTTCTAAACTCGCGATTTAATAGGTCTCTAAAAAATCCCCATAGGGGGATCAATTTCCTCTCCAATGAAAGAATATTTTGAAGAGAACTATTCCTGAGCATACAGAGGCTTAAACAAATCAGCACCCCGCAGTTTTCACCCCAGAGGCAGAGAGTAGGATGTGAGGACTCCCTGTATCTTGAACCCCTCAATCGAACACTACGTTGGGAGGGTGAGGGAATTCTGCCTCTGGTCGGGATGCACCGCGAACTCGCGTGTTTGTGGCGCTTTAGCACAGCTCAAGTGTCACAGTCGGATCGGGGCAGCGCGCCAGGGCACCTGCGGCTCTGTTGCCGGGCCGGCCGCGCGGGGCGGTGCGGGCGGTGCGGGCAGTGCGATGTGGAGCGGGGCGGTGCGGTGCGATGAGGACCGTGGCGGGGCGGTGCGGTGCGGGCCGAGGCGGTGCGGGCAGTGGATGCGGTGCGGAGCGGAGCGAAGCGGTGCGGGCAGGGCATGTGGAGCGGTGCGGTGCGGGCCGAGGCGGTGCGGTGCGGAGCGGGCAGTGGATGTCGAGCGGTGCGGTGCGGTGCGGAGCGGATAGTGGATGTGGTGCGGAGCGGTGCGGTGCGGAGCGGAGCAGATAATGGATGTGGGGCGGTGCGGGCGGGGCGGTGCGGTGCGGCGCGCTGAGGGCCGGCGCGCGGGTGTCGCAGTGCGCCACCGGCCCGCGTGGCCGCGCGGGGCCGCCGCCGCGCACGTGCGGCCGGGGCGCGGCCCGGCGGGGCCCCTGGGCTGCAGCGCCCCCTGGTGGCCGAGCGGCTCCGCGGCGCCGCCGCCCTCACGGCCCGGCGGGGCTCCGGCGCGTCTCGGGCCGTGTGTGTTCGCCCGCACCGTCGGTGCCGGGTCTTGCCGGTGCATGAGTGCTGAGCACTTGGGCCGCAGGACTGGGCCAGGCTGGCAGAAGGAAGCTTCTAGAGTCACAGTCGCCTGAAACACCGTCACTCGGGGACAAATGGCATAGGAGTCTTGTCACGGAAACACAACGTCATTTCTCCTTAGGGCGGGAGGAGGACCGGCCGGCGTTCACAGGCTGGACTTTGTCAGCTAATGATGCTAGACCCGGAGTGGGGCTTCAACAAACCAAAGGGCGGGAGGAAAGCATCCTGTGAAAGGGCAGTCATTTGTTGACCAGTCAGGCGCATGAGAAAAGTGAGATGAAAGCCTACTGGAAGTTAGTCTGTAATCAGATGTTTCACATGTTATTTGTACAGCTGAACCATGAGGACTCCCTGATTTGCCACTGCTGTTGGGTTGGATTTTTTTTCCCCATATTTAAGTTCCTTTCCTCCAGTTAAAATTACCTTTGTTTCAAACACAGGTTCTCCATTCACAAAGAATAAAGTGTAGTTTCCCAAGGGACACCAAAGGTACTTGTTTTTCCCAGTGTCAGATTTTTTATGTCAGGCTGAAAGCAACTGCTAACTTTTGAGGCCAGCTCAGCACTGCTACTGCATGGGTTATCCTTGTCATTCAGCCAGAGTCATCCTCCTAGAGGATGGACTTCTGCAGCAGTTCCCTCTGAAAGGCCTGATGAGCTCGAGAAAAATTGCCAATATCCAAGGACATCCATGTGCTGTGCTAGAAGCCATATGCTGTGGTTTTCTCTGAGCAACAGTTCACTGTCCCTTTATAGCCTTTTGTGCTTTAAGAAATCTGTTGTCATGGGCTTCTTCTCTCAACTGCCCTGAGCTTTCTGCCAAAGAAAAGTCCCTGTTCTTGACTCTAGGCCATGGCTTCTTGCCCATCTAGCAAACTTCTTAAACAGCTCCTGATTTTCAGGCATTTTTTTCTGCCTTTTATCCACCCTCTGGTGAAATTCTCTGCAATATACATTAAGGATGAGAAGTTCATTTCTGTGATGCTCCAAATATAAATATTACTAGATAGAACTGTATTTTGTCCATAATGAATGTAACCAGATTACATAAGCCTTGATTTGTAGTCCTAGTATTAATGTTAGAATGAGTCTCCAAAAGGAGATTGCTGTCACATACAGTCTCCTTTCATAGAAAGAAAAAAAATTCAATCTCTAAACTTGTAATGTTTTACTACCAGTTGCATGAGATCCTCCAAACTTAAGTTCTCTCATAATAATGCAATTTTTATCCTTCAGTGCAGACAGATGCTTTAGGAATAATTCATCCTGCTTTCTGGTTTGATTTAGTGTTTTGTAGAAGATCTCATCACTTCATTACTCCTCACTCCCTCAACTCCTTTCTGGAGTTTATAATTTGCGTATTTTCACACTCCTCCAGTCACTGATCATTGTAAAGGGGGTAGTGCAGGGTGCCATCCCTCCCCCTCAGTCCTTCCTACAAGAACTACGCACTGATTTCAAAGACTCCATTCACATGAATCACCCTGTTAATGCTCTGCAATGACAGCTACATCAGACTTTCTCTCATCAGTGAGAATTTCCGAGTCCTTTAGCACAATAACTACCCAGCTATTATTTACACATGAGCTATTCACTTGCTCTTCTTCCCAGCCAGCTCCAGCACTGCTCAATATAAATGTGACTTCCTAAGGCTGAACTACATTTTGCTTCCTAGTACCCTTCATCTTTCACTCCCTCCTAGTTGCTCTCCTGTTTCAACTATCCCTTTCCCCTCTCTTGTTATGTTTTCTGGTCTGGAGGAGAAAGCACTGCAGCCCTGAGGCATGATGGCTGCTGTGGGAGAGCAGCTCCACAGCTGGCAGGGAAGAGTTGCCTATGTCCCCACTTGAAAGTTTTGGGAGGTTTCCTGACAGCAAAGCTGGTGCATACTCTGTTTGTCAGTGCTGGGCAATGCCTATAGATGTGCTTTCCTGCTGAGCCTGAATGTTGTGCATGGCACACTTGGCTATGCTGGGCTACTCCACTGAGAGTAAAGCTCTGAGAGTGCGGTGTGGCTCTCTGTATCCTCAGGAGAGGCTCCAGTCCCAGAGGTCAGACTCTGCCTTTCATTAGGCAGTGAATAGGAAGAAAGTGAATGTCTCAGCTGGTTGCAGCAGCTTGTCCATCACGTCCCGGGACCCAGAGTCCTCCCTGCTACTCTGGGCTGCCAGCAGCTACCTCCGAGGCTGCCAGCACCAGCACTCTGCTCTACTTCCAGTCTTTGTAGTTTCTGCTCAGGAGCCCATGGGAGAATTAAGCCCTAATACAGCACTGCCCAGGGCTAAGCAGCATGATGCAAAATTATCAATTTGCAAATACACATTCAGCTATAAACCACTTGGGGTTAGAAGCATCCCCTGGGAAACTGTGGAGAGTGTGTAACGCTTACATCCTGCATAAGCAAGTGATGGCGGAGCTTGCAGGGAGCCTCAAGGCAGCTGAGTCAAGAGGGATCAGGGACTAATCATTAGAGGGAAAAGACAGTAGGACAGACCTGTGCAGAAGACCATGGAATTCAGTCAACCAACCCAATTTGGGGAGAAAAAGGCTTTCCTTTCCTCACATCCTTCCACTTCTGCTGCTGTCTGCACAAAAGAGATCAGAAAGGCTGCCTCCTCAGCACAGGCACATTGAACCGACTGTGTTTAAATTTTGCAGTTTGTGAATCCCAGAGGATTTGTGACTTGTGTGCCTGCGATTTAGCCTGAGCAGCACAAGCAGAGCAAGAATAAACACAGCAGGTGAGTGAGAACTTGTTGGCTCTACACACATCTTCTGTGCTGCTGGGGTAAACAGGGTCTATATGACTTCCTAGGAACCTGGATCATTATGATATCCACAGAAAATGGTGTTTTGGAGGTTGCTGGGTAGGCTATTGAGCTGTCAAAAAGGCAACCCTTCAAAGTGATACCCATATCAGCTTCCTTGGCCACCTACATGTTGGCTTTCGGTAGCTGGTACTATGTAGGTAGGGTATGATCAAGACTCAGCTAGTGCCTCAGGGACATTACTTCTCTTTGAGCTGCAGGGGTGGCAGCACAGACTCTTGGACTGAATTTGACACTTTGGATCCTGGCTGTGGTCTATTATATCCACAGGAACTTCCTTGAACTACTCAGTGGTATATTAAAGTTTCATTTAAAGGTTTATTTTAGACTCACATTGAAAATACTTAAGCATTCAGGAGAGAAAAATTCAGAATTCATTCATTTCTCCTGTCCTGGCTGTAAGTCAGCCTTTCTGCAGTGGGATTTCCAGAGCCTTATTATGTTTCTCTCCCTTCTTCTCTGTGCTCATTTGACTGAAGCAGATCCCCAACTTCACATTTACATTTTTCACTTCTTTAAACAGAGACCCATTTGGCTTTTATTAGCTTCACAGATTCATTAGAGTCTTCCGTAAATGTACGCAAACATCAACAACTAGTAAGTCTTCAGAAATCTCCAAGAGACTTTTGGATAATCCAGACTGTGGATTCAAAGCCATGATGAATGAGTGGATGATAGTTGGGGGTGGAATAAGTCCTATGGCCGATCATCAAATTGTTTTGTATCTTATAATGGTTTTAGTGGGTTGGCTGACCAGGAGGTGGTTTTTATGGAAAAGATGTATCTTCACTAGATACATGTGCCAATATTTCTTGAAGACTTCCTAGTGAAAAAAATTAAGGCCCTAGACTTCTCCAGAGGTAGATTTGCTTGTTTAGATGTTTTCTGTGATCTCTGACTTGGAAGATCCAAGAGAACATCAGTTATCATCTCCTAAGATTTTTGAGTGGATGAAAGCATGGCTTTGTATTGATGGAGACTGAGAGGGGGGGTATCTGGCCTCCACTGCTTCCTGATGGCAGTGAAGCATGTGTCAAACAGACAATCAACATTCCACTAATTTTTTACAGCTGAAAACAGTCTGAATCTTTTGTTCTGAGTGACTTTGTAGTCACTGGTCACCATCCTCTTCTGGGCATCACACAATGGAAATAATAAAGATACTTCAGAGAGCATGTTAATTAGCACCCACTCATCTCCAGCAAAGCAGTCTTTTATGACTTCTGCTTTGGATGCCATACTCTGCCCCACATCTTCATAAGATGTAACAGCTCTCAGGATGGTCTACATCTCCACTTGGATTTCAGATCACTTTCAGAGGTTGGCTGTTAACAGGATGCTCTCAGACTTGGGTCTGGAGCTATTTCTTACTATCCTGCTGCAGGACTGAAATTTTAAATAAAGAATGTACAACAAAACACACACAAATTCTTGGATATATGCAAAATAAATGCAGAAAATATCTGATATTTTCACTGTAATAGGACATATGTGAATACCACTCCATGATAAGATAACTGTGTCTGGTTAAAACATGCATTTTCCCCATAATATTATCCTAGTGTTTGATAATTCATTTTAAGAGAAAAATATGTCAAGTGAATTTAGATATGCTGAAAATTTGCATCTGAGCACCTTTCTACATAAAAGTCCTTCCAAAGCCCTTGAATATAAATTAATCTAAGTTATTTCCATAACACATTGAACCATTATGCCAATGAATGAAAAGCTCCTCCTAAAGCTGTCAATTTATGTTTCAGGTTGTATAACAGGAGCACAATCATACTGCAAAAGTTTCCAAAGCAGGAATACTCACATACAGCGTGCTGTATGTTAGCCTAGTCTAAAATGGATTTTACTTACTCTTGTGCTGGTAAAACTGCACCTCGCTGTAAATACTTCTGCTGTGGTGGAGGAGAATTTCTTTTAACCTCTTTATTATCAGTCATATAAAATTCAGAAGAGAGACTATTTCTGAATTTTCCCATCCAAAAACAATAATCCTGTCAGGCTTATCAGTAAATATTCTGAACATTGCTCTAAGAAATTACCTGTGACACTTGCAGTATGTTCTCACATATAAGGAGCAATAACATTGCCACTAGAAGCAACTTACTAATAGCACTTCTTGTAACACAGAGTTATATTTATTACAGTTTTGTGCTACACTCCTATCTATTAGTCTAAAACCAAAAGCAGGAGAGTTACTTAAAATATAGCTCCAGCTGAAATCATCTGCATTCTTAATTATTAAATGCAGTTTTCTGAACAACAATGCAAACTTTGTTTGTTTTATAGCCTCCGGGGCTATCCTGTCAGAAGTTCAGCCCTGTAAATCAGCTTAACCTACTTGAAGTCCTAGGGATGAAGAAAATATAGGGAACTTTGTTTCAGTCTGCCAGCACCAGGCCAGATATACTATTTTGTCCTGCAACCTCAGCTCTGCTATACAGCTTAAGAAGCTGAGATTAGGACTTTGTGAGTGTTAGGAGACTTGGGGAAATGGCAACTTTCTAAACGTTTATTGATTAGTTGACTTTAACCTTCCTTCCTGCAGATTCCCTTTAAATTCCTGATAAATTTCTTTCCTCCATTAAATTTGGTTCTCTGCTGAGACATCTTTTCTCTTTGAAGATTTATGTCACTTATTTGACTGGTGTTTACTTTGTTGTTCATTCACTTTATTACATTTTTGGAGCTTTTTCTACTACCATTAAGTCTGCAAAGCCTCATATTCCAGACCCATCTTCAAAGATTAATTCCTAAGGCAAGTGAAAAATCCTACTGTCTGGAAAGTCGTTCAACCAGGACACCAAAAACTATTCCACACTTACCACTTAAACAAGACATGATAAATTCTTCCATCAAGTGTCTAAGGAAACAGTTACCTCCTCTTTTAGGGATGTAGTAGCATGGTCCAGGTTAAATATCTAACATTTACCCTTTTTTCATAGTTACCACAAAAGATGATGTTGCTAACTTTATAAATAATCCCTGCTGGAAGCCCAAGAGAATCCCTTGGGAAAAGCTGGGAGGGTGGGAGGCTGAGGAGTAATGAATCCAGCAGACCTGCAACAGAGATTTGCCAAAGCAGTTTTGGAGGCTGCTGCACAAGGGCCAAAAGGCCAGTTCTTGTCTCTCACTTCTGGATGTAGGGTCAGCAGTTTCAGCAATGCTGCCCTCAGGGTTTGACTGTGATTCCACTCTTCTACTCTTTGAGTCACCTGGGACACTCTGTATACTCTTTCCCATCATCCCATTACAGGTCCTGCCTAACAAGGAAGTTGCCCATCCCCAAATCTCTCCTCTCCAGCCATGGAATCAAGACTGCAGTCAGCTTGTCTTCCCAAAAGGGATATGAGGAAACACAGTTCTTCTGTCACATTAAAGCCCCCAGTAGTTGGGGGCTTTTACCAAGAGTCTTATCCTTCAGTCTCAACAGTCTTCTTACTTATCTTTGTATTCATAAATCTTTTGGCATAAACCCATTTGTACGAAAACTGTCTTCCCGGGGCCAGATGGCCTTTAAGTGTTTTTTGGTATGACTGCTGACAATTCAGGTAACAGGACGGGAACTACACTCCTTTTCACATCTCCTATCAGTGCATCTTAATGATGTAAGGCTTCTAAAAAACTTCTATGGTCAGATGGAACAAACTTGTTTAGAGTTTTCTGAAGAAAAAAAAGAGCATATTCATACAGAGGAGCAAAGTGCATGACACCAAAACTGTGCATCATCTATCATTACTTCTGGTAAGCTTTCAAAAAAGAAATCGAAATTTGGCTTACTTTTGCAGAAAGATTTTTCATCCAGCATCATGTGCTAGTCCCCAGGCTACATCATTGTTAAAACAAAAATCTGACTATCAAGTGTTATAAACACCTTAAATCAGGATAAAATATTTTGAAAAGTATTTTTTCCTAAACCCTAAGCTCTATGAAAGGGGCAGGTAGCAATTCTCATGGGCTCAGAAAAAAAATTGTGAAGTCAGAGGAAAAAAGTGACTTAAAGCCCTGGCTACCTGGAGGAAAATACAAACAAACAAACAAACAAACAAAAAACAAAACAAAACAAAAAAAAAAACAGGCAAACCAAAACCAATCCTACAGTACTCTAGGGTCTGATTTTCAGTTTAATGCTAAATTATCTATATTTTAAAAGGGCAATACAAGTAAGGTATGATCAAGAATAATAGGAACAATATATTTGTTTAGGATATTAATGCAGACATTTCCTGCAATTCAGCAATTTCTGAGCAACAAAATGGGTCCCATTTGCAGTGAGCTTCTGACCTGCATTATAGCTGTAAAGATACCTTTGAGATTTGTCTGTTCTCCTGGAGCTAATCTGCTGGCTTGATTCCTGAGGCTTGTTGAGGAACATGATAGGTGTTGCATGATAAACACCACATAGAGGGTTTCCTGAGAAAGAAGGATTTTGAGAAAGAATTTTTCTGTCTCAAAAATAAAATAGGGACATTTTAAATGCCAAGATTTACCAACAGGTGGAAAATAATAAAGTAATCACTCTGTCCGGATTTCTTTAATGCCTTTAATCCAGCCCTGGAAATTCAGGACAGATGTGTATGTCTGGGGAAAAAGGAGAAGCCTGATTCTTCAGCAAAGGATCTAGGTGAATCCTTTTCATATCCCATTCTGCTTGAAGAATGTTTATTATCCATTTACTCTATGTGCACAAAACCTCTAAGGCACCTGGGAAAAAAATGGTTCTTATTTCAAACCTGATCAGAATTGAAATTATTAGAAAAAAAATGTATAAAAGAGCTTGTGCTCAGGAGATCTGTGACCTGATGACATAACTGAAGAGGTCCAGAGAGGAGAAATAGAATTAGCCATAGACCTTCTGAACATCTGGCCAAATTGACCTCCAAAGCTTTGGAGATTTCTCTCTTCCTGCTTAAATATGACAAGAAGAGACATTTCACACCAAATGTTCTTAACTCTGTCCATCTTGGAGAAGCCCCCAGGGCCCTGCACTTCACCCATTCTAAGTCTAAAGAACTAAAGGACTTCAGACTGCAGGATGACAGCCTGGTTCCAATAAAAGTGTGAGCAAAGCTCCCCCCGAGTTCTGTGGAGCCAGAATTTCAGACTGGGGGTATCTGTTCCCATTCCTGCCCTGCATGCTGCTGCTTACATTTACACACGTGCACACATGCACGAACTCACACACATGGCTGCACCAACATTGTACAAAACCATACTACAGGCTGGAACATTACTGGCCGGAGGGAAAAATTTGACTTTGCTTCCTTACATTTCTAAGGAAGAAAACTTCTGAAATCCAGCAGAATGTTGGCATCCCAACACTGTTACTTTGATTTTCATTTCAGCCAAGCCTTTTTTCCAGGTTAGCTTTTAAAATGGGAAGTTGGGATAGCAACAGTATTGCTGCATAAGGACAGTATGTCTGCAAAAGGTCAGGGCTTGTCACAATGAGCATGGGAGTCCTTCTGCCTTGAGACAATTTCCTGCATGGGGCGGTGCTCTGACTTCAGAGTTCAGACCCACTGGTATGCATACCATCTTTACAAGTTTTATTTGTACAAGAAATGTAGAAGGAGAAAATGCATAGGTTGTGTGCTTGGGGAAAGAAGAGGGTGTGCTGTTCATTGCATTCAAATTAGACTGCCTTTATGGACAGAAGTCCTACTTGTGTGATAAAAGGCAGGGCATTTATCAATGTTCCTCTTCCCTATTGCTATTCAGTCCTTTATGAAACTCAGCCTGGAAGCATCTGCAGAAACTCTCTTCCTCTTACAATGTACCTGCTTTAAATAAAAAGGACTGTGGAAAGAGCTAAACCATTTTCTTCTTCCATTGTGAATACTGACTTTGCTTTCCAATTTCTGAAATCTGTCTGCAGCTCACTGCTTCCTTTTCTGAGCATGTAGTTCCAAGACCTCCTTTTTTAAGCAAAGAATATTCACTTGGGGACTGTCTCCTTGGATATTTAGATGAAGATTTAGGAAGAACATCACATTTTAATCAGAACTGTGCACTTCGGAAACAAATAGATTGTCATGTAGCAGTGAGGGTCTTCCTATTAATAAGAAAATGTATTAATGATAAAATGGAAGCTACTAGCACAAGAGGTTGGTAGACATTTAGATCTTATTAATAATTAAAGTGATCAACAAGTTGACAGTAACTCCAGAATGATAATCAGATTTAAATAGAGTTTTGATCTAATGCAACACACTAAAATCATTACCTGCAAAATAAGCCAATGAATGGTATTTATGTTGTAAGGCAGCCCTGTATGCAACACTTTTGGCAGGTAAATGCAGAATAAACTAATTGAACTAATCCTAAAATTCAAGGTTATTCAGTGGCTTTCTTGCATTTTCTATGTTTTATTTCATTGACTATTTGACGAAAAATTCTGTTCATTAAGTACAAACATCCCCACTCACAGAAAAAATATTAAACCTGCGTATACCAGAGAAAAGGGCTTTAAAAGATGATAGAGATTTTGTTAGTCTGAAGGTAAGTCGCCATTACAGCTTTTTCACCTTTTTTTTTATGATCTTTTCATACATGCAGATGGATTAAAAAAGGTATGTAGCTTTGAATTGCCAGTTTTCCCTCTGCAAAATTGGCTCCGTGTGCCTGCTGTGGCTTGAAACAAAACCCCTTCTGAACAGGAATTCCAAATCTTCCAAATCACATTAGGAAGGAAGAACTTGGTATCAAAAGGCCAAGCTGTCACTATTTCTTCCTGATGACTCTCATTTAACAGCCATTAAAATGCAAATAGAACTATGATTTTCAGATCACAAAATTAACATTAACAGCTGGAATGATTGATTAAAGGTCATGGCAACTGTATAACTTAATTTCTTATGTAATTGTGTTCAGTTTTCTACAGATTGTTTGGATTTGTGAATTAATTTTAGCTGTTGCTGAACACTGACAGGTGCATTTATTGGTCTCTCATTTTTGTTAATACCTTCCTGTGTGAATGATTCCCTTCTTTCAAAGAGCGAGACGCGTACCCAGAGGGGACACTAAAATTACTATCTTCAACTAACAGGTTTTGCAGCATATTAGCAGATCTCTCAGAAGTTTTTTATTGACCCAGACAAGACCAAAATGACGTTTCATGGGTATCTAACAAGTTACTCCTCCAGGAGTTTTCTCATGCCTGTGTTTACAGAACAGAATAAAAATGGCACTTAAGTTCCCAAGAGGCTTTGAGCTAACAGCTCAGATCCTATCTGAACAGACCATCTTAGATGTATCTTGCTTTATTGGATGAAATAAGCCACAGATAGACCAACTTTCATTTTACTTTTGAGTCAAGGCATTGGCAAGATGAGAAAGTTTTCAGACAGTATCTGTCTGTACTGTTCCTTATATGTGCAAAAATGAATCTCAGTTGTAATTCTTATTCTACTGCAAGAGTCAGTCATTTTTCAAAGGCTTGTAGAGCAAGATCTGCAAATACTCATCACCCACAAATGCAGCCAGAATTTTGGAAGATTTCAGTCCAAGAGTTTGAGCTTTTCTGAACTCCACCTGCTTATTTCAGTGCTCAACTGAAAGCACGTTTGAAAAATAGAGCCCAGGGACAGGTGCTACAAATTTCCAAAAATTATCCAAATGAATAGGACTGGAGGCCTGGAAGAGTCTAAGCTAGCATAAGTTGTACCTGATCTCTTTCCCACACCCCAGCAAGAACATATTGGCTGCAATGCCTGCACCTCTTCCCAGTGAGACCTCTGTCCTACATCTTTGGTTACTCAGTCCAGAGTGTGCCTGCCAAGACATGCAGTTATTGTGTCTACTGGGAGCCAGAAGAGATTGCCAAAATATTTCAGTGTTTGAAAAATCAGGGGAGTGTGTCAGTCTGAAGTCAGAGAGAGACAAATTGGCACAGAGATAAAACATGACATATTTTATTTTTTACCTGCCTTGGTACCTCTGTGGACAGATCTCTTTCAGAACCATTGAGACTTTCTTGACTGATGAACTCCATGGACTCTATTTAAAAAGCGCGAGGCAGTGTTGATGTGCCTGCTCCCATCCTGGGGCAAAGAGTAACTTCTGAGCCTTCTGCTCTTTCTGCTGAACTTTGTTATGGAGTGTTGGAGAGGGTTTGTGGAGAACAGGTGAGGCAAAGCCCCTGGGTTGCATGTGCCTGCAGGCAACTTCCAGGCTTGTACTGGGCTTTGGGTCCTACAACTTTCCTTCAGAACTCCCTCTCACAACCTGCCCTTTCAGAAGGAGAAAAAACAGATGCAGAACATGTACATCAGGACAGGGAATGTTGTAATAGCAGTGAGCTTAAGCAATCCCCCACATGGGGGAAGATACTGGATAGTTTTTATTTTTGGAGGCTTCCTCACTCCTTGAAGTATGAAGGTTTAGCTGTAAAAATCCAAACTGCTTCAGCAATGTCCAAAGGTGTAATTGTTGTTAAAATCAGGAAACACAGATCCTAAAATTGCCCTGTTCAGGCAAATGAGAGCAATCGGGATATAGAATGGTTAGTTTTCCACAGGCAGACAAAAGGACTGGAACAAAATTAGCCTTTAAAGTTTTGTCACAGAAGGCAGGATAATGAGTCCTTTTCTGCTTAAATGAACTGTGTGTTCTCACAGAAAAAGTCTCATCTCAAAGCTACATCAGTTCTTTCGTAGTCATTATTCTCTGCTACCCACCTTCTGAGATGGCTCATACCTGAGGGAGAACAGAGGATCTTGACACTTATGAGAAGAGGATTTTACCTTGTGGGTTTACAACTAGCACTTGTAAAAACCTGAACTTCTGCCCTTGAAAGTCTTTGTTTGTCAGTCAAATACAGATTGCATGAGGAGCATGATAAAAGCAGTCCCACAGCCATTGTCCACATAGTATTATCCCAGTACAGAAGGACTATCTCTAGTGAGGAGAGGATAATTATTTTCAGGCACACTAATTCTTGATTTCTATAGTAAAATTGTCAAAGAGGGGTATCAATATTGGTTGTAATGGACTTGATTGCTCCCACATCCCATCTTTTACATACGCTATTCAACAGCTGTGGATGGAATCCTTTTGGGTTATACAACCTTATGGATAAACCAGCCTCTCTTCATGTGAAATTGAAATACATCAGTCACATTTCTCAGGATTTCATTAACATAGAGAGAATTTAACCCTGTTTAAAAATTAAATGCTATTGTCATACATGCTTTTTATTATATAGCTGTCAGAGAATGTTAGGAAAGTACCACAGTGACTTTAGCTCACATCAGTGTAGCTTTATAGATTTGTGTTACACTACACCTAATTGCATGTATAGCAACTATGTTTTTAAGTTAACTTCTGGAATTAATTTTTAAAATATCTATTATTAATATATAGGTAGTATTGATCTGTATAAAAATAGCTTAGAATTTTTACAATACTTCAGTTTGTGGACAAAAGGACTTGTACTTTTGCCTGCATGAAAATACTTGGCAAAACTACACCTATGAAAAAACTTATTGGCCCAAGAATATTTTGTGTTTAGTACCTAAAACCTTTGTGAGGGCACCTAAAAACATGCCTGAAAAGAGATGATTCAGGAACACAGCAAAATTTATGGAAAACTGACATTTCAGGATATAAGGTCAATTCTGAATAACACAGAATTTTCTCTAAGTGCAAAGAATGTTTTTCCCAAGATCAGTACTACTGAAAACTAAAATTGTAAAATACAACTCTAAAAATCATCCCAATTCAATTAAAATGTCCTTTTGGCTTAAACTGTCTGAGTAAATGATTTCTAATTTGCAAAAATGGTAAGGCTAAATTATGCAAAAAGGTGCAGTTGTGTATATATACATATTTGAACAACCAGAAGGATTAATTAGCTCTTAATAAAACACTCTCATGGAGCTTGAAATATGGGTGATCCAGACTCAGAAAGGGAAGTTTTTAATATCCCAATATGAAATCAAATAACATTTTGATACGCATGTTGACAATACCCCTTTTTTTTCACCCGCAATTTTGCTAAATTGCACTAGCACTGAGCCCTTGGCAAAAATGTTTCCTTCATTATGTAAGTGATAAGTAGTCAGATTACCATTCATTGAGATTCCCTGAATGGTTTTATTTTTGCAAGTGCCGGCTTGCTTTGTTTGCAAAGTTTGTTTGTTCTTTATGTTTGCAAGTGCCGACTTACTTTCTCTCCTTGTTTTTCCAATATATTCAGTACCTGTGGGTTTTCGGTGGAGGGAAGAGGGAGGAAGAGGGAGGAAGGTTTTGTATGACAGACATTTGGGTTGTTTTAGATGCTTTATTGCTTTTCTTTGCTACTCTTATATATTTCATATATACTCCTGCAATATCTCTCTAATTGAATCTGTAAGTCAGAAGTTTAAGTGCACTTTATACGTATTCTCCTCTTCCTGCTTCTTATTTTCAATTAAGGTAAAAAACCCATATTTTTGTTTTGTTAAAAATGGTTCATATTTCTGTAATTGTTCATATTTTCATTTAAGGTCTTGGCATTCTTCTGAGACACTAACGGAGGCCTTGCAGCCATTTCAGAAAGAAATGAAGGCTATAAAATAGAAATACCTTGTCCAAATTCACAGGCAAAGTGAGGATCAGACTTGAGATTAGATGTTTCAGTTTCAATCCCACCCCCCTGAAATCTGCCATTGATTGCCTTTGACTTTTGACCAAGCTCTGTACCATCTGTCTCTTCTCACTCTGATTTCATATGTTGCATTGCTGTAATCTTACTAGGGGTCATGAACTTCACTCTTTTCTATGAACTTCACTCTTTTCTATGAACTTCACTCTTTTTATGAACTTCACTCTTTTCTTCACTCTTTCACATTGCAGTTAGTGCGTGCCTCTGTTATGAGGGTCTTCACCCGCGTGGTAAAATAAGTAAGTAAGTAAGTAAATAAAAAAATAAATAAATAAATAAATGGAATTTGAACTGATTCTTGAATGGATGGAAGCACCCCTGGCTTAAACGCAGGGTACTACAAACACATCAGGTAATGCAGGACTGTGCATTTTGCTAGCCACAGCTAGCGAAGGCTGCTGAAGCTTTCTTTCACTTTGCTGGTAATTCTGTGGCTGATTCTGCCTCTGTGTGACAAACTGTTCTTGCAAGTGGAAAAGATATGTGGTTTTTTCTACCCTGTTATTATTTGACTATGGATTTTTTGAGCGTATACATTATTTCAAACATTATGTTGACAGCTTACTCAAAAATAAATTCCTGTCTGCATTTAATGCTTAATCTACAGAAGGGATTCAATGTTTGAAATGTCATGTTCTAACCCTTTGGATTGAGTATATAGTTTTCCGTGCATGATTTTATGCCTTGATTACAGATTATATCTTTTAGACTAGTATTTCTACTGTAAAAGCTTACTTTTTTAATTTAAATTCAGTGATTTGGGGTTTTGTTTTACTTATGGATTTACTCATCAGTTCATGAAAATTTACTTTAGATATGAGCTTTCAGAAAGCAATCTTGCCAGACAATTCTTTTAACCGAACTTAAATTTTGAATAAATAATGTGGCTGGAAGTTTTTAAACAGCATCTAAAGACTTAAATACTAAGTATGCCAATGCACATAGAAAAGTTTTAGGGATATTTATCCACCTGGCCTACTTCTATGAAGAGCACAAGCCACTGATAGGTTTCCATTCTGGCTCTAAGAGAGAGTTTTTTGTAGCAGATCCCTCTGCAGATGGAATTGTAAAAGTTCATCAGAAATAGAACTGAATCTTTTGACATCACAGACATGATCAGTGTGGTTTGATTCCACTCTTCTTTCTAAGACAAAGCACTTGTAGAAGTTAGAGAAGATTTATTCAGTCCTATCTTGGGGAATATGAAGAGTTAACTTTATATCATTTTTTCATAGTGGCTTATAATTGGGAAAAGAGTATATTTTTGTAAGAGAGGGAGACAAAAGGAACAGGGAAAAAAAGAGGGAACATTTTGCAAACATTTGTTCCAAAGCTAGTAAGCCCCCTGTATTATACTTACAGTGTAACTTTGAAGTTCACACTCTCTAAGTTGTATGCTTTCGCTATATTTTGAACACTGAAAGAATACTAAGTAATACTGTCCCACAACCACTTATTATTAACAATAGTAACAAGCAACGCCAAATTTGATTCATATGATTTGCCAATCTGACACCTTAGCTGTCAGTAAATATTCATGCAGTCAAGCTTCACTTCCACTGATGTTCAAAACATTGATTTTCACCTTTGAATGCTGAGTTATTCAGAAAGCAAACAAACAAAAAAAAAAACCCAAACAACACATTTAAGGTTGATTGTTATAATTTTTATTGAAATGGCTGGTTACCTAAGCCACTCAACCAGAAAGCAGAAACAATGCATGCAACTTACATAATTAACACCCGGCTGGAAAGTAGTAAATGTTTGCAAAACCTTTTTCTGTGCTACTCCAGTGGTGAAAACATAATTGGGAATACATTCTTAACCATTTAAAACATATGAAAAGCAGACCCACTTTATTCCCTTTTTTTCACTGATCTTTCTCTGGATTAGCAAAATTGGTGGTAGAGATAGCCATGAAGTAGTCAATCACTCTTCTCATTCACTTCAAATTTTTAAAACAACAAGGTTTCTTCATGTTGCTTAATAAAGACTGAGCTCCCAAAAGACTTTGTGTCTCAACCTTGCAATTGGCATGGGACTAGGAGACACTAAAGCTGTTTGAAAAGAGGCAGCTGCCAGCATCACATAACTTGCCATGACCAGCTGATACCATTTTGCAAACAAGAGGGTCCCCTGGCAAAGAAATCTGACAAGCTCCAGAGTGTATAGCTGGACTTCAGTCAGTAGCTTTGAATGAAAACAATAAGTTGCAGAAAGGAGTTGTAGAAATACTTTTCATCTGTCCTCTCTCCAGAGTTGGTGGGTGAATGTCGCTCCAACCTTTTCCTGGAAAAGAGAGCTATTAATTACAGGCATCAAAGGATTGTCCTGCAAAGCCAGCATGGACCATATGCTCATCTGAGGAGTGAGCTGTCTTTGGAGTGCCTTAGCTGTGACCACAGTCACAGTGATCTCTTAACCTGATTGTGAGAAATACCTTAAAACCACATCTGTCTCCTGTGAGGCTTCCACAGAACTGCTGACAAGGAGTGATGATCAAACTTCCCTATGCCCACTGAACTCCAGACAAGCTGATATAGACATTTCAGTGGGGGAATCAGCCACCCACTGATCCCTTCTCAGATTCCAGCAAACAAATTAAGCAAAGATAAAAGTAATGGTGGCATTAAACAATGTAATTTGAATGGAAAAGTCAGAATCATAGGAAAAGGAAAAGCAAGATGTACTAGAGGTTTGGACTCACTGAACAAGATGGTCTTTTTCCTGCATAGAATAATCTTATCTTTGAATTATATTTCTTAATTATATTTCTCTTACAATCCTGTAACTACACAAGTATGATTACCAGAGTTGCCCTGGAGTTATACAGGCAATTGTCAGTGTCTTCAACAGACCTCTTGACAAATCCATCATTAGCATAATTTTGTACAGAAAGTTTGAATTGCTATCAAGAACCGAGATGCAAATTCCTAACACAGAGTAGGACTTTTCAAGAGGAGCTTTTGCCTCTCATTGCTTTGCCTCCAACCACTGCTCAGAAAGGCTAACGCTAGCACTGCAGAAAAAAAATTATTCTAGCATTTCAGTGTTAATCAACATGCATTTTTATTTCTCGCTGTCCTGATCTGTGAAGATGTTTTGTTTCTTTATGCAGCATGACAGGCATCTGGCACCTCACAAAAAAGAAAAATACAAGCAAAAGATCAAGACTCCTGCTGATGGAGCTTTTGGAAACCACTGGAGCACTAACCTCTGGCTCTCTCAGGTCATTAACTCAAATTCTGTTGCCACTTAAGCATCCAAAACCAGCCTGTGAATCTGTACTCTAAGTATGTCTAAGACTAGGTTCTCCAAAGAACCAATCTTCTTTTGTTTAAGGAAAAAAAAACCCCAACTATTCTATTATGGAAATAACTAGGCAGGTTATGACAAATTTCTTGGACATGATATAGTAATTTTGCTTTCTTTCATATGAGAAATATGTCCCTCTGATCCAAAATAAAGCCTTCCTAAATATACAAACGTCTTTGGTTTTTCTTTCTTCTCTTATTCGTAAGTCATAATGTAACAGATGCTGTTCTCTGTAGCTTCAAACTGAAAGATGTTTTGCACTTTCACTATTTTTTAGATTCTGAAAATGCTACAGCTGGTGATTTTAAACTTTCTATTTCCTATCAAAGTTGCTGAGGCTGCCAAGTCAGTCTCTGCAATGGTTACCATCTTCAAGTCTGTCCCAGATATCAGTAAATTGGTATATAGTTTTCTAGTTTTCTATTTATTCTCTTGTGTCTGGAATTAAGGTGGAAATTAGGCTTTCTTTATAGATTTACAGCTAAAGGTTTTTTCAAGATGTCGTCAAACTAAGGTAAGAAACAGTACAATTGCACAGGGTGTTGACAAGAAGCCATTTATTGGATTAAAATTGAAGGGATTGTTTTAAAAAATATGAACTGCTAAGTGGTGTCACAGCTACAGATTATCAGTGCAAAGTGCAACCAGAAATCTTATCTACTCTGAAAACTAAATGTGAGTACAAAATCACAGCTCTAGGCAGGAGAGCAGCAGTGAGAGAGGGGCCACAACCATTCAGCATTTGACTCTCTGACACTTTAGATGCTGTTTCCAACTTTTCTTTATAAGCCTGACAGAGCTTCTCTGAAAAAAAAAAAACCAAATCTGTACGTCCCTTTGCAAACTCTGGTGAAGACCAAAAAAAAAATGAGAAGAGGAATGGCAAAATAAGGAGTTTAATGGAGACTGTGGCAAGAATGGGGAAAGAAATGGATGAAAATGTTCTACTAGGAAATGAAGGCGCATAAATAGCTATGGAAGGCTTTTGTTGCCTAGTAGAACACATAGTTACTGCTGACAAAATAAAATAAAAAAATATTCCCTTTTCAGCCTTCAAGACATTTGGTCTTTGGTTTACAAAACCCAAAAACATCCTCTCCATTTTACAAGTTTTCAAACAAATTTTTCTCCATTTCATTTCCCATAGGGAAAAACAAGCTTCTGCCAAGGCATGAAGTATTTGATATTTCCCACATCTAATTTACAGTGCAACTAAGCAAACAAAAAGCCAGCTTCTTTTTGAAAATTTTCAAGCTTCCATCTCTCTCTGCTTTCCAATCTTGTTGCAGAAGGACTGGTCTCATGGATTTCCTGAGAAACTTACCTCTGACTTCAGTGGTTGCACGGTTTCATATTCCACCTCTTTTGCTCTTCTATTTACAGGGATTTTTGTCTTCTCTATCTGCTTTTGAGATGTTCTTATTCCTCCCACAACTGTCAATAGGCAGGGAAAGGACATATTTCTGAAATGCCCTCATTGTCCACAGCCTCCCCATCTGGTCAAAGAGAGGAAAAGCCACAGGAACACTGTTCTGCCTGCATCCATCTGACACTGAGTGGGGGGTGGCACAAACTGCCTTGTGAGTGCCATCACACATGGGATGAAGGTGCAAGGCAGGCCAGGGAGCCGGTAGCCAGGAGCCGGCTGGACAATTTTGAAGGACCATAGGTCTGGTGTTCCAATGACACTTTCTAACCCTTGCTCAGCCTCAAAGCAAGGATGCTGGGCTGGCATTCACTGGTGACTCTTCCTTTCACACATCTCTGCTTTGTAGAAGATACTGTCAACTTCCTCTCTGGAGCGTCACACTTTGGGGAAAGAAGCACCATTTTCCTAAAGCAACCTGGAGGGGAAACACTATTCCTGCATTAAAGAGGATAACTGTCTTCTAATCACATTCTTCCTGCAGAGCTGATGAGCCAAGAGCTGGTGAAGCAAAGGAAGACATTTGTCTAAAAGTTCAATCGTTCTCCGATTATCACATTTCTTGAAGCTTCCCTCAAAGCCTCAGGCATGGAGTAGCTGTCAGCTCCTGGAACAGCTGAATCTCCATCCTGGCAGTCCTTCTGTCCAATCAGTTCTACAAGCATACATCAGTAACAGTATCCCAGGTCCTCTGTGTCCTCCCATGCAGCCTGGTTCTTTGGTTTTTTCCCATTATTTAATGAGTCTTGGATTTGACAACTATTATCCCTAAACAGAAGTCAGTACAAATCTGATGTGGAGAAAGTATCAGGATATTGTCATATTCAATAAGAAATAAATGAAATCTCTCAAGTCACTTTGATGTCATTAATATTGGAAAAATGTTAATAGCAAGAATTTATATGATGGTTTTGCCGCATTTCAAGTCAGTCTATCTCTCTAACATTAAGCTGACATGGCACCATAGAAGTTAACCACACTGAAAATTTCCAGTCTTATTTTATGTACTGTTTCACAGTGTCTCTGGTTCATTTCTGTGTTTGGTGATGATGTGCTGCAGAGGGTTTCCTCTAAGAAAATCTTCCTACTGCCTCCTAGAATATTTATACTGGGACATTAATATCTCAAAGCCACTTTAATTATTGCAATTCCACAGGAAATACACTTCTCATATCCAAAAAACCTCTCAAAAAATAAGCATTAAATGCCCTCCTTCTTTCTGTCCTGAAGTCACAGCCAAGTTTTACTTGTGGAAGTATTGTTCTTCAGGGGTTTCTGATCTTCCTTAATTTCATTTTTCTTCCTGAGAGCAGACTGTGTGCTTCTGTGGGGAGAGCATTTTAGAGCTATCTTCTTTGATGACAAGGAGAAAATTACGAGTTTGTTTGACTTACCACAAATTGTGGGGAAAATGTTACACTTTTAATTCAGGAGAAGTCCTGTTGACTTCCATAAGAGGTTAGCTAAAATGTTAAGTTAAAGGTACCATTTCTATAATTCTACTTAATCTGAACCACCAAAATAGACTTGACATAAAAGCTTGATGCTGAAGACTTAAACCTGCATGATTAACTTCAAATAAATGCACAGTTAATTCAGGAACCCTTTAATACCTGAAGGAGTACACTGGGACAACTCCACCTGTGATTTGTGTCAATATGTAATCTATCCTGAGTCAAGGCCTCAAAATAAAATATTCCATTTTTATCCAGAGATGCAAACATTGATGTTTTTGAAAGAGAAAAGAAAGTCACTTGATTATTTTCTTATTTCAGTAGCACAGAGTATTCCTGTGTCCCTAACAAAGGGCTCCTATCTGATTTTGGGCAGGGCATTTAGACTAAAATGTTTATAGGTGATCACTATTTACCTGTTCCACATACACAAAATGTGTAATGTGAATTTCTTGGCCCAGATTTGGATGCATGGCTACAGCTGTATATTAGACCTGAACTCACTCATTTCAATAAAATCATTAACTTAAAAATGTCAGGCTCTGAGTATTTTGAGCAGGGTATATAAGTGGCTGTTGAGTGCTATCGAGACTTACCCTGTCTGTATGACTGACCTACTGCATCAGCCAAGAGCCTGAGCTCTGAGGCTGTCAGTAGATATTTGTTAACAAAAAACTCCTTATGATATACCCTCTAAAACATATTTTGGTAAAATGTTAAGGGTTTTAATAATCTGCTTTCATTGCTTTTTTGTAATTTTAAAGTATTTCCCTTTTTAATTAATTTACTTAAATATATCTAAACTGATGAAAGTCCTGTCAAAACAAATATTCACACTCATATTACTAACACCTGAAGCAATAGTTCCTTAGAGAAATGGTGACCTTATGAATGAATTTCAGTGACGCAAATGGTATCACTATGCTACTACTAGAACACGGTTACATCATTTTCTCAGAATGGTCTAGGTAATGTAAGTCTAATTTATTGTTTATTTTCCGCCTTACTGTCTGTCCACAGCTCAGATTTGTGTTATAACGTACTTTTCTGGCATGTCCCTGTTTACGATCAAAAAATGTGGAAGCGCCAAGTTTGAAAAAGTTCGATCAAGTACAGATTCACCTAAATTTAGCTGTACACAGCAGTAAAGAAAAAGAAATTGTGTACTTCCCAGACAGAAGCTTGTGTACAGTGTGAGAGTGCCTGTCATTATCAGAGAAGTAAAATGTAAGAGCACTTTAACTGTCTAAGAGAGACATTACAGTGTTAGGGTACACATTGTAAGACTAAACTGAGAATGCTTGAAAGTGGAAATGATCTTCAGGTGTAGTTCTAATCTTAGCTCTCTTCCACAGCAATACCAGGCTTTCACTCATCCCCTCTGTGTACCTTTTTATCTGTTACACAAAAGCGCTAGGAGCATTCTCTATGATCTGTAGAAGTAAAGCAAAGGATTCAAAGGTTGTGCCAATACAGGAATGAGATTGGATTTTTCCCATATAGAGCCATTATGAATTCTCTGAGGGCAGGTATAAAAAGCTTGTTGCTCAAAACCAGTGGCAGAGTAGAAAGTGTATCAGTTCCTGGATGATTGCAGCATCAAGAAATATCTCAAGAGACAATCGTCTTCCAAAGGAGCCGATTTCCTCAGATGCAGTAAACACCATACTAAATTGACCCAGGCAGGGAGGAAGGTACTGTAAACATGATTCCCACAATTACTACTCAAACCTGCATCAAAACAAGAAACAAAGATTTGTGGATAATTTCTTTTGCACGGTGATTTTCTGTTTGCTGGCCTGGCATATGGCATACCTGTCAGATATGTGCTGATCAGCAATAGATAACAAGAGCAGGTGTATGAAGAGAAAGGAGGCTTTTGCAACATGGTGAGTGAAGCAAAGTAAATAATATTATCAGGCATTTTAGTGTTTTGATTTTTCACAATGAATACTTGTAATAATTCTTCAACTTTCTTATCTCATATTGTCTTCCAATGTTACTATTTTTTAAGGAGTAAAAACCCCAAGTGTATGGATATGCCACTTTAATTCTCCAAGCATTCAGCATTTTCTTTTTGATCCGTGTTGGTCAGCTCTAATTTGCCAGCCAAGTCACCCGATTTGTGCTGTGTTTGTTTCCTAGCTGAATCCAGGTGTGAGTGCTCTCAGCATGAATACTGACAGATGAGTGTAAAAAATTGCTTCCTCAGAACACCTGCACCTGTCACTGTGTTACATGTCACTAGATTTTCATTTTCTGAAAATGTTCAGAAATGTTAGGTGAATTTCACTGCAAGCAAATATAAGGAAGGAAGGGTGAATTCAGCTGGAAGAACTTCACTTCCCATTTTACTCAATAAGCCTTAGAGATCCAGCCTGTGTTTTTTCTGGGGGTCTTGAATTTCACAGAAAGTTTCAGAGAAGAGACACTGCAAAAAGTTTTATGCATTTTAACACCAGAGTGTCCACAGACCTGAACCAAATAAACACCCTGCTTAACTTATCTGAAATGGGAACAAAACATCTCTCTTTGGTGCTCATTGTGGTCATAATATGTGAAAGAGGAATAGTCTTTACTGAGAATTTCAGAGTTGAGGCCAAGATTGAGTTTATAATGGAAAACAAGTTTTGACCTTAGCAATGCAGAGCCAGTAGCCTCTCCATAATACAACTGTCAGTTCAATTTCTGTCAGCGACACAAACATGGAATTGAAATAAGTGTTAGACTAGGATTTGGATGAAAGTTTTAATCAGATGAGCACCTGCACTCCAAGTCTTATTAAACCATTGAGACTGAAATTGTGTGTGAAACATTGCCATCCAGTGGCTGCTTGTACAATTTCCAACCTGCCACAAAAACATTTCTGGAAGAGAAAAATATTGTGGATTATGTCATTCCTCTTTTTCACAAAACGACAGTGGTCTCTGCATTAGCATCACAATTCTAGGCAGAAAATTCAAACAGTGATGGACTGAAGTTCCCTGAAGTTTTCATTTTAAGTAAACATTTGTTTCTTACAACAATGCATGGTATCAACATTTATGTTTCAGGAAAAAATTTCACCACTGCATCTGCAGTGTATCCGTCAAGAGAGGAGTTTGCAACTAAGGGGTGAAAGCCCAAAGGAATGAAACATCAAAAGCCGTGCAGCCCAGATCCTGAAATCACAAGAAAAGATTGTTTTTCTAGCTGAATGAGATTGCCCACTTCCCCTTTATGCCACACTGTCTGTGCCTTCGGTGTCCTGGTATTTCCTCCTTTCTTGACAGACCGACTTCTGATTTTTTTTCCGTAGAGGGGTTTGAAACTTTTGAAAGCTGCACATGCTGCTGTAGGGAACTAACTTCTGCTTTACCAAAAAAGAGCTGGAGAATGACTGATAGTGACTTTGCTTCTGTCACCTTGTCACCCACACTCAGCACTGATCTGATGGGAACAAATTTGGTCTTTATTAAGTCCTCTGTCCCTCTGCTACCCTGGGATTTTCTGATGGCCAGAGTGAGGCACAGCTGCAAAAATTCAACCAAGAGCTTATTTCTGTGGAGAACACTGCTGGTTATCAACAAAAGCATCTGCAGCAGAAGCCACAATTTTGCGATGGGAGTGCTAATCCAAAGGAAATGAGATTGAGTGTAGCTGTATTAGTTATTGCTGTGACTCAGTTCGTTTGAGTCATGGCCCACACAAGGGGAAAATTAAGAAGCTCTGCTCCTATTCCATGTCCATAAACCACTTGGTTTTACTTTCTTATCACCACATTCATCTGATGTCCACCAAGTTGTGTAGATCTGTTTTCTCATCCTATGCCTGTTGCTATGCCTGGAATCCCATGACAATGAAGACTTGATCCCCAATAAGGAAAGCTGATGCCCACAAGTACAACGATCATGTCACCCAGCTGAAAAGCAGTCTTTGTAGAAGAAGATTAGAGCTCGTTCCTCAGCTCTATAGAGTTGCAGCATTCAGGCTGGGTGCTACAAAAGGATGCAAGACCTTTGAGAATAAACATTCTGCTCTCTCTGTCATATGAGGCTGGATTGTATATGGCAGCTAGGTTAAAGGTCACACTTATTACTAAAGATAAGAGGGTTAGTACAAAAATGTAATTGACTTTGTTAAAAATAAAAGTAACTACAGGATTGCAAACCCAGGCAAGTAAAACAAAGAAATTAGAATCTTTTAATAGGCCTGAACTCCGAAACTGTTTCAAGTTTTTCCTTTTGGAAGTCTGGCCTTAGCTAGCCAAGCTCAGGAACAATGTGACAAGCCTACTAAATGCTATCCTAACAGAATAAATCAAAAGGATGCTAAATAACACGTAGCTCAAACACTGATTCATGAAGCATTACATGTCTTAAAAGCATGTCTTACAGATTATTCAGCTATGCATCTAAAGAGTCAAATTCACCAAGCAGTACCCCATCCCCTCCCATAAAGAAGAGGAACCCGTGAGTCTGGCTGTAAATCTGCAGAACATCAGAGGATTATAGCATTTAAACGAAACATCAGAGCCTTTCAGGTTCTCTGCTTTCTTTGCCTTGCTAATTAACTTCTGTGTAACTCATTGTATTACCTAGCTGCAACAGGGAGCTGGCACATTAATCCATCTGCAAGGTGACCCCTGTTGTGTGCTATGCAGATTGGGATATTGATATTGTTGTGGACTGCAAGACATATCTGTTTCTGTCCCTTGCCTGTCATTTGTAGATACAAAGGGAGGAATGGCTGAGTGTTTAACAAGAGAGTTTGATCCCACTGTGTGTCCAGGCTAATGCAGGGAAGAATAAGGCTGGGATAACCATCCTCACTTAGACATCATGGTGATTGGCTTTGATGCCTTGCCTACGATTGATCTGTGCTCTGAGAGACTTAGTTAAATCAAAGCTCTAAATAGATACAGCTTATGTGATTGTTAATTTTAAGGCTGGTTTCGGTGGTTTTTCGCTCCTTGGCTTATCTTTGCTCTCTCTGCATTTGACTCTATATAATCAAAGTCCCTTTGGGAGCTGTGACTTACTGCAGTCAGACTCACTGCAGTTATGGAGGCCCAGAGAAAAGATCAACACCTTTTTATAAGCCCTCTGGACTTATTGTAAAAGCATCTGAAATGATTATCACTATAAATATTTTTCAGCGGGATTTACTCTGCAGTGAAAAAAAAAATGCAGGTGTTAAAGTTATTAGAAGTACATAAAAAGTTTGCCACTTAATACCGGCCTAGAGGTATGTTTACCAATGATAACACCAAAAATAAGGAAAAAAAATTCTGCAGGAATTAGGATTTGTCAGGTTATTTCAGAAAGTTTGGGATCATTTGGGGAAACCAATTTTTAGCAGAGAAGGCTATATGAAAGCAGCATTTCAGCAGTCAAGACTCTCTAAATCCAAAATGTAGGAAACCTTTCTTGCATGAAATAGTGTGTTTCAGTTTCTAGTGATATCTTTGAAAGAGTCAGTCAAAGATTTGAGAGTTTACTTGCCCTGGGATCCCAAGGTGGCAGCAGAAGTGTGGACAATGGCTTGTAAAACAAGTCATCTTCCACCTGCACAGATCCTGGGCAGAACCAAGACTTTCCTGCCATTTCCAACACACCATTTAAAATATGCACCTGAACATCATCCTTGTTTGTACAGCACCCCATCTTCATGCCTGCCAAAGAAACAGGAGTAATAACAGATTTGAGAGCCTGTTTATGACTACATACAGATTGTTGTCCTATATATTCTACCCCATCAAAGCAGTACTGCATATTCTTCTGTCCTCAGCTCAAAAAAACCCACCACCTAGTTTATTAATTCAAAAAGAGCTATGCACAGATTTCTAGTAATGACTTTTGCTCCTGCAACTGCTACATTGGTCTTTTGAGCAGCCCAAATTTTGTAACCTAAAAAAGTGGGGGAAAGGGAGTTAAAGGCCAGAGGGATGCAAATTAATTTTCTGGAATGTTTTGAAGTGGGGTTTGAGTGTAGATTTCCAAGAATGTGCTCTTTTAGAGAAAGAAGTGATTTTTGCTGAGAGCAGTGAGCGTTACTGATTTACTGAAGTTGATATTGACTAAGCTGCCTGGTTACAGTCCCAGGCACAGAATTATTTGCCTTCCAGGCTGCCAACATTAAGTCCTTCAACTCATCTCTATTTACTTCAGACACAGTCCAGGAGGTAGGAAAAGAGACACAGACTTTCAAAAAGAAGTCAAGACACAAACAAACTGGGAAAACAATGGTTATATTCACTAGCAGCTCTAATCTTCACAGGTTTGTTCCAGATGCTGTAAGTCCATGTCCAGATCCTACGGAAAAGGATACAGGGGAGTATTGCTGTGTCTCAGAGAGAAGTGGGATGTCATGCAAGCAGTTCTTTGTAGGTTGTGTTTATCATGGGAACTGACCTGGTAGACTGAAAAACCTAGTGGCTTGACCTTTTCCTGATACTTAACCAAAGTTGCATTTGCTGAAACTTCAGCTGCCATTTTCCTTCATTTGTGGTGATGAGCAATGAGAACAATTGATCACTGTTCTCTTTCCTTATAATAATCTTTTAAACTTTACAGAGTTGAAAGGTTATCAGCATTACTTCTCCCCAGTCATAGTTATTTCTATTCCAAAAGTTAACAAATCCTTTCCTCTTTCATTTCTCACAAATAGGACTTTTAAAATGCCTCTGACTAGTCTCTTTGCTCTTTTTGGGCATGTCTTCCTTTTAACGTCTGGTGCTTTGACCTCTCCAAATAATGTCACACCAGCATTGCAAACAGCAAATTCTGCTCAGTTCAGTGACACTCTTGCTAATACATCCCAGAGGGAGATTGATTTTCTATACCACAGTATCTCACTGACTGGCTTTTTTTCAGTTTGTGACCCAGTATAAGCACCAGACCCTGTTCTGCAGCTCTGCTACAGGGCTTGCCAGGCATTGGATATTTTGTTCTTGATTCCATCTTATTATAATCTTCTACACTTACTTCTACAAAACTCCACTTTGTTGACTTTAGATCATCAATTTCTCCGTCCAGGCTGGCTCTGCATTTGGTACAAAGCCAACAATTGCAGTTGCAGGCACTGTTTTCACCTGTAGAGGTTCTGCTGCTCAGCAAGTGTCCCAGAAAAGCAGAACCAAAGCTGGAGCTGGGCTCTCCAGGACTGAGGTCCCTCATTAAGGAAGGCCCCTCAGGAGCATGTAGAGGAGAAATAGCAGTAAGGTTTGAGATGTAACACTTTTTATGATTATATTTTTTTCTTTCATTATAACTCTTAGAGTGAAAAAAAATTAGGAAAACCATCCAAACTCACCTTTGTTCTTCTGCTGGTAATGTCCCTCAAGTGCTTTGGTCTTTCAGATATTAATATCTGCGAATAAAAAGGACTGGGTCCCATGCATGCTCAGTAGGTCACAGCAGAACTGACCCCTTTTAACTGGCAGCCTTCTGAAAGCAGTTCACACGCTAATGGAAGAGAATGTCACAGCCCAGGAAAGTCTTTGTAGCTCGATGGACCTACCAGCTCTTGACAGCACACTTTATTGTACTGAGTAAAACAGGTTGCTTTTAAAACACAACTGTTGTTAAGACCTGTACATACTGAATTAGACCTAATGTATGACTTTTAAAAGTGATTAAACCAGCAGATTGAAAAATTAAAAATAATGCCAATGTCTGTATTCACCAGATCCTTGGATTTTAGGAGAATGTAGTTTCCATCAAGGACCAATAATAGAGAAAATATATTCTAGAACTTCTTGAAAGACACAGCTGGAATAATGTTACTGTAATAGGCAGGAATCAGTCTAAATTGCTGTCCCAGTGGCCAAATGGTGCTGCTAGTAAAATGCCTGCATAGATACCCTTGTCACAGCAGATGACATGAATATTTCACAGTGCTGAAAGGAATGTTCTGTTTCTCCACTCCCAGCAAAAAACAAAGACACTGTTTACTGAAGTACTTAATACATTTAAGTACAGTACTCAAGACTAAAGAGGAGACTTTTCTGACTCATCCTAGCTTCCTTATACTTGCTTTAATAATAGCTACCTGCAAGCATATCCTGTATATAGGAACTTGAGCCAAGTGTGTTTGACCAAGTGTGTCTTCATTTTATAAAGACAATTTATAAATAAAAAGTTACATATATGCTTTTTTTCATTTATAAACTGTGCCACAACTGAGTTTTTTTCAAACTGTGTTACACTGGCCTAAGATCCTACAAGTGAAAAACTATCCAGAACGGCATTTTACTTTATTACAGAGAACACTCCAGGCATAGGCAGGAAATTTCCCACACTGTCTCTGTTTCTTTTGGCTTCTTATAATTCACTGTCTAGAACAGAAGTAAAGTATTCACATATAATACCATTCCACTTTTAATTTCCAGTAGCTTGCTTTGGAGTCTGGCTCTTGTTTGGATCATAGACTGAATTCTCTGTAGCTGATAACAACTGAAGTTCCAGTCCAGGCAAAGGAGAATACCTACTTTCGCTGCGTCCAGGGCCTTAATATGCCCCATGAAACAAGGACTCAGACACTTCTTGATATGCCTGCTTTGCATACACACCATCACTGCTTCTTGTTAGAATGTATATCAAGAATGGTATGAATTCTATTTTATGGATCAATCGTTACTAAAAAAAAATTACACAGCGTTAGGCAGCAGCCACTTTCAAAAATGTCATTATCACAACTGCTGGATTAATCCAAAAAGGAATACCAAAGTGATTCATTTGTATTAAGAGGGAATAGGCTGCAGGCTTTGATTTCAAAAATCATTTTTATCAGACACAGAAATAAAACAAATGTATTAAAATGCAGCGGCTTGTTACAAAACAGTCTCACACAGTTCTGGTGACATGCTGTCAACACCACCAATGGACAAGAAGACTTTGTCAGTGCTCCTTTCCAGCCATTCTCACCCATTCAGTCAGTACTCTGGACCAGCAGCCATGGCAAACATCTGAGAAACTACCCTGCAGGTTCAAATATGCCAAAAGGCTTATTTGCAGTGCATGGGGAGTTTCATTCTCATAGATCTGTGTTATAACTCTCTGGGAGATTCCTGCCCACAGGTGAGGCAACAGAAGCAGCTGTTGTGTGCAGTGGCTCTCAGCCATTGCACTTCAGACTCTGGTACAGCAGCTTAAGCTACTATCACTGAACTCAAACGGTGCAAGCTAATGTGTCAAGTTTTAAACCAGCTGGGAAGCCACAACATACCAAATCCTAAGCTACACTGTGCCCACCAGTGCACTGGCTACAGCACCTCCTACATCCCATGGGCAAGGCACACAGCCCCAGGCAACACTTCTGGAACTACCACAACGGCTTTTTCTGCTGTGGCACTGATAACACTTCATGCTTTAGACTCCTGTGCTATTTTGGTGGTAAGAGATAGCAAAGGCTACAGGCTGGATGGAATGGAGGTCAGGTTGAAGGTGAGCTAAATGAGTGTAATTATTTCCTCACCAGCAGTTCAGTGTGAGACATTGTTTTTTCTGTGGAAGCACAGACTCAAACTGCATACAACTGTGCCCTGCAGATATTTGAATTCTGTCTAGCTTTGATTTATAGGTTAAATATATTACATAACACACAGAATCTGTTACACAAAACCTGAGACAGAACTATCTAATTTCATGCATTCCTTTCAGCGTAAACGTGCGAGACACAAAGAAAGACATTCCCAAACTTACTGGGATATGAGATAAACCTAAAGATACATTTAGGCCATGACTGTGCAAAATAATTCTCTTTTCTGTTGCAAATGTGATTAGACATGCATTAAATATGTGGATATTCTTAGATATGGTCTGTATGTTAATAAATCAAGCAATAACAGACTAGCAGAGGACCTACTATTCTGTGCAGCTGGAAGAACTTTTGTTTCATTGCAGTTTGGCCTAATTTCACATTTGTTTTTCTAGCTCCTACAGTTGCCCACTTTGTCTTGGCAAAAAATAACCTACTGATTACTCTTACTTTGTGTCATTGTGAAACATAAAATGTGTCTCTCTGAGGAGAGAAATGTACACAACCTGCAGTGCAAGCAAATTGTGCAAATTGAAAGAAAGTGGTTTAAAACACACTCACTGGAAGAAGAAAGTAAAAGAAGTCCTGGAATTTAAACTGATCATGGAGAAAAGCACACATAGTTTTGGAGAGCCTACTCAATAATAAATGTAGAGGACAACAAACAAGAACTTGTTAGTGGAATAGTCTTTCCACCTGGAAAATAAACTGAAAAATTCTAATTTAAAAAATGCAACTAAAAAATTAATGTTTAAAGATCAAAGACAAACCAAGAAAATGCTACATTTCAATGTCATATAAAGAGTTCTAACAGTAGCAAATGGGAAGAAAAAAATATATGTGTGTATATATATATATAAAGCCTGTAACAGGAAGTAGAAAAAAATGCTCATAAAACATCATAAAACAAAGTAATCCATGTTCCTGTATCCATACCATTATCAGAGGCAAATGGTTTTTGTCTTCCTTAAGCTACATACTGAAACTAAATCCCAGATGGAAGTAGACTGAGCAGAATTTTTTTTTCATTAGTATCTCTGTATATATTTTTCCAGACAGGTTAATAACAGCAGCCTAGCTGAAATCTGTACAAATTCTGAAAAAAGTTCAAGTTATTTTAAGCTGCAAGGATCGAGGTTTCAAGGTGGTCTTTTAGGCAGTAGCAATCTCCATCAGAAAACTCTCTTAAAATTTCTATCCACAGCTTTCAGCTGCACAATGCCACAGGAGCTGGACATGCTGCTAAGGGTACCTCACATCAGCAAAATTCATGGCCACTAATTGCATTACTAGTGTTCCTGTAATTACTTCTGCCCTACTGTGGTAGTGCCTATAGCCTCAGGATCTCATTACATTCAATATTGTATCAGAATATGAAAATTAGATGGTAAGGTGTTTACATCATGTTAATAGAGACAGTGGCACAGGGTGCAAGGAAAGAGTTAGGTGGTAGTGCTCACTGATATAAAAGGTGTGCACAGAACAGTGGGTGTCACCCCAGTCTTGGTATTTGCAGTGAAGAGCTTAAAACAGGATTGTGGTGTAGAAGTTTAAACAAAATACCTCTGGACAGCAAATGAAATAATGTAGCAAAGTATTCATTTCTATTAGAGTGAGCTGGTATATCAAAACAAATATTTAATTTCAGTGATTGAAACAGTAAGGTTCACATCTGTTTACCCCATCTACAGAATTAAATTGAGATAAGACAGGAGGGTCTACATTTTCCATGTTAGTCTTTGTCAGATCCATAAAAAGCAGCCTTTGCCAAGTTCAGTCAGCATGCCCTTCATGTGACTAATCTCAGCTTTCTACAGTAGAGTGTCAAAATGTGGCAGCTGACCACACTTATCTATTTTTAGAAGTAGATATAAAACTGAGAAAAATCAGCCTTATCATGGTAGACTTTGAAGAAACACAATGTGGATACTCTTTAACACAAAAGAGCATATGAGGAATGTGGAGAAAGCACACAAAAATCTACGTGCAGGTTTAGTAAACACATTTTAAAGTGCAGAGCAGGGCTTTCTACTACCAGTTTCCACAAAAGCCCAGTATGCTTTGCATTGCTGTTCCTCCTTTTTGCTCTTTTCCTTCATCTTTCCGTATCCCTGGTTAAGATCACAGTAATTTTTGGCAGTGTGTTTTCCCAGATTCTCCTTTTCCCCTTGGACACATTTACCTTTGAGGAGTTGCTGTGTTTGGGATTCCATGTGTCTGGGTAGACAGAACTGTACGAGCTGTGAGCAGAAATCTTAGTGATTGCCCATAGCGTGTGCGTACCGTGCCGGTCCCTGTGTGACGTCCGAGCAGCACAGGTTCAGTGTGTCAGACACGAGGAGAAACAGAACTTGCAAGGCTCTCTCTGTCTCTCCCCAGTAGGCACATGACAGTCCATCCTGATAAAATATTGCTTTTTTCCTCCTGTTCCTGATGCTGCAAAGAGCCCGATGCCTGTCAGCGTGAGGACAGCAGGACAAACGCAGACAGCTGGTGACACCATCAGCTCTGAGCAACCTCTTTGGGCAGACAGCCCCAGGAACCAGCTGCTTATCCCTCCTTAGCCAGGCCACCACACTGCACTGCTTCCAGTGTGTCCCAGCTGCCTCCTGCTCCTGGTTACTCCTGCAGCATGTGAAGGGGCCCATTCAGCCTGGTCCCTTTTCGGCCTGATCCCCTTCCATCCTAACCCCATTCGGCTCAAAGGCCTGTAAGGCCAGCCTGGGTAAGGCCTGTGTGACCACACTGCAGGCTCCATTCTTGGTTCACAGTCATATTCATAGAATCACAGAATTATTAATGTTGGAAAAGACCCTTAAGGTCATTGAGTCCAACCCTGAACCCAGCACTGCCATGCTCACCACTAAACATGTCCCCAAGTGCCACATTTGTATGTTTATTGAACACTTCCAGGGATGGTAATTCCATCACTTGCCGGGGCAACTTTTTCAATGTTTGACTACACGGTGAAGAAATTTTTCCTAATACCCAGTCTAAACCTGCCCTGGTGGAACTGGAGACAATTTGTCCTACCACCTGTAATTTAGGAGGAGAGACTGATCTTCACCTTGATACAACCTCCTTTCAGGTGGTTATATAGGTCAATAAGATCCCACCTGTGCCTCCTTTTCTCCAGGCCAAACTACCGCAGCTCCCTCAGCTGTTCCTCATCAGACTTGTGCTCCAGCCAATTCACCAGCTCCATTGTCCTACTCTGGACACATTCGAGAACTTCAAACTCTTGCCTTGTAGAGAGGCACCCAAAACTGAACATGGTATTTGAGGTGCAGCATTCAAATCACTGAATGCCAGCAGCATCGAGCTTGAGAGGCTTTGTTGTGCTTCCTGCCTTGGGTTACATTTCCAGTGCAGGTTTTTATCCCTGCGTCCTGATGCAAGTCACACACTGTCCACTTCCCTGCTGACACAAAACACTCTCCCCATGGAGCAACTTTCATAGAACTTATAGAATCATAAAATAAGCTGAATTGGAAGGGACTCATCAGGATCATTGAGTCCAATTCCTGGCCCTGCGCAGGACACCCCAAGGGTCACACCCTGTGCCTCTGAGCATTGTCCAAATGCTTCTTGAGATCTGTCAGGCTTGGTGCTGTGACCAGTCCCCTGGGGAGCCTGCTCCAATGCCCAGCCACCCTCTGGGTGAAGAACCTTTTGCTGATACCCACACTATATGTCCCCCAACCCAGTTTCGTGCCTGAACTTTGTTGAAGCTGATGGCTGCGGCTCCCGGATGAGCGTCAAAGAGAGACTCGGTCTCTGTGCATGCACGCCCATTGCAGCAATGCGATTTTCCCTAAGCCCTGGGCTGCCGCAGCTCGCCCAGCTCAGCCGGGAGCAGGGAGGTCTCTCGTGTCCGCGCAGCCGGGGTGCCCGGCGGCGGGAGGCAGGCGAGCTTCCCCCGTGCCCGCCAGGGGTCCCCCCGCGCCCGCACGGCCCCGCAGCGCCGCAGGGCCCGGCACGGAGCCGCCGCAGCTCCTCAGGCTCCCGCTGGCGATGATCTCGGCTCCGCCTTGCGGTCCAGCGCGGGGGTCCGTGCGCTGACACACGGGCAGCCTGCGGCTGGCGGGCTGCGGCCGGGAGCCGCGTCTGTGCAGTCCCCGGGTCACCACAGGCGGTGCTTCTCTGGAGTGCTGCTGCTGGGCTTTGGACATCCGACGAGATAAATGAAAGGCTTTTTACTAGAAACAGTAAAAGGGCCGAAAGCAAAGAGCGTCTTTAGCGAAATATTAATCATATTATTTATTCATTGATCCTGATTTCCATTCGTGCCCAGATTTTGCCGATGAGGCTGGCAGGCACCCTTCAATTCCTCTATGCTGCCTTCAGCCAGAAAGACAATAATTCCTGTATAAAACCAGAGGCAACAAGTGACAGGCAGAGGGCACAGAACAGAACAAAGCAAAGAAATGCAACTGGTCCGTACAGGGGGTCATATCCCAGCCAGCGCACAAGGGTGACCAGAAAAGCCATGGGAGGGTGCTGGAGGTCAGTGTCAGCATGGGGCACCATCTGTTTTAAATTCTAGCTTGAAGCTAATGCCGCTTGGCCTCTGCACTCAGCAACCAGAGTTTTCTGTCCCCGCAGGTGGATACAAGTGGATAGAGGAAAGTACATCCGTAGGTTTTGGATATGGTCCAGTGAGCCCAAGCCCAAAATGGATGACCTCCACTGACTGCAAACTGATCAATTTTATGTATTCAAACAAAAAAAAAGGTAATCCTGCCTAACCTTTCCAGATTATTCTCCCACAGCTGTGGAAATGTCACCACATTCTATTTATCTCCAGTGCAAAGTTCACATGACATTACATGGTATTCACAGCATTGGCTTTCTTTAAAAAACTTGTTTGCATTCAAGGATAGACAAGGGAATACATGTGGCACTAAAATAGTAAAATACGTCCAACTGTTTTATAATTTGGGAGGCAAATATCCTTCACTATTGAGAAAAATGCAGAAATGTGGTTTAATTATCCCAAAATTAAACTGAAATTTGAATACAGCTCTCAATATTTCAGCCATAAAAGACCAGTAGTAGCAACACTTACACACATGCAAGAGTATTGTAGGCAATATGAAAATGAGCTATTTAAATACTAGAAAGATAGAAGGGAAAGTTATAAAATTTTGAACATTAAAGGCATTCATTCTAGTTCCTGGTATGCCAGTATTAAATTCCACATATGATTAACCATTAAGAATCATAGGAAATTTTCTGAAAAAGTACTTTCCAAACTCCTGGTTGAGAGAAGAGCTTCATGGCCTGACGCAGACTGTGGAAATTTTTCATCCAATGAAAGAAGCAAAATCCAAATCAAAAGTGAGGAACCCCTATATTCTCTTCTACTTCTCCAAACAGGCTCCTACATTTGTAAAAAGATAAAGATACTTCTCATTTTAAAAACTAATATCACACCAACTCTGTCTTTAGACATTTATGAACTTCAGATCACCAGAAGACGGGAACATGTACTAGGAACTGCAATTCTCCAGGTGCACTTTTCTCACATTCCTTTCCAATTTCCCACTGTGCAAACAGGCATATTTTGGCCTATCAAAAATTAAAATGCTTATGCTGTTGCCCAGCATAGTTCAAGGAATGTCTGATAATCACAGCAGGATTTTCAGTGTGATTATTGGGAAAGCAGCACAAGGTTAGAATAAACTGGTGGCCAGCAGCTCAATAAAGAGAGCAGCTCCCTTTTGATAATTATTGCTCCTCTTCTGAACTTACTCCTCACACTCTTCCTCCTGGCACTTTATGAAATGTTTTAGATAAGCTGGGGCAGATCCTGGAGCATCTTGAACACAGACACCAAAACAGTAAACTGCACTGAGCACTACAGAAAGTGCTTACAAGAGACAGGAGGCCAGGTCTGAAAGGCAGCACTGATCCATCCTGTATCAACCAAATTTTCATTCTTTACTGATCAGAGTACCTAAATACTGAAAATTTCAAGTCCTAGTAAACACAGTACTGTAGCCTAGCCAAGAAGTACATCACTGTGTCTCTTTAAAAGAGAGTTAGAGCTTCAGGGGGAAAAAAAAGCTCATCCGGGGTGAAGTCATGCAAATATTACCTTAGCAGTGTAATTATAGGAGTTAAAATGAGTAAAGAACTATTTAAGTTACCTCTGTAAGTGTATCTCTTATTTTATAGAACTCTTCAGTATAAAACAATATAAAACAATGCTTTTTAGCTTCAAAATACCTTGAATAGTAGGAGGCTGGGGTTCAGCTGCCAAGCAAATTACAGAGATGAGTACTCTCCTTGGGTAAGAACAAAGGAGACAGCTCCATAGCAAGCTTGTTCAGGGAACTGAGAGTAGTTATTTCACAGCTTCTGACTCTAGATCTTTAGAGTCAGTGTTCAGAGGAACAGAGAAGATGCTCTGCTTGTGCTTTGTCCAAAGGCAAATACAACAAGGTGAAACTGCAAGTCTTCAATGCAGCAATCCAGAGATGGAGAGACTGGGACAAAGGTGTGAATGTACCCCAAAGCTCTCGTGAATAGCATCTACTAATGCATGCCTTCTTAAATGCCTTTCAAAAATGGTCTAACTGCAATGTAGGATTTCTATTTGGCTAGTCCATACCATACTGCTTGTCAGCATTTTCCCTTGGTGACTGCTGCTGTGTTTCTCGTAACTTCTCTTTTCATGTCTGAAATAGGTAGGGTTTAAGAAACCTTGTGCAGACAGCTGAGAAAAAGGGAAGCTAATGCTGTGTACATACATTTGCAGATATTATTGTCTAGTCACAGGAACTTTTCTGCTGAATGTAAAAAGCCTCTTCTCTTTTAGACTAAAACCTCAAATTGCCACAGCAAAGAAATTTCAAAATTATGGTTTTCAAAAGTACAGATCTCTTTGTGTTTTTTACCTTTCCACAAAGCTCCATCATGTTCCCCAAGTCTTGCTACACCAATGTTTGGGGTAGATGGGCAGTTCAGGGTTGAACACTAAGGATTTCCCCACTGCTGGCAGTCCTGAGGTGAGGTTTGTAAAAGCTGAGAACGGAAAAGCTGAGTTTCCAAAGAGCTGCATGCCTGGCTCCAGAGCTGTGGGTTCTCAACTTGTCATTGCCCCTTGCTCCATCAAGCTTGCAGATTCTCCTCATGCCTCCTCAGCAGACAGTTCTATTCAATTTTTTGCTAAAACATCTTCCCACAAAACACTCCAATTTTGATAAGTCAGCACTTTTGGATGAAAAGTAGTTCTACCTAAAAATAAACAACTAGCTTCAGCTTTGAGAGCTGTAGATTAGTTAATTGCATCAGCAAGTGCTGACTTTGAAGCTTAGATATGAACACCTTTTTCATACCCAACCAAACTCTGCTAAGAAAGGATGATTTATAGAGCAATGCAGAAGCTGGCACAGCCTGAGGCTTGGGATTAAACCCTATCTTAATACTGGTTGATAATACTGCATTCTATGACGCCCAGAAGGGATGATACAATGCAGCAGAGAGGAACCAGGGGCTTTTGATCACACTGTTTTCTGTTCCTGTTAATTATCTCCTAGGTCCACGGGCATGTACTCTGCATATGCATCTGCTAATGGCAGAATCTGTTACAGTCACAGTAAAAACATTTTGCAATCTGACCTGAGTAATAGGATAGGGCAATGTTACGTTTTGTTTCACAAAGAATGTCCTTCTGTTTGGGTTCACTTCACCAAATATTTTCTAAATGCTTTTATCACACTCTACTGACCTCCAAAAGTAAACTCTAAAATTCATAGCTAACTTTCTCTCCCATTTCAACTAAACTGGGGAGAGGCTTTTGCCTTTTTATGGGAAGCAGTGATGAGATAGTTTTCTTAGAAACAGTTAACAGTAACACCTGGAAGATTTAAAGTTCATGCCACCTGGCCACCATGTGGATTATATTCTTAACACCATGAATTTAAAGTAGGGGAAATGCATCAAAAGCAGCTGAATGTGCAACCCTGATTGCCCTCAGTTTTATGCAGCCCTGCACAGGAGAGGGAGCACAAAGGTGCTGCAGCTCTTGGTTCCAACAGACACCAAAAGCTGGTAGTATGTGAAAATGCACTGGCTTCATATTGACTCAAACACATAGGTCAGACATAGATGGTACTATGAATGTGAACATAGGGCACTGGTTGGAACACAGATTAAAAAACTCTAAAATATTTCTGTGAACTGCTCTGATCCCATAACTGTGGTTGTACAACTCTCTGACTCCATGTCTAATTGCTGGATTTTCTGTTTGGATAATACAAAAAAGTCTAATCTACAAAGTACATCCTAATCATTTGACATTTTAAATTGGTTTTAACTTCAAAATAAATGAAATTAAAATTGAATTTGGCGATGCCACATTAATGATGTGCAATATCTATTACATATGTTATTCAGTGTGCATAATATTTCAGTCTTCGAGCAGCATACCAAAATCTCCATATCACAAAAAGCAACTCCCCTGACATCTGAAGAGAGGGGACATCAGCACAGGTCCACAGGCAGGTGGTTACACCAGACTCACAAGGTCCCACTGCCTCCTTCTCCCAGCTGAGGCCAGTTCAGATGGACAGCTGAATCCCTCCGTAGCCCTCCTGTCCCACCACATGGCTCTGGTGGCTGAGGGTCAGAGCACAGTGCCACTGACACAGTGCCACTGCTAATCCATAACACACTGTGTGACACGGCAGCAGCAGAGCAACATCAATGGCTCATGAATTGCCCAAGGCTCTCAAGCCCCATTGGACCGAGCATATGAATTATGAGAAGGCTGTGAGCTTCAGTCAGTGTTAGTACTCACTAATGAGCAATTTCCCATCTGAACACTAGGCAAAGGACAGGAGACATTCACTGTCCCAAGGTGTCCTGTAGTTCAGCCTACACGCAGAGGCTGCGCTGGTCTAAAGGCTGCAGTAGTCATTTTGGTGACATTACTTCTTTAGAAAAAGCTCAAATTAATTTGATAAGCCTCTCTGGCCCCTATCATCCCTAAGTTTGTCACAAGACTATTCTCTTCAATTCCTACAAGCTGTGGCAAGGCAGTATGTGTAGCTTAGGTGACACTCCCATGCCAAGGTGCCTCGGGATGGTGCACAGCAGCCTACCTTACCCTCATTGCACAGCAAAGCTACCTCACCTGCTGCAGCTGCTGCAGCCATAAAGAGCTGCTTGCCCCAAAGCATACTTTGATCTCTGTGACTACTTTTTCTTTCTTAATTCAGAAATTTGTTTTTCTTTCTCCCAGATCTCTCCTAACTTCTATCTGTAAGAGTTAACTACAGAACAATTTAATTATCCCTCTGCAATATTTTTGAAGCTATTAAAGCATGCAGATATTCAAAAAAGGGAAGAAAATCTGGTCCAGAGAATGGGAGAACTGTTGAAATTATGGTGCTGTGTTTTGAAATTCCTCTTGGAAGAAATACATTGCTGAGAATACCAAATATATGTGCTGGTTATTTAAGAACTCCCTGCTTACATATCTTTGCCCCTGCCAGGTAATACTTAGATTTTTATTAAACATTGCTACTTTCTTGCCCAAATCATGTTAAAATTTAATTGGCAATGCTTCTTATTTACATATTTTTATTTACCCTATTTTTCTCTTCCTCCAGGCCAGCTGGGTTTAGCCATAGATCCCCATTCCACTAACCTCAAAAACAACCCATTGGTTTTTATATCTTCATTTTTTTCCTGTTATTGTGCTGTTTTATCCTGTTGAGTTTTCATTCCTCTCCAGCTACCGTATAATTTTTCCTGAGCACCACCATTACATATGCTTGAATCTTGAGGTAAATGTAATAACTCCAAAGAGTTTGTAGAGGTATATCTGTGTTCTGAGGCCTTAAACTAGAAATGAGCACCAAATTTAGACCAGATCAATTACACAAATCAGCATTTAATTTAGTTTGGGTTTTTTGTTTGTTTGTTTTTTGCTGGTATCCTGAGTATCGTAGGTGATATATGCAACCAATAGAAGCCAGTTATGTCTGTAACATTCAGTGTAGGTTAATAAAAAACAGAAGGAACACACTGAGATCTCATTGTCTCATCACCATCATCTGTGTCAGTCGTGAAGACCTGGCTGTAATTAGAACTCTCAGATCTTCTGAATGTAAGTGTTGAAGAGCTCTTTAGTGCTTTGGAAGAACTTGCCTGGAAGGATTTGAGAAAGATCTGGAAAAGAGTCCTTCCTCCCTGTAGCTTGTTAACTAGCACCATTATGGAGGGGCTGTATTCCATATTGGTAAAAGTCTATACCTTCTGTTCTACCCAGACCTTTGAGTGAATATTAAAAACATGGCTCAGCCACAAAGGGAAATGGTGAAATTTTTAAGAACATCTTGGAATCCACTGGTACCAGATGAGCTAAAGGCTTTTTCCTGAGCAGAACAAAAATCTAAATAAAATAGTTACATGCAAAACCTTAAGACATATGATAGAAGGCATGGACCCACACCTACACAAGTAAAATTAGTTTGTTTTCTTGTTAAAAAGCTGCAGTTTAGTTCAGCCCAAGTTATTTGTGTATTTTGTTTTGCAAATCTTGATTACAAATGGCTTTTCCCTGAAGAATGCTTGACAATGCTTGATCATTTATTTGCCTTCCAATATTCTTCAAGGCCAAATGAATTAGCTATCTGTTTCCCCAAGTTAAAAATCAAAATGGTTCTGTCTTGGCTCCAAGTAGCCAAGTTGCAAGAAAGATGCTGACTGACCTAAATCCCCTCAACACTTGGATCAGAAGAAAGAATTTTGGATGCTGACCACAGACTCACCAAGAAGTAGTTGTAGGCTGAACATTTAGTTGGATTTGTAATGGCTGAACATGGATTGGCCTCCTTATAATTTGTCTTTCTATAATTTCCATTAACATTTTCTGTTTGTCAGGTAAAGCATTAGCATATGGTGACCTATAACACATTTGCCACATAGTGAGGCTAATGAACACAGAAATACTTTATCAGCTTCATCTATTGTGCTTTTACCAGTTGATAATTGCCATAATGGGGCATTTGCTATTTTGATCTTGTAGAGCATGAAGTCCCATTACACTCATACACTAATCTGGGCTGTCTGTCAGTCCCTGCTCACATCAATAAGTGCTTGCAAACTCTGCTCCAAAATACTTTGCCCCATGCTCTTTTTTTCCTGTGGTTTCTGCTGTTTCCAGCACACCAGTTGTCTGATTCCCCCACATTTCCCAAAACCCTCCTCCTCTAAGATGTATTCCTCCTGTGAGTCCATCATACACGGCTGTGGATAGGAGAAAATGATGCTGTTTGCAGAACAACAAAAAAATCCTCTCCCACCACAGACTGTAGAAGAGCAAATACTGGGTATAAAAAAGGTCAGCTATTTTAAAGCACTTAAAATATGATGAAAAATGTCTCCCCTTCAGATAAATCTAGAAACCATAGCCAGATGCTTGATAGAAGAATCTTTCATATTAAAAATATTTCCAAAACCCTTTTGAAAAAAAACCTTCCTCATGCTACCTTCCACTACAAACTTTTTTTCTATTCCAGTTTTCCTGCATTTGGATTAGAGTCATACAATAAAATTAAGTCGTATAACATCTTTAGTTGCTTAACAGCAGTCTCATCTATGAAACTCAGTCTCATCTATGAAAATGTATCTTTTCAATTTGCGAAGTTGGTAAGATGTTTACATATTCCAGAGAAAAATGCAGTTCAGTGACTTCAGCAGCTACTATTAGGCATCTGCTATACAAACGACGCAGTCATTGCATAAAACAATCAGTCCAGCTGGCCAGAGTTCCTATGTCCTTTGGATACCCTCTTTGATGAATAGACCCTCTTATTTTTCATCTCCAATCTATTATTAATAACATTCTCTATGATCATCCAGACACAAGAATTAAGACAATAACTCTCTAAGTGAATAACTTAGAGTTAAGAGCCTTAGCTTGCCCAATGGAATAGCAGCCATTAAGCTTCTGCCAAAAGATCATTGCTTCAGACAGAAGGATGAGCAATTGCCATACAGGCTGGAAAGTGTTCATACATAGTATATTAAGCTAAAACATTCCCTTTTTTTGGGAGCTCCTTGTGGTAGCACCAAATGCATCAATTAAATTACCTAATGAAAAGCATTTCAATATAAAACTATTCATTCAATGTAACTGTCTCTGTTGTAGTAATATAACAAGAATATAAATTAAAGTTTTTGTGTATGACAATCTTCTTACAGACAAGCTTAATGAAAAAAAGGTCAAGGTAGATAATACTTCTGTGTCACTGAAACAACAAAAAATTCTAGAAACTAACTTCTTAGGATGAGGAGGGAGATATGAAAAAAGAAATAACAATTTCCTTGTCAACAAGCTTTCCTTTATCCCACCTGACTTTGGACACTGCAGGCAGCCCAGAATAACACTCTGCTAGCCTCACATTGAAATGCTGCCTCTGTCACTCTGCAACAGCCAGCAGATAAGCACCACGCTGCTGTTCACTCAATCCCTCCAGTGGTGGGGAGAAAGAGAATGGGAAAAGTGAGAAAACTCAGGGGTTGAGATAAAGAGAGACATTTTAACAGATAAAGCAAAAGCCACACACAGGCAAAGCCAAATGAGGAATTCATTCACTGCTTCCCATGGGCAGGCAGGTGTTCAGCCATCTCCAGGAGAGCAGGACTCCATCAAGTGCAAGGCTTCCTTGAGATGACAAACACCATCATCCCAAACATCCTTCACTGCCTCTTTCTTCCCCCAGCTGTATATCTGAGTTCTTCCACATGTGATCGGGAATACCCCTTTGGTCAGTGGGGTCAGCTGTCCAGCTGTGTCCCCTCTCAGCTCCTTGTGCACCCTGGCCTCCTCTCTGGTGGGGTGAGAATCAGAAAAGGCCTTGGCTCTGTGTAAACTCTGCTCAGCAATAACAAACACATCCCTGTGTTATCAACACTGTTTCCAGCACAAATCCAAACCACAGCCCCACAGGAGTTACTATGAAGAAAATTAACTCTCCCCCAGGCAAAACCAGTGCAAATGCCTACACAGAGAGGGAGTGCTCACTGTTCTCATTAAGGACTGCAGTAAGGAGCTAGGACAGCAGCGGTGACAATGTGGGCATCACGCTGTCACACAGAGAGGGATGAGGAATGCAAGCACAGGCGCCTGCTGAGATCTCTGACTTCCTGACAGTGCACGGCACACCTGCTGCTGTTGGACAGCCCCAACACCATCACACGCCCCCATCCTTTTTTTGTACCGTACCCACATCTTTTAGGACCAGCCATTTAGATGCCATTCTTCATGCATGACTTCATGCTGTTTTCCCTTTCAGAAAGTGACCTGTCAAAGGCAGAGAGCACGCTGCACAACAATAATTTCTTGCCTGCATTATTTGAACACATGAACACATACGGTTTATGGGCTGGAGAAACCAGAGTTTCAGTCTTCCAAATTTCATATCCTCTTCACATATGGTCTGTGTATATTTTCCTCTTTATAGCTTTCACTACCTTGTCTTTTCAAAACTCATGAATCCTTTTTATTTCACTCACCAAATCTCAAAGTAATTGTTATACCACAGAGGAAGTTTAAATATGGAACTAGCACAAGGCAACACCCAAATTCAGAATGCATCCTGAAACACAAAGGCATTAGAATCTGAGATACGCATCTATCCACAACATCCTTCTCCCAAGTATCTCAGCCGAAGTTCTGCATCCGGTCTGCACAACTGCAATGCCCTCCTGACCCTCCCTAAATTGTAAGGAAACTCAGGTCTAGATTTAAACTTTACACATAAGCATGTCTCTTGTTAAGAGAACAGAAATATTATGGGCCTGGTAGTGCCCATTTTTGAGTTGTTCTTTCACTTGCAAATGTAGGGAAAACAGATTGCTAGATTGCAGTTACAGGAGCTGGCATGTGATAAGAATGAAAGCTCATGTTATGAACATAGAAAATGTTCATAATTAATTTACCTAAAAAACTCCCCGAACCTGTACATTTTGTATTTTAACCTTTCATCCAAAGAAAATACAATGTTATTCAATGAGATAGTCAAACTTCAGGAACTCTCTCCTGTGCATGCAAAGGTTTTTTTCTGAATTATAGTGATGACCAGAGGATTGCTCAATGAATCCATTGATCTATCTTCTGATACAACTTCTGCCCTGAATGTATGTCTTTTGGTCAGATTCCCAGACTGATCTAAATAATCTCACAAAGCTGCATCCCTTAAACTTTTAAATATTCTATGGGGTTTTACCAGCTGATGGATGATGTAGAAGTGATTTCAGGTTAAGGGATTGACACACCCATAAGAGTTAAACACCTTTGTTCTTGCCTTCACGTTTGCCACTTATCCTGAAATTATCCTTAATATAACCAAGATCAATACAGAACAAAAATGAAGAAGTTTGCATCCAGCATTGTACTGGAATTGAGCCCTTATACAAAGTGTTTGTTTTCCCTCCTTATTTTGAAAAAAATACCTTCAGGAAAAGATACATTCTGAATATATTAATTCTTATTCATTTGATGGAGAGGGGGCTTATTTATTAGCAGTAATTAACTACTATTAAAAATACTAATATAATTATTCCTTATAAGTAAGTTTTAATGTATTATGAGTTTACATTTTTAAGTCTCTATAGGAGGCAGAGTTGCTTTACAAATAGTTGCTGACAATTTTACCTATTTTAGCTCTTTTTGCCTGCAATTTTACAATTTTGTGTATCTAAGTCTTTTAGATATGCCTTCTGGTTTCTAAATATTATTTTCATTCTTCTTCTCTTTTTTGTACTGTACAGGTCTCTTTGGCATGAACCTAACCTAGGAGTGCACTATCTATCAGGTTCTCTGATTAACACATAATGCTCTTGACAGTGCCTAGCTGAAAATAGTCAAACTCAGCTTTTAATCACATGTTATGAATGCTATGTGAATGACTTTCAATTCTTAATGCACAGTTGCAACAACTTTTGCCTTTTAAACAAAGCTGAAATTTCTTACATACTCTCTTGGCACAGAAACTAGATTTATTTCAAAATTGGTAACTCATGACTGGTTCCATTAATTTTAAAAATAAAAAAGCATTGTCCAAAACTAATGAGGTTTGTAGATGTAAAACAAACATTCACTGTGGAAATGTCAAGTAAGGAATTTGCTGAACAATATACAACTTCTGCATAAGAAAAGACAAGATTTAACATTACTAAAGTCTATATCAAATGTTTGACTAACATGTTGACACATGTAATATATTACTTATCTGATGTTGTGTGTCTTACAGGTTAAAGAAATGTTCCAATTACTTTGAGGTGTGCAGAATTATGTACACTAGTAACACCTCTTACAGGTCTTACTCATAATACTATTGGTTGTGGAGTTCTTGTGAAAATCTGAAATAACCCATCCAAAATCATTCTGAAAAGCTGAAGTTTCAGACTCAGTGGAACAATAAGTTCATTTTTAAAAAGTTATCTAATAAGTCTGTTTAAATTATTTTATTTAAACAGAGAAGTATGTAGGGTCAGGATTTTTCCCATGTCAGACTGAGGAAAAATTTGATATCTTCAGCAGAATTTTGTCAAAAGTGTAAAATATTATTGGTATTTAGCAGTGAAGCCCTTTCAAATAGCTCAGTCTTCACGTCACTTAGAGAACAATGGTTCTAAAAATATCTTTAGCATTTCCCTTTTTACCTTTCTTAAACTATGTCAGAAAAGACTGTGGCCCCTTCATCCATGTGAACAGAGGAGCCATGATTTCTTCCAAAATGAACAGGTAATCTACAGAAAAAAATTACTTTTTCATGTCTTCTTTCTTTCAAAGTTTCTAAAGTGCCATAATTAAAAGCATATCAGTGTGTCAACCTGAGAATGTTTATACAGCAGAGTCCAATTGACAAAAAGTACTCCCTTTCTCTGGCTCCAGGCAAGAGTTCTTGAACCCAATTAAAGAAGAGGCAGGAACATCCACTCATTTGGGAAACCTACCATGTCCAGTAATGAGGACTTACACTGCAGAGACAGGGGACTGGGATGGAGTGATGATGCAACTTTAAACATTTTTTTCCTCTCAGTCAGTGTTGCTACACTGAGAAAGGGCAACCATGCAGTTGCCCAACTCTAGGTGAAAGGCTCAGTTTCATTTTTTGGCAAAGTCCTCAAAAATGTAAGTCCTTGCCACATGCATTAACAGGGGAAATAACAGTTCCCCTATTTTCTGCTCCTCTTTTCCTTTCTTTTCTCTTTTCTATATTCATTATTCATAAGAAATGGACGAATGGACCATGGACTGGTTCAGCTCAGGATGCAAGTGGCAACCGCAGCCAAGTGATTAATTTCAAAATGGAAATTCTCCTATGATAGAACACACTCTGTAAGAGACTGGCTGAGTTTTGCTGTCAAATGAAACAGGCCAGTCCCATATTTATGGCATTTTTGTCATAAAACTCCTTTCTTTTCCAAACACATACTAGCAAAATACTAGCCATGATTTCAGTTGAAAGAATGTGAGGGAGGGGAAAGATGTTTTCTCCTGCCATTTTGACCCAGATTGCTAACATTTCATGTTAGCAATGAGGAGCTAACATGAGCTCATTTTCAGCAAGCTGAATTGCATTTATGATATATTATTCTCTTTCTTTTTCCCTGTTTTTAATGTAACAGTATTATTAAATTATATGAAACAGTAACCTTCACGTATCATCTATCAAACTAAGTGTGAGTCAGTAATTTCCCTGACTGTAAAGTAGAGCACTTCAGAATTCCACCAGAGGGAGCCAGTGCGATTGAAAACTTCAAAAGCTACATTCAAAAAAAAAAAAAAAACAAACCAAAACCAAAACCAAAAAAAAAAAAAAAAAAAAAAAACAAAAACGCAAAACCAGGAAAAAACCACTTAGGGAAAGATCGTTATCCGGCAAAATAGCAGACTGAAAGAAATAAAGACTGATCTTCAGAAGCATAGTGTTTGTGCCTTTTGAAGCAAAATTCCTCACATACAAAATTACACATAATGGAGATCAATAACACAATAACATAAATTAAAATGTTATCTTAACAACCATGCTTATATTTTTTTTCCCTGGGAAGTGCATTATTTTGCATAACACTGCACTTTAACAACCCCTTATTTTGATTGTTTATTATCATCTTGACAACGTCTCCCTCCATATTTTGCCCCACACCAATTCCTCAGCCTTTTTCTCATCTCTGAAAATGGGCATCTCCAAACCAATGGTTGAAGATCACCATCTCCCCCACAGCACCTGGGACAAAGCTGTAAAATGTCCTGTGACTCTGCCTAGCAATGTATCTAATATCTTTTTTTAAAACACTTTTTCTTTGATTTTACTAGAATTAAGACTATTTTGGTGATTGTCAGGCAACGTATTGCAAATACACAGTAGAATAAAGATCTGATTTCAAGTAGCTGTGCTCTAAGTACATAATTCTCAACAGTTCCTCATTTTTTATTTTGGCTATTCAACAGATTTTAAATATTCGTCTCTTGTTTCAAATTTAAAGTGCATTGTGATCAATTTCTGCACCCTTTTTTTAAGTGTTAGGCTTTTTACAATTGAGCAAGGTAGTTAACCAACAATGACATCTGGAGCCACCCATGGTGAATGTGCATATTTGGTTTTCTCTGCCATTAATAACTTTGGAAACAGCAATTAATTTCTCTAATGGTTTTTTAATATTTTATTTTATATCATCTTCCTTTTTCCATCTGCTAAATCTAAAAACCTATCCACTTCCCTTCTACTGCTCATTCACCCACCAAAAATAGTGTAAGTAGCCAGAGAAGCCAATCCCAGCACTGACAGGCTGCACAGGGCCAGCAGTTTCTTCGAGCTTTCAGGTCACTCTTCTGTGTTCCCATGACTTAGATAAGACATCCTGGTTTTTCCTAAGCAGATAGAGTCAAACAAAAACAAAGGGGGAGGGGAGAGGAAGAATAGTGAAAAATAAGACAAAAAACCTTCTGAGGGGAGAAGTCAGGAGTAATAGTACAATATGTGGTAAAGATAAAAATCACCTTCTGAAATAAGAATTATGCCTTACTGGTTTTTACTAGTTATGAGGACCGCTTGGGATTTCTCAAGGTTTCCCTGTGCATATGGATTACTGTAATCATTGGAGTATACCCGTAAGTAAGGAAAAGAAGAATGTGGTTTCCATGCCAATGTGGTTCTTGTATCCTAAGAAAGGAGAAGGGATGAAATTTTTTCCACCCTATGAAGCCAGAGTTTTGTCTAGAAAGGGAGCTGTTCTTCTGTTCCCCATGCACAATACAATGAAGGTGGAGACTGGACCAGGAATGCACAGTGAAACCTGCACGCCAACAAATTGCTAGAGTGCTGGCAGCTTTGACCTACTTTGGTTGTTAAAAGAAGTAAGTTGTCAACTTTGCCTTTTTGCTGATTATTAGCACCTTTGGGGTTAGCACCTTTGGGACACCTTTGGGGTTTTTTAACATTTTATTAGCAGCTTTATTATTAACACCTTTGGGGTTTTTAGCACCTTTGGGGTTTTTTAACATTTTTTTTTCCTAAAACATTCATCAAATTCTGAAGCTCTTCTCTAGTCGAACTCTTCAAGAAAGATTGCTAACAGAAATTACACTCTTTATATAAGCTCCATTAACTCATATACCATGTAGAAGATTCCAAACTGTCATTTGTTATGCTTTCTACTTTGTGTTCAATATTTCCCCAGGCAAAATGTACCTGATGATGCACTGTGATGTTTCGGTATCTGCTCACAATCCTGCTTTCTCTCTCAGCTACAGTGTTTTCTAAATTCTGAGTTTTTCAAACTGTCTGCAAGTTATAAGGTTTTACTGTTCCTTGGTTTAGGTGTTTAAAGCAGAAAGTGGAGAGAGACTCCTGGAGATAAATGCCCATGATGATGAAATACTCTGTTGTGCTTTTTCTGCAGATGGTGAATTTGTAGCAACTTGTTCAAGTGATAAAAAAGTCAAGGTAAAGGAATGAAGAAAAGATGGTTCTTCTTTTCAAACTCATAATTTGAATTTCTGTTTAGCTAACTCAGCACAGATTCTTAAAACTAAAGGTTTTTTAAACTATCTTAAATATTATGTGGATAATTTAATACTTGACAAACAAAAGCCCCACTTTACAGAAAAGGTCCCAGTGCACAACAAGGGCAGCCTTGAGTGAGCGATTGCTCTTATAGCGATGAAAATTAGTGATAGGCTGGGAAATATCAGTAACAGTCTAGCTAGATCAAGGGAAGTGATCAATGCCCCATCCCCTTCTGGCACTTGTGGCAGCCTATGGAGAGCTGTGCACAGCCCAGGGCAGGGTGAAACAAGAAAGATACCAGCAAACTACGAGTCCAGTGAAGGGTCACCAAATGAATAGAGAGCTGGAGCATATAACAAACAGGGAGATGCTGAGAAAGGTTGGTTTGTTCAGCCTGAAGGAGGTTACAGAATGAGCTGACTTGTCTTCAGCTACCTGTTGGGAAGGAATAAAGAAGATGGAGCCAGACATTTCTTGGAGGTGCAGGGCAAAATGATCAAGTTGCAACGTGGCAAATTCCAAGGAGGGAGGTATGTGGAAATTCTTACCAGCAAGGATGGACAACCTGTTGTGGCAAAGAGGTCGTGGAATTTGCCGTCCATGATGAGATTCAAAACTCATCTGGACATTTTGCAATATGAGCTTCAGCTAAGCAAGCTGAAGGGGAGGTTACTAGCATCCAGCCTCAACGAGTTGCTAGATGCCAGCCCTGCTCCTGCCTATGGCTGTAATGGGCCTCTTACAAGTGACTTTCACCAGTCAAGTTTTAGCAGCCACTAGGGACAAGCTAAACACAGCTGATGCAATGATGAGGAAATCATGCAACAAGATTGTTAGAACTGGACACACGAAATAGCTGCATGTAGATCCTGAGGAGAAGATGGAGCCTCCACAGATCTTGGAGCATTGATCGTAGTTCCCAGTACCTGTTCTGCTTTGCATTTGCATGTCTGTGTGACAAATCAACAAAGAATGTATTTGCTCTGTAACTGCAAATCATTGCAGCCTCATAATAGTCCATCCACTTCAAAACAGCCCTTTTGCTGTGCTGACTCACACCTCCATGTCTCTTCTTGCTCCCCTTCTTAAGTGTTTTTGGATAAGTCATCTTCTTGTTTGGGGTACATAAAGATGTCTGAAGCTCAGCTCCCTGACCACAAGGGTTAATGAACAGAAGGACCTGAGAAATTGCAGGCAAAAAGATCTAAACTAAGTGTGTGTGATGCTATAAAATGCAAACAGGCAACGTTTGATCCACCAGAAAGTCTCCCAGCTTCAAGCAAACAATTACCATCTTTTGAATAAAATTTGAACATGCACAGCAAGTGCAGACCAGCCTGGAAACACTGGTTTTGATCCTGCTCTGGGAGGTTTAAAGCCTATCACCAGATCACAGCCCTACAATGTGGCTCATTCATTACACCACATCTAAAGTCTTGAAATTGTTTTGAGACTGTGGTTGTTATTTTTCACTTTCCAGGACAAAATTTAAATCTGTTGCATCCACTGAGAAACACATTCAAATGTTTAAATGAGTAGGCCAATTCTCAGAAAGGCATTGTTTACAGGTCACTTATATTTAGAAGTCCACATAAAGGAAGCTGTTTGCTCTTCAGCTATGATTATTTGAAAAAGCTAAGCTAAGGTTCGTTTATGCAAATACTAGCAGTAGTGGGGCCATCAAAAGAGAACACCATTTGCTCCAATCACTTGTTTGTTATGTGGTGTTAATTCTTCATCTCAGAAGTCAGCAAATTAAATATAGTTCCTTGTCTAATGTCACTGTCATACAAACTTACAACCATGTTTCTGCTGACCGGGTCAAGCCAGATGGTCAGCCCATGTCCTTCTGCCTTTTACTCTCAAATCTCAAAGTAGCTGGTTTCCATTTCCCTCGTTCCTTTTTTAGGAAGGTAGGAGCAGGTGCTCCGGTTCCTTAACCTCAAGGACTGCTGACTCCAGCACTTCTCAGGTTCCAGTAAAAAGAAACTCTGCGTGAAAGAGATGCAGAACTACAAACGCAAAGACACCCGAGCTGCCCCCGCCTCCAGCCGGGCACTTCCCTCCCGCGGCAATTTCCAGGGAGCCGTGTCCGCACGCCGCGGGGCCGGTGCGTGCGGGAGCCGTGCCTGTTCCCGTCAGCCGGTCCCTGTCCCCGCGGGCCCGTCCCCGTCCCTGCTGCGCTCCCCCGCCACCGCCACCCGCGCAGGCGCCCCGGGCGCAGCGGGAGCGGGCACCGCGGGGGGAGGCGTGTTTCGCAGCTCCTCGTTAGTATAGTGGTGAGTATCCCCGCCTGTCACGCGGGAGACCGGGGTTCGATTCCCCGACGGGGAGAGCTGCGCTCGCGCGGCAGTTTTTTTTTGCCCCGCCCCACGCGAGCCGTTTACGACACTAAAGACAAAAGGCGCCGCCCGCCCGCAAAAATACAGATTGCGGCCTCCCCGTCGGGGAATCGAACCCCGGTCTCCCGCGTGACAGGCGGGGATACTCACCACTATACTAACGAGGACCTGCCTTGTAGCTTTACCCGCGGAATGGCTTTTATCCGCAAATCCGCACAACCACGTCCCTGGTGGTTGATCATAAATGCTGCGCTGTGGGCGGAAGGACAGTAGGGGAGACCTCCGGCAGCGGGAGCATGGACCCACGAGCCTGCGAAGGGCGGCAACGGCGCGGGAGGCGAGCTCGGCACCACCAGGGAGCGGGAGCAGAAGGCCCTTGCTGCTGCGGACCACTAGCGGCGGTGTGGGTGGGGAGAGTCAGCGTGCGTGCGCGGGAAGGCGGTAACGGAACAGTGCCGCAGCAGAGGGGCCGGCGCAGGGGTGCGGCGGCGGACGGGCAAGGTCCTGGGCCGCGCCGGCCCAACCCGGCTCAGCCCCCGCCCTGCTCTGCCCTTCCCGCTGAGGGGCTGCGCTGCCAGCGGCCCGCGGCGGGTGAGTTCTAAGGCTCTGCTGGAGGGTGCTGAGCAAGACCTCGTGGCGCAACGGTAGCGCGTCTGACTCCAGATCAGAAGGCTGCGTGTTCGAATCACGTCGGGGTCATTACGTTTTTCTTTTCTTCCTCGGCTTTTACCGCCTTCCTCGCGCTAGAAACCAAGGAACGTTATTGTTGGTTGGTATTTTTATGTTTTCCCCTACAGCTTAGGGTCTCCTCTTCTGCTTGAGGCTGAGGGCAGTGCAACACAGAGGGCACAACGAGGGTTAAGGCAAAATCCCATTGGATAAAAGTGGCAAGTCTTAGTTTATTGTCTTTGTGTGTATAGGACTGTCTGATTACACACTTAAACACAAAAGGCAGGAACGGTATCAAAGGTTTACTTAATTAAGGCAGCCCACTCTGTGGAAATGATGAGAAAACTTCAGAAAGTTGTATAGAAAGAGTAACTTTCAATTTTAAAGGGGACAGAAGCCCCAAAAATGGAGATGCCATGTTTTCAGCACAGAAATTCACATAACAAGGAGTAAAAGTAAAGGCAGAGGCAGCAAATGGTCTGGTCCAGCCAAGAGTTCAGAGAGATCTTGAGAACCTTGCAGAAGAATGAAACCCTGACAGGGAGAGAGAGGGGACCAGGGTGCCAGTGGGGGGAATCCTCGAGGGTGATGGAGTTAGGCTGTGGAACAGAAGAGTTTTCTCAGAGTAGCTAATTCCGCATGCTGAGGTTAACAGGTACCCATGGCAGAAAGGCACAGAGAGGATTTAGCTTTGATTTAGACATGAGATAGCAAGTCTTGGAAATAACACTTTAGTGATTCAGATGGACTGGAAAGTTTGACACTTGATGAAATTTAAATGGGAGGAAAACAATAGTTTGTCAAGGGCCTGAATTGAGAGAGAATGCCAGAGATACAATTCTCATTTTGTAAGAACTGATTGTTAGTGTTGTAAACCATAGAAGAAAATTAATACAGAAATCTTGGAAATCAGATTCATCAGACTCAACAAATTGTGTGGGGGTTATTAAACCAAATACATTGGCTTTTATAGGCTATTGTTTGTTCTACATACCCTTAAAACCTTTTAAATAAATAAATTCTGCATCTTCCTTAAGTAATCTGTTGCAGTACTTTGCTATTCTTACATTTACAAAATTAGCATATGTAGTGTAACCCTGATGTCTCTTTTGCCTTGACTTAAATCCAGCCCTCATGTCATTGCACTGGAGAATAGTTTCTCCCTTCCTTTTTATAGGTACTTCTTACATATTTGAAATTTGGTATTCCTCTCTATAGATGTTCCAGCATAACAGACTGTGTTTGCTGGGCCTCTGATTATTTTATCGCTTGCCTCTGGAGCCTTTCCAAACAAGCTACATTTTTAAGCACTCAGAACTGGTCACAGCATTTCAGCTGACTCAGATTTTACCAGGTCTGAATGGACAAGGAAGACTGCCTCACATGCTATGCTGACAGGAATTCCATTTAATGTGAATAGTCCTTTTTTTTTTTTCCCCTAATGCACAGTCTGTTAGATGGATGCATTTTGTATGAGATGCATAATCTGTTAGATGTTTCCCTGGTCCCACACAGTATCTTAGCCTCACCACCCACCAGAGAGCTGGATGTAAGAAGCAGCAGCAATCTGTTTGCATTCCTGTACCTCTGCCAAAACAGGTGCCCCCCTCTAAACATTCCAGATTGTTGCCAGACAATATCTCTGGCTTGCAGATATAGGAGTCAAAGTATTCAGAGCGTGGTTTGCACTAGTATACCTGACATGTGCAGGTTGTCACAAGACAGTCCATCTCGCTCTGCCCTGCCCATCCCTGCCTGTGCATTTCCCTCCTGCCACTTGGATCACATCTTGCAATGGCATTGCAGCAGCTGCCAGCTCAGCATGCAAATCTGGTGGCACAGCTACTAGATCCAACACAGGAAAAGCACCAGGAGCACATGGCCTGGGACAGGAAAGAGAGCAGGATCATCCCCTTTGGCAGCAACCACAAAGACTAGTGGTTCAGTTTAAGATTTTGTCAGCTCTTCTTTAGGGGGAGAGGTCACTGTCCCTTAATCAAAATCATCTAGTCATGTTTCAAAACTAAATGAAAGAATTAAATGTGCCTTAGCTACCTACAAAGTCTCACGCTCAATTTCCTATTGGTGAAGTGGGGATAATAGCTCTTTGACCTTACAGATGTTTTATCAGGTTGACTCCATTAATTCTGAGGCATCCAAGTATGCCAGTGGGTATTTGTCTCTCACCAGCATTTCAACAGACCATGTGCTTCTGAGCTTTTTGTCTCTTCCTGACTTTAAAATACTGCATTTTGTAACCTGACTGTTCTCTTAACACAGATGTTTTTTCTTATAGAATTGTTACTAGCTAAACATAGACAAAAACTTAAATCCACCTAAGCTTCAAAAAACAGTGGAGCTGAACTAATAGCTTATATATGGTAAATATAGCTTCTGTCTGTGTTTGACAGAAATAAATCTCCAAATAGTTCTGGTTTGGAAATGATTCAGTGTAGGAAACCACCCTGAAAACTGTCCATTTCATTTCTGCCAGCATACTTAAGCAGGAGCTGACACTTCTGTTTTTAATCCTTGTTGGTATAGGCCGTCGACTATCATAAGATCAGCAGAAAGATGCTTTAAAGCAGTTGTACAAATTTCTTTCCTTGCCTGGGGACAGCCATGCAGCGCTGGGCATCCCTTTATTCACCTGTATGTTCACTGCCTCAGGTGACACTGGCAGAGCAGCGTTCCCGGTGGCTGCCAGCTCTGGAACTGCTCTGGAAGCAGTATGCTCCATGATCCTAAGGCGTGCTTTCTTTCTTATCACGTTTCCCTTTCTACTCCAAAACCAGGCATTTCTAATGAGAAAACTAGAGTTATTAAAAATCCACCTATTTTTTCTAAATTAATCAAGATTGTGGAAGAGAAATAATTGATTCTAGAAAGTATAGTTATACTGTGCTATAATGATTAGACAACTGCTTATTTTATTTCTAGTAAAGCTTTCCAGTTTCCATTGCATTTCTCAAAGGGAATATCATTTTCATAGTGAAACTTGCCAAGACTGAATTAATACTTCATACAGCGTTTTTACATTTCCTTATCAGCTCAGTCTAAGACAAGCGCATGTCTGTAACACTTGCTTAAATGCCTTTGCTATGAATTTATAGTCTTTATGTTTTCTATTGTGAGACAAATGTTACATACGAATGCAAATTATACATCTATACTTCATTAAAGGCCATTTTCCAGAGCCTCCACTTAATTTAGGTTACTTTTTTGAAAGCACATATATAGAAAAATTATTTTTTAGCATACTGCAACATAAACCATTTTTCTTATTTTTATGGGCAGCATTAGAGGTTAGAAATCACAAACTTAGGGAAGCTCGAGCCAGAAATCTGAGACAGTTTAAAAGGCATTCAGTGTTTTCATGTCAAAGATAAATGTATGCTTGAAAAATCTCTTTCTCACGCTCAGGAAAGCTAAGAAATTCCAGACATTTGGGAGGGTCCTACAAAGGAAGGATTTTTGGCTTCTCCTTTCAGCATATTTCACATTTTTAAGCAAGCTTAGAACACTTTTTTTAATCACCGGAAATGGCCATAGTCTCACAACATTTTCACTTTTTTTCCTAAACTTTGCTTTTGTCAGCATTTATACTGACAAGTGGTAAACTGTAACTACCTGTTTCTCAGGTAGAGGCAGGTATTATGGTCTTTGAAAACCAGAACTTGCGGTTAGGGATAAACATTCAAGTACTTGAAAGCTTCACAGAAGGCATGGTAAAACAACAGTTCCATGCTCCAACCTTTACACAGCAAATTATTGAATAGGCATATGGACCAGAGACTTCATGTTTGTGAGTTTTTCCCCCCACTGTAACAACATTAGAAAGATTTTTGAGCTCATTGACAATGAACTTGTTCCCTTCATCCCTTTGACTGCTGCCTCATGCTACAAAATGTGACTTCCTTTTTCCTTCAAACAGAACAAACAATAAAGGTGCAGATCCTTTGCTGTATTAAGCTCTAACTGTGGTGACACCTGCAGGTTCCAGTGTCAATTATCATGTATTTGCACATTTAGGTGCTTTCTTATACTACTTTCCCTGTCTTTATCTTGACTGGAAGATGCCTTTTGGCCCCAAAGTGAGACAGTAACAAGTGTAGAACCAATAAAGGACAGTTTTGACCCAAGGACTGTTTAGGGACTTGGCTTCCCAGAGAAGTCTGTTGCTCCAAAGAAGAGTGACACTGAAGTATTATATCATGCTTCTTTAGATTTGGCTGCTTTGGAAGCAACTAGAGGTAATCAGTAAAAGAGTTCTGTATCAGTGCAAGGCAGTTACATCAGAGTAACAACATCATAGAGAAAGTAATTCACAATAAATACACTTTTTTTTTCTTTATAGTTGGGGAAAATAACTTTCAAAACTTTAATGGACTGTAAGTACAAACTTTAAGGAATATTAATCAGAGCCACAACCTCAAGTGGCTCCACAACAACAGTACTGGAGTTTGAACAAATAGCCAAAACATATAAGTTTCTGCTATCTTTATGCTTCTATGCCAGTTTCATCTGACAGCAAAAGCAGAAAAACACAGAACCAAGATAAGACAAGTCAGCCCATCCATTTGTTATGGCCAAAGCTGAACTGTGAGTGTAACTGTAGGGATTTACTACTTCATACCATATTCCTGTAGGGGTTTTTTATGCTACACTCAATGCATTAAAACCAGGCCTACCATCAATGTACTTAGACTTCAAGCTCAGCAGTTGTACTTCTTTCCACTCCTGAACTGTCACTCATAAGAAAAGCCAGCACCAGCTGTGTTGCAGAATCTGAACAGTGAGTTGCAAATGGTGCCTGCACTTTTCTAAGAAGTACTGTCAAAAAACAAGCTTCAAGGCTATCCTACCATTATTGTATGTGAGGATGTTAGATGGTGACTGTACCAACATTTTAGATTGTATTTTCACTATTAACTTTGGCTAAAATTTCCCAGACCCAGTTCCCCCTTATGCTGCTTTAAAGCATTTTAGACTTGATAGGAGTTAAAGCTGTTATTTTTTACATTAGTATGATAGCTGAAGAGTCTCTCTAAAGTATGCTGTGCAACTTGTTCTATGTCTGGAAAAGAAGCAAATTCTTAAAGGTAGAGGAATGACTATTTCCCAAGCCACCTAAAAGCTTTTCAAGGTGAAAAATACTATCTATGTTTTAAATTAGTACTATCAAAATTGAACAGGAATTAAATTTCCTTTAAGCATTTCCAAAACACCTGTCGTGTAATACCCATGTACCTGGTAAAGTTTTGGGTAAAATAGCTGAAAAATCTATAGAACCATCTAATTTGCTCTATTCAAGCTTAAAAGGAAGCCATAGTAGTCAATCCACATTGATTCATTACTTTTTACTGTGTACGTGTGTGATGTCAATGGAGGAAGATGTTTCTACCCACTGTTCAGCCTCGTTACCAAACCAACTAAACAGGTAAAGTATGTACACCAAGAACCGAGCACTTTCAGATCCAAATTATAATGAACTTCAGATGACTGCCACCTCACAGAGCTACTAGCACAAGGTAAATTAAATGCCCCAAGCTAAGCTTCTCCCTCCTCTTAATTACTTTGTTACACCATACCAATTCTTCAATGGGAAGCGTCAAGCTTCCTGTGGGTGTGTCCTTGATGTGTCTCGAAATTACCTACCACAAAAAATAATCCTCACCGCCTTCATCTCGCTGATATCGAGGCTAAGGTAAGGTAAATAGGAACAACAGGCACCAGGACAGCTCCATGATGGAGCACACAACCGTAGTGGAATTCCCCAATTCAGCAATTTAGAGCTCTTTCTGGAACACAAAGGGGAGTAGGTGCAAACACCAACAATCCCGTTTCACATCCGTGCCTGATGGGAAAATTAAAACAGCCACATTTAAATTCTTATCTCCGGTATACTACAAGGCAGTTCTCAAAAGCATAGGCTATGTAGTCAAATCTAAACACTGAACCCTTCCCGCCACAAACCAGAAGCAGTGCGTGTTCCCAGCGAGCAGCGTGTAAACACAGGAGGATTTAACCCGCTTGTTTAAACACTGTAAGACTGCAGTCTTGAACTCACTCGAACTTCCCCAGCAGGGACACACTTGTGACATTTTAGAAGTCGACTTTACAAATAAATAAATAAAACAACTACGCGCCTTTCAAACTCTGCGGTACTATAGATGCGAGTTCGGGGTTGTTTTTTTTTTTTTTTTGCGTTTAAGTCACCGCAACGGCGGTAGTCACACTAAGAGATTAGCAACCGATTTCCCGGCTGGATTCCTTCTGGAGCCCGCCAGCCAAAGGGTTGGGCGAGGGCGGTTATCCCGGGGGAGAGAGAGCTGCTGCGCCCGCCCGGCCCGCGGTGCCGAGCGCGGGAAGCACGGCTGCTCCGCCAGGGCCGCCGGTGCCTGCGGGGCAGAGGCGGCGGCAGGTGTCGCGGCAGGACACCGGGATCACGGCAGGTAACCGGGATCGCGTTAACCGCCTCCCCCGCTGCTCGCGACAGGGAGAGGCGCTCCCGGCGGCGGGGACACACCTGTCACCCGAAAGGGCCCCGGAGAGGCCCCGGCGCCAGCGGGACCCGCGGGGCGCGGGCGGCGCCCTCACCCTCCCCGGCGCCCGCGAGCGCCGCCCCACGCGCCTCTCCCGCCCGAGCCGAATTTAAACTGCGTGACTGTCCCTCGCGCAAAGCACCAACGCCGCTGCTCCCGCGCGTCCCGCCCCCTTTCCGCCCGCCAGCCAATAGCGAGGCCGCTTCGTTGCCATCCCCGCCAATCAGGGCGCCGCTTATTGCTGGCTGGGAAGAAGCGCTCGGTGCGCGCGCCCGCCCGCTGTGGAGCTGGTCCCTGGCGCGGAGCAGGCGAGTCCTCCTCCGCCTGCCGCTCCCCCGCCCCTTCTCCCCGCGCTTTGTTGGTGCCTCTCCCGGGAGAGCGGCGGCGGCTGCGGCCGGCGGCGATGCCCGAGTTCCTGGCGGATCCGTCGGTGCTGACCAAGGAGAAGCTGAAGAGCGAGCTGATCGCTAACAATGTGAGCCTCCCGGGCGGCGAGCAGCGCAAGGACGTGTACGTGCAGCTCTACCTGCAGCACCTCACCGCCCGCAACCCGCCCGCCCTCGCGCAGCCCGACTTTTCCAGCGACGAGGAGCGGGAGCCCACACCTCTCGGCGCCCGGAGCCGCGGAGCTGCTGCCGCCGGGCGGGTGAGTACCGCTGCCTCCTGCCCGCGCCGCCTCGGCTTCCCGGCAGCCTCGGGCCCGCTTTCCCGCCCGAACGGGGCCGGCCGCCTCCGCCCGCCGGCTGCGGCTCGGGGAGCGCTACGCCGCGCCGGGGTCCCCGCACGGGGTCGGGAGAGTCTCCGGCTGGGTTGAGGGCGGGATCGTGCCCGGCCGGGACGGTCCCGCCGCCTGGGGGAGAGGGGCAGCGGCGCTGCCGGGCGGCCGCCCCGCGTCGGGGACGAGCTGGGACGGCGGGTCGGTGGCGGGGGCCGCCGGCTGCTCCTCCAGGATGCGTCCCGCCCTGAGCGCCCTGTGGAGCGGCTGGCTCGGGGGGCAGGGGCAGCGCGACCGCGCGTGGAGAGTGCGACGGCTCCCTGACTGTAAATTGGGAAACCTTTTCCCTCGCTTGGCGAGCGGTGTCCTAAGTAGACTATTTCGTGTTGGAGGAGCGAAGCAAGAGAACTGCACGAGGCTACAACTTGCTCAGGAAAGAACTCCGGTCCGCTGTCTCGGCTGTACGGCAGCAACGCTGCTCGGTGTAAATGCCTCTAAATGAAAGGACGAAGCTGTGCGGGAACAGCTGGTTTGTTTCCCTTAATGAAGTGGACTGTTTAGTGTAAAGAGGGTCTGCGTAATGTAGATGTCTTGCTCGTAGCTCTAAGATGTGTATTATAGCAAAGCGCCTCTGGCGCCTGTTCAGTTAGTCCACTGTGCTTGTTTTCTTAGACTTTACACATGTAAGGAAAGAGGGGAAGCTGATGCCGTTTGAAATTTTTCTTTTTGGGAAACTGTGATTTCTTTCTTAATTTTTCATAAGCGGACTATAAATTTGCATATCTCGAGAAAGCAGTCTTGTAACTGATAATTGTAAGATGTCTGGTCTCGAGAAAAGGCTTGGGTAATGATTATCAGCTTCCGGAGTCCTAATGTGTGTGATAGTGAAACTATTTAATTGTATCTTAGATACTGTGTTTCAAAGGTCATTAGTTAAGGGAGTGCCGAGAAACGGAGTCCTTTGAAGGTCTTTCACTTTCACACTTTAACCTTCAAAAGCCCGAGAGAACAGTTTTGAATTAAAAAATTGAAAACTGCAACTTCAAGAGGAAGAGATCTCTAAAACCAAGTTATTTACCTTAACATCTGTCTGTTTCAGACACTTAACTGGCATTCACTGAATGCAGTTCCAGTGAAACAGACATTTCTCTGACTTAGAGTGGTCTGCTGATAGCATTCATAAGGCGCTTTTGAGTAAAACAGGATGAGCTTGAATCTGACTTGTTTCATGCTTGTTGGAGGAGGAACATCTCAGAACTGCTAGTTCCTATCCTAGATCTGAGTTTTCCTTTCCACAGTTCTTAAGTTTAAACAATTGTGGGTGACTTTTTTGATGTTTACAGAATGGGTGGTACTCCTACACTTTTCTTAACAATATCTGGAAGGCTCTGTGCTATTTGTGCTTATCTTGTGTGTTAGTATCAGAGCACTGTATCATCAGAAGTTCCAGAACTTTAGCAAATACTCTAGTGAGAGCTGCTCAGATTTGGGTCTGTTGTGCCCTGTGTTGTGTCGCCATCCCCTTGAGCCCCCATCTCCCAGCCAAAACAACCAGCTCGAACCAAAACACTCAGAAAAATCCCAGACAATACCTGCCAAGCAAAACAAAGTTGGATGATGTGTGCTTGTTGCCTCCTTTGTGCTACTTGAGTAGTTCTGCAACTGCTCGCAGCCTGAGTAACTGTTGTCCTTGTTAATGTCTTTTGGCATAAAGGTGTTTCTCTGATCTGCTGTCCTTCAAAAAGATTAGCACACGTGTCTCCAGAGCAATTTGCTCCCAGAACAGTTGGAAAGAAGAGGAAGAGTGAGGGAAGCCTGACATCCCAGGGGACTGGGATTCTAGTGAAAAAGCAAAGCAAAACATCTTGATGAGATTAAGAGAGGACAGGAGGGAAAGCACTCAGACATTTGAAAGAAGTTAGACATAAGGGGCAAGGGAGGAAGCTGGAACTGCGAGGATTTATGGACAGGATTGCTAAACTAAAAGAACTGGCTTTCCACCCTTCCTCTCTGTGCCTGCTCGCCCTTCCCTCTATTGCGAGCAAATAGTCGCTAGCCTCTCAGAGGCTGCAGCCCGGCGGAGTGCCGGTCCTCGTGCGGCAGGGCAGGCGCAGGGTGGGGCGGCGCGGGCGGGGTCGCGGCCCGTGCGGCGCTGCGGGCCGGACGCCAGGGGGCGCGCCGGGGCCGGGCCCGCGCTCCGAGCGGCTCCTCCTGCGGCACCCGCGGGCGGCATCGCTCGCCTGGCTCAGGGGTCCTGGAGGGGGGCAGGCATCGCTTTGCTTAAAGGGGCGTGAGCAGCAAGCGCAAAGAAGTCATCTGACTGAATGTCCATGCTGCAGTCGCTGAAAGCTACACCCGGTCTCTTAATACTGGCACGAGAGCTTGGACATGGCTGTAGTCATTAGTAATTTTGAACTGTTTACACTGTCATTTTAGTGGAGTTTGAATTTCTAAGTTCTGAGCATTTGGTAATGCATTCAGGTGCTTATTTTCTATTGATTAAAGCTGTGCAGAGACAAAATCCCATAGTTTGAATTCTGTTGCAAATTATGTGTTTTGAATCTGTCACTCTTCCGGCTTAGCTCTAGCCAACCCAAGAATGTATAGCTCACTTTGGCTACAATTCCTACCAGAACAGGAAAAGCTTTTAAAACCATGCCTGTTTGTGCTTCAGTCTGATCATATTGTCTGGAGGAGCCAGCTCCTCCTGCTCTGCTAATGTTTTTGAGCAACTTTTTTGCTAAGCATAGTGGTATGTGAGGACAGTGACTAGGTATGCAAAACACTGTTTTGCTGCAGCGTGAACCATCTGCATCAGAATGCCCCTTATCCTGGTTAGTTAGGGCTGAATGTCAGCAAAGATAGCTCACAGGAAAAGTAACTATAAAATTACATTTTTGCCTCTCTAGGACCATTATTTGTACCAAAAATATTGTCTTGATGCCGTTGTCAAACGGAAACTGTTCAGAGCTTAGAATGTGCAGATTATTATGACTGAGCTTGTTGTGTATTTCATGTCCTGGAAGAATCACTTCTAAAGCATATATTGAGTGATATTTTTGACCTTTAAAGTCATTATATGGAAAAGATCAGTCAAATGTCTCCTGTTAATGAAGGTATGATGAGAACATCTGGACCTGAAGGGCCTGTTTGAAAGGTCATACATGAGACCTATCAGGTAAAGATGTTTGGTTTGATGTGGGGGAGAGTTGTTTGTTTGGGTTGTTGAGGTTTTTTGTTCTAATCAAGTAGCCAAGTAACTAAAGAGCCAGCTCCAGCTCTTCATAGTCAGAATGCTGTGGTTGTGATATCTGTAGCCAAGGTAACAACAGCTTCAACTCCTTCCCTATTGGAAAAGAGAGGGTAATAGTAAAACTGGTGGTTTATGAAGATTAGGTTTGTGGAAAGTGTACTGGAGAGGTGAGGCAGCGTAAAGCATCTGTGGGTGCCCAGTGAAGGCAGGGAATCTCTTCGGTGTTTCCTGTGTGGCTGTATGTCTTAATTACTACGTGCCACACAAACGTCACCCAGAATACAGTTTAAATCCCTTGTGGCCTTTTAAAAAGCGCTCATCTGCTGGCTGAGAGAAAGCTGTGGGCAGCAGGGATGAGATGACCAAAGTAATTCTCACTACGGTGAGAAGTCCTGCCAGGCTCTTCTGCACCTTCAGACTTTGAGTGGGTGCATTTCCTTCACCAAGTAACATGGAAATTAGTGTCTGGGAGGAGAAGGGGGTGGAAGGGTTGAATACTCAGTAATCTCATAATTTGTGACTGTTACTGTACATAGGCTTGGAAACTTTAAGTCTGGCACTTGCTAATTAACGTTAAAAGGTAGTGAATTCTCTTAAGTTGTGTGTATCAGTATCTTTTGAATTGCTGCTGCATGATTTCCTTTCCATTGTTTATTTTGTCTGTCCTGTAGCTCTTGGTAAATATTGTCTCCAGGCCTTTAAGGTTAAAAAGTTCAGTAGAATTTGATTAAAAAAAAAAAAAAAAGGAAATTCTAGTGCAGGAAATGATTGTGTATGGTAGGTCTTTATTCCCCTTGTACTTTTTATTCTATTTCACAGTATAAATCTATTATTAACACTTTGCATATCCAGTTCCTTTAGCTCTCCTAAAAGAAATAGTTATTTGTTACCAGAGGGAACTCTGCAAACTGGAGAATTTAGCAGCATTCTGTAGGTGTGATTTGGGCTTTCTTTAGCCTATCTTAACCTCATTCAGAGAAAGCGTAAATAAGCACTGACCCTTTTTGTGTCTAGTGATGAAGCTGCACCTGTTTGGGGTTAAAGTCCTTGTGTTTCCTGATGTAGATGCCACTTAATTTGGGATTTGAATAGTTTTTGATGATGTCCCATAGTTGTTGGCTTTATTATTTAATGGCTTCTGCAACACATTTCTTATGCTTGTCTTTGGGACAGCACTGGGACTAGTACAGGTGCTTATGAAGTTTGCCTAATAAAGCTGGTCTCTGGCTGTTCATTTCTATTCAGCAGGAATGCCTGAGTTAAGGGGTAGGTTCTGAATTCTGCTTGCTTGCATTGTCTGCTCTTCTTGCTGGCAAATAATGTGAAGGCTTTTTGCTGTCAAGAGATGATGCTTGGAGAAGATGAACTTCTCTTATGCTGTTGTTTTTCTGTGGCCCTAGTACTGAGAATGCTGTGTGGCAGCCCCGTGCTTATAATTCACTTCAGTACTTGTTTGAAGAGTTAGTTCCTAGGCAATTGGAAACCAAGCCTGACAGATACCACTACCAAATTGCTATCTCTGATGTGAACAAATCTCTCTCAAGTGAAGTATGCAGATAATCTTCTATCTTCTGTTTTCTAGAAAATAGCAATGACTAGAAATATTTTTTTATGCTGTGAGCTCTGGGTCAGATTAGAACATCTTCAGATAAGGATTTATTGATTTTGGTATATTGTTGCAAAAAATATTTACATAGATTGGCTGTATTACTGCAAAAATATTTACATTGTGGGCAAAGTGGTCAGCCGCACTACCTTACATTGGCAAATTCTGCCACAATTTCATTTCAAGTGCTTCATCTCTGCACCACAGTAAGACAAATTTTGCTAGTGGTCTTAAAACAGGTAAATGAGAGTGTGGGTTTTTTGGGTTTGTTTGTTTGTATTTAATTTACAGTGTTAAACTTTTAAGCTTGCTCTTTTGATCTCTCTCATGGTGTAGTTCAGCAGACAAGTTGTCCTGATTCACAGGAAGCATAGTGATGCATTTCACTATAATAGTAGTGGTAATTAAATTTAGCGTTGTTGCTGAAATTGCTGCTGTCATACCACAGCTGAGGTGTGAGAAATTCTTCTATCCATCCTCCTTCTTCTAGGGACTCACCTTGTGGTCCAGTGAATGGTTAGGCAGCTTTCTGCTCCTGTTCTAAGGAGAACAGGTGTTCAAAAGTAAAAGCTGTGACCTTGCAGAACACAAAATGAACACATCTGGCCCAGTTATTGAAGGACACAGATTAGTTTCAACCTCCTTCATCCCTTCCCTACTCTTTTTGTTTGCTGAAACTGGCTGTTTTGATGATCTCTGTTTGGGACAGTAGTGCAGGGAAAAGTGAAATGGTATTTTGAAGGAAAGAAAACCACAAAGAAACCATGAGATGTGAGTTTACTCATGTTAGAGTACCCTGGTACTCATTAGTTACAGTTGGATTTCTGATGGCTAAAGTTTCTGTAAAGCATCTAGAATGCTGAGTAGTTTTTCTGGTGTATATTGTTGTAGTCTCTTCTATGGTCTCTAAGTGAACAAAGGTAGAGATACATTCCATTGGGATTCCAGTTTCTCTGAAGTGTCATTAGAATGTCGATCTCCTGCACTGTGGTAGTTTTTTTCTGAAATGTGGACTAGCATCTTGATTAATCTGCTTGGTGATGTGGGCAAACATGAGAGCTGTCATTCGTCTAAACAGATCTCAACAAGAAAACCCAGCATTTTTTTCAGAACTTTTTTGTGTTTGGACAGTCCAGTAGTGCAGAAAAAAAAAAACCCACATTGAATATGAAATTAAAGTTAATACAATATTTAACTTGACACAATGTTATGACCAACATGTTCAAAAGTGAATAAAAGTCTCATGCAGCTGCAGGTTGATTGTTTCATGTGTATGGCTCAATTGCTTCAAAAACTGTTTAGGAGTGGAATGACTGATAAAGTGAGTTGTAAATCTGTCTTTAGTCAAATCTGCTGCTTTAATGACCCTATACTTTCTTTGGACTCTTTGGAGTCTATTTCTTAAAATACAGAAATGGCATGATCCTTAGAGATTTCTGTTGCTTTTCAGCAGCTGATTTTAAGTTTATCATGCTGGAATATCCAGAAGTCAGAGGAGAATCTGGAGTCTCAAAAATCTGGAGTCTCAGAATCTGGAGTCTCAGAATTTGGGAAACCCTCATTCAGTCCCTGCTTAGTTTTAAAATACCAAGATATTTGAGGCAAGACCAAGCTTGCATGCAAACAAATATTGAACCTGCATTAATAGCTAGATGGATACTGTTAGCTCATGTAAATCATCTTAAAGTGTTTTGTTGCTATCTTATAAAATGCAGTGAGAAAAAGACCTGTTAATACTTACTGCGTGTTTTTATAGCCTATTTGTATTTGGAATTTTAGTCCTTTGTTAGTGCCAAAAACAAAACAAAACAAAAAAAAAACCCAAAAAAACAGATAGTCTCTCTGGACAGCTGAGTTAAGAAAAATGCTAAGTGTGGAAATTGTTTCTGTTTATATAATGCAACTTTGAGATACAAATATTACTTATTTCAAAGCAATATCAAGATATTTCTTAGTAAAGAGCATGCAAATCCTAAGCATGCTTTTTTTGTGTGTTACCTCTTCACTTTTACAATCCCTATTGTAGCAACAGAGGCTTCCCAAGCTGAAGTGCTATGATCACTCTGTTTGGATCGAGTGGAAACTGCTAATTTAGGAGTAGCATCTCAGCAGATTATTTTGATAGCCATCTGCCTGTGGTGATGGTGCATTGCCAAGTGTTCAAGTAGTGTTGCCAGAGTTGGGTTTAGAATTTTTAGTAGCAGAGGCCTAAGCAGACAAGCAGAATTTTGAAAATACGAGACTGTTTCTGATTTTTGGCTTTCCTCTACTCATGTTGTAATATCATGTAATCTCAGAGAGAATGACAGGACAAGTAGGAATAGGGGTTTTGGAAACTTGGCTGAAAGTATGTAGCTACTAAAGGACTTGTTCCATATCATTAGAGGAGGAAATGACCTATCAGGTAGAAAAATAATGCAAAGAAATGCCAATGTAACATAAATATTTGTAGTTTTGTGTAGTGATGGTGAAACGGCTAGAAGCTTACTTCTCCAGTCACAGGAAAACAATCCCTTCCCACTGTATGCTTGAACTTCAAACTAAAACACACGACCAGAATAATGAGTGATTTTAAGAGGAGACTTGTAATGGGTATTTCTTTCCTAAGCAGAAAACTTGTGCATGTTTTCTTAGCAGGTGTAAATGTTTGTACTGTTTCGCATAGGCTTTAGTAGTGATCATGGGCGAGAACAAAATTAATTTCTTCTGGGTTTATATGTTTTGTACTCTTATGTTTTCCTGTTCCCTTAGAAGAAAAAGATGTCTTCAGTATTAACTGGAAACACTGTCTCTCATTTCTCTCTCCTGTTCCAGAAAGCTACAAAGAAAACTGACAAACCCAGACCAGAGGAGAAGGATGGCCTAGATGTAACAGAGATGAGCAATGAAGACCTTCAAGAGCAACTTATGAAGTATGGAGTAAATCCTGGCCCAATTGTAGGTAGGTCAATTGAACTAGTAGATACTAATCTGTTTTATTTCTCACTATACCTCACTTGTGAAGTTTCCCTGATACAGTTAATTTTTAGTACCCGTACTGTTGCAATCCTACTTCCCACCTAGGATATTTTCATTGCACTGTTTACACTGAGAAATATTTAAGCATTGCAGTGGGCAAGTCTGCAGTTTGCTTTTCCTGTTATAGGCCAGCTGGAGATGTTCCAACTCGTGTTCTGAAGCTGTGTGACTATTAGTTAAAGTTCAGTGCTGAGGTAGTTAGGTCTTCTGATACAGTGGCTTAGAACTGGGCCCACTTTATAGGAAATACATCTTACATAATAACTTAATAGTATTGAGAGCCAAATGAGAACAGGGAACTTCCCTTTCCCTAGAGCATTTCCTACTCTCTGCATTGTGCAGTAATGTTTTCCTTTGGTAATGTTTTTTTCTAGCCTAGCATTCTGTCCTGTGTGCCGGCCTGTGTCAGGAGTAGTCCTGACACCAGCCTAATCTTCTGCCTTGGACACTCGTCTGTGATGTGAGATCAAAGTGCCTTGCCTTTCAGATTGTGCAGTAGCCTAATGGCAAGGGAATTTGATTTCACAACTCTTGAAAAAAAGATTGTTGTCTGTAGTATGCAGAGCCTTCTGTGGAATGTTCTTGAATCCTAGGTGGATGGAAGTGTCCATGACTGAGCCTGCAGTCCTGTGTGTATTCAAAGTCTTATCTATAATATTTTCAGTTAGCTGATTCTGCATGCCTTGCCATTCATCCTGTACCTCTTGGATAGTACTCAAGAACCTATGTAGTCTACTGGAAAGGCATTTACATTTGGTCTAATTGATTGCCTTTAATTCTTAGAGGTTATGGATTCTTTCTTGAAAGGCTGCCGTTTCTTTTAAATGTTGGTTTCCTCTTACCAGAAAACTTCAAAAGTTAGATTTTTTTTTTTCCTGCAGCTAACAGCTCAGGCACTAGTCACCTCTATAGATTGCCAGCAAAGTCCAGATGTGGAAGTATGTGCTAGACTTAAAATGTTTTAGACAGCTGTCCTTGCTTGTCCAAGCAAGCCAACCTGATGGCTAGATGGCAGCAAGCAGAAAGTTCCTCTGATGCTTATTGGACAGAATTTGCCAACAAGGCAAAGGCAGGGGCATTAATTCCAGGGTAAGGGAATTAGGAGAATAATAGAGCAATCTGCATGGAAATTGTTTCCCTTGCTCTATCAAATTCTTTGGGGTTTTTTGTTTGTTTATTTGTTTGTTTTTTGTTTGTTTGTTTTTTGTGAGGGAATAACAACTTGTATATTGTGGCATATGAAGCAGACTATCTAAGAAGCAGGTAAATTCCCTTTCCATAGATTTCCTTTCTATAACTTTCAGTGTACAAAAAGGTCTGAGTTTATCTAAGAATTCTCTTAAACTGATAAGTTAGAGGCTTTAGAGGCAGAGTTGTGTACCTGGAGGTGTGTGTGTGTATATATATAGAGAGACCCTCTGGGCCATACAAACTGATTAAAAATAAACAAAACGTTATGTTCAAAAATTCCCAAAGAATATGTAACAGCCAAGTTTTATCAGTCAAGTCAGGAAAGATTAAAACTGTTTCTTTAGCATATATCCTTCCTTGTTATAGCTACTACTAGGAAACTTTATGAGAAAAAGCTTTTGAAACTGATGGAACAAGGTCCTGACCTGAAGGCACCTGTGCCTCTCCCAGCGATTTCAACTACTGAGAACACCAGACAGAATGGAAACAATGATTCTGACCAGTACAGTGACAATGAGGAAGGTAAGACTCACATAAAACTTGCATGGGAACAGTTCAAATTATACATGAGTAATTCTTGCAGTAGAAATAACCTAAAGAAGTATGATCTTGCTGTTGGGTGAGGCTGTAAGATACTGCTGTGGGCTGTTTCAGTCATGTATTTGATCATGCAGCACCAGCACAGTGATCCAGGTGCCTCTTCTGGGAAAAGAAACTTTTTGCTACTGACCTGGTCCCTTATATCCATTTTTCCCCAGACTGAATGGAACCTGTAAATCCAATGGTTTTGGGAATGGGTTTGTTTTGTTGGTTTTTTTTTACAGGAATTTCCATGGACATAGGACAAAAAGGGGTGAAATACAACTAGTAATTGGATTGATCACCCTTGCATATTTGGGCTTATTTTTTAAATTTTATATCTTGCACTTTTAAGGGGGAAAGGATGTTAGAGATTGATTTATTAATGTTTGGGACAGCCAAGAGCCCAGTCACAACTGACAGCTAACTTCTTGTAATTACATATGCTTCATATAAATACTGAACTGTTCACACACTGGGAAAAAACCTCAAATATTCCCCTTCTCCCCTACAAATAAAAAGTTTTTTTATTAATAAATCTTAAATATGTTGGTGTAAAGCTATTAGAGTTTTAGAAAAGCAGTGGAAATAATGCATCCTTTTATTGGTGAGATGCCTGCTAACCACTCTTCTTTCTACTGCATCAAAAATGGGGTTTTATATAAAAGGACATATATTAGAGGAAACTAAGCTAACAACTTCAAACAACATTGACAAACTTCAATACCTTTACTACAATCAATAGTAGAATGTACTTTGGTTCAAGGAATTGCAATTTGATAGCAGTTTCTAAATGGATTTGTCAAGGATTTGTCAAGGCTTATCTGAAAGGTAGGATTTTTAGCAAAAAAAGTAAATACGTGGATCAGTGTTTTAAAATAATTTTAAGGTTATTCTTCAGAAGTCTTTGTTCTTATACATTTAATAGAGAAATATACCTGTTTCACAGCTTTTTAAGGAAATGGTAACTCATAAGAGTTATGTTGCCTCTCAAAATATTTTTTTATTAAAATACATTTGGTTTCAACTAGTCTAACGACCAGTAGTATTATAGAAACTAGTTATATTAAAACTGGTTGCAGATCCGAAGACTGAGCTGAGGCTTGAGAAGAGAGAACCTCTGAAAGCCAGGACGAAGACGCCAGTAGCACTCAAACAAAAAAGAGTTGTTGAACACAACCAGGTATGTTTGTCATAGCGGCGCGTTGAACAGCTAACTGCAGGTGATGTGCTCACTAAACACCTTACTGCCTTTAACATCACATTTGACCAAGTGAGCCATGCTGGTTTTTAAAAGCTCTTTTAGAAAGCCTGTTCTAATATAGCATGAAAATCTTGTGAATTAACTATAGTGGCTGTTTTTAGCATGTCTGATAATGTTCAAAGTTATGGTCTGCTAAAAGCTGCTTGTCTGACTTGCCAGCTGCTGTAGCACCTCCTAGAGAAAAATAGTAGGCAACCTTAACATGTTTAGTTTTGGAAACCTGGCAGATTAAGTCGCATGGACTGATGGCTTTCTGTTGGATGCTCATAATAGGAGTTGTTTCTCAAAAAAAGAAAAGTTAGGAAGAAGGGGTGTGGGGTTTTTTTTGGTTTTTTTTAACAATGTTTTTAAGTACATACATATGTATGTATGATTAGATAGCTACAGATATAGGTATGCATTTTAAATACTTCTGTTTAATGACTTATTTAAATGTAATATGTGAAGTAATGCCTATATGTATAGGTGTGTGTATGTATGTACACACACACGCTAGCTGTCTATGTAATATTTTTTCTTCAGCTTTGTTTGTAGCAGCAGTACTAGAGTAGACATGAATTTGTTGAAAAACTTCTCCTATGAAGAAAAAGAATAAATAACAAGTGTAGATCTCCTACCTGTATGTACCACCTGTTCTTTACTTATAAATATTAGTTCTGCTGTCTTGATGGAAGAGGGATTTTACAGAAGTACCTCTGATTTTCAAACTGCTGAACACAGGGTTTGGTAGTTGATGGCTGATCTGTCCTTCTGATGTGAAAGCGTCACTCAATACCCTCTTCCCCAGCTCAGGATACTTAGAGCCTTTAGAGTGTTGTTCATCTGTCCAGTAAGTAGTGGAGTTATGCTGCAGTAAAGGACTCGTAAAGAAACATTCAGTGACTCACAATCTGACTTGTTGATTGCTTGGTGTATTTTAGCAGATCGCAGTGATTTTTCTCAGTACTTTTTTAAATGCCAGATGCTTGCTATTTGGTGTGTGTGTATATGTATAAATATGCTTTAGCTATGGATGTCTCTTAAAGCGGGTACAATGCTGCTATATGACCTTGAGTAATGCAACACAGCTGTGGAGATCCATAACTAGTTTGCTTATTTTAAGATGGAGTTTTAGGGTGCAAGCTGGAGAGATTTTACTTCAAAAAATTAAAACATACACATAGTTCAATGCACCAAACATTCTTTAATTTGATCAAGCAACTTCTGCTTGTAATGGTCTCTATAATGAGCATCTTAATCATTAGATTCTTGTATTTCAAGAATCACTTTTTTCAAAATGGCTATTCTGCCAGAAATCCCTGTCAGGTACAGTGTAATAAAGATATTTAATTCTGCTGTCAACAAACAAAACTTGTAGTCTTCAGGAACTTGCTTACAGAATAAAAGAGATTTAGTGAGGTATTTTTGTGGCATTTTAAGTGATAATCTGTTTACTCAATTTTTTTCATCCAATTTAACTATATTAGTATCAGATCATTATTCTTTTGGCAATCTTACATGTGCGGTACAGATGCAATATTTTGCAACTTGCATGTTTTAATTACCAGGAGTTAATCAAAAGAATAATCAAAAACTTATGTAATTTCAAAACTGCGAAATTCTTCAGAAACTCTCTTTAGTTTGTCAAACCTTTTACTTTTGAACTTCTGATTGTTTCTTTTTTTTTTTTTTAATACAGCAAACAGACCAAACCACTTAAAAACCCCAAAACAAAACAGCCCCACCCACCCCCCAGTTAAATTTTGCAGCTGCTTGAAGCCAAGAACATCTTAATGCTTTTGGCTTGCAAATGTGTGTAGTCATGTATTTTGCTGAGAGCAAAACCAGAACGTGGAGAAGATTTTTTTCTTTCCTCCCCTTCTTCCTGTAGAGTTGCATTGTAGGTTTTCAGCAATGTGTCAAGGGTGTCAAGGGACTATACTCATTCTGCAGAACTATTTTAACTGTAATGCACTGTGTGGCATTGGCACAAAGATTGAGTGTCTGAAGTATGGTGAGGCTGAGCTGGTGGGCAGTGTGGTGTGAGCAGACTTGCTCGTTACCTCTAGGTACTGTGCAGCAATGGTTTTAGACCAGATATACGTAGCTTACAAGACTTTGTTTGTCATTTGGCATGGCTGGATGTAGCTGTTCTCTTGAGAAGAGTGCAAATAGATAGATAGTTATTAGGCAGACTGCTGCAAAAGAAATTGGGTGGGGAGGTTGAATATGGGTCTTATCAGTCAGTTAGCAGTGGAGGGCTGGATGAACTTGAGCTCATCTGTTTGTGTTTAATTACCTTTTCATAGTGAAAAGTTGGCAAAAAACCCTAATTTAAATACCCCCTTCTAATCCAGTAGTTGAATCTAGAGTAGGAGTTCAAAACTGAGCCTGACATGTCCTAGTAAATGGCATTGGGCAGAAGGAGGCAGGTTAGACAATGTAAATGTTAAGTAGCAATGTAGAACTAGTCTCTCCTGAAACTCTGTACAGTGACATTCTGCATGTGCTGTGTTCCCCTATTCCTCCCTCTATTTTTTTTTGACTACCTGTGTAGTAACTTGGTGATAGCTGAGGTAAAGTCATAATCTCTAGCTCCACTGCTCATGAGTTATCTGACAGTTAGAAGCAGATACTAAACACTGCTTGTGTACCACACTGTTGTAGTTTGGTTACATTACACGGTGTTGGTGTACCAAACATGAGCGTTACATTTTGATAGGGTTAGAGACCTGCTCTGTTGACAGTGAGGATAATTGTAACTGTAGACAACAAGTTTTATTTCTTCATTTTTGTCCGTTGACTGTTTTCTGCTGAAATCTGGATAGGTTTTATGCAGTAGATTCTGGCTTTTCCTAGACTTTTCATGCAAGAAAAAAATTGAAAGTTGGTACTTAAAACATATGATTAAAAGCATCTGAAGAAGAGAGGCAGTTGTCAGTAAGTGCTTCTAACTTTTGTAGGAAGATAAGTAATTCATAGTCAAATAGTCTGGAATGGGGAGCTCATGGTTACTAGTATGAGTGAATTTGCCTTTCCGCTTTCCTGAGTAGATTGTTGGAGTAGAAACACTCTGAAATTAGCATTTTTTTTCTCTGAGCTTCTAAAGAACACCTCTCAAATAGAAAGTGTATGGGGTTGAGGTGGGGAATTGTGATTGTAGGTTGCAGGAAGGAAGAGAATGCAGTGTCTGGTAAATATTAAGAAGGGGTTTGAAGATGTTTCATCACAAGTCTGTTAAAATTGTAAAGAATTTTGGAGAATTAGGCTGAAATCTACAATTCTAAAAAAAAAAATCTCAATCTATTTGGACCTGAGATCTGTGCATTTGTTTTATAAAGTACTTCAGTGACTTTGTCATGAAGTGAAACACTTGTGCTCCCTCTGCTGTGTATGTAGTAGCTGTTATACAGAATTTGTCATAGACCCATAAAGCAGCTCAGCTTCTAGTTTCACTGTCCCTTCTCAATCAATAAATACTTTTCAGCCTGTTCTCTTAACACTGTTTTGGGGCTGAAACTGTTCAAGTGAAGTCATTTCCACTATTGAACCTGTAACTGACAGTTGCAGTGTATAACTTTATTTAGCAATGAGTGTAACTTCCAAAAACTTGGTAATACATCACTATATGAGGTGTTAATGTGCAAAGATAGAAGTATTAGAAAAGTAATAATTTTTATTTTTAAACTTAACCAAATAATAAAGAAAATCTTGTATGTAATCTGGATGAAGCAGATCCACATCTCCCTTTCCATCTTGGCATTAGTTTTGAGGGGAATATTTGCTTTGAGCATGAAACTTGCAGTAAAGTATAGGGAATTATCTGCATTTGTTAATGGCTGTAAAAGTTTGGTGCTTCATGCTGTTACTTCAATTTGTGAGAGAACTGTATCAGGTTTGATTGTTTAAACCTGCTGTTATGTGAAAATTGTTAGTTTCATCCCTGTATGTGGAAACTTTTTAAGATCAGTAAGTGTCTCTCCCTGACCTCTGTGGCTGAAGATTAGTTCCTGTTGAAACATAGGTGGCAGTGCATAAACTGTGCCCAACTCTGAGAAAACAGAACCCTATCTGTGAAGAGAAAAGGTGATGCTTTCTACTTATGCTCATAAGTTTATTTTTGTATGTGTGTTTAGGTAGGAAATGAAAAGGGGACTGAAAGCTTCAAGTCTGCTGTCCATGACTTGATGTAATTCCTCATGTTAGCTTATTCTAGGGCAGTGAGCAAATTAGCAGTTTTTACTGGTGGGCATTATCTATTCAGTTCTGTATTTGAACAACAGTATGTTCAAATATAAGTATTCTGGTCAATGCTTCTAATCTAGCTAATCTAGCCAGCTGTTCATTATTAAATTTATTAGGATCCACAGTTTTTTGATTGTAGACATATTGCTTCTGGAGTATGCATGCTATTTTGGCTTTTGGTTGCGAGTATCCAATGTTTGGAGCTGGTTTTCATGTGTATGATCATGTGTTTGATGCTTGAATAGACCTATTCTCAAGATGGAGTTACTGAGACTGTCTGGACAAGTGGATCTTCAAAAAGTGGACCTCTGCAGGCATTTTCTAGGGAGTCTACAAGAGTGTCAAGAAGAACACCGAGAAAAAGGGTGATGAGAGGCTTTTATAATAGACAAGCTTTTTTTTTTTTCTCTCACTCTTAGGGTCCCAGTGGCTCTTTTATTCAATTGTTGTCTTTTGTTTGTTTTAAACAAACAGGTGGAAGCTACAGCACAGTTGCCTGTAGATGATGCTGTAATATCAGAGAGTACTCCCATAAATGAAACTGTATTGGCTGCAAGCAACGAGACCCTAGTAAATATGCTTAGTAAATATGTTTAATCAATTGTGGTATTCTTCTGTAAGATATCTTCACTGACAGAATCATTCTGTTTTGGACAAATAGAAGACTGTTTTAAGGAAAGTAAGACTATTCAGTAGTCTAAAAACACATACTCAGAGCCTGTTTTAGTACCTAATACTCTTCACTTTGAGATGGGACTGGGTCAACACCTAGGTCCCATCTAATGTCGTTTGTGGGGGGAGGGCTGAAAAGAACCACATTGAAAGCTTAGATACTTTCTTAATTTATTTAAGTACATGCAGAGTATTTGCTTTTAAGTTTGGCTTTTCTGAACTAAATAGCTTTTATGTTTCTAAATGGCTTAAAAGAAACTACTTGGAATGATAAGCAGTGTGTTTCCTTTGCTGATCTTGGAGCATCTTTTACATAACCTTCAGTTAACTTCTAACATGCATATATTTAATGCACATAAGGGTTTTGTTTTTTGGTTCTGCCACCTTGCCCCTTTTTCTTTTTGTATTTTGGCTGTTTCTGAGTTTGAACAATTTTGAATCTCGGCAGGTTGGCAATAGGGTGCCTGGAAATTTCAAGCATGCAGCTCCTACACTGTCAGTCAGTGAACTCTCAGACATGCCCAGAAGAACACCAAAGAAACTACTGATGACAGCTGAAGTAAATAAATTAAAACTTAGATTGCTCTTGCTTACTCTCTGTAAACAAAATTCTTGTGTGTATGTGCTTACTTCTTAGTACAGAGGGGGTGGAGGATGTCACTGCCCGGGTGACACCAGTCAAAATAAACTAGTGTTGTCACATGACATAAAACAGAATATAAACTTATTTTCATCTTCCCCTTTCAGATTTATGTGTGTGTGTGAAAATCTGATTTTCCTTTTCTCCTAAGACAAATGTGTTTTGATGTGTTATTTCTCCTTGTGCTGCTATTTTTCAGAACAAAATGTAGATTTTTTTTCTTTTAAATTCTTTCTAGCTCAAAGTAGAGTAGACTTGGGTTTTCTCCCTTTGAGCTTGTAAATCAGCCTATCCTGAAAAAGCACAATATGCTTTAATTTAGGGAATTAAGTAGTAGAATTACTTTAGACCAAATGCCTGAATTAAAAAAGCATCTGTAGATTCCTGACAGTTATCAAGAAAGAAGAGAATTCTTTTACTGTTAACCTATTCAAGCTGTCAAAAAATATCTCTCTTGGAGAACTGTCTAAAGCACTTGCAAGTATATGTAATTGTATTAATGTAATACTGTAATGTGGAATTTTACATTACAAGATGCTGTTTGTCTGTTCATGTAGCTCTAGATAAAGCTGCTATTAACACTTCATTTACAATATGACTGCAATGTAGACTTAGTTGTCAAATAGAATGTTGTGGGTCAACTTGATGTTCTATTCCAAACTGCTGATGGGGTTTTTCAGTCAGTATTTTACTGTACTGTACTGTGGTTTATTACAGCATACTGTATGGTTTATTACAGCAAGAAGAGACAGATTGCCCTCAGTGCTTTTTAAACCATGTTGGTCACAACCAGTCCTGTGATCTGCTCAACACAGCCATGATAGAGGTGATGGTTAAGTTTCTTTGATCATCTACATCATCGGCTCGCAGATGTATAGGATTTATACAACTTACTCTTTATCTTAAAGGAAACTGAGGCGATCACTGAATGCTTTAAGACACCAAAAGTGACTGGATGGCTGCCAATAATTAAGGTTAAACAAACTTCTAAAACCCAAGAAGTAAACTTCTTGAATGGCACTGGGTGACTCGTTCATTCTTACAAATGGCACATGGTAGTGGTCACTGAGATAACTATGCTGAAACTTTTTGTTTTGCTGACTGTTCGGCCTCTAACTGTTTTTGGTTTCCTAGGTGCTGGAGAGAACTACAGAAGAAAGAAGAGTAGAAAGGGATATTCTTAAAGAATTGTTCCCTTATGAAGTATCAACACCTACAGGAATTAGGTATTTCTAAGGTTTATGGGGGCTTTTTTCTCAGTTCTTGTAAACCTATTTAAGCTGAGGAATACCTTTTGATTTTATTGATAAATTTCTGAGGAATACTTTTTGCACTCTGGCTCAGTGGCATTCGTGACAGCCACCTATTCTTCTATTCTATATACATAGATTTGTTACCAAAACAGCTCCCTCTCTATTGAGATTGGAGGAGGGAGAACGGGGTGGCACTATAGTAGGAATTATTACTGGAATTTCTGGGTGGTGAAAGTTAAATGGAAATGGCTTTTCTGTGGTAATGACTTGCAATATTTAAGTTTTTGACAAGATGCAACTGCTTAGGCCTGATGTAAATTAAGGAAAGATCTCGCAGCATATATTTGAGTTTTCTTTTGCAAAGCAAGAAAGAACTTTCAGATGCCCTATTTTTTCCTTTAGGTGGCAGTCATATTGATTACTCTTAGCATGAATAAGGATGGCATCTAGGAAAGGCTATTACTTGTGCATTTTGGGGGTTCTTTTTCATCTTTATATTTAAACAAAAATTGAAGCAGGTAATTTTAAAACTTGCTCTGTTTAGAGGATATGAGTAAAAGTTTCCCCATGTTAAGATGTCAAATCGTCTCCTGTGTTTCCAGCGTGTGAATTATAGCTTCAATTTAAACTGCAATTGCATAAACTCTTAACCATAAGGAGAATATATAGTACCAGTTGCTACTACTGTAGTGCGTCTGCTGACTGCTCAAGTTTGCTCTCCTGTTTTGAGGTCTAGTTAAATCTATACCACTTTTGCTTTTCTTTTAAATAAAAATCATATATGTGTACTCCTTATATATAGGAACTTAGCAGTGTATGGGGTTTTTTTTAATCCTTGCTGCTTTGTCTTTTGGCTCCATGTATTGGCTTAGCCATCAGCAGATATTTTATTGGCCAGAGATAATCTTATGTTTAGAAACCCCAGTGGGGCTGCATAAGTAATGATTAAAAGAGCAAATAACAGGGAGATCTTTCTACAGTTTGATTGCTATGATCCTTTTTATGAGGATAGGGTGAAGTAGCATTTGAAGGTTTTTTTAGTGTTTGCTTGAACACCAAATTATTAACTTAACACCTCTATCTGTCAAGCTTCAAAAGTAGTATTACAGGTACTGTATTCACCAGAAATAATTCTTAGTTCTTTATTAATACTAAAGCTTCCCGATGTACTTTAGATTGTTCTTTTAAATATGCAGTATTTCAATTTGGTTTTTTTTTTTTTATTGACAGTGCTAGCTGCCGTAGACCAATCAAAGGAGCTGCAAGCCGGCCTCTAGAGCACAGTGACTTCATACTGGAGGAGAGTTACTCTAAGTATGCGCAAAAATATGGTACCTCGACTGACACCAAGTCGGAGAAACCACCAATAAAAAAAGAACGCCCTGTTCCTCGGTGGATAAAAGTTCTTCTCTTTGTTATTGTCTCAGTCTTCATGTTTTTGGTTTATCAGTCAATGGAAACTAATCAAGGAAATCCTTTTTCTAAATACCTGAATTTTGTCCCTTCGGGCGGTGCCGAATGAATATCTTTCTGAAAGGCACACCCAATTTGATCTCCTGTTTTTTAATTGTAGAGAACTCTTCTGCCCTCTCATCGGCTCAAGGACTTCTTACAAATAATGTGATTGGAACCTGATAAATTGGATATATGAAGAAAGATAATATTAAATGGACATCGGTAACTTTCTGGACTTTGGACAAGTAGGAGATCACTGCCATAGGAGTAACATTTTTTTAAATCTTTGAACTTTTTGTAGGCTTTATTTTTTTAATGTGGACATCCTTTAAATTCACTTTTGAGAAAATGTATATTTGTTTTTGCAAGAACTTGGAAGCTGAGAAGGGCAAAAATGTAGTAAAATGTGAAGCTGTGTTTTTAAAGCTTTTCCTTTGTACAGAAAAGAAGTTGTACTTCTGTCTCTAGACTATAGCGGAGAAGGATTTTAACATGGGAAAAGGAAAATGCATTTCTTTATGCATTTTTTTCAGTAACAACATAACTGAATTTGATCTCTTGGGATGTAGAGAGAGTACAACAACAACCTTTTCTGCAGATTACTGTAACTTTTTAGTAAATGTAACTGTAAACCTGTTTGCATTTCTGTAACAGTCTTAGTATCAGATTAGTAACTCTGTTTAAGTGTAACTTCATTTAAATGTATCCCTTCATTTTAGTGCTTACAGTGTTGTAGGAGCTGAATACAAATCTAATTGGCAAGAGATGTCTTAGAGGAACTTATTTATTAGTAAAACGTGTGGGAAATAAAAACAAGATCATAATAATTTGCTACTAAAACACTTTTTTGGGTCAGGATTGTTATCTGAAGCAGTCGAAATTCCAACATTAGCAGTGATCTTTTTTCTTTTTCAAAAAAGCGAGGTCTTTCCAACACAGCTTTATGTGATTATCTTTAAATATTCATGTAGAGAAGTATTCTCAAAGTGTGAAAATTCCATATGAAGTTTTATTCTTGTATGAAGAGGGCATTGCTGAATTTTCTGCTAGTTTCATCTTTTAAGGTGAGATTTACTACTTTCATGCCATTGACTATTTTTCTCAGTGGAAGCATGCTGAAACACTCTCTATTGTGTAACTTGGTTGAGCAGGCAGCTGACTTCACTACTACCAATGAAGAGTGATAAGCAAAAATCTTTTTAAAGTGAATGTATACATTTTTGGTGTGCTTAAATCTGCAGCATACAGATGTTCAGTCTTATTGCTTGGTACAATATTGCAATAAATCATACTACTTATTCTTAAAGTGCTACTTATAAAAAGCTGAGAACATTAGTTAATAGTCAATATCTTTTTACTCTAGGTACAATTATTGTGTAGACTATAGCTATGGGGAAGCTTTACTTTCTGTGAACTTTGGGACAAACATGGTAATTCGTAGCAAAGCAATAGTTTTGGGGTTTTTTTCCTGTTTAATGTTTTTTTTCCTTCTAAACTGCTTTTTTGAGTAATCCAAATAGCTAAACTTGTGTCCATCCTGTAGGGAATTGTAACATAAGACATTCACTTTTGGTGTCAAAAATGGAGAAAAATAAAAATGATTTTAATGTGTGTGGATTTTCCTTATCAAAATAAATGCATTGCTGAAAGGCAGCAAAAGCAAGACCAATGATGTATCAGTGGTTTCATTTTGTGCTGCTACAGTCTTCCATATTGAAAAAAAAAATTAAAATCTGATAATAAACTCAGGTCAGTTCATGTCACCTGGTGGGAGGAGTATCATCATATTTGTAGTATCAGAGTTTTGCACTATAGTCCTGTAGCCTATATCAGGCCTTTAATTTGGATGGGGGGAGAAGATAGCTTTCATTTGTTCTTCAGTACTAAAGGAACGTCCTTTTCACTTTAAATTATTTCTCACACCACTTTGCATGTTTCAATGTAAAATATAGCTTTCTTTCCTAGTTACATGAAATATTTTCAGTTAACCTCCTCCAGGGATACTACTAGCATCATCAAAGAAAAAAGCAAGCCACAATAAAAACATACTGCAAACTGAATTTTGTTACAATTAAATGTCATAATTCTTTCATTTTTGCAGTGTTTTGGAGAATGCTCTCAACTTCTGTGTTACCTCACAGGTGGGAGAGTTTTCTAGAAAAGTCCTCAATGTAACCCACAATTAGTCCAGTTGTAGTTGGAAGGCATTGCATCTTCAAGAAAGGAATGGGTTTTTTTTATATTTCAGACACTTAATGGTGTGAGGAAGCCCTGAGAGTTGGATCTTTCTTCTGGCACCAAAGATGAATTTTTCATGGTATTCTAAGAGTAACACATAGTAGTGCTGTGAGCTGTATGTGCTTAAAGCCTTCTAACTACTGCTGTATAAGTTAAGCTGAAATATATAATTATACTGTAGTCTTTGTATCAAAGTGCTGAAACAATAGGCACTGATGTTCCTTTTTTTTCTTCCTTTTATACATTCTCACTTTTGTTCCATGAGCTCATCTGGTTTTTTAGACAGAGCCAGCTTGAACTTTCAGAACCAATGACAAAATAGAGCAAGTTTATGGACTAGTATCCAAAATCTGGTTGCAAAAAATGGGTGGAGGTCTGATGTAGTAAGTATGATTTGAGAAATCCCTCCTAGGGCAAGGGCTACAACAAGCCTGGAAAAGGTCTGTGGAAGTTAATGGGCATGACAATGTTATTTTGGGTTTGGTTCTTATGATTGGTCATACTGCTCAGAATGCTGTGCTGAAAACTTGTCAGGTCTTGATTTCCTGTCTGAATTGGAGTTAACACACAGCTTGTATTTTCCCCTTTAAATTCTGTGCTAATCTTTCAACATGCATCCAGTCTTGGGAGCCTGGTATCAGGCTGTGGATCACTGGAGGATTTCACTTGCATTCTTGAGATTAATCTTACAGCATCTGATCCATGGTGAGAGTGTGAGAGCTTCAGTAGTGTCTAAGACAATACATTTTCAAGAAGGATCTTAAATTTAAATTCTCTGTGAGTTTTAAGGCCTTAATTTGTATTTGCATAAGAAACAGCATGAAAGAGCTTCTTCTCCAAGTTTACTTGCTAACAGCATGCTCAGCATTGCCCTACAGAATGATTTTGGATCCCTCCTGGGCTTGGTCTATGTTTTGTTTTGTTTCCTGTGGCATAACTTACAAAATTATTTATGGTATTAAAATTCCTGCTAATTACCTTCTTTGCTAGTTTTATGGACAAGATATCTTTTAAAAAGATTTTGACTAGTTTATGCAGAGTAAAACCAGAAAAGCTGAGTACAAAAAGAATGCCTTTAAATAATACAGGTCCCAAAAAAGACTCAACAGTAAAATTTTAAGTAATTGCAAATGAAGCTGATAAAATTGTGTGGCATATCTTGTGCATGGTACATTTGGCTTACTTTGATATGGCTTAAGTAACATTGAGTGGAATAGAGGGATGCATAATGCAATGTATAATTTTAAATCTTGTGTTTGCAAAGGTAGGTGTTTCAGCATAGCCTTTGTTGTCTGTTAATGTGGCTTTTATTGTGTGTTTGGTGAGTCTACCTATGTTTGTCTAAAACTGTCCTTTGACTTGCTTTTCTTTTTCCTGAGGGAATTTACCAGGCTGCTTTGCAACAGCAAATTACTACAATGGATGTGTACATGCATATTTCCAACAGCACGGGGTCTCCAAGCTAATTGAACTTGTAAAGCAGTCCTAAGGTGGCATAGAAACCATAGAAAAAGTACTATGTATATACTGATACTAAAAAAAAAAAGAAGAAAATCCCACAAGTTTTCTGTTCCACCTCACTTTGAAGTTCCTAAGGTTTCCCTTGGGCTGTAAAACCTGATCTATCACTGATTCTAGAACCATGGTCTCATAATTCTGATGTTGCAGCGAGGAAAGTGTATATAAAATACAAGTTTACAACCCAAGCAGATGCTGCTCTGCTAACTTGGTTATCAAAGGTGTGAATGGATGGTTGTTTCAGTATCTCGTGTATTTCTGAAAACAAGGTCACCTGGGAAACAAGCTCCTAAGAGCTTTGATTTTGCTTGCAGGCTTCACCAAAATGTTAGAAGTGTGAAAAGTTACCGTAAGACAGGAACTAGCCTGCATTTTCTTGATTGTATGCAGTGTGAGGTGAAATTGGGGTGGGAAATGGAGAGGGTATGTGGTGGGTGTTAAAATTCAAGGATAGATGAAATTAGGAACACTCCAGAGTTGCAAACTCAAATTTGTCTAACCTCATAAAACATGGAGAGCTATTGATCGAAAAGATGGATTTAATTTACAATAGCTCTTTTTACTGTGAATTGGACAGAGGTTGACACTAGAAGGTAACATCTTTCAAGTCTTCACCTACTACTACCTGCAATGTCTCTCAGAAATTAATTAACCTAGGTGGTTTAAATTACAGGCTATTGCTATTTTGTTCCTTCACATCGGGGAAAAGTGGTAAGTATTTTCTTTGTGAAATTATATGTATTCAGCAAGAACATACATTATCATTGTATTTTCATGGGGCTATGCTTTTTAGTAGTTCTTGTTAATAGTACAACTGTTAGACGTTAATTGTCACTTAAAACAAAAACCAAACTCGCAGCTTGTTCCAGAAAAGTTCTACAGATTAACTCATAAGTATCTGTATAGCTGTGCACACAAATTGCCATTAGATGTCTATAAGTAGTCATCTACTCATTCTTTATAATTGGAAGGAACAGACATTTTCTATATGTTAAAAATCGGGAAAGTCTGCAAGAATTGTAATAATTAATGTGCAGTTTCAAGATAAGAGCCCAAATCTCAATCATCTTTAGAAGTTCTCATCTAATTTAAAATAAGTCTCAATGTTGGGCTTTTAAATAAACTTTATTACAAATAATTGTTTAGAGGCAAGTGAGTAGAGCAGAACAAGTAATGGCAAAATGAACAGTTCTGGTTTGTTTTCACTGCTGCCACTGGCAATGAATTCAATAGCACTTAGGGCTCTCAGCTGGTTGATAAAGTATTTGAAGAATGCAAGTTTCATTTGTCCTTTTCCTACTTGAGCAGCTGGAGTCGAGTTTATTCAAGAGGCACTTAACCAACCTTGATATCTTTGACAGTGCTATTGGGCACTTTTGTCTTTGTAGGACAGTCTCCCTGGATTCACAACTTTGTTGTGAAATAGAGCAAGTAGAGCCAGGGTTTAAGGGCCTTCCTTGAAAGTTTGATAAGAGTCCCTTAGCTGACCAAAGTTGGGGTGTTTCTTCACCCCAGTGTGGTGCTGCTGGTGTGCAGTCACTTGTCCAGAAGTAAGAGCTGAGATGTTCAGCACATGTGTCTTGCTTTCCTGGCTTGTGTATGTATGCTGTTGCAGAGCACTATAATCAAAAGTATATGATCAAAACAATGAAAAAGGGGAGTTATTGTCTCTTCAGTAATGGGAGAGCTGGACTTGGCTGTGCTAGTTTTGTACTATATAAAAATGAGTTAAATCACCCTGTGCTGGAGAAGGTGTAGTTAAAGACAGGTAAGGCCAAGCCACGGGTCCTGTGTTACATAACACTCTGCTGTAACAAACCAGTAAGAAACAATTCCGCGAGCAGCTGCAGCCCTTGTAGCACAGGCTATGCCATGGTGCCCTGCAAGCTGACCCTCCGAAGGTGCAGCTCGGCCAGGGAGGCCGCAGGCAGTGCTTGGTGCTAGATCTGATGGTGCTTGGGCTGGCAGAGTTCTCAGCCGGAGCCTGGTGAGAGGGGTGAGCTTTCTGCTCAGGGAATTGTATCCTGTGTGTTTACCAGACTGTGATTACAAAGTATTACTGGATGTGATTACCAGACGTGGAACCTGGGGTGATATCGAGGACTTCTTTAAACTAGTCTTTAAAAATGGGTGCGATGCTAGGGGTGGCACTTCTCTTCCAACCCTGGTGCTTTCATGATTCGGTGTGAGTGCTGCAGAGCACGGGTCAAGGCCAGCACAGGGAACTCGCGTTCGGGCGCGTCTCTGGTTTGACATTGCCCGGGGCAAGGCTGCGGGAGGCACGTGGAGCGGCTGGCAAGCGCCCCGAGCCGGGCGGCGATAAGGAAGGAACAGAAGCTGAGGCGCGGGCTTTATCGCTGTAGGGTGGGCTCACACACCCCGAGCGGCGGGCCGCACACAGACAGGGCCGGCGCCGCTGCACCCGCGGCCGCTCCCGGGGCGCTGAGGGGCGGGCTCGGCCCGGGCGCAGGCGCGGGGCGGGAGGGCGGTGGCCGCGCGTGCGCGGCGGTTGGCGTGGCGCCTCCGCCAATCGCGGCGCGGCTCGTTGTGCGGCGGCCCCGCCCCCGGCGCGGTGAAGGACAAGGTGACGGCGCGGGGCCCGCGTTCAGCCTCTGCCGCAGCGGCTCCATCTTGCGAGGTGAGTCGGGGCGGCGCGGGCCGCCTGCCCGCCGGGGACCGGGCTCAGCCTCGGGGCGGCAGGGCCGCCTCGTGGCTGCGAAGCCGGGGCTCGGCGGCCGCGTCGTGGTGGGATTTTTCCGGTCCCACGTCGCTCTGCTCTTCTCGCCCGCCTCAGGTCGCCATGTTCTCGTCCATCGCGCCGCTCGCGCGGCACAACCCGTTCTACGCGCCGCACTTCCAGCTGGTGCAGGACGGCGTGAGAAAGCGCCCAGCGGAGCCCGCGGAGGCCTCCGCCACGCGGCGGGGCCTGGCGGCCGCCTCCGCCGACGAAGGTGAGAGCGGGACGGAGGGGCCGCGGCGGAGGCGAGGCCCGCGGGCGTGCGGGGCTGGCGGTGCCTGCGCTGAGCCCGCCAACGCGGGCCTGTGCCCGCCAAGGCCGCGCAGGGGATGCCAGCGCCCAGCGGGGCTCGGCCGGGCCGGGAGGGGCCGGTGCTGGGCCTACGCGCCCGCTTGGAGGACGAGGAAGGGCACGGGCGGGGGAGGCGCTGGCAGTGCTTCCGCTCTCCCGGCGGTGTGTGCTGAGCAGCAGGAGGGATCCGGGTTTGCTGGGAAAGGACCTCGGAAGGTTCTAGTTCAGAGTAATCACAGAAACCCCCGTAGATTTTGTCTTGGGTAGCAGAGAGCGCTTTTTCTGACTGTGCCATGGCCTGCAGCCTCGGGCACCAAGGTTGTAGGCCTGTACTTCTTTCCTCGGTGGAGAGTATCAGTGGGTGAATCTGTGGATTCGAAAGACCATCTCTCCCATCCTTTCCCCTTTTTCTTTTTTTTTTTTTTTTCACCTGTTTATTCATAGCTGGGCACTTGAACATCTAGATACGTTAGGGGTGCTTGCTGCTGTTCTTTTTTAGTTCTTGTGCAAATGTTTCCCAGTTAATTTGTTGACTTCTGAAGATCAGACCTTGCTGATTCTTGCAGTACCACAGAATGGATAAGGGTGGAAAGGACCCCAATGAGTCATCATCATCATCTTTACAGATCCAACTTCCCTGCTGAAACAGGGTCATCCTGGAGCAGATTGCACAGGGCTGTGTCCAGATTCATTATTATCTCCAGGGAGAGAGACTCCACAGCCTCTTTGGGCAACCTGTTTCAGTGCGTGGTTGCTACAGTGAAGAAATTCTTATTTTCAGATAGAACTTCCTGTGCATCGGTGTCTGCCCATTGCTTCTTGTCCTATTGCTTGGCAACACTGAGAAGAGCCTGGATCCATCCTCTTGACACCCTCCCAAAACTGGTTACAGACAATGATTAGGTCTACTTTCAGTCATCCTTTATTGAGGCTGAACAGACCCAGCTCCTTCGGCCTTTCTTCATAAATGAGGTGTTCCAGTCTCCTCATCTTTGTCGCCCTCCCCTGGACCTGTTCCAGGAGCTCCCTGTCTGTCGTGTACTGACGGGCCCGGGACTGGGCACAGCACTCCAAATGTAGCCTCACTAGGGCTGAGTACAGGGACTGGATCATCCTCGAGCTGCTGGCATTACAGGATACCCTGGTGTAGTGGCCTTGGCCACAGGGACACACTGCTGGCTCATGGGCAGCTTGGCTGCCCAGCAGGACCCTCAGCTCCTTCTCTGTAGAGGCATTTCCAGCAGGTTGGCCCCCAGCTGTGCTGGTCCATGGGGCTGTTCCTCCCCAGGTACAGGACCCTACATTTGCCTTTGTTGACCTTAATTCAGTTCTTCTCTGCACGCCTCTCCAACCTGTTGAGGTCCATCTGAAGTAGAGGTGGACATTAAAATTCTAATTCTTTTAAGCTATCAATAACTTAAAAGTTTCTCTCTGGTTTTACTTGAAAAAAAGAAGTAAGAATTACTTTCAGCAAGCTGCCTCCTCTGAAGTACTGTGATTATTGAAGTATTTCAGTGGAGTTGCATGAACAGTCATATAATACATGAAAGAGGTTCATTTTATGAAGTTTTCAAGAAATTATTTGTGGCTTTCAGTGTAGTAATCCTGCTGCCAGCTAACTAAAGCCCTAAATCGCTCTTTGGTATGCTAAATATATTCAGTAGGTGCACTTATTTCTTTAAAGCATTACGCCTAATCTTCATCCTGTTTGTTGGCAGTTGAGGTCAAAGATGGCCAAAGTTTTTCAACCTTTATAATCTTTTCTGCTGAGTTTATTATTTCATGTACCCAGTCGGTTCTCTGGCTTTTGTGTTGAGAACTTAACACGTTGCAGAAGATATCTGAACTTGCACAAGGTCACACAAAGTCAGTACAAACCACACGACCTTCTGAGATCAGCTCAGGGCATCAGCCACAACTGCACTCAGGGACCAAGTATTTTATGACCGGCTCATGGAATTTGTCCTTGTTAACGTGTCAGATTGGAAGCAGAGATATGAAATAGTTACGATGTAGCTGTCTCAACAGAGTAGATAAATTGTTATGCTATATGTATAATTTGTGTACCCTAAGGATGTTAGTCTTAAATCAGTACCTGGGAATGTTAGAATGACTTTCTTGTCCTCTGCGCGGAATGATCAGCTGGTTGTCAAGTTACGGTTTTTACAAAATGTGACTCTACTTCTGGAATAAAAAGTCCAAGATCATCTGTGGCTTTATTTTCCTAATACTACTGTACCACTACAAACCCAGGCACCTCTAAAGAGCTCAAGCCTAATTGATGCTGGCTTTCTTAATTACTGTACTTGAACACCAGGCTGAGAGGTCAGTCTGAATAGCACTGTAATCCAGCACATACATAAAACTCCGCTTTTCTCTGGCTACTGTAAAGGTCTGTCCCTGTCATTTGAGGAGCCTGACTTTAAGTTACTGTGATAAAGGCAATGTGAACAAGCAGTTCTGAGATCTGGCAGCACGGTAGCTGCTGCAGGGCTGTGGTGCTGTTGGCCAAAGACACAGCTAGACAGAGCTGGCCCAAACAGACCTAGAGTCTGTTCTCTGATTACACCTGCCTGATCCTGTGTGTGTTTAACCAGCCATTCTAGAAAGAACAGACTGTTTCTGCTGTCTGTAGATCTACTAGCCAAGCTATTTTGGAGCTGTGTGTAAGTCACAGACCAGCATATTTACAGTCTTCAGCAGTGTCTCAACTAAAAACAAGTTATTCTGATAACTGACTTTTAGCTTTTAACTTAGGTTCACTATGGCATCTGTGATTTGATATTTATTGTTTTAAATAAAGAAAAACTTACTTTTTGTTGTTCGGGCAATTTTTTAAAAGTAAGGTGAAAAATATAAATACAAAATGTAATGTAAAATTTGGACATATGTGGGAAGGAGTTCCTTTAAAAGTTACGTTAGCAAAGTTATGAGCTGGATAAGACTGCTGGTGTTATCTGCTCCTCTGCTGGTGCTGTTGGACATCATTGTCAGCTTCTGTTGATGTTCATAAAGGAATTCAGAACCAGAAAGATGGCAGAGAAGCTCTACATAAGATAGGCTTTTGCTGTCTTTCAGTTTTCACTTGTGTTTCTTGGAGATACTTCTCACTAAGTTGTAACACTTTATGTCTCTTCCATTATATTAAAGTGACACCAGTAGATTTAGTAGCAAAATACTGTCTTTCTACTTTAGGGAATGTTTTTTACATAGTGTATTATTTTCTGTGTGCTTATTCAGTATATTAGTTTTGCTTTTACTTTTCTTTTTGAACTGTTGAGCATAGTAGCAGAACTGTGCTGCTACTTTATGTGTATTTTTTACTGTTCATTATAAATTTGAATGTTTCTTATTTGCACTCACTTATAGCCTCTGTAGCTTCTTCAAAAATGAAAAAAGAAAATGGATTCTTTTTTTCCAGCTCCAGTAACTTTGTTGTATAGGAATATGTGAAAATTAATCAGTTGTTCTAAGATTGGATGGTTTTATATACACAGTATATACACACTGTATAGGACAGTGCATATGAAGTATCTCTTGATTAAATGTGACCTGAAAGATTATTTAATGAACCTTGTGTATGAGCATTCAATTGGATAATAAATAGCAATCTGCAGTTTCATTAAACAAGCTGTATACAGGTGAGATGCTGTATTTGAAAGACAGTTTGCAAAAAGTCTGTGTAAATAATCCGAGAAATACCTGAAAATATATCTGCATATCTCCAATGTCAAAATTGTAGCTTTTTATAGTCTCTACTTAAATACAGAAGTTAAACTGTCATAGCATATTTAACAAAAAAAGCTTTGTATTTTGAATACTAGAGGAATACTATTCTTATTTCCTGGATATAAGAAATTGTGGGGCATTGCAACTTTGAGTCATAGTTTCTGTTAGTAACTTCTGGGATTAATTTCTTTGGTTATAGTGTGCTCTGAGCTAAAACATCAGTGTTTCTTCCTTTGCTTATTTAAAGGAATAAATTCAGTTTGGAAGGCTTAGAATCAAATCTTGTCAGTCCAAAATGTTTTAATTTCAAGCAAAAGAATAATTTTTCATTTTAACACTATATTCAAATTATACAGCATGGGAGATTATTTCAGTTAAATACTTCTGAGAAAGTAGCACTTAGTTTTGTTTCTTTTCTGATCATTGTTACCATTTATGATTGATCCTATATATGTAATTTTTTCCAATTAACTAGAATACAGCTGTGCCTATGGCTCAAACAGATTCTTTGTCCTTTGTGGCCTTGGTGGGATTATTAGCTGTGGAACAACACATACGGCACTGGTTCCTCTAGACCTGGTTAAATGCAGAATGCAGGTTTGTTCTGCATGTTGGTATGTGATGACAGAGCATGTTCAGTGTGGTATATTTAATTACTAATGAAATGGAGGCATAAACTATACCCTGGACATGGCTGTCCAACAGTGCATGGAGTTTATATAAAAGCATGGTGTGTCTTTATTTTTTGCTGCAGAATACAGTTGTGAATATGGCTCGCTCAAGTTTTATGCTCTCTGTGGCGTTGGTGGGGTCCTAAGTTGTGGCCTGACACACACTGGTGTCGTACCTCTGGATTTAGTGAAATGCCGTATGCAGGTTTGTATAAACTTAAACATTTCTTAAACTTCTGTTTTCTATGTAGCCAGCATATTAAGAGTTGGCAGTAGAGATGCAATCTTTTGTAGATGAAAAGAAGCAAGTAAACATGAATACTGCTTTATCAAATCTACTGCTGTGAGACTAGCAAAATACCACTTTGAAGAGAAGTGGAGGTATTACGGATAATCTGGACGCGTTATTTTTGACAGCATTTAAGGCACATTTAACTGACTGTGTTTGCTAAAAGGCATCCACCACAATGTTACTCTTCTGGCTGGTTGGCTGTCCAGCATTATTCCAGTGCTTTTGGAGTAAGGAAAATTGTATCTTTTGGATCTGCATTTTTTAGCCTGGAGTGACATGCATGTGTAATTTGATCCATTAACACCATAGATATCAATGCATGGCTTATGGATTGGATATTTTCTAATGATGCCACTTTAAGCAGAGTGGCTAAAACTTGATTTGGTATCATGAAGGCCATTGATGCTTGGAACTGCTTTCCTTGAAGTCGTTTTTGATTAATCTGAAAGGAGCATTGTTGCATTGCACTTGTGACACATTAAAATAATTTTGTGAACAGCCATGGATGAAAACATACGAATGGATTTATTCAGGCAAATCTGCAAGAATGAAGCAAATTAAAACACTCATGTAAATTTCTGGAAATAAAGTAGTTAATGATTTCCCTGTTACTAGGCTCGTTATAAAAATGGCCATTTTGTAATTACAGAACTCCTGAAATTAGGAGGGAACTATGAATTAGTCAGACCTCCTTGTCATGCTAGAAGTATGCATGTGCTATTCTTCAAAACCATGTTCTTTGGAATGGCCTTTATTTAATGTTTACCAGAGAGACCTTTTCACATTCTTGAGAGCATCTGAAATTCTGGCCTCAAACTAGGAAATCTATAACACATCAGACGTGCTCGCTGTGGGCTACCAGTTCTGGTTTATTATATGGTCAGGGTGGTGGTACTTCCCCTTCCCTCTCCAGCACTTAAAGGGAGGTTCCGGAGGGGGTTCCATGTGGATTCCAGGTGTGATCTTGTAAAACCTGTCAGCATTTATCTCTTCACAGATCCAGTACAGAGCATGTTACTAATCCTTCCTAAGTTCTCCAGGAAGAAACCTGTTGCCCGCCCTCTCATGTCTTTTTAAGAAGAGGTCACCTTTGCCATGGTTTAACTGAAACCAGGACACCTGTTATACACCTAATAACTAAGCATGGTTCTGACTTGAACATAGTCCCATTTTACAGTGCCTGATTAAATATCCAATTTTCTAAAATTATATCTCTTTCTAAAATTGACATATTTAGGTGAACTAGATCTCAGGTATGTTCCTAGACTGCAAGACAAAATACCAGTCAGTGCAGGTTGGCATGCATGTTTCATAGCTCTTTATGAAAGCTTTGGGCATCCAGTTTGATATCTTCCTTTTTATCCTTGGAGTAGCTGTTGGATGATGTCAAATATGAAAAGTAACAGTGGGATGTGACATAATTACCTGTTAAAAAGTTTCTGCTAAATTACTTCCTTTCGCCTGAAACAAAATTATTCAAGTCAGTCTGTGTTAAATTTCTGATAAGTTAATAAAATCTCAGTCAAAATTTTATGGGCAGAAGACAGTGTGTAGCCTTTATTGCCAAGTCAAAGTAAAAGTGTGGAAGTTTTTGAATAGTCTTTGATCTGGTTTGCTCCCTCTGTCTTAATCTGACTACATGGAGATATTGCACAGGAGAAACAACCTTCTCTGATTAGTAATCATGTGAAACATTAGGTTTCTGGCAGTGCTTGAGTGTACATAAGTAGAGTGTGTAAAGTAGATAAGATTGCTGACAGGACCCATTAAGTTTTTAAAAAATCTGATCTGTACCTAGTTGCACTGGTACATCACTGACAGTGTTAGAACAGTGATTTCAGTAAGTCTTTTTGTTACAGTTGCATTGTTAATTTGGAAAATTAAAGTGAAACAAAATTCAATTTGGTAGTTTTGAGTATTGAGGAAGAACATACTGGCTGTTAAAATAAGTCAGGGTGTGAGACCAGCAAGTAACCATTACTGTAACTTTGTGGTGCATATGTCATCTGTCCAGGGAATTATAGGAAACCAGCTGTCTTGAGAATAGAAAAATTAAAAATTTTGGATGGGGGTGTTAGAAGGAAAATAGTAAGCTGTATCAAACATTTAACTGTCTGTTCTTTTTAGGTTGATCCACAAAAATACAAGAGCATCTTCAATGGATTTTCAGTGACAATCAATGAAGATGGTGTTCGTGGCTTGGCTAAGGGATGGGCTCCAACTTTTATTGGCTATTCCATGCAAGGGCTTTGTAAATTTGGTTTCTATGAAGTTTTCAAAATCCTGTATGGCAACATGCTGGGAGAGGTAAGCTTTAAATGTTTTTTGTAAAGCTATATGTCTGCAGCGTAATAGTATTAGTGATAAGGAGTAATCATGACTCATTAATAAAAATGTGTGTTTCAATTCCTTTCAGGAAAATGCCTATTTGTGGCGTACTTCGCTATATTTAGCTGCATCTGCCAGTGCGGAGTTTTTTGCTGACATTGCTCTGGCTCCAATGGAAGCTGCTAAAGTTCGCATTCAGACACAGCCTGGATATGCAAACACTCTGCGGCAGGCTTTACCCAAGATGTTTGCAGAAGAAGGCATCTGGGCGTAAGCATCCCTTGATTTTAATTGAAATTCTTCGTTTTAAGTACACTTCCTTAATGAAGAACTGGTGCTATAACTTATTCTGGCCTTGGCTTGTGATACTTATTGATCTTTGTATTTCAAGATAAGAACTTAACATACTTCAGGTGATCTGTGCTGAACTGGCTGTTAATTCCACATGCTCCTTAGATCCATCTTTGTGAGTATCTTTGTGCTGAGTTCTGCTGGATTACTTCAGTTTCTAGCAGTTCCAGTCAGAGATACTCAGCAACTTTCTGGTTGTACGGTCAAAGATGCTTGAGTCATTGGCATGTGAGAGTAATATAACTGCATGTTAGCTTTCTGTTCTGATAGAAGTGGCTGTAGATGTACAGGTCATGTTTCACTATCAGGACTTGGCTGGTATGCAGACATTACCCTAACTGCACTGGTACTATCAGTACTACATTGCTGCCGTGTATTGTAATCTGAAAAGTGACTAAAGAAACTGCTGTGCAGCCTGGAGATCATGATAATTTTAGTTTGCTGTTTGAAGGTAGTACCCAGGAATTAATACAACTCTAATTTCTGTAGGTATTGACAGCATTACAGGGTCAGTATACAGAAGTTGTGTAGCAGCAATAAATAGGCTAATTTATTTCAGGTTAGAAATACACCTAAAATAATGAAGAAAATGAAACTGAGATTGTCTCTTCTCTGACTAAGTTTCTATAAAGGTGTTGCTCCACTATGGATGAGACAGATTCCATACACAATGATGAAATTTGCCTGCTTTGAACGTACTGTTGAAGCTCTCTACAAGTACGTTGTTCCCAAGCCACGAAGTGAATGTACAAAAGGAGAACAGCTGGTAGTCACATTTGTTGCAGGCTATATTGGTAAGGAATCTTTAAGTTCTACACTTCATTAATGGATTACTGCAAATCTAGAGACCTGTTGCTTTTCAGAGTATTAACTGAAAAGTGACATTAGCAGATGTCACTAACATGGGAGAACTAACCTGCAACTTTAAAATATGCAGGGGAGATAACTATAAAATTGGTCTGTTAGGGGAAAATGGGTCTGTAATGGGACACTTCTCCTAACTGCTCCTATATGTTACCAGTATTGATGGCCAGATTTAAAAACTGCAGCTGATTTCATTGAAAATTTGCATCTTTCTCAGTCTTGGGAATCTTTGGATGGTAGGGGAGGGGGAATTTTTTATATTCAAAGATTCAGAAGTTTTTTTCTGCCTGTTTTCTTCTGTTCAGAAGTTTCAGCTGATTGTACTTCGTGTACACAGTAGTGGTATAGCTAAAACACCACAGAACTAATGTCAAATTATTCTTTCAGCTGGTGTGTTCTGTGCAATTGTTTCCCATCCTGCTGACTCTGTGGTGTCTGTGTTGAACAAAGAAAAGGGCAGCTCAGCTTCACAGGTTCTTATGAGGCTTGGATTCAAAGGTACATTATTTCTTTCATGTATTTTGCATCAAGTGTTTCTGGTGTTTAGGGGAAGAGGTATTTTTCTCATGCCATTTTATGCTGCTCATGCTTTATGGTTTGCTCTCCAGGTGTATGGAAAGGTCTGTTTGCTCGTATCATTATGATTGGTACCCTGACTGCACTACAGTGGTTCATCTACGATTCTGTCAAGGTTTATTTCAGACTTCCTCGCCCACCTCCACCTGAAATGCCAGAATCTCTGAAGAAGAAGCTTGGTCTAACTGAATAGACAACTCATGGACTGACTGCTGGCTGACCCAGTGATGAGTTTCATGAAACTTTTATATATTTGACTATGTAGAAAACAAACTATACAATGTCATTATTGGTTGTGCCCTTATCTCACATGAGGGTTTAAATTCTACCACTGTCATTGCCTGAAATAAATGAGAAACAGAGTGCTTAGTGTCTGTTTACTACTGCATATGTAAGCTTCATTTCATAGTAGCAAATACCTCAAATACTCTTCTGGCTTCCCCCTCTCCCACCCAATTTTTTTTTTAAATACCCTGTTTCACCCTTTAGAAACTAGAGAAATGTCACTCTTCCATTTAAATTAGGTGTTCACTGTTTCCAGAGAAGTGCCAAGAGCCTGTCCTTGCACTTGGAGCCCGCTGATCATTTGCCTGTAATAAGCTGTACTGTGGAACGGCTGAACTCCTGAATGGCTGAGATGAGACTGGAGTCTGATTGGGCAGCCTAGTCATGATATCAGTGTTTCCCACAGAGATAAAAGGAACCTTATGTATACGAGAGCTGTTTCTGCCTTGGGATGGCCATCCCAACTTAACTTATGCTTACTTGACTAATTTCTGCTTCTGTTGGCTTTGAACCACACCAAAGAACTTGGCCCTTCAGATTGTCCTGTGGAATTAAACAGTAGTTGCTACCTCTTAACCAGAGAAAAGCTGATGTTAATAAAGATTTTCAAATATATTTGACTACTTATGGCGTACTTCAGCTTTACAATAAAAATGGCTTGTCTTTTATTCTAGAGTTTGAAAAACTTTTCCCTATGCTTGCTACAGCTGTAGTTTTTTATTTCAGTTATCTTTTTCTTAATTAGTATAATACTGAATTATGGTTGAACCATGTATTTCTGCAGCATAAGGAGCCATACCAGTTTTTTTGGACTTTGATGTGAAGAAATACATGCTCCTCAGCGCACAAGAGGAGACAATTAAGGCAGTGTTAGGGTATTTATTTTTGAATTTTTTTCTCAACTCTTGGTGGAGGGGGATGGTGCTGCCTTCTGCATTTCACCTGTTCAATAACCCACAGTTGGTTATCACTACACCCTATCCAGTACTACTTTGCTCACAAAGTAGAGCTGGAGCTGATGTTTTTTGCAATACTGTGGATAGGCTGCCTTACAGTGTGTGAGCTGTTGATACTGAACTTAGCTTGGCACTTATGTTACACTGCTTCTTCCCTTTTACTTGGCTCCTTCCAAAAGGACAAATCAGGCAGGTGCCGTTGGAATATCATAAATGTACTGCTGCATCTTGCTGGAGTCAGATGTGCCTGCTGTTGTAGCACTGAGCTTCTCACCCCCTGGAAAAATCCTCCCAACTTCCAAGATTTTGAATGATTATGCTAAACAAGAAAGCTGGGCCTTATTTTGAATTGTTGCCTTTCAGAATACAGAGTAAAAGTTAGAACTACACCATTTCCCTGTCACTAAGACAGTAATAAAGGCACTCTTAGAGCGACTGGTATCTGCCTGCCTTATGCAGCAAAGTCAAATTTAGACCTAAGGCTAAATAAAATACTTGTACAAGTACTTTGTTGTTGAATTAAAATTATCTAATGCTACAAGTATGTAAATCTTGTTTTCCCATTGTGAATGGGAAGCTCTGAAATTATTTAATGAGTCATTAAATACTGGTAAGAGCTGCCTTGGAGAAGAGCCCTTACTATGACTTGTTCTTCTATTAAGACTGTTGATGTTAAATCACCTTTTGAAGTGTGTAAGGTGCAGCTTGCTAGGCAAAACTGTCACTTTCATGTACTGAATATTGGTTTCTTTAGAGGCATGTTTTAACTCAGTAGATTTTTCTTTGTTTGCTGAAAGTTCCTTCTAATCCTGGGGAAGGTGAAGAACTGTCAAATTTTAAGGCTGGCAGAAGAGTGAGACAAGCTTGGCTCATGTAGTGAGGTAGTCTGTCAAGCAATCTAGTGCTGAGCTAAATTTTTCAAGACTCTCATTCTGTATGTGGAGCAAAATCGCACAATTTTTCTCAAAGATTGAGTCAATGTTGCACAGTTGTTACCAATACGTACAACAATAAGAGAATCTTAAATCCATTTTCTTATTGCTCACTGGTAGATCCGAAACTATCTTTTAGAGTTGTTTAGATAATTTTATCAAGATAGACCTGAGATAAGACTACAGGGAGCAGCCAGCAGTTCCTCTTGGTAACTGCGAAAGGGAAAATACACTTAGTGCTCCTTGCAGTGTTGTATTTCAGTGGAAAACCCAAGAGGGGGAGAGAATTGCCTTGCAGCTGCCAGCTTCATTGACATTCAGCCATAGGATTGTTCAGATGCTTGTTAGGAAAGAGTGTTGCTTGAAGGATTGCTTGCTGGTATTTTAAATAAGCTTCAGTGGGAAAAATGTAGTATTTAAAATGCATTTAAAAGGTCAACTTTGTCATTGATAACTGCTTTGTGCATAATGCTTGGTACATTTTCTGAAGGTTGAGATGGAGCAATGGTACTTTTGATGGATTTGCACTTCCATTGCAAGGAAAGTTCTGTATCCAAAAGGGGTACCCCATTTTGAACTTAGGTAACTCCAGACCCATCAATAAACCTCAAAGTGCTCTGTAAAACTTGGATTATGTATATGCTGCTTGTGTATATTTTATGAAGGAGAAAACATACTTTCTTGCTGATTTTGGAGCTGAGATGAGCTTTCTGGTTTAAAGCATAGTCATATATAAATTTGGAGTAACAACTGCATTTGCACACGGTGTTTGTATCAGGTTGTACTACAGATGAAATGTGCTGACACTCACTGATACCCGCGGAAATGTCTGTTGCATATCATTTTAAAATGAGCTGTAATAATACAAATACTTGTAACTCATTTACATTTTTACGTAGAAATTATGTAGTTCTCAGTGAAAACAATAAACATCCTGCTTTTTTATAGCAAATATGAGTACCTTGGGTAGATGAGCTTAATAGTTGCATGGCCTTGTTACAGAATACAATTTTGGTAACTCAGTGCTAGGGAGAAAGATAATGCTAGCAGAAAATTCTAGGCTCAACAGACATTCTAGTGTCTAAAAGTAGATTTTATTCTTTTGGGATTAATTTGCTCATGTAATTTTTCATCATTGATCATTTAATGCTGTTGGTGGCTTTTGGGTTGTTTTTTCCTTTCAAGTTGCTGACAAGTATATTAATTGGCCAGTTTTGTACCTGAAAGCTAAATTAAAAGCAAAGATGGCCTGAATGTCACTACAGTTTGGGCTCAGTGGGATGATCTGTTTTAAGTAGCATACCTGTAATTTTCATTATTACCTGAATCTTGCAGTCATTTGATAAAATGGCAGAGTATCACTGCATGACCCTAGAAATGAACTAAAGGGTTGTAGTTTCACTTAGCCAATACTCTCCCCACCACTGACAGTACTAAAACAAGGAGGCAAGGTTACCTGTCTGCTTTAAATTTTTGAAAAAATATCTCACTCTCTGCTCGCCTTTTCCAGTGTAGAAGGAGCTTTCTGCCTCCCTGCTTAGAGCAGTCCGATTTTAAAGCTACTACAAAACTTCCATTTTTTAGTACAGTGGAGATGTGTGCCTGAAGGGCAAATAAAGAATTGTAATACCTATATGGATTATGGAGAATTTCCGATCGCTCGCGTTACTGCTGAGGTCAGTACAGTGGTATGAAATACAGATTATTCCAAAATACTTTTTTTAAGTAAACTTTACCTTTGTGACTTAATTTTTTTGTCTTGCTCGCAGCAACAAAAATTTCTGAGAGAATTATCCTGGGAAGTAAGGGTAGGAAGTCTGCATACATCTAAAGGGAAAGGGAAATGAATGGTCCTGTAACATTTTTTGCATGCTTAACTTCCCTTGGAGACCACGCACAGGACTGCACACTCAGCTTTTCACTGGGAGACGTGTTCTAGAATTTGGAGGTTGAAAGTGAAATCCACAGTTGTTTATCCTGGCTTGTTTTCTGGTTACTGTTCCAGGGAGTAAGTACACTCACCTCATGCAGACAGACCTCTGCTGTGTCAAGGCTGCTCAGATTAACTGTGCAGCTGGAATGTATTTTCCATATCACTTGTGTAGATGTTGGTCTACCGGTTCTCCAGTTCTGCCTCTCCAGATTCTTACTGGCTACTGACCATAAATGATACATTCATAAAATTGAAAGCAAAGTCAATAAAATGACTGTAGCCTGTGATGCCTTTAATCCACAATATATTTATTATGTAATTCCCAACCCCCTGAGGTGTATGTGCACGTGTACATACATTGCTTCAGGTATCATAGGCAATGCATACTTTACCATGGCTGTTCTTTAATTTTGCTGCCTCCTTCAAATGCCATTTGGTTATTTTCAGGAACTCACTTAAGAACTGAGTGGAAAAGCAAAGGGAGAGGGGTTGGTAGAGTATCTGTTCTTGCCATCTGTCAGGTGGACTGGAAAGGGGTAGAAGAAAGGGGGAGATAAGAATGGACCTATACCAAAAAGAGGAAAACCTAAAGTACTGGAGGTTGACTGTGGGCAAATGAAGCAAAGAAGGTACAGAAGACCAGCAACATGAAGCAGACCAAAAGACATGGAATGCTGAATGAAGATGAAAATGGTGAGGGAGAGGAATGCTTGTATCTTCCATACCATAGAGTCTAGTAGTTGCAGAATGTTAAGGTATGGCCAACTGAAAAATTATAAAGGCTTTACTATATACTTACACTTCTTGATATAATTTCATTTACAGGGATTTTCTGAGTTGCTGTGTCGCTTCTAATAGATATTTATAGCCATTTTTATTCTTGTTTAATGCACTTCTCTCCTCCACCTTCCTCTGCTAAAACCATCCCACTATCTTGTTACTCCCTACTTCATTTTCAAATGTCTCAAATCTATTGTTCTTCAGCACCTAAGTAGTCCCAGTAGTTCACAGCAGTAGCCTTTTGGGATATAAGAAGCTTCTCTTTGCTAATTCTGCTGCTCACTATAGTATTTTACAGACTAAGAAATAATGAATAAATAACACTGCTAGGATTCCTCAGCAGACACTGTGACACTGGGATAAAGCCATCAGCAGCATTACTAGGTCTTTCAGAGCATTGTCTCTATAGAGCTGCACAATAATTTTAATTTACAATTATAAAAGCCTTACACAAAGCTTTATACAAATTATTCCATCTAAATGTGTGACAAACTTTCTGGAAGGCATCAGCAATATTTTGGAGCATTTCTTGCTACACTGCATTTACCTTGTTAAATATTATTTTAAAAAGAAACTAGTTTACAAAAATCATAGAGTGAATAGAGACAAAGTGCTACTGCTGTTGGACTACCTCTTGTTTAGCTGGAAACCACAATTCTATTCCTTCCTTTGCAACAGGAAAGCGAAACTGGAATCTCTCATTCTTGACGACAGATGAAAGCAAACTCTAAAGCTAAGAACATAATTTTATACTTTAACACTGCTTTATTGTACAAAACAAGCAATTTATTAAATATAGCATCTCTCATTCTTCAGAAAGAAAAATACATGAAAAGAGGTATGTTTTTTTCACATTATTATTTCTCCCTTGAAATAAGTGACTTTTTCCTGTCCTGTTCAAAGGACTAGGACAAATTTCAGGTTTAAGTGTGCTTCTAAATGAAGCCTTTAAATACTGTCTGCCTTCTCAGTACTATACATTATGGGAGTTAACACTTCTCAAACACTATTCTTTAGGCAGTGGCCTTTCAGTGATCAATTAATGTCTGCAATCTTGGTTATTTCATCTTTCACATCCTTGATTTTGGTTTGAACTCTTGTTAGATTGGCAAATTTCTCATTCAGTAAAGCAATTTCCTTCTCCCGTTGTAAGACCTCCTCCACTAATCTTCCTATTCTCAGTGTTAGGTCACTTATTAAGGGCTCCAAGATGGCAAACTCCTTTTTAACTTTGTACATCTTAGGTTTTAAATCATTAGCAAATGTAACTGTCTTCAGAACTTTTGCTCTGTCACCTTCAAGATTCAAAAGTCTATCGGAATGCTTGTTAAAATCACTCCTTAACTCAGACAGTGCTGTCTTAATTTGCTCAATTTTTCTTGCGTTACTGGATGCCAGGCTTTGTATTTTCGTACTCCGGTCGATGCTGCTGGTGAGGAGGTCACCTATATTTTTTACTGTTGCCTTGTCAGCTTTTTCTACTTTATCTTCTAGTGTTTGGAAAGAATCTGTCAGTGCAGTCATGTCTGAGACCAGGCCTGAAATGCGCCTTATGTCAGTTTTTACTGTCACAATTGTCAATGTTACATTTTTTGCTACAGAAGCTGCATTCTGTTCAGCACTTGAAACTGCATGAAAAAGGCTTGTTAAATTCTTCTCCAGTTCTTCTTGTTTTTTAATTATGCTGCTAGACCATGTTTTCATTGTATAAATATCTTCCTGCAGATATTTAATGTGAGAAATTATTTGAAGATCTTCCAGCTGTTTCATTAAGTTCCAAGTCTTTTCACACTAGAGGGATACAAAAATATTTCTAGCTTAACAACTCAAGGTCAAAATTCAAGCTGTACTTTAATTAAATATCTTACTATTCTGACATTCAATTTGAGTGCAAACCCTGTTTCTAGAAATCAATTTCTGTTACAACACAACCAGGTTTTTTTTTCTTGTCAGTACACATAATAAACGTTAGTACTTCTTCTATTACAACAAAAATTACAAGAAGGTGCTATATGACTTTCCAAGATGACCTCTGAAAACACAAGTCATCAAATGGAATCTTCTTCCATATGATGGAATTTTTAAGTCTTCATAAAAGCTATTTTAGTGAAGGAAACGTCATGCTACTGCTGGATTTTTGTCTTGATTTGCTAGTTCACTCTTTTATATTTATTTTCTTATGATTGGTTCTTGGTTTTCAAATATGAGAGAAAAAAGGAAATTATCTGACTGATGCTATCCAGGTCAATCCCCAGTAAGTCAGGGTAGAACTTGGAGGGAAAAAAACACCAAACAGGCAAACTGAAACACATTCTATGAGGCTAGAATTAGTTTCATATTAATCCTTTTCTGGACATTAGTAGTAAAAATACTATCACAGAAACAAATATTTTTAACTCTTCAATAGTGCTGGTCGTTCCTCAGTAGCTCAGAACTGTTTGCTCAAAAGCAAAAAAACAAAATTTAGGTTGTGGAAAGCTGTGCTTGTTTCCTACTTAATGTCTCCAAGGATGGGGATTTCATGTTGAATCTCCTGCACATTCAGCTTTCAGAAGGGTTGAGGTTGATGAAAGATTAGGGGTCATACCACTGTCACTCCCACCACCCTGCCTCAAAATGATATGAAGTAGAAACACTAGAACTGGAACACACTTGTGAAAAATATTTAAAAAACATTTCTTTATATCATAGTTTTTCCTAATAGGACAGGGAGCACTAAAGTATTTACTCTGTACCCTTTCTGGAGGAACAGTTTATTTTGAATTGGATTATGCATCAGGACAGGGAAATTCACTACAATATATTTTTATTTTGAATATCACTGTAAACAAAAATTTATACATAAGCAATAATTATATGAAACCAACACAGCTTTATAACATTGAGAAACACTGGTTTCATAGTCTCTTGAATGGACAGTGTTACTTGTTTAGTGAAGATTTCAGTGGAGTTCTAAAGAAATTAATGTACAAACCCAGACTAATTTAAATTAGGTGTGATTAAGTCATAAATGTGTGTTCATACTGTTTGTACTAAGCAATCTCCTTTCCAGAGAAATACAAAATTATCAAGCCAATAAGTCTGCAGACAATTTGTGATGTCCCTGAGATTCAAATTTCAATGAACAGCTATCAGGCCTACTAGGTAGTATTACATCATGTGTAAGTAGGTCTATGGGTAAACTGGATATTCCCTGCTCCCAAGCACATAACTCCACTGATTTCATTAATTACTTTTGCAGCTCTTGGTTCAGCAAACTTTGGGCAACAATGTCAGTGACATTGTAATTTTTCTTTTCTTTTCAAATGCAAAGCAATACAAGACATATCGTGTGATGCCAAACAAAGAACACTCTACAGAAAAAAAAAAAAAAGGTTAAAAGTTGTTTCTTAAGCACCAAAACAGCCCCCCCCCAAAAAATGAAAACAAACCAGCTGCTATGTAAATGACAGACAGCTTATAGATACCAGAACAATACAAGGCTCTCAGCAGGGGGTACTTTCTTAGTGTTTGCTCTAAGAGTGCTGTATCTGAGCTTCAGCTGATAAAAATGTACTCAGTGCCTTCCTGCAGCATGAAACCATTATGGTGTACAATACTTTAAAAGCAAGGTACAGCTATCTCAGCTGAGAAATAAGTGATTAATTGCTCACTCTGTTATAAGTCTATGGAAAATAATACACAAAGTAACAACAAAAGAAACTAAATAGTGAAAGCTAAATACAAACTAAAAAGATGAACTTTTTTTCCCTTAAATCTAAATACTTGGCCTCAAATTATTTTTAATAAAAAAGATCTTTTAATAAATAAACTGAAAATAATCCTTAAGAAAATATTCCTTTCCTTCTTTAACAAAGTCTTAATCTCTTGCTCTCTACCCTCTTTCTCAACCTTTCAAGCTGTTCCAATGATCTTTAGATCAATGACAGTACATCAGCTATCCCTGACATAGATTTAAATCACATGATTTATAAAAAAGTGCTTTTTCATCAATGAAAAACCTAAGACCAAATTCACTTATCCCCATTCTGGTCATTTTCTAAGTTAAAGCTTTCTAAAGTTACTTCTTCTGCTTTTGAAGATACTGCTATGTCAGGCCCTGTTTCTAGAACAGCTAGTTCATGTTGCATTTTGATCAAGCTGCCATTGAACTGGAGGCCTTCAAGAGCCTTCTGCATGGCCACTGTATCAGAAACAGTTTTCAACATGTCATTTTCCACAGTGTACAGCTGTGTCTTCAAGTCCTCTATCTTTTTCTCCATACCAAGCAAGTCACTTGACAACCTAAGAATAGAATGAATAGCATTTTCAATTGTTGGCAAATGGGTCTTGCACTCCTCTATTTTAGGTTCATAGTTTGCAAGTTTCTGATTCAGGTCTGTGTCCTTAGCTACCAGACTATTCTGTTCTTCTTCTAGCTTTTCAACTGACTTAGCATCCAAGTTCAACTTTTGTTCAACTCTAGAGAATTCATCATCTTCTTGCTTTTTTAGTGTTCTGATATTTCTGGCTGTACTGTCCTCCAAATCTCTTACTCTTTCTGCAAGGGATTTAATTCTTTGGTCAACTTCATTGATTTTGGAAGTAACTTCTGTATGTATGAACTTTGCTTCAGATTTTAAACCACTAGCATTTGTGTTCATTTCATCCAGGCTTCTTCTCCAGGAATTTGTAACATTTTGGAACTTCTCATTAATGCTCTGCATCTTTAGAGATAGAGTCTGTTCATTGTTCTGAATATCATTTATGGTGTTATGAAGAGAAGATATTTCCTGCCCAAACTCAGTCATCACAGAGATGGATGAGGCAGCTTCTCGCAGGATACTTTCAGAAGACTCAAGCTGCATTTACAACACAAAACAATGTCTGTGTCTACTTTACAAAAGTAAGAACAGAAAACCCTTTCCATTTATTAAGAGATAATAAAGTCCCTTAAAAACCACTTCACTTGTTACAAAGCTCCTCCATGGTGCATTTCCATGTTTCATCTTTAAAATATTGTTGATTAACCTAGCATGAAACAGCATCGGAAAAAAAGGTACGTGTGTTGTTGAACTTCTATAGCATATATGCAATTTTCCATGCTTGTTTTTTTTTTTTGTGTCCAAAATATAGTAAATCTCATGCAACATTCTGCAATCTGAAGTATAGTATATAAATATCCAAATTACATCATGTATAAATGACATTATTCTGAGATCAGTGCTGAAACAAAATCACTGGCATGAGCCACACCGTGCTACCATCCTTCTCGGTAAGTTATCAGGGATAATTCAGCAGCCAGCACAGCTTTTCTACTTGGTTATGTCACACGTGGTAATATCTTTTTTCATTACTATTGTATTTTCTTATCTATCACTTTATTATGTCTTCATATTATTAGAAGAGGACTGCTACATCAAAATGCAGGTAAATTTTCTTCATATCAAGGTACACTAGAATTGCACATGAAAGAGGACAGGTAAAATGAAACGTGCATTTTGTATGCAAGTTCTTAAAAACAGTTTAGTTTCTAAAAATTAATACTGAGATACAACCACTGTGTTCACATACTGGAACAATGGCACGGATTGACATGCTTTGTCATATGAAATAGTCTCTAAATGCCTCTTCACAGGCAAGTAAAACACATTCTAAAACTTGTTTTAAAACAGATAAATTAACAAAATAACAATGAAATAAGCAATGACAAATATTCACCAAAGATCATCCAATTAAGATGTTAATTATTACCTTTTCAGAAATTAAGTTTACTTTACTTCCCACATCCATGATTTTTTCAGCTTCTTGATGTAAAAAATTGTATTTTCTTTCCAGATCAGAAAATTGACCTGACTGTTGAAATAGAAACCTGTGAATTTCAAGTAAATAAACAGAAAACTTCTTAATTAGTATACATTCAGTATTCCAGGACTTGATTCACAGCAAATTGTTACTGGGGGGATTTGTGTTCACAGAATTTGCTAGATCAATACATGACAAAAAAAAAAAAAAAAAAAATTGATCTGTCTTGATACTGGAGTTATCTTCTAAAAAAGTTATGACAGCAAGGAAGCATCCAAGCATCCATAGATGTCTTTGCTTTTACACTGCATGCTGAGGTAACTAAGGCACTGATGCTGCTAAGATATTTTAAAACATCTTTAACAAAGGTATTTGACATTTACTTAAAGACTCCGCCCCATGAAAGGTTTATTACACTGCTGAGCAAATTATTTACAGAAAACTCTATTTCACTTCTGTCCATTTATTGCCTGCCAAACGAGCACTTCCAGTCAGCCCGAGTTGTTTTCCAGGTAGATGCAGTCTCTGAAGCAGGTATTTAGAATTCATGAGCAAGACACCTTCAAGGTGATGTAACAGATGGAGCTTCTACAGTAACTCACTGCATGCTCATGTTTCCATGCTTGTCAATACTGCTACTCTTTCCTGGATCCTTCTGGCTCAAACAAGTTTCTGCAGACACTTAGCCCAAGCACTCTGTTAACATGTAAATCATACAGCCTGAGAATACAAGAGAAAATACTAAAATCCTCTTAAGAGAGTTACCTACCAGCTCACCACCAGGCAAACAGCAAGGGAAATGATACTCAAACTTGTCCTTGAGTCCATCCAAAAGGAACTGTGATTATTGCTGGTCCTGGGACTTGCCAGCTTCCCATAATTACTGTGCTTCTCAGCCTTCTGTGAAGCTTCACTGGTCTTGGATGAAGAAATACCTTTTTTCCTTGCCTTAACTTCAGACATTTTGTGGTTTTAAAAAGCAGAAGCAAAGGAGAGAGCTAGGGAAAAAAAAAAAAAGCAAACAGAAAGGACTAGTTTTTACTTCTTACATTTTACTTTTAAACATTCACAAACATAAATTTTAAGTTCACAAATACACCTCCAAACATGTTTCTTCTAGTATTCACTATGCTTCCTAGTTATGTGAACTTTTGTAAAGTATCATTATACTTTCATTCGCTTTCTATATTACAGAGCACTGCTTTCATATCTTCTCCAACTGAACTAACTTTCCAAGCCTAAGCTAATTTAATATTTCCAGAAATATTTCATCTGCTGTAGAATAAGCTATTTTAAATTACAAGGATTTAAAGTGTATTTCTTTTTGTAGATGATGACTGTCACAAGTCCATCAGCAATTTCACTCATGAACTTGGTTTTACCTGTAGATTTGAAAAAGAATTATTACCCACGCCACACTAAAAAGGGAAAGCAATTTTTCAATTTAAAAAATAGAATTGCAAATCAAGCTTTAATTTAGTTGTTCTGTTGTAACTAAATATGTATTGTAACAATGATTTCATGTCATCTGTAAAATCACAAATGTTGGTTAAAAAAAAGTCATGACAGAAAAATTCAGAAGATTCATGAAATCATGCTTCTAGAAAAAAGAAAAACTATAACTTCCTCTTGATGAAATTAAGGTCAGAATAGATTGAGGTGGTATGAATCTCCAGCTCATGTTTTAGCCGTCCAAGTACAGAGTGTAGTTTTTAAGCCTAAAATCTTCCACCATACTACTCAAAATAGACTTGATCCTTGGCAGAGCTGCTTTGGCCTAACAACACCAAACTGTTGTGCTGGATTTTTGAATCACTTTGCAGCATTGCCACTTAGTCACATATCAAAATATAAATATTTGGAGACACTTAAATAGTCATGTAAAAGGGTAAAAGGCATTGTTTAAAATCTAACCTGTGATGCAGGTAGCTTAGAGCTGTTTGAGCCACAGTACTAGAAAGCATGCTCTGAGCTTGAAGCATGGAGGAAAAATCCTTTTCATTTCCAAAAACAAACCCACCAAAAAAATCCCACCAAAAACCCCAAACAAAAAACAAAACCCCAAAGAAAACCAACCAAAAGAAGCCAGCAAAACAGAAAAATTGTATTTTGAAGCTTTTAAAATATCTTTGGGTTCGAGAGCTCATACTATGAAGTTAAAGTGGAGAGAAAAAAAAGAGCTCTGAATAGTAGTTAGGAAAAGAGAAGAACAGAGAAAAGCTCGGCTTTAAAAGGACGGCTTCAGCGCGCTGCCCGGTGCTGTGCAGAGGGATGAGCCGCAGCTCCCCAGAGACCCTTCCGGACCGGCCCGCTCCCCACAAAGTGACCCACATCCTCTCCGCTGCCCCCAAAGTGACCGACTGCCCCCTCCGCTGCCCCCAAAATGACTGACTGCCCCCTTCACTCCCCCAGAGTGACCCACATCCCCTCCGAGCCCGCCCTGCAGGACGCCCCCAGCCCCAGCAGTGCCGGCCTCCCACCTCCCCCTCCCTGCGGCCGCTGCCCCGTACCCGCCGCGCTCCTGCGGCCTCAGCTGCGGGGGCGGAGGCGGGCAGGGCCGCCCTGCCCCGCAGGCACCACGTTTACAGGCCGCGGGGCCCCTCCCCTGGCCGCGGCTGGCGCATCGCCGCCCGGTGCGCCACGTCCGGGGCCCGCCCGCCGCGGGCAGCGATCCCGACGCGCCCGGCCGGGGCTCGGCGGCTCCGCGCCGGCGCGGGAGGCAGCGCGGGGCTTTGTTCGGCGGCGGCGGGCGAGCGGGCCGCGCAGCGAGCGAGCGAGCGGGCAGGGCCGGCAGCCTGGCTGGCCCGGCCCTTCCCCGCCCAGGCCCGGAAGGAGGAAGCGCTGCCGGCGCTGCCTTCCCGGGAGCCGCGGGGCAGAGGCTGCGCCTCGGGGCTCGGCGGGGCTCGGGGCGGCGGCTGCCGGGGCTCCGCGCTGCCCGCCAGGTGAGCGGCGTCCCGCAGGGACGGGCCGGACCGCTCCGCACCGCGAGGGGTTCCGCCGGGGCAGGGTAGGGGACGGCGGGCGGGCGGTCTGAGCGCCTCGGTTTCTGTTTCCTTGGCGGCTGGCAACACGGCACGGTGTGAGTTAACTCTTTGTTTTGTATGTTTGAGGAGAGATGTCTTCTGTATTTGCCTCGCGTGTGGCAGTGTTATTATTATTATTATCCGTTTTTCGACCAGGAAGCTTTAGCGTCCTCTTTCCTCCGCGGTGTGGTGGGATAAAGGTAGGGTGGAAGGCTTTCTTAACTACGTAATTTTTAGTGAAAATAGGAAACTGTCAGCACAGCAGATGAGGTACTCCATCACGGGCTTTTTCAAAAGGCAGCTGTTCTATGTCATCTACATGATATAGCCAGCTCCTGAGAGAGAGAGTGCCGGAAAAGGCGAACGCTTCTGCAGGCACCTTCATGGGTGCTCTCTGGAGGAGTTTGGACTTGTTTATGGAGCTTTCCTGGCAGGAGTGTGATCGGAGAGAGTATTTTGATCGCTTGGGACTCTCGGAGTCGCTGATCAGTTCTGGGAAACCTTTATGCTGTAGCCAATAGTTTTCACCTGTTTTCTTCAGACATTTGTTTTTTTATGATATGGAGGAAGAATGCAAGTTTGAAGTTGCGTGTCCAAATGCTGATAAAGGAAGGTATAGCGCAGTCAGTGGCAGTGTTGGGTGCTCCCTCTTCCGTCATATGTCAGCATCCAAGTGTCCTTGTATGGAGTCTTGAACTAGGAGACAACAATGTGTTTATCCTGTGTGATGAGACCAGTCCTCTTTCTCATCCACTTGACCCAATCACATGATCCAGGGACTTAAAAACTTTTGGGGGATGTAGCTAGTGGGGAGAAGACCTTTCAACAGAGACATTTACTAAGGTGCTTTGGTTTTGTAGTTCTGAAAGTGTTCATAAACATAAATTCATAGGAATGGGGAAAAGAATTTCTATTTTCAGAATTGAAAATTCTGAAAAATTCTGAGAATTGGTGCTTTGCTACTCTTTCTGATTTCAACACCAAAATTTCTAAGCTGTTTTAAAACTTCCTTCTTCATGCTTGTAAGTTATGTTCCCAGTCTGACTTGACTTCACCCCCTCTCCCTGCTCTTTTTCACACTGAAGAAATATGGACGTCAAGAGTAGAAACTATTTGCTTATGAATCGTCAAGCACTAGAAAATGACATCAAGACTTCTTATATTATGGATCGTATGATTTCTGATGAAGTACTGACGTTACAGGAGGAGGAGAGAGTGAAGCAACAGGTAGAATTCTCTCTTACTGCTATTTCTCTTCCTAGTCTACTCACATATTTTACTATCCTTTTTAAGAATAGTATTTTCTGATTGTCTAATTCCTGGATATGTCAAATCCTAGCACACAGCTTTTGTTGCTCTTAATAAGGTTAAGGGCTTGGTCAGTTAAAAGCTATTTCTGTAACTATAAATAGTCTGTAATTTAGAGTGATAGATTAAATGATTTCTGAGGTTGTTTCATTTTGTATAATACCTCTTCTAATTTTTTTTTTTTCTAGAATACCCGGAAGGAGCGAGCAGCTATGCTAATAAACATTATTCTTACAAAAGACAATAATTCATATAGGTCCTTTTACAATGCACTGCTCCATGAAGGATACAGAGATCTTGCTGCGCTTCTTCAGGACGGCATCCCTGCCGTCTCGTCTGGTAACAGAAAGAGTTCAATGGATGGAATGACTTCCTATGGTCAGTGTGACTGCAGCAATCCCTGTGCTTGAGTGTGAACACAAGCTGTCTTTTTTTATTCCTTAGAAAGTGACTATGTGTAATACCCGCTCCAATGAAAAAGGAGCAGTTGGTGCCTTTGTTTGTTTTGGTAGTGGTAGTTTGTTTGGTAGAACTATGTCTATTTCATCTACTTAATATGCAGGAGAGTTACAACAGTTGCAATTTTTATAGGTCATCTTAAAAGTGTTCATATTGAATGGTGCTGATTTTAAAAGGCAGAAGAACTGATGCTCTTACAGTTTTCTCTAATTTGTAACACTTTTGTTGCAAGTGAAAGGAAGACTCTCATTTGTATGTATTAAAAGAAAAATTTGTAGCCTCCAAAATTCTGATATTTATCTTGAAGAGTAATCTGGAATCTCTCAAGGTACATTGATCTAGTTGATCATTGATTAATTGATCTAATTATTATGTTACCTAATTCTTTCCACCAGATCTTTTAGTTACCCTATGTACGTTAGATATATATTACTTTTAGCTGCATTTTCCTCAGTATCATCTTTGACTGACATGAAATAAATTTGTCGTTTCTAATGGGCAGAACCTTCTAACTGCATTGGACTAACTGCCATATTTACTGGCACTCTGCATTTAATAAATGTCAAAGGCATGTGCAGTTCAAGGCTATGTTAGATAATCAAAGTTTATCAGTTACGTCACTCCATATGGCCACAAAGTGGGCAGATGAAGTGCTCATTTCCTTTCTTGTTATTTTTTTACCTCTTTCAAGTCATGCTATCTCAGCTTAAATCAATTAAAGTCTTTCTTGGACCCCCATGCTCTGCTGTGAGCTGCCAAGGAAAGGCCTTACACAGCATCCTTTCTTTTCTGCTGCATCCATGATCTGGTGACTTCTGGCCAAGAAAATGACTTGTTTGTTGGGTATAGTGATGTTGAGCGCCTGTGTTTGCCACAGTTTCCATGGGAGATGTTAATTCTCTTTTCACTTCCAGGGATCAATGTAACAAGCTTTCCTCATGCAGTTATTAATTTGAATACTATTTTAGATAGGAGGCTAGTTACATGCTGAGTAATTTATTTCTAAAAAGCAGGTTTTTTTCAGCATTTGGTATTTTGAGTCCAGCAGATTTTAGGGCATTTTTATGGGACATGAGATGGGGAGGGAGCCCACTAGTTATTTTGGGTGAAAAGCTGATTGGTTGGGTTTGAAGAGGCATCACATTTAGAACTCATGTTTTCTTTTGATGTTTCTTGTGCTTAACTTTAGTGAAGACCATTCTCTGCGAAGGAGGCGTACCTCAGAGACCAGTTGTGTTTGTCGCTCGACCAAAACTGGTAGATGCTATTAAAAAGAAACTGTACTGCTTGGGAAGTGATCCAGGTTGGGTCACAGTTTATGGAATGGCAGGCTGTGGGAAGACTGTTTTAACAGCAGAAGCTTTAAGGGATCCTCAGCTCTTGGAAGGTATTTCCAGAAAAACATCTGTATTTTTATAAATATCACTGTAGATACACACATATTAGACATGTATGGTGCAATATCATATGTCACTTTGGAAGTGTTTTGGATTTCTAAATTTCTTAGGTGATTCTGAAATATTTGCTTGCAATATACAACTTTCATAACCATTTGGTGGTCTAGGACCACTAAGTATTCTATTAATTTGTAGAAAAAGTTTTGAATAGCTTTTCCCCTTAGAATCTGCTTTGTTTTATGAAAGTAGATGCATCCTTAATTAACTTGAAATTGTTATTTCTTTTAATGCAAGATAATATATTTAGTTATATTCCTTTTGGGCATTGCTTGTAAGGTCCTCAGACTCCTTGCTATGTGAGTTAAAAAGAATCTTCCTCTAACTTTTGCATAGATTTTAATAGTGGCAGGCATTTGTGGGTGATTAGTATTGCTGTTGCTTGAAGTAGGTCATAGATGCAACCATTTAATGGCATTTTTTCTATTTTATTTTTTTCTTGCATAAGTCACTAGGAGGAGAAAGTAGGACTTGGCATTAAAGAAAAAAAATTATGTAGGGATAGATACTATAGCATCCCCTGCTACAGCTGACTCTTCTAGATATCTCCTTGATCACTATTTCAGGGTTATTTTTACACTCCGGGCACTGAACTCTTGCAGTACTACACGGTTGAAAATGTAAATGGTAGGTCAGACTAGCAGAAAGATGGATGAGAAGGGGCTGTGGAGGGACAGGAAGGAAGACGTGCAGAAAGGAGGGACAACAGCATCAGTGATGGTGTGAAATTGCTGTGGGTCCTTGCCCTACAGAGTCTGTTCCTTTAAAAACAAACAGGAGTGGTCTTGTAGAACCACACTTTGGTGTTAGTAGTAGGGTTGCAAGGATGGCTTGCAACGGATTTTAGAGGTTTTTGTTTTAACTAATGCTGACTTACTACTGTAAGTTGCTATAAAATATTTAAAATTATTTAAAATGTATAGCATGAATAATATTGCTTTTCTTGTTAGATTACTTTCCAGGAGGAGTTCACTGGATCTCTGTTGGGAAACAGGACAAAGCAGGGCTGCTCATAAAACTTCAAAATCTCTGCAGTAGACTGGAACATGACTCCACTCTTTCACAAAGGCCACCACTTAACATTGAGGAGGCTAAAGATCGTCTTCGTCTGCTGATGTTACGCAAATACCCCAGGTGATGTCAGTAAAATCAAATACTATTCTTTTAACTGATAAAACTTTGCAGAGTAACTTTGGTGTAATCATCTGAGGTGTCTGTGTTGTGGTTACATGTGGCTACACATGTCTACATGTTTGGTTTTTTAACCAACTTCCTAACTTTAGGCTAAGTTTTAGACTTCTGTCAACTAAATATGTTAACCAGCTGTGCAGGAGTCATATTTGCTTGAAAAAGCAAATAGTGTAATAATGAAAGATGGGTTTGAATAGTGAAAGATGGGAACAGACAACAGAAAATAAGGATTTCTCTAACTTTCAGTGTTCTCACTCTGTGTGTAGACTGTTTTATTGATATGTGAGTATCATACAGCAGAAACTTTCTGCAACAGATGGTGTCTTTAGAAAGTGTTTGGTCTAGAGATACCAAAATGAAAGCAGGTTTTCATGATGTGACCAATTATTGCCAAGAAACCAGTGTCTTTCTAAGTCATTGCACATTTTTCACCTTTGAGCAATAGATTTTTTTATTTGCTGAGGATTTAATTATTCTCTGGTAAAATTTGTAATAAACTAAATGAACCTGCTTGTCAGTGAGTTATCTTGGGAATAATACTCCAGCCTTGTGATCTTTGTAGATAACAGAGTAGAATACTGGCGTTTCTGTACAGGGGAGAAAAAAAGGTCTTTCTTTTGAAGAAAAGATGTGGGAACTATTGGCAGGTCCTCCTAAAGAAATCTATGAGCTGAAAGCGCACCTTTCCTTGAAGGATGTGAAGTGATTGTCTCCATTGACACATTTACATTTTTATTTCTTGTTTATTAACAAACAAAAGAAATAAAAACTCTTCAATACAGAAGTGGGAGTGGGAGGAAATAGAGGGGAATGTGCCTGGGGGTAAGGTTCATAGAAGGTGCAAGTGAATGGGAAACAAATCTTCACTGTAGCTTGGGAAGAAGCTGGCTCTGCTTTGGAATTCTATTTGCCAACAAGAAGTCACTTTAGCTATACCTGGATTCAGACAGCCAACTCAGTACCTCTCTTGGGAATAATGTATTAGACAAAGGATTCAAATTTTGAAGCCAGTATGTTTCTTGGAATTAAATTATTAGTCAAATGAAAAATGGTAACTATGGTATACTTTAGAACAAGAAATTACAGAATTTAATCTCCTGTGATTGTTATCACAGGGTTTTGTTTGTTGCTTTGGGGTGTGTTTTTGTTTGTTTTGGTTTTTCTTTGTTATAAGGTTTTTTAAATAATCTTAATTAGGATATAAAATTTGTTGGTGTGACTGAAGCAGAAAAATCACAGGTGCCTAATGAATGGGAGGACTTTGAAGTACTCAGATTAATTAAGAACATAAAATCAGGCTGTAATTCATACCACCCATCATATTTTCAATCATGAAAAAAACAAGCCACAAAACAAGCCCTTTATGGCTATGATAGTATTCTTGTGAACCCTCTGATTTATCAAAAGGTTATTAATAGAAGGGTTGTATGAAAATGAGATAGGGGTATCCAAGACTTAAATTTATCTTTGAGAATGTGGTCTGATGTGTATGCACTTCTTTAAGGAGGATCAAATCCTTATTTATAGGCTTTGATGGCGTAAGTGCCACGTAGTTGAACAAAAACGCGGAAGTTTTGTCGTGCTTCAGTGAGAATTGGACAACTTGACTAGTGGAGTGGAACATTCCATCCCTTAAAAAACAAGCATAGTAAATGTAAACTATTTGTAGGATTAGGTGCAAATAGCTAAAACTCCCTGAAGGCAGATAACTGTTATTTCTTTTCATACATCTGCTCGTCAGTCTTTTTGACTTCTTGTTTCCTTACACCCAGTTTTCAGTAACTTCTCTGTTACATATAGGCAGGTGTAGGGAAGTTTACTGTACATTATTCTGGTGAGATTCCATGTAGGAGCCTACAAATGTGGCTGGGCATACGATTGGAATATGTAGTCAGTATGAAATGTCATTTACGTAAGAAGAGCCTTGCCATTCAAGACAATTGCTTTATAAGAGGGGAGGGTTAGTCTCATATAGCTTTCCAAAATAGAAGAACAAAATTGAAAACTCTTGAGTCAAAAGGAAACTTAAATGCTTTCCCACAAAGCTCATCACTAACCTGTGTCAGAGTTATCTAGTTTTATACAAATATTTTCTTGATTTATGATACCTAGTGACTTAGAACTAGTAAATATTTCTGTTTTTCCTGTCTGCTAATGGAAATGTTTCTCAAAATGTTGTTTGCACTTCAGTTGTAGCTATGAAGTAATAAATGGTAAATACCTTTTTGAGATAACTGCATTCAGCTTCTTGCACAGTGTTTAATCACAGAATCACGAAGGTTGGAAGAGACCTTCAAGATCATCAAGTCCAGCCATCAACCCAGCACCACCATAATCACCTCTCAGCCATATCCTCTAAGTGCCACATCCAGACACTTGAATGCTTCCAGAGACAATGACTCCACCACCTCCCTTGGCAACTTATTCCAGTGCTTAACCACTCTTTCACAGAAAATTATTTTTTCTAATATCTAATCTGAACTGCCCTGGTGCAATTTAAGGCCACTTCCTCTCATCCTTCCACTTGAGACATGGCAAAGAGACAGACCAACTCCCACCTGGCTACAACTTCCTTTCAGGTCATAAAGATTGATAAGGTCCCCCCTGAGCCTTCTTTTCTCCAGACTAAACAACCCCAGCTCCCTCAGCTGTGCCTCTTAGGACATTTTCTAGACCCTTTACCAGCTTTGTTACCATTCTGTGGACATACTATTAAGATATTCTGCATACTAATGTAAAAAAAATATGCAGTTATACTTTGTAAATTATGAAAATGTCTTATTCTTTATTAAAATGCAATACTTTTTTTTTTAGCATTAATAGTTCATCTGAAGTATTTCTTCTCTCCCTAGGTCTCTTTTGGTCCTGGATGACATTTGGGATTCCTGGGTGTTAAAAGCATTCGATAATCAGTGTCAGGTACTCATCACAAGCAGGGACAGGAGTGTAACAGATGCTGTGGCTGGTAAGAAACAGTTACCTCTTCTGCACCACAGATTTTGTGCGTCTGTGTCTGCAGTTTGTTCTTGTGAGCTTTCAAAAGAATCTGGTAGAATCTGTCTGTCAGTCTGTGCACAAGTGGCAAGGTATTAGAATTCAGCTTTGAAAGACTTAATGCTCTTTGTGAAATAAGCGTTGTATGTTTTCCTGAAAGTTGCATGTTTACATTGATGAGTGCAGTGATTCTCAACAGAAGAAATTAACCTCTGTGACACTGGTGCTGTTGGACTGATTATCTCTAGACTATTCCCCAGTGACTGCCTGTAATACATTTGTAATTACTAGCTTTTGGTCTGGTTTTTTTTTTTTTGTATATATCTCGAATACAAGCTGATTCTGATAAGTAGAATTTATACTTTCCTTAGTCCTATAAAATACTATGCAAAAAGTCATGAAGCTTTGCTCCAGATTTCACTTGGAAAATACTTTGAATTTCCATATTTGTTTTGGATTAGTTGAATTTTTTTTCATATTTCCATGTTTCTAGGCAATAAATACGAGGTTCATGTGGAAAGTGGACTAGCACATGAGAAAGGACTGGAGATTTTATCCCTATTTGTGAATATGAAAATATCAGAACTTCCAGAACAAGCTAACTCTCTTGTAAGAGAATGCAAAGGTATTCTAGTTGCTCTTTGTTGTACAATTTACCACTGAATGTATTTTTTTTCTTCTATATTTTGACTTAAAAATAGAGGAGGGAACATCCTTTAATATTGTATATGTTAAGTAAAATACAAGTGCTTGTTAAATATTTTGGGGGGGGGTTTAAGCTTAGCAGAAGTCTCATGTTGGTTTTTGGGTAGTTTTCTTCAAATTTGGGTAGTTTTTCTTCAAATTTTTGGATAATTTCCTTCAATATTTTCTCTCTGCGCCACAACTACACTTAAATTTGGGGAGTTTGCAAATGTCTACATGGAGTGTTTATTTTATTTATCTCTGCTCCACACCTCAAGAATTTAATCAGTGTATTGGGAATATTACTGGTTTCAGTCACGTCACCATCAGCTGTGGGATTGTGTTCTTTGATGACCTCTAAATTTGATTTAATCTTTTCCTTCAGGTTCTCCTCTCGTGATATCCTTGATAGGTGCCTTACTCCGAGACTTCCCGAGCCGCTGGGAATACTATCTCAGGCAGCTGCAGAATAAGCAGTTTAGAAGAATAAGAAAATCTTCCTCGTATGATTACGAAGCCCTTGATGAAGCAATGTCCATTAGTGTTGAGCAGCTGGATGACAATTACAAAGACTACTATAAAGACCTCTCTATCCTCCCAAAAGATGTTAAAGTACCTACTAAGGTAATAAAAGCAGTGCAGAAACCTTGTGATTTTTAGTGAGATACAAACAACAACCTTAAAGAATTCTCAAAATTTATAATTGTCATGTATAACTTCTATGGCATGTAACTTAATAATAATTGCTAGATTGGGTAGATTTGTTCCATTATTGCATCATGACTTGTATTGTTAGTAGTGAAACTAAAATAATCATAAGTGAATAAACATATTCATACTGTTAACGTTTCATCTGCATTCTGTATATTGTTCTTCAATTAGATTGTAATGGAGCTCACTGAAAGCATGAAAACAGTTATGTGGAATTTGTTTCTTTTTATAGTCACCATAAATCAGCACAAATAGACAAAAGATAGGTTAACTTCTAATATCTGTCCTGTGGTTTGGTATGAAGGAATTGGTAACTTATTGAATTGGTTACCCTTTGTGTCTGTATTTGTTAGTATGCATTTTGTTGACAGTTAACTGGTAGCCTTTTATTATATTCATACAAATCATATTACAACTTGGTTCTGATTCTCTTCTCTGTTTATGTGTAAATATTTTTTAGGTTCTCTGTATTCTTTGGGATATGGAAACGGAAGAAGTTGAAGATATACTACAGGAATTTGTTAACAAATCACTGCTGTTCTGTGATCGTAATGGGAAGTCATTCCACTATTATTTACATGATCTTCAGCTTGACTTTCTCACAGAGAAGAACCGCAACCAGCTTCAGGTAACGTGTCAGCTGGTACTTGCATTCAACTTCACTCTCCAAAGCTGGGCATCTTTCAGAAAATGTTGCTTTGTTAAGTGGTACCCTGATTAGCTTCACAGCATAGGTCCAAATTAAATTTAACTTTAGGGCTGACCAATTAAAAATATTTATTTTCAACTTGAAACTGTGGGGGGATTTCTTGATGGTTCCATCTGCAGCTAAGAGACTACACTGAGCGAAGACTCTATAACCATTATTTCTCTATCAGATGTTTCCAGCAGGAGATATAATGTTCCACTGTTGGTTCCAAAGACATCAAAGCCCTACCAGAATAGAAGACTACTTCTTTAATGCAGAGAAATGCTTTTTGCTCTTTTTTTTTCAATTTAAGGCAGTACTTTCAGGAAGATGACCTGTAAGTTGGGCTCAATTTGAGTTCTAAAGTGCAAGGCGGAAGAGTAGATATGAAGAAAAGGCAAGTTTTTTGTCTTGCTTTAGAAGGATCCTTTTTCTTTTGTTGTAGGCTACCGACATTTAAGATGAAGAGCGATTTGGTAGCTATCTCAGTCTGAGAAGGAGGGTTAACAGCTTTCTTTTCTGTCTTTCAATATACAGAGAATGTTTCTGGAGAAGTCTTTAGCAGTAAATTAGGTTAGGTGTACAGTTTTTGGAAGGTAAGCTTTCTTATTTCATTTGTTAATGTATTGCAATTGAGAAATAATATTATTCCTCAATGCTATTTACAATGTAATAAATATAATAATACTTATAATTCCTCAGTGCCAAAAGCGTGTTTTTCTTCACTTTGCAGGAGCTACATAAAAACATAGTAAATCAGTACAAGAAATACTACAAGCTTAATACACCTGTTCTGTCTCAAGAGGATTGCATGTACTGGTATAACTTTCTAGCATATCACATGGCAGGTGCCAAAATGCAGCAGGTGGGTTTTCACAGGTGTCCTGTGCTTCCCTTTTTCACCCACTCTTACCTCTGCTTTTCCCTCCAGGCCTTCTCCCAGCTGAACCTCTCTTCCTCTTGACTTTAGTCCAGCTGGGTGAACACTCAAAATAGTCTTTAGGAGGTCCTCTGATAATCACTGTCCCTTACAAAAACTAATTTATTTCTACCCTTTGTATCTTGTCTTTTCAACCAGTTATTGGGAAGATTTCCTATTTTTTACCATAATGGCTTGTGGTTTTCTTTTCCTTTATAAGAAGCCTTAATAAGAGGTTTTCTCAAAACCTTTTTGAAAGCCCAAACTCTTTTTGTGTAATAATACAAGTAAATTGATTTCATGAGAGCATTTTTATCAGTTAGTTACTTTTTTATCTTCAGAAGTCTTGTTAGCTTTTACCTCTTATGTCACAGAGATTTGTGTGTAAAAATTCATTCTCTGATTTCAATATCAAAAAACCCCATCAAGAGTTGGATAGGCAAGTCTCTTGTTTCCAGAATTATCTTGGCACCTTAAAAAAATTGGTGTCATTTTTGCAAACTACTCTTCTGTAGATATTGAGCTATTATAAGGTGGAAATCATGTAGACAGATTAATAATTGGTAGTTTCACTTGAATTTGAGTTTCAAACATCTTGAATAGTGTTTGGTGATGATTGTTAATTGCTTTATTTCAAAAGTACTCAAACCTTTTCATTTGAGCTTCTTTCAAGATGGTTCATCTGACTTATCATATAATCCACTTCATGGATTTATCTCTTATAGGAACCGTCATAAATAATGTTGGTTACAAGTCTAGGTGTTTTGAATCCTATTTATTTCTTTATCTTAGTATCTTTAGTTTCGGTGTGTTGTGAAAATGTTTTTATTAGCAGCCTTTCTACATTTTGTAGAATTAGATTCTCAGAAGTCTTCAGCCCTGGCTCATTGTGACTATATGCTTCTTAGAGTTTATATTCTATGTATCACTTATTTTTCATTGTTTAGAAATGATTTCTACTTGTTGGAAGGCTAATGAAGCTGGGAGGGATTCCTGTTCTTTGTTTAACAATGATAATCTTTTAATCCTTGTGGAATTTATTGATTTAAAATTGGAACATGATTTACACCTGTGCAGTGTTGTTGCTAAGCAGTTTTTCTCAAGGAGGTCTAAAGAAAACATTGGACCAATACAACAATCATTATTAGCAGTGAACTTTGCTGGACTGTGTAGTTATAATATTTTATGAAAATCCTTTTGTTAGGATTTTCTTCTCTTGAGAAATTAAGAGGTTTTAGGGATAAATGTAAACAATGATTATTTGTTTTTGTGGAATGTAACAGGTGGATTTGTGATTGGTCTCATGTCGTTGTTTTTAATTAATGACCAATCACAAACCAGCTGTTTAGATTGTTTGGTTAGACATAAGACTTTGTTATTTATTTTATTTTATTTTTGTTTTGCTTTTTGGTGATATTTTTGGTTTTTTAGTATAGTTTTAATTTAGCATTTTAAATATAATATATATCATAATATAATAAATTAACTTTTTGAAACATGGAGTCAAGATTTCACATCTCTTCCCACATCCTGCATGCCCAGGAATGCCACAAGACTGGACTAGAGGAAGCTTTTTCAGAGTTAAAAAACCATGTGCTGCAGAAGTCAAGAATTGCTCTGTACCTCCATCTTCTGTCTGACTAGCTGTATCAAAGAGCAGTTTAAAATAACAAACTTAGCCTTCTGTACACTGAATTTTTATAACTGAACAATTAAGATGCAGGAAACAGGAAATTGCCTAAGTTTTCAATCAGAGACAGTTGTACCAAAGTATATTAACTACCTAATGTATTTACTGTGTTTTTCTTTTTCCCCTTAAGTAGATTCTGTTGTGAAACTTACACTGTGAACTTAAATTTTAATTTCTTTTAGGAGCTCCGTGATCTTGTGTTTTCTTTAGATTGGATTAAAGCTAAAACAGAATTGGTGGGGCCTGCTCACCTGATTCATGAATATGTAGAATATAGTTCAGTCCTGGATCAAAAGGTATGATTTTAAAAGGTAAATGATCAGTTGGTTCCAAATATAATTTTCTGGTTTGTAATTGCATTTTGTTGGATGTAGGTATATGGCAGGTATATAGAAACCTTATAAAACCAGAGCATGAAACCAATATTACATTGAACTTTAACTTGGAGAAAATAAAAATGAAGGAAATTCAGTTTTCTGGGTTTTTTAACTTCAGTGTATAAGTGGTTGGCCTTGGAACTCAATAGCTATAGTGATCAATACCTAGGGGTGGTTACATAAGGTACTCCTCTTTTGAGGAAGTGTAGAATTATGCTGACCACTTGGAATAGTCTTTCTGATATTTCACACTGCTTATTGAATGAATCACTATTGCTGCTAGTATTTTTTGTTTGAAAAATAAGGATATTGTGCTTTCTGAATAGGATAATGAAATAGTTCAATCTAGTGTATGTATTTGCTAATGTAACTTAATAGAAAAATAGAACTAAGGGCTTCTGTAAGAATATTAGCTATGTAGGCATTTTAAAAAGCAAGGAAATAAATCCTAAGATAAATCTATGTTATCAAATGTCTGCTCTGTATTTAGGATAGCACAGTGCGTGAGAATTTCCAGGAGTTTCTGTCCTTAAATGGGCACCTTCTTGGACGGCAGCCGTTTCCTGACATCATTCAGCTGGGTCTTTGCCAGCCAGAGACATCAGAGGTGTATCAACAGGCCAAGCTACATGCTCAAAGGGAAACAGGAACATTTTATTTGGAGTGGATGTAAGTAGCTGCAGCCCGTCTGCTGATATGCTGATCCCTTGACAAAGGAAATCATTTAATGTACATCTAAATACCATGAATGGTAATAAAAGGATCTGTGTAAGAACTGCTGGAGTTTTCTTCTGGGGAAAGATGGTGTAATAATTGTCAAGAACTTGTGGGAGAAGGGGAACCATAGATATGTAAGGCGACAACTTAGTAATAATTACATAAAAATTAATTAAGTGATACATTTACTTCTGTAATCAATTATTTTTTCTTTTAAATAAGAATGCAAAGATGAAAATATGATACTTTGAATCTTCTTTAAGTAGTCTTATTTTTGAGTTAGAATTGTAGTGCCAGTATTGGGTATGTTAGAGTATGTTTTCAGGTTTTAAAGTAAACTGTGACTTTAAAAAGGAGAGCATTTGTGCCAACTTGCTTAGTTTTATAAAGTAGCAAGATGGGAAATTGTAATCTCTACATAGTCTTGAAGCTTCTCCAATTTAAACAATTCTTTGCTGTTACTGTATTTTTGGAAGTTGTTTAAGGAAAAGGTATCCAGATCTACACATTTTCCCAGCCTTGTCCAACAGTCAGTTGACCATGTAACTCTCTTTGATTCTGTTTGATATTTCTCTTCTGATATTTGTAGTACTTGGTGCTTATAAAACAGAGTGACTCTATGTCAAGCAATTATAGTACAAGCCAGACAGATTAGTCCCCTCTTTGAATGTTTGGTGATTTTATTTAGTAAAACTGCTTCGAAATTGCATGGTTCAGGACAGTCAATATCCAGGTAGCTCTGGAGAGAGAGGTTTTGATCATTCATCACCAAGTCATCTCATTACAGTGCCAGCTTTCTGTGTTAAGATCTGGCTAAACAGGATGATTGTGATTGCTACTAACCCATAAGTTTTTGTTGAAGTGAGGCAAGTCATCTAAGGTGAGTTAGAGCCTGTGCCTAATCTGTGATTGAAAAGTGGTGATAGTCACAGATCTTATTTAGCTCTCTAGTGATAAGAACCGAGCCATTGTCATGGAAATTAAGGAAACTTGCAAAGACAAGTTTCCTTACAAGGAAGTGTTTTTTAATATTCTTGAAAAGGAAGAGTTCTCCTGCAGGAGAACAAGAATTCTCAGGAAAAAGTCTATATTTGGAAATAACATTTTTGTGATCTGAAATATGCTATCTTTCTTGGTATCTAAGCTGGAATTGTTGGAGGACAATATAAACCTTTGAATGAATGTTGGAATTTGTGTTTCCTTTATTAGTTCAGCATGAAGGCTGAGAGGTAAGGTGTAGTGGGATTTGTTTGTTTATAAAGCTTGCTGCTCAAGATGTGTGAAAAAGTGTTAATCTTCTTAGAGGTGATTTTGAATAATACAAAGGCACTCATCTAAATAATTGTCTTACCCTGTAGAAATAAAAGATCCTTGAAAAGTCTGTACCGTCTGGTTGTTCGTCCACATAGAGATGCAGTTTACCATGCCTGCTTTTCTAAGGATAGACAAAGAATAGCATCATGTGGAGCTGATAAAACTCTTCAGGTAAGACACCTGTGAATGAGTCAAAAGAGATGCAGTGTACCATTTCAAAAACATTTGTTAAACAGTCCTGTCACTTTTCTTCTGTTGCTATGTGGAAGTATTTGGCTCTAGATCATAATTGGAGACAAATGATTGAAAAGGATGTATTATTGCATAAACACCAAGTCGCATGTTCAAACTAGTAAGCATTATCTTCAAGAGCTGAATGGTGGGATTTTGGGGTTTATGACCTCACTGCCCTAATGTGTGGACATAAGATGATATGGACAAGGTCATAGCCCAGCAATGCACCCCAGCTTATTTAATATTTGCTTGCAAAAATGTTATTTCCAGTCACAGTAGAACTTATAGGGTACTGAGGAGCAGTAAGATGTTTTATGTACAGCTTTATTATTTATATGAGATGGTAGTGGATGTTATGCCACTTTAGTGTTTAATTAGTTAAATGCCTTAATGCATAAGAAATACATCTGTGGAGAAAGTACCTGAAGCAGAGGACAGTATTAAATTGGATACAGGCCCAAAGTGCTTAGAAAGCAGATTAGAAGAGACAGAGAGGAACGTGACTAATATAAATTTGCCAGCAGTCTGCCTGGAGGGGAGTCAGCCAGCTCTCAAGAAAACTAGCAATCAGCCAGCCAGTAACCTGGTAAAGTACCCATATTCAGACAGCCAAAGGTAAGGGAAAAGAACAACTTTGCTGCAAACCTTTGGTATTGTTTTGGGTGCTTGAGAAGTTGAGTACTAAGTTGCTGCTCATCTGGCTACTTACTGTGTTGTTACTGGGTTTTTTATTTGCTTATTTTATTTGCTGGCCTGTACAGAATTATGATCATGGCATCCACTTGGGAGATGCCTGGTGGATGTACTCATGCTGTGCTGTAGTTGCTGTGCTGGGCTTCTGTACTTAATGGCCTCATTATTGACACTGCAGATTGCTTATTTTTTTCTCCATTTTACACCCAAAAAAAAAATCTGTGGATTGCAATTGCATTTAAACGAAACTTTCATTGAAGAAATAATAGGAAAATTAGCCATAATCCTATCTTAATTTTTAAACTTTGAGCTTATTCATGTTTTTTTTTTCCTAATGATGGCTTAAGCTTTCAGTTTTCAAGGCTACTTAAAAAAATGATTGCTGAATTAAGAACAGATACTCTGCAGAACTTACTGTGAAGGTAGATTTCCTGTTACTTCAGTACTTATGTTCTTATTTGAACAAATTCCAACCATTTAATTGTCATTGGTATTTCTGTTCAATAAAAAAAAATCTAAAAGTGCTGTAAAGAACACCTTGTGGTTTGTTTTAATAATTAAGAATATGTAACCTAAGATGGGAATGGACCCCTGATTTCTGCCCCCTGCCCAACCCACACTGTAAAGTTAAATCCCAGAATTTGAAGAAATTTAATAATATGTAGCACTTTTCCCCAGCTGTCCTTTCATTGCCAATGTCTAACTTGAGACTGAAATGTGTGACAATTTTCCTGTCAATTTTTCCCCGTTTATTTTTGGTTTTTTGTTTTTCCAGTCATCAATTCTGTTGAAATTCTTGCTTTAGATGTATGGGTGTCCCATACATATAAAACTGGATTTTGTAGTTTTGTGAATATCTTAGATTTTGTTAATAGATTGTGTTTTCCAGTTACTGTTAAAATAGGCTGTGAAAGGGCATGGCTCTTAGCTTAGAGTGGAGGTAGAACAAAAGTATTTTGAAAAATCAATTTTCACTAATTCTCTCTCTTACAATTTCTATCATCCTTGCACGACTTTACAATTGCGTTATTGTCCCTGAAATTATGAATGTTTTCAAAAATCAATCAATTTTTTTAAGAGCTTGCATAAAGAGAGCTGTTTGAGATGATAAAAGAAACTTATGTACATGTTTTCAAACTGTCTGCAAGTTATAAGGTTTTACTGTTCCTTGGTTTAGGTCTTTAAAGCAGAAAGTGGAGAGAGACTCCTGGAGATAAATGCCCATGATGATGAAATACTCTGTTGCGCTTTTTCTGCAGATGGTGAATTTGTAGCAACTTGTTCAAGTGATAAAAAAGTCAAGGTAAAGGAATGAAGAAAAGATGGTTCTATTTTTCAACCTCATAATTTGAATTTCTGTTTAACTAACTCAGCACAGATTCTTAAAACTAAAGGTTTTTTAAACTGTCTTAAATATTATGTGGATAATTTAATACTTGACAAACAGAAAAGCCCCACTTGTTACATAAAATAAAAGCTACTTAATGTTAACATCGTGCATGCAGAATTAAACACTTATTTTATTTGTATCATCTGATGTTTCTTTTTAACTAGAACGTAATGTGAGTCCAATCCTATTCATAACATGAGCTGAATCTATCCATAACGCCATTTTTAATGCTTCTTTTCTGTTACCTGTGAAATACTTGGGATTTTAAATTCCTCATAATACTAGCAAAATCTTGTTGGAATTCCAGAATTTATCAGATTATAATCTGAATTATGAACTTTCCCTTCATAATGTCTTGCTTCTTTATTTAAATATATAATCTTTCATCTTCAAAATATTTTTATTATTAGTAATGTTTTAGGACTTTATCAGTATTTCAGCATAATTTCCAGATTTTCAAAAACAATTACTTTAAATATATTTAGAAGTGTGTTTCATCTTTTAATTCTGCCTAGGTCTGGAATTCAAGAACAGGCCAGTGTAGGTGTGTGTATGAAGAACACTCCGAGCAGGTCAATTGCTGCCAGTTCAATAACAAAAGTGGTCAGTACCTTCTGGCCACCTGCTCAAATGACACTTTCATCAAAGTAAGTGGAAAAGGTTGACATTATTCTCATGCTGTTGTCATGACAAGGTAGTTGTTGATGTAGAAATATATCTAAACACTGTAAAGTAATGATTTTTTTAAATGAGCCTGGTAGAAGAGACATGGCAACAGATCAAGAGTATTGGCTAAAGCTCTGTTATCAGATTTCAGCAAGGCAGCATAGGAGTGTTTATACTCAGCAAAGGAGAATGGGCAAGTCCTCTCTTGGTAGGGCATGAAGGCGAGGGCTTTGGTCTGATGATGTTCAGGTTGTTCATGACTAACTTGAGAGATTTCATTTTTGTTGAAGTGTGTAAGCTACATAACTCTAATTTAGGAAGCTGAAAGGGAATGAGGCAAGGCACAGCTTTTTTCTCAGTCTGAGGAAACTTTCAGTAATTTTGTGCTGGTCAGGGGCCTTGTCTGCACCATACAGAAACTTTTAACTAGATTTATGTAATTCTGATGTTAATAGTTTTCATGCATCTTACCAGATAGAGGTAGATAGTAGGGTAGCCCAGGGCCTAGGATCCAGTCCATGAACATGTGGGTAAAACTAAGAAAAAATAAAAGTGGTGTTTTGGTTGCCAATGTAAGATTTTGAGAAGAGCATGAACAAATTGTCTTTAAATAATTCATTATTATGATGATATTTATATGTTTATTTGTCTTACAGATTTGGGATTTGAATGGAAAATACTGTAGAAATACGATGATAGGTCATGAAAATTCTGTCAATCACTGCAGATTTTCCCCAAATGATGAGTATGTTGCTAGCTGCTCGACAGATGGAACAGTAAAGGTATACAGTATATTTTTAAACCAGCCCTTTGTTTGGATGATGAATGGGCATGTTTTGCATCAAATGCAAAATATTTGTAAGAAAATTTTGTGTCTGCAAAATCAGCTTTAATGCATTAAATCCTGAAACAGTTGATTATTGGTCCCATTTGTAATGCAAGATTTTGAAATGTGGCTTGTGCAGTACCAGCAAAAAGAAGTCAAGTGCTTTTAATTATAAATATATTCTAACTAGCCCCATTTTGAATGTTTTTGCCCCTTAATGCATTTTGTTAAGAAAACTTGAGTAGGGAGTAAAAATTCTTTACCCAGAAAGAGTAGTAAGTTTTTAAGTTAATTGAAAGTTTTGTCATCTCTTAAAATGAATCATCAGGAGACATAAAAATTAAGAGCAATTTCAAAAATTAAGAGCAATTTGCTGCTGTTTTCTTGTATGCACTAGAAGAAAACTGAGAGGTTTGTGTTTTTCTGAGAGTGTAAGTATTATTTTTATTGCCTTTAGTTGCAACAGAATTATGCTATTTCAGAATTGCAATTCTTAAAACACTGTTATGTTTCTATGTAGTTGCTAAATCAGGATGGAAGGATTGCTGTAGCTGTTGTTCATAAGGAAAAATGAGGTGAAGGGGACAGAAGTGTTCCCTAGATTTTTGGCAGGTCCCTCAATGAAATTAAGGTACAAAGCTAGATGTGTACCAGATTTCTCATGGTGAGTAGATTGTTTACAGAGTTTCAGAGCAGGTGTTATTTTTGGTTTTATTCTTCTTTTAAGTAGAAATTCAGGCAGCATTGTAGCTGGAATGATAGGAGGGAAAAACCCAAGGAGAAGTTTCTGCTACAGCATAATCCTCTTTGTGGTTTGTTTTTATTTCTTAATTTGTTTTTCACCTTTTTTTAATATATAAATAATTTGGACTTGTGAATATTCTAATGCTATTTGTTGACTGGGGAAAGTAACAAGGGATTTTTGTATTTTATTCCCTGCCCTTTTTTATTAAGAAGTAGTTGGGAGCTCCCTCCTGTTGTATTCTATACCTACATCAGCCAATATATTCTGTCTATTTTCTGTTTATTCCAGCTTTGGGAAGCACGGTCAGGAAATGAACTGAAAAGTATTGAGATAAGAGATTTCTTTAAAAATGCAGATGAACAACCAGATGATGTGGAGGTTTTAGTAAAATGTTGCTCTTGGTCCAGAAATGGTAACATGATTTTGGTGGTAGCCAAAAATAAGCTTTTGGTAAGTACCTCACTTTAGTAATCTTTTGGAGGTAGTGTATTACAGTGTAGGTAGAAATTTTGATTACAGATGAAAATCTAGGCCAATAAGTTCTTTCAGATAGAAGTGCCTGATTTCAAGTGTGAGTAAATAAAAATATGTGGTCAACAAACCTGTGACTAAGAGAAATACTTTCTGAATTGGAGAATGTACAGTGATGAGCATATAAGCTATTTGTCAGCAGTGAAGTCATTCAAATAGGGTTTCTATTGTAATTATGTGTTCACAGCTTTTTGACAGCAACACCTGTGGTTTGTTAACTCAAGTCATTGTCAGTCATCACAGCACAATCCAATACTGTGACTTCTGTCCTGGGGATGAGTTAGTAGCAGTTGCTTTGTCTCACTGCTCTGTTGAGGTAAGTGTTTGCAATATACCATGGAAGGCTACTTGCAATTTAAAATGTTAAATATTTCCTGCTAGTTTCTTGTATGTGGAGATAAAACAAATGCTGTTTTTAGCAGGCTTTTGGTGTGCTCCATTCTTTTTAATTTTCATTTGCTCCCTAAATTTAAAATACCAGCTGGGAAATAATGTTTTAAAGTTACATGTTTGTTTTGAACAATGGAACCCACATTTATCTAAAACTAGACTAGTCTCCTGAAGTTTCTAAAGCTACTCTTGTCTCTCTCAGAGGTATTGCTAAACTTAAACCAAACCCTCTCTTCTTCTGTGTGCTGGTATATAAGAAGGAAGGAAACATCTAGAATAACTCTGAGGCTAGCATGGCTAGAGTAGATCTGTACAAATATCAGGTTTGGGGTTGGTGTTAGTTTGGGACTTTCTGTTGTTGTCTTGGGATCTTTTGGTTTTTCAATCTGTATGGTCAAGTAGAACTTGTATTTTCTTTATAATGTGATTTTTTTTCCTGTGTCTTTTAAAATCATGACAGTCAAAGAGGCTGCTGATTCCATTTCCCCGACCATTGAAATCTGATAAGCAGGCACAGTTCTTGTTGCATTTGATTTCAGAATAAGAACTAAGAAAATACTAGAAGACATAGTAATTAAGTGTCTTAGTAAGTAACTAGTGCACTTGCACTATTTTCACTGTAAATGCAATTTAAATACTTTAGAGTTTTTGTTTCATATTTTTATTGTAGTTATGGAATATTAAGTCTTTATCAAAAGTGGCATATTGTAGAGGACACATGAGCTGGGTTCACTGTGTGGCATTTTCACCAGATGGATCTTTGTTTCTGACTTCATCTGATGACCAGACAATACGTGTAAGATAACTTTTATTTTTTGAAATATCTGAATTGGCATAGGTATTAAGTCACTCATTTAAGGAATTGTTTATTGTAAAATCATAGATCATATAAAATACATAAAGATATACTTGTGTATTTTGTATGTAAGTTTGTAGTCAATATAAATTTAAATATTTGTTATAAAGTAATTTACATATACAGTAAAATATGCTGGCTTTTTGCTTTATTTACTGTTTATCTATATGATTTTTTAAAGTTTGGTTGCACTTCAAGAGTAATTATAACCTTCTGTTTTGTTTTGCACTTTACCTGAATTGGGAATTTTGGAGGTTTTTGAGTATTCTAGCAGACTTGATATGTTTCATTGTTAGGTATATTTGCCTGTTAATATTTAGGATAGATTTCTGTAATTGTAATGTCTCATTAAAACCTGTGAAAATATAACAATGTCTTACCAAGGTAACCTTTCCCTTTCTCCCAAGTTAAGACATATATTCTTGAAATTTTGAAAGCAATTGAAATATAGAAATCTGTATTTTTATATTTTATATTTATATTGTATTTTTGTGTTTAAATCTGTATTTTATATTTTTTGTAATTTGGTTTTAATGCTGCTCTTTGTATTAGAAAATTTTGTGACTCTAAACAGAGGGAAGTCTTGTAGTCAGCCTAGAATAAAAAGTTCTGTTTCAGCTGTTTGAACCACTATAGTAATTACATTAATTTCTCTAGTATCAAAAACAGCAGAAGCATCATTTTCATAGTTTTAAAAAGTCACCGTTACTTGCAAGTTTATAAGCCTTCGGTTTACAGGCGCTGTTACTCAGCAAGTTTTATGTCTTGTTATTTAATAAAGCTAATGAAACACTGTGTTCTTCAACAGATCTGGGAAACAAAGAAGGTGTGCAAGTCTTCTGATGCTGTGCTGAAGAGTGAAATAGATGTTGTGTTTCGCAATGGTGAAGTGATGATTTTAGCCATCTACAATCAGAAGAATTTACAAGTAAGATGTATTTATCAATATTTTAGTACATTTGACTGTTTCCGCAAATCTCAGTAGAAAACTGAGGAAGCACTGAAAGAACCTCTTGTTCTTGGCTTTCAAGAGTTGAATCTGTAGCAGATGACTCAGTGTGTGATAACGTTTTTGTATCTAGAAACTGTGCCTAGTTTAGTAAGTGAAAAAATGGGGTTTGAGGGGAAGTTCCTATGTGATGTTGAAAATGAGTCTGGATGCAGAAGACCAGAACTCATCCCTTCGTGATGGGGGTCTGTGGGCCCTCCAGGTGGCTCAGATGTGCACAGCAATGTGTAACGTGTACAGCACCTATAGCACGGGTGTTACATGGCAAATTATGTAATGCTCCAAAGCTCTGTGTAACAGCTGAAGGAATCACCTCAAACTGGGGCAGTGAGAGGTGTGAGCACAGATTTGCACTAAAGGAAGTAGTGGCTACACTCTCACTACTGTGGGCACTGCCACACCAAGTGCTAAGTACACCAACATCCAAAGTGGTTTATGGAAGCAACTCATCACTTAAAGTTTGTAACTGTTCCCTTTGGCATTCTTGGCTCTATATGGAATTGATTTAAGTTTAAATTTTGAAATATTCTAATACCTTAATTACCTTCCTATTTTACAGCTTATCAATGGAAACACAGACAGTGTTATTATGCAGACAGCAGCCCAAGAATCCCCCATTTCCTGTTGTTGCTTAAGTGAAGATCTTAAATTTGCAGCTTTTGGACAGGAGAGTGGAACAATAAAGGTATTAAATCCTAAATCTGTTTTGAAAAACAGCATGAAAACACTCCTCTTTATGCTTTTTTATTTTAAAATAAATGTCATTTGGATGACTTTGTACAATAATGCTCTTCAATATAGTAATTCAATTTACATTTGTAAGTGATGTCTAAATTAAAATGACTTAAAGGTAATGCTAATGATCTAGCTCTGAATTTCATTTTACCCAGACTAAGCTAATAGGATTTTTTGGTTGTTCCAATAGTGACTTAAAATCATGTATTTACAATCTCATGTAATTTAAGAAAGAATTTGCATGCTCTTTTTTTCCTTAAGTGTGTCAAATAAATGCAGTTATTGTATTTTTCATTGTAAAGGTACTACAGTTGTCAGATGGGAAGGTTCTGAAGTCCTGGGAGGCCTACAGGACATCTGTGCAGCACTGTCGATTTACACCCGACTGTCAGACTCTCATCTCAAGTGCTCATGATTCAGTTATACAGGTTTGGGCAATATTTAAAAAGATAATGCTGTAACTTACTTAAAATAAAGGGCTTTTATACTATAGATAACATAAACTCAGTAAATGACCTCTGTATTCTGCATTGCTCCATCCAGGGGCAAGGGACTGTAGAAAGTGTAGCTTTTATTTATGTGATAATGAATATTACAGATTTTCTGTTTTTACTGCTGTGGATGCTAGAAAGGCTTTGAGCAGAGTAAAAGAAACATTACCTGTCAAACAAGGTGGCTCAGCAGTTCTGAAATGAGGGTTTGGGATGCTGTAGGTCTGTCAGTGTGCTTGCTTCCACTGTTTTGGGGAATGATGTAAAAAGTCTCCGAGCGGGCTGGTGTGCCCACCCTGTCCAGTGCAGTGCTGAAAACCAGCTAGAAATGGAGTGGCTGCCCTAATGTGGGCTCAAATTAGGAACCTCTGCCTCTCAGCAAGGTGGGTTTGCTCCAGAGGTACATTCTGGTGTGTCTGTGCTGGCATTATCCACCTCAGGGCTGCAGTTCTGCAGTAAAGATCTGTGTCTCACTTGGAGCTTGCTGAGCCCTGGTTTGTTCTGCAGAGCACTTTGGAGTGCTGGCAGGATCCCTAGGCATGTGGTCCAGCTGCTCAGGAGCCTTCAGGAGCTCACACAGCCAAACCTGGAGTTTGAACAAAACCTCCAAAGCACTCCTGGGTGCTGATCCTCAGCCTGGGATCCTTCTCCTGGGTCTGCCGTGGGAAGCGTTTCTGCTGGCCCTCAGCTCCCTCTGGTGGGCTGAACCCCCAGGACTGTCCCCTGCACACACAGCTTTCTGTTCAGCCTGCTGCAGGAAAACTGTTCCTTTGAAAACTATTGAATCATTGCTGTTTAAAATAAATTGATGCTTAATAGCTTCTGTAGAAAAAAAAATCTCACATCACTCACTTTGCAGTGAATAGTTGAATTGAAAATGGAAGTGTCATTTTGTTATAAAAAGGCAAAGTAAAATGGCAGTTCATTAAAAATGCCCTTTAAAAATATAAAAGAAATCTAATTTAAGTAAGCAAACATGAGGTCTGCCAGGTGAAAGAAGTCTATACGTTGTAACAATCAAAGATTTAAAACCCCAGACTACTGAGGTGCCTGAAAGTTATTGATTTGCTGCTTTTTTTTTTCTTTTGATTACCAGTGAATCTTAAGTATCAAATTCACATTGAAAATAAGATTATATGTGTATTATAAGGAACTCTGTCATAGATTGACCATTAAATACTATGGTACCCTCAATCTTCAGCATCTCCATTATGGATCACGTCAATATCTAACATTTTAATTAATCACCACCACCATAAGAACTTGTTATTAGTCGTGTTACTTAAGAATAAAAAGTAAGTTCATGCTTCTTATGTTTGCTGTTTCACTTTTAAAAAAAAATGTATTTGATTTTTATGATTAGGTGTGGAACTGGCAATTGAGTGAATGTGTGTTCCTAAGAGGGCACAAGGAAGCAATCAAGGATTTTAGACTTCTGGAAAATTCAAAAATTCTTTCTTGGTCATTTGATGGAACCGTTAAGGTGAGTAAAAGGCTGTGAACTGGGAAATCACATCAAACACATTTAACGCTCTCTTGTAACATTTGGTATTTCCTACATTTGGTGTGTGCACACATTTTGCTGAATCAATTGTAAAGTGTAAGCTGACTTTTAAGACAAAATTGTGGATTTTCTATTTTCACTAAGATCTGCGCTGTTGTATTTTAACTATACCAGTGAGTATAACAAAATGTTGGCCAAATTAGAACTATCTAGCTGAGTTTTATCCCTTATATATTGTTGTGTGAGATGGAAGTGTTTTAACCTTTTTACTGTGTTAAAAAGTAACCCTTCTTTTCCTGTATATGTGGTAGGTTTGGAATATCACTACTGGAAATCCAGAAAAAGATTTTGCTTGTCATGGAGGTGCTGTTCTTTCCTGTGCTGTTTCACCTGATGGTAGTAAATTTTCATCTGCTTCTGCTGACAAAACTGCAAAGGTTGGTTACCTTCTGTACAGAGATAAAAATGATGCCTTATTTGTCCTGAAAAGTTCTGTATTTTTCATTTTGAGGTAACTAGTGATTATTCCAGTTATCCTGTTGTATTTCTAGTTTTAAATTTCCTATATCTGTCAACATGTTACTAAAGCTGTTGCAGTCATTTGCAATTGATCTTGGATATAACTTAAGCCTAGTGGCTTCTGTACAAATAAAATGTGTCTTTAATGCACAGCTTTGTGCAGAACACTTTGTTTATTTCTCTGTATCAATTTATTGATAGCCTGACTTTCTTAATTTGTAAGGTTAAGAAAAATTTTTGAGACTTCCAGTGAAGTTTCCATTCTTAGGTTCAGAATGCAGGTGCCCAAAGTAGTGAGCTTGGGCTGCCCCATCATTTTCCTAAAACATTCCATTAGGTTTCTAAAATATAATTTTCAAGTGATTGATGAATCCTTTTTCTATGAACAGCTTTAAACTTCCTTGTAAATATATAGGTTTCATTAAAACATATATTCCAAGAAAAGATACACACAGTCAGTTCAGTAATTTGTAGCAAGTGCATTCTTGTGTGATTCAGGTAATAAAAAAGAAAACCGGACTCTACAGTATAATTCATTTACATAAATTCACATACAAATATGCATATGTATAAAAAGTCTTATGTACAGTTTAATGCTAATGCCTTTTAGAAAGAAGTCATAACTGGTTTTGAACTTGTCGTTCACTCCTCTGTAATGTTTTCTATTTAGATATGGAGCTTTGATAGTTCATCTGTTCTTCATGAGCTGAAAGACCATGAAGCCTGTGTGCGGTGCTGTACTTTCTCTCCTGATAACAAACTGTTGGCCACTGGAGATGACAAAGGAGAAATAAGGGTACTGCTCTAATCTTGATGTTGTTTTAGAATTCCATTGATTGTCAGTTTACAGACAGAAGAGTTCCTATGGTTTGTGTTGTGCATGTCTAAATCCATAGCATTGTAGTGAACATTGGGGTGAAAATAGCAAAGTTTGCCACATGAGGCAGTAGCTTGTAACCATATTGATAGATTTATGTTTCATGAATGCTAAGGAACTGATTCACATGATTTAATAATAATTCCACTGTGAATTGCATGTGTGATTAACTCCTCTATATAAGATACTGTTCTAAGACAAGATTTTTTAAAAATTATTTTGTCACTCCAAGTATAAAATATGTTTGCAAGGTGGTTTTTTTTTTCTCAACTACAGAAAATGCATTTCAGGTTTCCTTATTTGAGGCATTTCTTTCCCTGTTAAGTTTCCTTCTATAAATACTCTTCTCTCTTTCAGATTTGGGATGTATTAACAGGTGCATTACTTCATTTCTGCTGCCCAGTTACTGTAGATGAAGGAGAACCAACACATGGGGGTTGGGTAACAGACCTCTCCTTTTCTCCTGACAGTAAAATGCTTGTGTCATCTGGAGGCTATCTTAAGGTAAGCCTTGAAATGAAACAATACCCTGCATACCTTACTAAAGGGCAGTACTCTGAATTAAGACTAATTCAATAAACAGACCTGAAACATTTTACTTAACACAAAGCTGCTTCATTTTTGTGATGGTCTAGCACTGTTCACTTCTCATATCTGCAAGTTCCCTGGAAAAGTCTTTTAAGAATTCAGGTTTGTTTTCAAAGTCTCTACATTCCATTTTTATTAACTTCAGATTTTCATTTGCAATGTCCTTCCTTAACATCTTTAATTTTAAAGATTCAAATAATTTGTCTGCCTTAATATTACTCAATATTACTCTGCCTTAATATTACTTTTGACAGCAGTTATGTTCTTTGTAGTGAGCAGAAAAATGCTCTATATCAGGCTTTTTTTTTTGAGATAGTGAGGTTTAAATTTTGTCATAAGTAGAAATTCAGAAGAAATTGCAGGTGATGATTTTCTGCCTTGGAAGACATTTTATAAGTAATATTTGGAGGAATTCAGTGTTTTCATCAATCTCTTATTGGTTCAGGCATCTACTGGGCATATGTTTTTTGGGGAAGGGGAAGAGATTGCCTCTTTTTCAGTCTGTGAATGGTTCTTTGTCATTTTAAATTTCTCATGAGGTTTTGTGTTGGTTTTTTCCCCTTTGTGATAGCCAACACCTGTTATTAGACAGGTGTTATCTGTGTGTGTGTGAAATGACAGGTGGCAAAGTTCTCACCTCAGAGGGATGGAGTTTAGCTGATTGTTGGTCAGTGTCTTGGTGTTACACATGCTATCAGACTAATTCTTTGAAGTCAGTAACCATGTAACAAAGAGTTGAAATGTCTAAGTTAGTTTTGAAAGCGCCTTCTGATGTTCATTTTATATTAAAGAATAAGACATACTTTGTTTTTAGCTTCCTCCTCGTTTTATCTTGGGGTTGCACAGCATGGCATTGTGATGCTTTTTGGAGTGTAGAATGATTTAGGATGTTAGGGACTTCTGGAATTCTTCTTGTCCAGCCCCTTGCTAGAAGTGGTTTGCAGAGTTAAGTAAAACTGTTTAGGGCCTTGCCCCATAAAATATTGTCCCCAGTCCAACAGGATTGCCTCTGGGCCCTGTAAAGAGAGTTATCTTTAACCTTATCTCTGTTATCTCTAACCCTCTTATTAGTTGAAGACAGCAGTTAGCCTCCTCAACAAATGCAGTGCTCTGTCTTCCATGACATCTGTTCTAGGTGTCCAGCCCCCTCAGTCACCATGTGCTGGACTTGCTCCAGTTTGTCAGTGTCTTTCTTGTACTTGGGCTGGGCTCAACACACAGTGACTGAGCTAACAGCCCACCCAGTTTGTTACCTATCTTGTATTCCACTAAGCCAGTCCTTATCCCTCCAGTTTGGCTGTAGGGATGCTATGGCAGACCATGCTGTTGGCATGGCTAAAGTCAAGGCTGCTCACATCTGCTGCTCTTGCCATGCTGTTTGGAGAGACACCATTTTTGTCAGCAGAAGTCAATTGGGTACTTCAGCATGATTTACCTGTGGCGTATCTCTGCTAGTTGTTCAAGATCACATCCTTGTTTTTCATGTGACTTGAAATGACTTCCAGAAACTTGTTCCATACTTTGCAGTGAAGATTACTGACCTGTAGTAACCAGTACCCTCTTTGCTCTTTGTGAAAGTGGATATGGCATTTGTCTTTTCCCAGTCATAGGACCATATTCAATCACAATGTCTTCTGAAAGTATTGTATTTCTGCTTCTCTTTCAGGATCTACAGATAGATTGTATGATGTGCATGAACACACACACACACACATACAGAGCCATTTTGTAGGGAGATACTAGTCAGGGAAAGTCCAGAACATTTCAGGAGTCTGGACCCCTAAAAGCCCGACTGAGTTGGACTCTAGAGTTACATGGTTGACACCTTTAAATGAATGAGTCATCTTAGTCTCAGATGAGGTGTATCCACCTCTGTGCTATTGAACTTGCTGTGTGAGTGGTACCCACTGGCACAGCACCTGCTCATTTATTCAGAACAAAGGCTCAAAAGATCATTAAGATTTTTTAATGGATCCATTAAGATCCAAATTAAGTTCGGTTATATTTTTTTTCTTTTTTTGAGGGGGTCTCCATCAAATAACAGACACTTTAAGAACAGTGGTTTTAATCAGAGCATTGTAGCTGTGTAGTTGCAAAGCTGTATTATGCATACAACTATAATGTTACATATTTCATGAGATGAGTAAGCTAAAAAGTAGTAATACCATCTGCTTTTCAATGAGATCAAAGCTGAAGGTAATCTGTTGTGATATTTTGCTGCTGCACTCAAATGCTACCAGAATAGAGCAGAGTTCTTACTAGCACAGTGGAACAACAGCTTTGTGCTGGATTCTGTTAGGTCCAGTTTTGCATTGGTCTACAGCTTCTCTGAGAATGGGAAATTTCAGACTATGGTAAACTGATGGTTGCAGGTTTCTTGGTTTCTTTGTTGTTAGTGCTAACTGCGTATTCTAAAAAATATTAATTGTAATCTCACTGAAAAAGAGGTCAGTCCTACTAGAAAAAACAGCAAATGGTTTCAAACGTGTACATGATCAATCCTCTTGTGTGTCTAGCTAAGTTTTTAATTCAGCTGTAGTTTCAGTTATCGGGTAACATGTTTCATGTATTCATTTAGTTATATGAAAATACATAATTTTGGACATATTGCAGTTTATGTTTATTGATTGATTTTGTGATCTGGTAAGGGGCAGTATCTGCATTTATTTTGTATATTTTCTTGAAATTTAACAGCTTCAGTCTTTTTGAAGTTTCTTTTCATCTGAAAGCCTTATATTTAGTAATTAGTCCTAAACTTACTCTACTTAAAGATTGTTTCTTTTTAATGCTAATTAATTTGATGGTTTTATTTTTAATTCTACCTCTTTGGTAAAAGCAGTCAACTGGGTTAGCCATGTTAATAGATTCTATTCTGAACTTCTTTCACCTAACTGAAAGTGTGCTTTTATTATTTTTTATAGTGGTGGAATGTAACTACTGGAGAATCCTTACAAACCTTCTACACAAATGGAACAAACCTCAAGTCAATACATGTGTCCCCTAATTTCAAAGTATATGTGACTGTTGATAATCTTGGCATTCTTTATGTATTACAGAAGTTCTAATTAGCGGTCTGAACACTGCAAAGATAACTAATTTTTAAGCTGGAGAGAATATTTTGCTTTGTCTGACAGTCATTAAGCTGTGAATTGTATTTAGTTGTTGTATTCATGTATATTTATGTACTTTCATGCATGTTTTTTCAAATGAACTTGCATTTAATCTTGTTTTTAATAAGAATTGTTATGATCCTTAAATCTTGATTTGCATCCTAAGTATGTTGCTTCCAGTTTTGTAAGGAAATTATATTAAGATTTATTCCAATTAGTTGAAATTAATATTAATAGAAATGAAGAAAGAATAAGCATATAATACTTTGAAATGATACTTTATGCTAATGTTGATGGCTAAATGCTCTCCAGCCATGAACACAATTGTATAAGATGCAAAAAAACCAATTTTTGGTGCAATGCAAGGTTTTTCATTTCATACAGAATGGGAAGAAACAGGGGCATTCTTCATTTGCAAAATGGAACCAGCCATGTTGGTGCTTGATGTTCAAACCAAACTGAGAAGATGTTCAGTTTACAGCAGCTGTGCTTCCCATTTGCAGTAAGAACCTTCATGCTTCAAACCTGTGGAGATAAAGCCCATTGTAACATGGATGAACTGTTCCTATTAAAGGGAACATCCTGAGTCTTTTCTCATGGCAAAATCTGAAATTCAGTATTGTAATTGAAGTGGAAGAGACTGTGCCACATTTCCATTCAAAGTATGAGTACAGCTAACACGAGAATGGAAATGGCTTAAAAGTTATATATTGAAAATTATAAGAAGGTGTGAATTTTAGAATTTTTTTTTTTTTTTGGAAATGACATTCAGCTTATACTACGGAGACACTTTGCTGTTGTCAGCTTTGTTTACATGGGACTCTATGCCCAGTTGATCTCTTGCCTGGTAATATGTGATTTTATGGGGTTTTTTTTAATGTTTCTTTGTAATTTTTACAGTTTGTTTATAGATTCAATATAGGGTAGAAATAACAATGTTTTGTACTAACTGTACTTGATGAATACTTTCTGAATAATTGAGTAGCAATGTTTTATTTGGTACCTAGTAGCCTTTTTCTATTCAATTGCCTCTCAACTGCTATGAGCAACTGCACAAGCATTAATATGATTTTCATATTTTTGTAGCTGGCAGTAGAACACTGTCTAACTACTTGATTGTAAAAAGTACAGTAGCAAGTATCTCAACCGGTACAGAATAATGAAATTTTTACTTCTGGTATTTTTTGTGTGCATTTCATAAAATTTAATAGGCATTCTTAGTATTTCCCTGTTTTTGACAATCACCAGTTTTTCCTCTTTTCCAACTTGAAATTCTACTCTTTCTAAGGTGCTGTTCAATACGGGTCAGTATAATCAAAGTACTGCTGGCAGAAATGTAAAGAGAAGAAATTCAATAGAAAAGACTGTGATGTTTTGTATTACAAGTATGTACAGTACTTAATAAAGATGATCCAGGCAATATTGGCCAAAGTTGTAAATGAATTTGAATTCCTGAGTCAGTTTTTAATACCTGGGAGGGAGGGGGATTGCTGCATCTTCTATTGTGGTTTTTTTTCAGTCTAAACATAATGCTGCTTTACAAACTGCATCAAAAGGCTTTGAGAGGTGAGTATTAAATATGGATGTGGAGGAAAAAGGAAACAGAAGGAAAACAAAGTCTTGGAATATGTCTGCAATGTTCAGGATAGTTGCTTCTGGTGTCCAGTTTGTAGAGAGCCCATCAGTACCCCCTGAGTAGCTGAGGATCCAAGGAGCAGGAAGCTTCTCTTAGCCAGTATCCCTCTATCCCAGAGACCGTGCTGTCCTTACTGCTTAGGACCCTGTCAGGCTGAACTTAGAGACCCAGCCAGGTTAAAAGGTATAGGAAAAATATTTCCCATGAGGAACCAGGGCAGAAAGTCCTCTTCTCTGAGAACACTAATGAAATTCTGATGATAAGAAAAAAACCTGATCGTCACAGTTTAATGCAGAAAGCAAATTGTGCATGAGCAGTGTTCAGAGACAACTGCAATTTTGAAGTGACTAGGAAGCAAATAGCACTGGAACTTGAAGAAATGTGAGATAAATATGACATTCTTGGATGTTCTGGAAGAATGACAGCACAGAAGTGCTTGTTGCTGGAACTGAGGAAGCTGTTCTTCACAGAAGGTGATGTTGGGATGGTTGCATTCACGTATGTAGTACTCTGGAGTTGGCTGTGAGTATTTGAAACTGAGGTGGAAGAAGAGGAATAGTGATGAAAATGTCTGAAGAGCCGAAGAATAGATCTGATTTATGGGAAAAGTATGTAAAAATTCAAGTGAAAAATAATTTAAATAGGAGCCAGGAAAGAAACTTCTTAAATTTAAAATATTTAAGAAGACAGTTTACTGTAATAAAAAAAATAAGTCTTGCTGTATCATCAGATTTGGCTGTTCTCTTTGATGTTACATGTATTGTAAAGGAAACAAAAGAATTTGGCTAAAAGCAATTTTATGTAGATTGAATATTAGTGCTCCTATTATCTTTCTAAATGTCAGATCAAAATGAATCAGTCTACATTCAAATTTAACTAATGAGCATTGCTAATTTTATCTAGTTCTATAACTGAAATTATAATATGCTTTTGTGAAAACAATTTGTATACTTGCTGTTAACCATGCCTATCAGTTTCTGTAAAAGTTTTGAGTCTCATCACTTTGTCACTTAAACCTACAGCTCCTTCACATATCACTTTTTTTCTCTTTCCTTGGGACTTGTACCCGTGTGTGATACAGCTGCTCTACAGGATGCTTTGTATTGCCTTAAAGTGTACCATTCCTCCAACTACAGTGTTCTCCTTCCCCCTCTCTTATCTTACACAGTTGTTTGAAATAGAACTGTGCACTGAGTGCCTGAGGTTTTTCCAAATAGATCTCTTGTGATGCTGGAATGGGGGTAGAACTGGAACTGATAACCTGTTGCCAGTAGAGAACTATCCCCCACCCCAAAACTATTTTGCCTCCTTTTGAAAATTAAGCAGTTAAACTTCCCATTACAGAATGCTGTGTAAATTGCTGCCCTGAGGGGGTTTTTACAATTTTTAAATTCAGTGAAGTCTCTGTACGGGGCCCAGTTCCCCAGGTTGTATCTAGCCACAACAGAATCTGTCCTTACCACTGCTATCCCGAGGTGTTTTGCAGAAGCTGATGCCCTTACAGGTTTCTGGGGAAAGCCAGGCTGAGAGACTCTGACTCAGGTGGTTTCCTCTGCCCTGCTGGAACAGAACATTGCAGGGAGGCTGCATGCCCTCATCCTCAGGACGGTGCTAAGTCCAGAATGGCAGCAGATCACAGGGAATTCAGGTATGGTTTTGCAATTGCTGGTAGAACATGACCTCCTTTTGAGCTCTTTGGTTGCTCTTTCTCCTTCATAGCAAGTACAGACTCCATGGCAATGCCCAGGAGTGGAAAAGTCAGCCTTGGGGCTGTACTGGCCTCTGGTAGGACACCTGAGCTCTCGGGTGTATTTGTCCACCTTGTGCTTTCCTCCTCCTTGTGTCTACTATGGAGGCACAAATTTATTTGGGTTCATAGATGGTGATGATGGTGCCCTAGAGCTCTGAGGATTTGGGGCACCTTACTTCTGTCGTGATTCCAAGAAAAGCAGAAGCCAAATGACCTTTACTGTTTGGAGGACAGGGAGGGTACAGGAGGGACAGATACTCTCAACACTTCCAGTATGATATCTTTTTTTTTCTTTTTCTGTGCTCACTTTCTCTTTGTTCTTTAAAGCTAGGAATGGGGCACAGTCACTGGCTCTGCCAATGTGCAGTAAGATGTTAAGCTGAGACCAGGCTTGTTTGTGGCTGGAACTCTGCAGTAGATTGAGAGTAGATTGATTGTGTTTTTCAGCACTTCCAAAGCTTCTGTGGGGTGTGCTGCTATCCATGTCTATGTGTCTATGATGGTGTTGATGTGAGCTTTGTTTGTTTTTTTTTTTGTTGGGAGGTGGGGGTCAGTGGGTTTGGAGCACAGATGCCGGCTTTTCTTGGATTTTAAGAGGCTTTTCTTCCAGATTAATTCACTGCACAGATTTCTTCTAGGAGTGGTTTTTATGAGAAACCTTGCAACTAGATTTAATAGAGGCCTACGCTGAGACTGTTAGGGTACATCCTAAAGGAGTATCCTCCTAAGGAGTCAGATTTTCAGTCTGCACATGTCGTTGACAGCTTCATCACTTCCTATATCATCTCCTACAGTTGCACTTGAGGGATATAGCACAACTGAGTGATAATTGGACTAGAACCATTTAAGCTGCGTGTGTGTGTTTGTTCAGGAGGATGAGAAAGCTAAAGTATCTTATAAGTGTTTCAACAGGCAGTTTCTCTCTTGGGGCCTGACTGTTTACAGAACAAATTAGCTTCCTGTGCTTGTTTCCATTTAACAAACCATATGTTGTACATAGGAGAAGTGCTCTGAGAATGGTTAGATTCATGTCCTTCAGGCTAGAGAGGGTTCTCGTTCTGCACTCAAGAGGCATCCTCTGAGTACTACTTAGGATGCTACAATTAGATTCCATGTGTTTCTGTGGTATTTTTAATTTCTTACTGTATTAGCTTCCCCCAATTTATTTGTGTGTCTGACTTATTTTTAGCTTTGTTCAGTTTCTCTGATAATGTATGACCTCAGATGAGTTTTGAAAATCATGATGTTTAAAATAACTCAAAATGAGGCAAAGAAAAATTTACATAATCAAGCTCTTCAAAAGTAAACATGATGCTCCTTAGGTGAAGCATGTGTTATTTCTAATTCATAAATGCACATGAAGTATGCTTGATATTTAAAACACCTTTTATTTTACTTTTCAAAAACATTAGACTCTTCTAATTCTTCCCTGTAGCTGTATAGAAAATTTAATTTCCATATCACTTTTCTATAGTACTTTCTAGCACATGATAGCAGTGTTTTATTTTCAAAAATCATATTATTTGCCTGCCATATCCTCCAAAGATAGTAATAACTGTTCATATTCCTCTTCCTCATTAGAGTCAATATTTGGGTTGATAAGACTTTGTAGCCTGCTGGTTCAAACTCTTACTTCAGTGCTAAGAAATCTCAGTCTTGACACATTTTGAGAGCAAGTTTTCCTGTCCCAGAATAACAATGACAACATATCTTTTTGTGTTTCATGGTTATAACCACCTAAATTCCTCCTTTAATTTAATATTGTGAGCAGTACTGGCTGTTGTTTACAAGCCCCTTGGCAGAAGTAGTGTAGGGAAAAAAAGATTAAGGAAAGCCTAAAAAATATACTTCTGGTTTAATAGCCCTGAAATAATACCAGAGAGGAATACCATATTTTTAATTTGAGACTTGGAAATACTTAGAGCCTTTTTAGTAGAAAATAGATGAATGAACAGACATAAGCATAGGACAGTGGAAATTTGTCTCTAAATGCAGATCAAACATTTTGATCTGAAGAATCCAGCCTGAGGCCAATAATCATGTCTTGATGGTTGAGCACTCAGCATGTACACAGGTAAGATTTACTTAAAGAAGCTGGTAGCTCCTGATTTTTTCAGTGTATTTGCACAATTTCTTAAAAGGTGCTGTGAAGTTTATTTAAATTCAGTACAGGGTAGCAATATAGGTTTATATTTCCAGCTGAGATCTTGGAGAGAATGTGTGGTCTTAGCAATATGTGCCTTAAATTTCAGAACTAGGAAATAGGAAGAGAAACAGTTTCAAAGAGTTTGAATAGAAGAAATGTTGCCTAAATTTTACCTCTATTTGAGTGTATGTTTAACAGTAGCATGAAAAAAGATCACCTGAATGTGTCTGAGTTTTCAAAATATTTAAAGAGATGTTTTAATGTCTTGCAGATGTTGCGCTCTCAATTTATCAAATCCAAAGAGTTGTAGCTTTTCTACTTCAAAAATAATAGAGCAGATACTAATTTAAAAAATATATTTCTACACTATCAAGGATTCAGCTATTAAATTGTTGTTTTGAGTCAGCAACTGGTTTTTTATAGTCTGGAGCACTGGGTTTGAGGAAGATCTTACAGGTACGCATTCATTCAAAGAAGTGGTTGAGGGGCCAAGCTGAACTTGTGGAAGAATTGTTTTTCACTATGAAATTGTACCAGGGAATACCTGCCACAGATAGGTACAATTCAACTGAACATCAGGTGACCTGGAATTGTCTTCACAGCATATCTTGATCATTTAAATTTGATTAAAAATACATTAAACACAGTAGGTGGCAATAACTGATAAGTGTACCAATTTAACTGTTTTATCTCCTTTCCCCAAAAATATCTTTGTTGAAAGGATTAAATTTTTGGTAGCTATAGAAAAAGAAGTCTATTCCTTGAGCTATGATCTACTTTTCCTCTTAAGCTTCTCCTAGGTGTGAGCTCTTTACACATTGCAGTTTCTCAAGCTCCTGTACTACTCCTTACATCTCATTTTTAGTCCTTAATTACTTACATCAACCTTCCTTCAAATGAGGGGTTCCACTCTTCAGGGTTCTAGTATTGGTAGTGTTAGGGGAAGGCTTGCTGCAGCAAAGTTGGACTCCACTGTTCTTTTTTTTTTATCACAAAGTGACTCTGTGGAATGGAACATTTTCTCAGTTTCTGTTCTGGATCTCTCTGGTTTCTTCAACATGTAATAGCAAAAAAAAGAGTGATCTTTAACAAGCTGTTACATTTATGTGTTATATATCATAAAGCTATTTTTTGCTAAAATACAAATGTAGGAAATTAAGATCATGTTCTCTGAAAATGATGATCCTTTCTATATTTATTTTTATTTTGAATAAAAATTACATCTCCTCCTATTCAAATATTAAACCGCAGTGCTTCCAGCTCATGTAATTTGTCCATCCATTTTGCTTTACTTATTTTGCTCTTTATTTGAGTTCTGTGATGGGTTAGACATTACTTTAGGGTTGTTATGTATCTGCCAATGTGTTTGTTTTGTTTCTCATTTGGAAGATGAGAATTGGATCACAGTGAATACTTTGAACAGTTAGCAGCAAATACAAGAGGTCTTTGTGAGAAAGAGTATATCATACTTTGGGTGTCTCAACTGGAATAAACACGTATGATAGGAAGCAAGGGGCTTGGAACTTGAGTGTCTTCTGTTTAGAATGTGTTTTTAACTACATTTGAGTTCTAACAAAATGTTTTTTCTATTGAAAATGAGATTTGGTTTTCTGTATTTCTAAATGGACTGTTCATAGCTGCTGATTCCTTGAAGGGAAAAAGAGGAATGTTCATAAACCCAGTCAGAATGTCAAAGTGAGAACAGCTGAGTTAGGTGTTGTAACCCAAGGACTTAGTCCAAGGGGAGGACAGCAAAAATTCTTCCCCACAGGAACTGAAGACAAGACTTGAGCAACCACTGTCAGAGATCAGTGGCACAGATAATCCAGCAGCAGTGGCACATTCAAGGTGTAGCTGTAGCGATGGTGTTTTTGTGGTGGCTGGCAGAAGCAGCACTTTTTTTTAGCAGCGAAGCACTTTTCACTTACCATTTGAAATACAAGGTTTGCTCTTGCAGATTCCTGGACTTTGCATTTTCATTCTCTAAGCTGACTTTAGAGGCTGTGTTAAACAGTATGTTCAAATAATTCTGGCATTTCCTTAAGGACCAAGTAGAATTTGAAAACTGGGTACCTTAATCTATCCTTCCCTTTCAGAGTTGTTTTTTTCCCGACAAATTCTTGTTACTCTAAACAAATGAAGCCATATAGCAAACATTTCAGTAATCAGGCCAACATGAAGTACTCATAAATTATCACCAAGCAGCTCTAAATCTGTCATAAACTCTTACTGACTGGCTCACAAAAATGTTTATGTAATTGAGAGGAACTATGGAAAGGAAGTTAAATCTCCTTTTACAAGTTAAATCAACTACAGTGAGATGAAAACACCCACACATTTGGCTTTGGATCAGCAGAGATGTTCTTGAAAAGCAAACCTTTATGAAATCTTCATAATTAAACCAATTTCAATGTGTAAAAAATTGTGAGTTTTCCAGGTGTCATTGATTGTACTCTGCTTGCATATTCCTTGTATAACAGGGTATCACCTTGATCAGGGAGTTACAGAATTGGAATCATTCCAGCAAATAAATTTTGACATGGTTGGGAGCACAGATGTAATGTAGGATGTGTAAAAGCTGGAAAGCTTTGAAAGGGGGCCAAGAAGTCACAGTTCCACAGATGTGAAAAAAGCCACCATACCACCGAACCCGCTGCATGAGATGATATCTTACCCTTTAAAAAAGGTGTAGAAGCTGCAATGCAACACAGACAAATATATTGGGGTGATGTTTATAATATTTTAGAGTGCAAATTAGAAGTATAAGAGCAACTGATAAGGGTTTTCAAAGCAAAGAGTGAAATACCAATAAGAAAAGCAAATGAGGGATTAATATTAAACCTATGTAATTAACAAAAAAGAAGCTTATTCTATTGATCACAGGGACACAGTTTTGAAATATGATGTTGGAAATATGGCATTGGAAATTGATAATCTTAACACAACAGGTAGCAAGGATGCATTTGCTCAAACTAAAGAATTTTGAGTCACCAAGTCCAAATGATAAATAGCCATTTATCTGCAATAGATGAGAGGAAGAGTCCATTAAATCACACCTGGTAAAATTCATCACACTTTAAAAAAATGAGAAATTCCAAAAGGTTGTGAATTGTTGCGGTTTTGTTGTTTTTAAAGAGGTGACTGAGGCAACTACTGACCTGAAGTCAGTCCTGAGGAAAATAGTGGAACGACAGATTTGAGGATACATGGAAAAGTGGTCTATTCTGAGCAGCACAGGATTTTTCTAGCCATTACTGACTGCTGTGGTTTTTTGAGAGACTGGTTTTGGCACATGTTACTGACAGATTTCTAATTGGTTTGCCTTTTTTTTTTTTTTGTTATTAATGTGTCATTGTCAATATATGACAATGGATTTCTTAAAGGAACTTGATTTATTACCAAACCATACTTTGATCTAAAACAGACTTGTAAAATCATATACAACAAAGGAAATAGCTCTTAATTCCTACATCTCTATGCAAAATGGAATCTAAACAGACATCTCAGGTAAACATTCTGTTTCTGCTTAAATGTTTCCAGATGTTCTGCGTGTTTCAAATGTTATGGGTTATTATAAAGCTGAGATCTTTATTTCCTTGCTTTACATGTCTCACCTAAAAATAGGTACAGAAAGGAACTTCAGAGACCCTCTGATAATGTTCCTTGCCTCAGGTCTGCAAAAGTGTGCTCTACAGAAGGGACTGTAATGAAATACTAGGACCCAGAATTTTTGTTGGTCAGGAAGAATTTCATTCTTGTACTGTGTAATTTGATCTTTAAATCTTTTCACCTTCCTATGAGATTGCCTTTAGGATGTGCAGTATTGAACACAGGTGAGCTGTACCTTCAGGTGCAATAGATACTCATATTTTTGTTTCCTTGTAGATTGCATCATGCCAGGGATGATGGCTGGGAAAGAGATATCCCCAGAGTATTGGGCAGGACTCCTGCCAATTGGCAGTTTGGCAGGAATATTTCTCCCCATCTTCTTATTTGTCTATGGAGCAGGCTCTATGTATCACCAGCTGCAATTAATTAGGTACATCTCTCTAAAGGGCTTTCCTGCCACATCAGGGGGTGGGGATAATGTTGGCACTGTAACAGTCTCTTTTCCCCAGTACTTGTAACAATCAGGTGAATTTTCCAGGTTTTTGAGGGACTTAGCTTAGTTAACTCTTCAAGTTTTACGTAAGTATAACTGAGTAATGGCTGTGACAGAGAGATGGCCATGGTGACTATGTAATGCCTGTGACAGAGAGATGGCCATGGTGACTATGTAATGCCTGTGACTATGTAATGGCTGTGACAGAGAGATGGCCATGGTGAATGATCTAATATCTTTTTTATATTAACTTCCACTCATGCACAGCATTCCCAGACACTTGCATGTTCCCTCAATGTAGGTTCCCTCAATTCCAATGCAGAATTGTTCACTTAATCCAACACAGATACTTTTATAGACTTACATATTGTCTGGGGGGCAAATTGAAGAAGAGAACATTAGTCTTTACAACATTAACTCAAGAAAGAAGTAGTTCTAGCCTCAACTATATACATTAGGATATTTATGCTTAGGACATGCCCAAGCCTGACATTCTGTAGCCTCACAATTATCACTATCCAATAATCACAAGTGGAAGAATGCAGACTGCACTCCATCTAATGCAGTTTTTAAATTAGTGTGGTCTGTTTCTTTTTTTCCTCATGGTGTCACTATAGGATAAAGTTAATGCTCATTGGGTATTCTTTGTACTGGAGCATATTTCCATTTCCTTTGTCTCACTGGCTTTCTGATTTTCTTTTATATGCTTAGAAAATATGATAACAAATATACCACCTTCAAATTTGAACACGTTCTCTCAAGCACTGGCCTATCCTTAACACTGAGCATGAGTTTTTCTTTTTCTTTTCCTTTTTTTTAATTTTCCCCTAAGGATTTAATATTAGAATGAATTTAGCTTTATATAAGGGTGTACAGAATTCGAGCAGTTCTAATGACTTGAAGGTAGGAAATGCCATGTTTAAAAAGACAAAAAGGCACTTATCTTACCATCAAGGGGGCCTATGAAGTTGCACCTGTGATTGACTTCTTCATTACACATAGGAACTGTATGTATTACAGAATGGGTAAGGTTGGGAGGGACCACAGTGGGCCCAACCTCCCTGCTGAAGCAGGGTCATCGTAGAGCATGTGACACAGGCCTACATCCAGGCAGTTCTTGAACATTTCCAGCAAGCTTAATCTTTCCTTATGGTGTTGTAATGTGTTTTGAATTCAGCTTTTATGATTGCTAGAAAAAGCAGTTTTCCTATCGAAGCTCAGGGGCAAGAGAAAACAGGAGAGAGAGAAAGAGAGAGAATTTAGTTTTATTTACATGCTAATGGCATGGATGGCATTTTTTTCTGCCTAGCTGTCACCACTTCACCCAGACCCACATTCTTGAATATATATAGGTACAAGACTTTCACAGAAGGAAGAAAGATGTGGCACTCTATAAAGGTTAAGTAGGATTGAAGAGAGATTTGCTTGTGGTCTTTACAAGAGCAGGAGCCAGCTGGAGATGCTGTTTCCCATTCATGCGTTTGGAGCACAGCCTTCCTGAAAGGCAAGGCCTGTAGGCTGTTTCTCTGCTTTCCCTCTTCTGCCTCCTCAGCAGGACAGTGGTGTTTGGGCTGGTTGCACTCAGGCTTGTAATGAGGATGAGTGTGACTGTCTAGCCAGTAGGAATGAAATCATCCACCAGTTCCACAAAATCTACATGCAGTGCTTCACTTGTGGCCAGCCTCTGTCTGACTCAGGTTATCAAGTGTGAAAGTTAACTAGAACCAGCGTCCGGTTAACCAGAATCAGTGTGGCCTTGATAGCAGTAAAGTCAGTTTGCTGATTTAGCAAAGTAGTTCCACCTAAAGAAGAGCCCTGAAAAAATTGCAGAACTTTTCAGTAGAAGCCTAAGAATTATCCTCGGATGCTTTCCAGTGGGCTGAAAATCCTGCCAGGATTTTCAGCCAGTTAAGAGTCCGTTTTTCTCCCACTCTCTTCAGACGGCCTCTCAACAAGAGAGAATAAATATCCCTCTTCTTAGATAAGTGCCCACATCTAAATATTGTCTCTAATCCCTATGCCATGTCTCTCATTTATGTGCTTGTCACTGCCATGCAGTTCCTTCACGGAATCAATTGTTCTTTGGGTTGGTACTTTGGAGATAGTTAAGTTACTCTTTCTAGACAGTTGTCTTGTTGACATCTTAGACACCATCTTCCAGTGAAGTGTGAAGCAGGCCAGCTGAACAGCACATATTGAAAGAAATCTAGGGCAAAATTAAAGTCCTGCATGTGGCACAAACTACCTGTTTTAATCTGGAATGGGATATAAACAATTCCACTGTGCATTAGTTGTCTAGCATGCTGCTTCCTTTCCAAAGGACAGACAAAATTTTCACAGCCTGATGATTCCCTTGCCAGTGGTTACCATTTTACGGTATTGCCAGTTTTTGACGCTGAGATGTTGATTTTAAACTTCAAGGCATGTGTACCTTGTGGATTTGCAGGTGAAGCAGCCTCTCACAAACCTCCCAGCAGAATACCAGAACAAGAGATGCTAAGTATTTCTTCCCGCCAGCTGTAAACAGTGGCTCTTCTGGCTTTTAATAAACACCAGGCCAGTTTGGAGGGGTCACTGCATCCAGTCTCAAATGCAGTATCATCATCTGCTTCAGGAAACCCTCTAACTCCACAAAGACAGAAGTTCCCCGTTGTTTGTCAGGACTTTGTGCAGTTTTAAGCCTTGTCCCAGCAGCAGCTTTTTTACTGTGCCTATGTGGTGATGCATCCCCCTCTCACGCTGGCCCACACTGTGATTTCAGAAATGCTTGTTAGGCCTTGGCCTTGATGAATGACAGCTCAGCTAAGCTCCCTGAGCTTATCAGAAACACTGTGCGCTCCCAGGAACTTATTTTGGCTAATGAGCTCCTGCATTTTAGTGAACAGTCTTGGAAACCTATTTTTCTTGCCTGCCTAAGAATGCAAGTGTAACACTGCTTTTACAACTGAACTTTTACAGAAAGTTACTGACCTGAATTGCGGCCAGGATGGAAAATTGCTGTGACAAAACGAAACACTCTTGCAACCCTGTAAAGAGTGGTTCTGAGTGAGACCCTCTGAGCTATACTGGACCACAGAGGGCTGCAGCCAGCAATTCACTCTGAGCAGGACACTCCTCCGAGCGAGAAAATTCTCAAGTTCACTCTTTGTGTAGGACCACTGCCAAAAGCCAGTGATGGAGCCTGGGCTGATACCGCTCCTTGAGGCTCAACTCTTCACCCTTAAAAATGATGCTAAGGTATCCAACATGAGTACTTAGCCGATTCTGAGGGGAATTTTTCACAGGTGTATGTCCACACTCCTTTAATGTGTGTCTGCTGAGCATGAATATAGTATTGCAAATCATTGTGGTTTAAAACCAAACAGCTGCTTCCCTTCTCCCAAATCCCCTCCAGTGAGAAAGGGACAAAAAGGCAGAGATTGTGGGTTGAGATAACAATTTACTAGAGAAAAAGCAATGAGAGAAGGAAAACAAACAGTAACAGCAAACAGTACTCATAACAACAATGTGTAAAAGAGGTGATTTACATACAAAAAGTGCTCACCACCCCCACCCAGCTCTGCATGGTCACCAAGACAAAGACAAAATGGCAGATGTTAGCATAGCCCAGCAGCTACATGGCTCTTCCCAAGACAAAGCTGTGGCGGGAGCTCCCACAGCCGGTGTCCTCCCTCCCCAAGCCCAAGACAATGAGAAACACGGATGGACAAACCTCCCAAGCCAGATTGTCTGCATGGCCCTGACTGCCCTGCCTGCACTGACTGCTCCGCTCCACGTCCACGTCACCCCAGGGGTTGTGGTTACCGCTTTGCTCCTCCAGATAAAAGGAACAAAATGGTGCCATTTCTGCTGGGCTCTCACCTCTTCTTCCACCTGGAACCATGTTCCCCCACGATGACCTGGACGGTTTAGAAGAGCAACCCAGCCCCACCCACACACCTCTAGGCTCTGCCCTTCTCAGCAATGGTGAGAGAATGAACTGTCCTAGCCCAAACCAGGACATACGTGCACTGTGAGTGTTGATCTCCGCAACTCGTAAGTACATTAGATTCCTATGTAAGGTAGGCCTGCGTGTTACTGTTGTGCTCATTGTAAAGTCTAAAGAATCTTTTCTTAACTTGTCTAAATTAGGCTGTCAATGAAGTGCTGTTAAAAACTTGAGGCCTAAGCCATTCATCAAGTCTGGCAAAAGCATCTACTCTGAACTTTGTGACTCAACAGGAGGGTCCCCCTCATTCCCTTTTATCCTTATGATTTTCCATCCTTAACCTTTTACCATCCCCAACCTCCACACAAATAATGTTAGACTGATTTTAATTTGATTGATTTTAGGTTTTAGTCCAATTTTTCTCTGTGTGCTTCAACTGCGTAGCTCACCAATGAACTTCATTGTGCTTTCACTTTTTATTAAACCTGCTTTAGCCAATACCTTTGCCAGTGATTCTTTGAGCAACCTAAAACACCCATTCACAACAGCATATCAGAGACCTCACTACTCACATAATTCTCAAAACCCTTTGTCACCCACATCTCATTTGGATTTCAATTTGCTTACCTTCTCATGTCAAATGCAATCTACTTTTGTATCAGCTCTCTTCTTTTGCCTATTCTCCACCTTTCCACTCTAAGTCATTGGAGTTAACTATTGGTTTTCCAGCATCCAAATGCTCCAGCTTCTTCATATGCACTCCCTGACCTGCGTCTGCTTTCCCTTTTCCCTAGAGGCCAAGAACAGCAATTTTCCTGACTTTCTGATCTTATAGAGGTCACTACCTTAACTCTTAAGACTGACCATTATCCTCTTACTGCCTATGCACTTTCAGCATACCAGGAACTTGAATGAAGTCATCTCAACCAAAGAAGACAAAAGATTAAGTGGCACCTCCTTTGGATTAGTGCAAGTTTGTAGAAGTCCCTTTGGATCTGAAGAAAGGACTGCTGAACCACTGTGCCAGGCTAGAGGAGACCCCGTGGACTTCTCTCCAACTGGTTTACACTAGTATTGGTGAGTAGACGGATATGTCTCCCTCTAAAATCCCCGGTTTCTGCAAATACAGAAGTCCCTGATGTGTGTTAATTCTTATCTTTCCTTCCAGTTTAAATTTGCCTGCTGTGGGGGCTTCAGTTTTTCACTGCCTATGTCCCAAAACCTTCACACTCAATTCTCTGCCCTACCAGTCTTTCATCTGTCTCATCTTTCATCAGTCCTGCTAGTTATTGTCAGTCTCTCTTGCCCCAATTATCTCTCCCAAATGAGTTCAGCTGCTTCCTGTGCCACCTTACCTGCTTGACATCTCTTTGATGAACCTAGATCAAATTCTTCCTGCAAGGTGGCAGTCCTTCCTGTTGTTTCACACCTTTCCTTTATATCTGCTTAGAGTTTTGCTGTAGCCCCTGTCTCATCCTTTAATTTTAGGGGTCACTCAGCTGCATAAGAGGTGCCCCAGTTTTATACCCTGAAAACCTGGCCCATTTGTACTTTACGTGCCTGAAGTGAATGTGTTTTAACATAACTCCTGCACAAATCTTTACAGGGTGTGATTAAATATGGGAAGTCAGCAATTGAGTAGAGCATGGAAAAACCAGTTAATTGAGGACTTCAAAGTGTGACATTTTTTACCATCTGTAAATAAAATCTGTATTGCAAACCAAAATTCTCTCCACAGCAATTCCTAGGTTTCCTTGGTACAAGATCCAAAGCCCAGTGAAATCAGTGAAATGGGGTGTGTGGGGGGGAATCTTTCACTGATTTTAGTATCCTTTGCATCAGGCCCCTGATTTCCCTTAGCAATGGTGAAATGATACACAAAGCTGGGACTGTACAACTTCCTTTTATTTTGTGTGCTTTTATAGGATATAAATAAATGACAAAATTACAAAATTTATAACTGGAAGCCCAAGCATATTTACATAAGTATTTGTTGCAGTGAGGCTACTATTTACTGTTCTCCTATACAATTTTCCTTTTGGTACCATATTTTTAGTGGTTTTTTTTTTGTTTTTTTTTTTACTGTCAGTTGACTAAGTACATATCAACAGTGAATAAGCAAAAATATGTACAAGGAACTATTTTGTTCAAGTAAATTGAATACTGTATTAAAAGGATGTCATCACTCAGCGCTATGATTAGGTTTAACTAAACCATATACAAGTATCAGTTTTAAACCAAGTTCAATTATCCATTTTTTGGAATATACCAACTGATGATTCTAACTGAAAAACCTCAGCTGGATATGAAATAATAATTAAAAAAACATTAAGACAACCACACAATTTATCAATATCTCTATAATGAACTTCAAAATGATTCACAATTTGACTGGAAAGAACAATATACGTTAAAATGTCATTTTTCTCCTATAATGATATTTTTACTGTTATAATTTCAGTTCTACATAAATATACATCATGGTATTATACAAATACTCCACAGACATTAAAAAAATTAAAACACTTTAAAGAAAAAGTAAGTAAATCTTATTTAACCAAATATTAAGCAAATGCTTAATTATTTTGTTTCATGAAAACATTTTTATTACTTTGGAAATTTTTTCTTTTTCTTGCTGTTTTTCTTTAGAAAATGTTTTGCAGTAGAATTTTATCAACACTCTTCCAAACAAGCTTTCTGTGACAGAAATCTTGATAGCAAAATCTATGATTTTGACTTTTTTAGAACCACTGAGATTATTTTTTTTAAAAATACTATTAGAATTCATGGCTATAGCAATGTTGAACTGCATAAACTATATGTAGGTGTAGTAGAATGACCATTCCACTTTCATTCCAGACTGATCACACAGAACATCCAGTGCACTGATGCTACAACTCTTATAATTTTCGTAATGCTGCAATAGCAGTCATTTACTTAACTTTAAAATAAACAATATTTCTCATAATTAATCTGGCTTCCTTCCATAAATATTCATATGTTTTCCTATAGTACTTCTCTTCCATAAAAATATCTAATAAATGTTTTCTGTGCATTATTAATACCTTTTTCTAACCATTCATAAAACTCTGATCCTTTGCTACAATGCAAGAGGTTCTTATTTCTGTAGAGGATCAAAGGACATCAATGATTACATATAAAATCAGTGCACACAGAAATCAGGGTGCCTAATTTCTTGTCACTTTAATGAATTCTTTATTCAACACAGTAATTATTAATGAATCCAGTGGTTTCACAAATAAGCTATTTAATAATTCTGGTTCTATTTCAATTAAAAACTGCCAAGATTTAAATAAAAAACCCAATCAAATACTCTACTTGTAGGCAGCATTAGTATTAGTTTAGAGACATTTTGTGGTTTTTTTTCTTTAAAAAGTAGAATTCTAAAATAAGAAATCAAAGAAAGCACTGTGGCAGAGTCACAAGGGAGAACTGCACGAAAAATAAGGTTTCTCACTCCTCTTGTGGACTGTAATTTTAAAAGTCTTCATATAGTATCATTCTTCAGTCAGTGCTGCAGGAAGAAGAACATCACCAGAAATGACTGTCAGCCTTTTTTGTTAGTTACAAGGCCACTCATACAGTGCAGTCTTCCTCTCTGCTGGATTGAAACGTTGCCATAAAGGAAAGGCTGTGCTGTGACTGCTTGGCGTGCAAGGCACAACAAGGAACAGGGGGACAGTTTTGTATCAGAAAATTGTAGTTTCATACTTGGTATTAATGCCTCTTTTGGCCTCTTGTCCAGGTTCAACAATCCAGGGTAGATTCGCAAGAGTCTTTTGTTCGGATGGATCTATCTGCTTTAAGACAAATGCAAACATACAGACGGGTTACCATCTCCGTGCACGGCAGCTTGAGCAGAGGGTTTTTCTTTAAACTAACAGGGCAAATCCCGAACTGACAAAGTCGTACAGCAGCAAGTATGGTGGTGTCTACACTCCCATGTACTCATGGCTGCCTTCTTCTTCCTGTTGAGATCAGAGCTGTGTTTACCCCCAAGCTATAGGGCATCAGAGTTCATTAAAGCCACACTTCATCCTGAGAAGTCTGTTCGCTAATGAGACAGACGATGGCATCAGGAAATGTTTCTACTTAAAGTTTTATGGAGGAAGATTCTGTGGCAATGGATGACAAAGTGTACAGTCATACATCCCCCCCCTCCCCTTCCCCAGACCCAATAATTAAGTGTCATAGAGTACAGTTCTCACATTATAGTCAGTGAATATGATACAGTGTGCGGTCATTTTTCTCCTTTCCCTCCCAAATCACCCTGTGCCTGTGTTCTCACTGAATTTATAATAGTTTTCAGAATTTTTTAAAAGGTCTACTGTAAAAGAATATTTCTGTCATCTCTGCACTTCAGGAGGGCACTTTTAAGGCAATCAATACGCATGCTTCAATAAGCTTTGTTTCTTAGGAGTCTGTGATTAATACTGAAAAAGTATATTGAATCCCAGATCAAAAAAACCCCAAAAAACCAAAAACAAAAGAAAAAAAGAAAAGAGTAAGAAAAGAAAAGAAGTTGCTTGGTCTGACAGGGTAATTGTTAATTGATTTGGATTTGTAATTTGATTGGGATACCTACGCCATGATTGTATACCAAATAAGTTAGGTGATAGATTAGGAAAGTCCATGAAACCACAGAGTTTGAGAGGTATGCATTGATTAAATGGAATTAATTAAAGTTCAGTAATTACTATAAGACACAAGACTAACCAAGCAACATCTTATTCTGGAGAAATCTGAAATAAGCAGTTGTTTGAAATGGCTGCCAGTGCTGTGGTGACACAACCCTGCCAGCTGATGAGCAGAGGTGGCATGATGGAACATTTCTGACTCAGGAAGTATTTTTATTTGTACAGTTTCTAGTATATAAACTCTTAACTTTATAGCTGAATTTTGTAATTTTTTTTGCATGCATCACTACCTTCTACTTACCACTGACTTCCGAATACTAACACGAGGTTTGGGAATAGGTTTAGAGGGTTTGTTTTCAAAGCTTTCGGGGAGGGTTGAAGAGTGACCCCCTTTTCGTGCCTGTAGTGCAAGCTGATAGGCCACCTCAAATGCTTGTCCTAGTGTAAGAATGATTTCATAAGCTAAATTCTGGAACGAAACAGAAACAGTTAAAAATGAGGTGAGGTTGAATTATTGTCAGACGCATGAAGTAGGGTAGCGATTTGCAATGCAAATAATTAAAATCATGCAGGTAACAGGCTCCTCAGTCTCTGTGATATTTACATCTATCATTTGATTTCTCATTGATTAAAAACAATCTAAAAGTAATTTATTATATTGAAAGTAATTACTTCTAAAGCCCTTGAAAATGTCTTACTAAACATGACAACATGAGTGGGTGAGTGTGTTGTCATCTCTTTTTAGAAGAAGTACATTAACCTTCCCACCTTCCCAACTCATCCCATGTCTGCTGTTCTCAGGATCCAGACCCTCTTGCACTGCTGCAATGTGACATTCGGCCTCACTCTATTTCAGAACTCTTGTGCTGACCCTTCCTCCTCCAGAGCTGGCAGCCTGACATGCTGTTTCCCTGGGCACGTGCCTTGGGATGCTCTGTGCTCACCAAGCAGCACAGGAAGAGGCTGCAGCCTGGGTGGGATGCTTTCAAAGGCACAAAGAGCCAGGGCTGGAGGTGCATACTCCAAGTGACAGATGCAGTGCAGGCAGCTGTGTGTGCAGGTCAGTGCACTGCTTCAGGTGCGTGCTGCAAGTCCTGGGGAAGCCTTCTCATGGGCTTGTTTTCTAGAAGTAAAATTGAGCTCAAACAGTTGTGTAACAACACTCCTGTAAGCAAGGGGAACGGAGGTTAGTGGGCATAACCAAAAAAGTCAGGCTATTATGCCTAAAACCAGTTCAGTGTTATAGGTGGAATACTTTAAATCCTCTTTGAATGTGGGGAAGAAAACCTGTAGAAATATTTATAAAGCATGAATGAGGTATCAGAGGTGTTGATATAAATATCCTTGCAGTACAGTTATACATCAATGAAAAAGCAGCTGGGAGTTTCAGATTTGACCTTACTCTAAATGGCAAGTGAAGTCCTATGGTAATTTTTCGTCAGGTTTGTGGGTTTGTTTTTGTATATTTATTTTTGGGCTCCTACTGGAGCCTATTTTTAGGCTCCTACTAGAGCCTATTTCTGGGCTACTAACTCTGCAATAATCTTTAGAACCCCTGCAGAGCAAAGGCAAGCCTGTTGGCTTGCCTCCATATGATGTCCTACAGCTCCCTTGGAATAATTCATAAATCTTTGATATGATTCAGATGTTACTCTCTCCTTCCTCAACCTCCACATACTACAGTCGGAAGCAATTCTGCATTGTTTGAACCTAGGTGATCTCTCAAAATTCCCACGTTTCTGATGCTTTTTCAAATGAGTTATGTTTTTACTAGTCAAGCCTACCTGTTAAGTTTGCAGTAAGTGAGAAAGCAAGGCAATTCACTTGGAAATACACTATTTTCAGCCCATTATCATTAAAACAAAGTTAAATGGACAAGCATTTTATTTCATGCCTTACACTTTAATTTCCCTGAGGAATTTCCATTCTTTTTTTATCAGTCATGTATACTGATATAATACAGGCTAAATTCAGCATATTTTGCTCATTATAAGTGCTTATAAAGGTGCCAGTTCTGCTCTGTGTTAGGTCAGACAGAAAACAATTATACTCCTGCACTGGGACTTGCTCTCTGCTGTTACAACTACAGTCACAACAGCAAGCCAGCCAAAATTTTATAGCTTCCCAAATAAAAATGCCTGATTTGATAGCTGTAGTCTCCAAATTATCTCCCCTTTAACTTTAAGGGAATCTGTCCAGAACTGAAAAACACTGAGGCTGCAGTTTGCCAGTGGAATAATAAAAGAAAAACTAAAGAGCCTGTTATCAAGTGCTCTGCCTTTTAGCAGAATGCTGGCCAAGGAATTAAGAGCAACAGAGTATAGTTGTTAAAAATGTAGAGAATAATATAATTTCAAATGGAGTGTAATTTAAGTGGGATAAGAATATTATTCTAAAGAGAGATGTCTTTAGAATCAGCTGTCATGACAGTAAGACAGTGTACTATATCATGATGGGATTGTCTGCAGTGGATATCATTAATATTACTAAGAAATACATCAGCAGGACAAGGTGTTGGAATGGCTTGTTGGAGAATATGCAGGCTGCAATACTAGTAGGACTGAGAAAATACACCACTCAGCTTGGCACACAAAAAGACCACTGAGACAGGCCTGAAAATCTGGGAGATAGGACCAGAGACAGACTGAAAGTTTGCCATACTGAGCCATAAATTTAGCTTAAGTCCTGCATCTTGTATAAAGCCACTATTATCTGTTTTCCTTTGTTGTCATCTGTAAAATGAAAAAAGCAGGCCTGCCTGGGACCTGAAAACTGTAAGAAGCATGTAACTGCTTCTCTGGTTAATAAATATTTGAAATATAGCAAATAAAATAGAACATCCACTGTTCTATTCAACATTTGAAATGCAAACTGAGCCATAGCTTGTACATAAATTTCATACATTGTATACTGTGGTAGAGCCTTGACAAAGGGAAGTCTGCAAATGGAGGCATGGAGGGATTTAAAACTGCACCTTGTGAAATTTAAAAACGTTATCTGGAAAAAACCCTATAAGTAAATAAACTTGGTTTGAGGAATTTCCCACCTATAGTACTGGGAGAGGATTATGAGGACCAGAGTTGGTACAGATTCTTGCAGGGGCTATATTGGACAGGTAGAAGCAGGATTCCCTTCAGGACAGGCGTGGAAAACCACACCAAAATCCATTGTAGAAATTCTTCTGACAGAGTGAGGAGATTATTTGAACTAAAAAGTTCAAGTAAGTTCCAAATTTCAAAAGCATGTGGCACAAAAGGAAGGCTACAGGTCTCCCTCTCGACAGACGGTAAGCACGGATGCTGTAGAGCCCCTGGCCGCTGCAGGGGACACCGACTCTCACAGCACCCCGTCGAACACCTCAGAAAGGAGACAGAAAGGCCTGTGGTGCTTCCCAGGCTGCTGCAATCCTGCTCCTTGCATGGTAAGGCAGAAAGTGAGTAAGCCAATGCCTGCAAGCAACAATTTCTGGGAGGTGAGGAATGAGGTCAACTGCCTTGTTTGCCAGGCAATGCTACAGTTCAGAGCCCCAGCCCAAGTCTGAGTCAGGATTCGTCACCTTTACCCAGCCAGCCTATTGCAATGGCTAATTGTTTCCTTACATTTTAACTGACGTTTTTGTTGTCTTCTATTCATAGATGCACTGGCCAATGAAGGATTATCTAATGGAAATGACTTCGGGTATCTCCAATACACAAACGAGAAACTGATACAGGAGCTGTGTTGAGGGTTTGTTTCTCCAGAGGGAATCTTTCACTCATAGATTTAAGGCTGCTTATTGAAAGAATGAAAGTGAAGTGGATCTCAAATATCGAGCAATAAATCCTCTTCTTCCCCAAAACCTTTTCCCCTTCAATATTCTTTAATAATGTCTGATGTTTTTGCTGTTTTGATTGTAGAATTTTAACTTTGAGTTGAAGTTAAATGTACAGTTACTCCTAAATAGTATCAGTAATACTTGTGATTGCATGTCACTACACTAAAATACTTCCCTACCCATAAATAAATTATTCTTGCCCACATTTCCTGAGAAACTGAAGGACCCAAAGGAGTGATTTTTTTTTCATAACATTGCATATATTGTATTACCAAAATATAGATGATTTAAAGTGCCTTACATCTTATTGTGGATTTCTACCATTTTAAGCCTAAGTTTTCTTAAAATGATTGTACTTCTATCCATTGGCAAATGGGTAGAATTGTTTCTATTAGCAAATGGGGCAATCAGTTTAACGTGAACATTAGGCTTTAAATAGAAAATTTAATTCACGCTGTTCTTGCACTCTAATCATCTAGCTAGTTTTTACAGAGCTTGTACTTGCATCAAAAATGCCAGCTGCTGAGAAAAAAACACAACACAAAAAGAGGATATTTGAGTAGGTAACACCTGACTGAGGGTTAGGTCGCAGGAGAAAACTAACTTAAGACAGTTAAAGTTTCCATATTGCTTAAAATAGCCATTTAAAGTGCTTGGGATATTAAATACTCCTCCTAAAGTACAGGAAGTAGGCAAAATGTAATTATTCCTGGATCACTTTTCTTCCCTTGCCAAGAAAGGAGATGAATTTCATCTGCAATACCTGAGTCCATGTTTCTGCTTGATTACTAAACCTATAAATGAAACTGCAGTACTTCAAAACCATTAAGTAGAATTTAAATAGACAAGGAGAAATAATAACCTCACTCAATCAGTCTAATTTCAGTTGTTCACACATCACTAAAACCTATGTAATGTAGCATCTTGTTGATAATTTTCTATCTATTTTTAACACAATTTCAAAGTTTTCCTACTCCCTGTGGATACTAAAATGTCAGCAGAGAATTTAAATAACAAAAGCACTCAACCAAAATGCTAGAATTCCTCTAACCTACCTGTACATCTTGTTATTTAAATTCTCCCACACACTATTGCTGTGCATGTTAACTATTTCCCCAGTTCCAAATAAAAAGCTGCAGTTCAAGGTACCCTGTTCTTTTGATTTAACTTATTTATATTCATATAACCATGTTTCAAGAATTCATACACATTATACTCTATTAAAATATTTTTCTAGAATATTAAAATATTTTTCTCTATTAAAATATTCTTTCTGGAATGAGTTTGAAGTTTTAATAGCACCTTAAATTTCTCTTGTGCACAACTCAAAGAGTAAGTTTTTTTGAAAGTTTTGGACTATAAATTTGGTGAACTTAGTTCACCAAATTTAGTTGAAAACTGCATGACTGATTAATTGATACATGTTCATGATTTCTTGAAACCATAATAGTTTGTGTATCACCACCTGAAAAATATAAGTATAGGAAGAAATGACTAATTTTCCATCAATAGGAGCTCCAAGGAGTTTTGCTGAAGTAACATTTTGAGATATGTAGGCAAGAATTACAGAACAAGGAAATTAGAATTACATAATTAATTTGCTACTTTAAAAATAAAGGCAATCTTCTGCTGTGTGCTGAGATTTCAGAATGGCAAACATCCTTGTTCCAAACTTTTGGAAGCCTTAGGCTTGTAGCTTAGGTTATGAGAATTTCATGTCCAGACTTGCATGAAAAGCTAATCACTAAGTTTACAGTCAACAGCTGAGGTGACAGAAGTGACTTATTTCTAGTGGGAAATGAGATATCAAAGAAAATCTTTGCTCTACTCCAGAAATGTCCCTTTGCTATCCCATAGCAATATTTTCCTGGTGTAAATTAATTATTAATTAATGTATTAATTAATTCCAATAATCACCATGAATACATCCTGAAAATGTTTTAACAGAGCTAAGTAACCATGACAAATAGAAACAACTATTAAATGAAGCATCTTCTATGAACTGACCACATCAAACGCAGTGAACACGTGGCAGTAGTGGTGATTAGTCTTCAAGTCTTTAGTGATGTACGCAAACGTAGAAAGGTCTTCGGGGTCTTGTGCAGCACAGGAAATGTTGCGGATTTCATGTTCGGCAATAATATTCTGTTTAAAAAAATATTTTCAATCAATTCAAGAATTAAATTTAAAAAGGTCTGGGTTTAAATTCATATTTGTGTTGATCTAGTGAACCAAAGTATTACAGAAATGTCCTAATAAGAAGTGATTTAATGTGCCCCATGTGAGATCTTACACAGGTATTTGGAATTTTGACCCTCTCCAATTGCCAATTGTCTGGTAGGAAACCATGATGTTCTAGAGTCTGCCCTATGAGACCACTTTTGCTTTGCAGTTTATTCAGGTTCGTTTGACAAAGAGACATCTTTCCTGGCACACAGGACACAACTTCATAAGATGCTGGTATAGTACTTCGAAATTGTATTAATAGATACAACTTCAAAGCACTATACCAGCATCTTATGAAGTTCCTGGGCTTTGGTATAAAGATCAAAATGGGACACTGTTTCAGTCTACTGACAAACAGGATCTGCTGAAACCCAGCAAGCTCAATGGCCAGGTTTTTGCACACGCTATTTGACAAATTTTAGCTATAGTTCTTCAGGAGGAAAAAAATCCCACCAAACACCTCTTATAATTGAAACGGTGAGAAATTTAAAGGATTCTGATTACTAAAATGGTAACTATGGGGGGATCTGGCAGCTCATCTCCACTTACTGACAGCAGCATCCTGTAGGAGAGATGTAGGAAAATGTAACTGTTCATGCACCGAGCCACACTACTTGCAACAGCCAATGTAAGCTACAGCACACTACTGGGAGAGAGGTGGGGCACGTCTGTCCAATGGAACAAAAAAACAGCTGTCTTAAAGCTTTGGAGAAAATTATGAATACTCATTACATCAACTGCTGATATATAATTACTGTGCTTAGGCCAAAGGAACCATGAAGCCAGAGAAGAAGATACAGCAGAGTGGCTTATGATTAGGCCTTGCTTCAGCAACACACATATTTCAAATGGTTTGTTTAAAGAGAAGAATCATTAATTGACTAGGAATTTACTTAGGGGTTAGTTTCCATGATTTCTTGAATTGTAGCCCTGCTGGTTGTAGCTCTGGCATTTCCACAAAAGCCCACAGTGACATATCCTGCTGCAGCATGACATCGCTACTGCATCATGGAACAGGTGACACCTGTAGTGTCCCAGTTCCTCACACAGCCACCACTTGTTGCTGCATCTGTCCAAGTTAAAACAATCTCTGAGCATATCTGGTTTTCCCTTACCCCTCTCTTTTCCTTCCTACCTCGTTTCCGCCACCTCCTTTTTCAATTTTTTTTTTAATACATGCAACCAAATTACTCCAGATGCTTTGCCATATCTTCTCTCATTTGCTAAGTGGCAACTTTCCCCTTTGCATGTAGGTGCCAAGTTAATGAAAAGAAGCATTAACATTTTTAAATGAAGAAATCATGACTTAGGAAAAATCTTAATAAAAAGCATACCAAATTTCAAATTATGGGAAAACTGAGATAAGGAAACTTTACTGAAGAAAAGAAATAATCCTCTTAAATTGTTGCAACATACTTGATTATTTCTGTTTAATGCATTATTCATAAAAATGACAAAACCAGTACTTGTGTTTCAATATATGCCAATTTATAATGACATGTATAATCTCTGCTCAACAATTGCTTGCTTTTTATTTTACTTGAAGCATTTTATTTTCTTTGTTCTCAACTTGATAACTTTTACCCTCAATAAAGATTTTGATGAGAATTAGAATGATACTAAAACCAGACATTTAGATATTCACAGATGGAGCTGTAATGCACTGTCATTGATGTAGTGTTTGCAACGTTGTAGTTCAGAAAGCAGAAAGAATTCAAGCTTGGAAGGTGTTAAAATCGTATGGGAAGTATTTATGCCAAATCATGAGCCACAATGTAATCACCTGAATTTATGCAGCATATGTGGAAAGAGCTCTGCTATGCTGAAACTTTTTCTAGGTGACTTGGGGTTGACACAGGGATTTGCATTAATTATTTTAATGTTTTAAATTTCAATCGAGTGAATTTTAGAAACATACACATATCAAGTCTGTTTTGAATAATATAAAGTATACCTAAACAAAATCTTCTAGATAGGAATTGGTAGTGAAATTGAGGTTTTTTTCTAGCTGCTCTAGGATGTACTCTGTGATCTCCTTTGAAAATTAAACATTTTTCAGTGCATGCCTTTACTGTGTCCTACTGTCACATTTCAGTAGACCATGGTCTTATTCTGTAGGAAGTAGAAGGCTATGAACCAGCTTCCTGTTCTGAGTACATTCCTCAGACACTGACTGACACTCTACAGTTGTTCTAAAAATTGTCATCCAGTTTGGCAAGAGAAACCTCCGGTGCTTCTCAAAAAGCGGGGAAGCTGAAAGTCAGTTCTGGTTCTGCCAAGGAAATACCTTGGAGGGACCAAGTTTTTGCTAAGCAGCCTTCCTTTTGCTTGCCTAACTCATGCCAGCCAATCTCCCTTCTGGCAGAAATCACCCAGAAGTTAGGGTGAGCTGTGAGCCACGAGAAAATTCCGTGAGTCTGCTTTTTCCTAAGCAGTAATTTCTTTCTGGCCTCATTTGCAAAGAAATGGTGTCATGCCAAACTTCGAGGCGCCACTGAAATAGCTGTCACGGAATGAGGTCAGGGCCCCTTCGTCACCTGAAACTTTGCCTGCTATGACTGGGAAGACAAATTCTTAGCTTGGTGGCATAAAGGAAAAGGATGAACAGCCATGAGAGCTGAGTTTTCAAGCACAGAACTGCTAGCTAGTTTTGTCATTGAAAACGATGCCCAGTGCTGTCAACTATAAGCTCATATGGAAGCAGTACAAGTCTGGATAGGCTCTCACCTTAGGGCCTTGAAGGGAAGACCCTGTTTGGGTGTTGAAGGAATTGGGAACAGCGCACTGTGGACAAGGATGATAACAACGCTTCTGGAAGAGTTGCAGGCTATTACCTGGTTTTTACAGAAGGGAAAGGCAGTGCAAATTCTGAACTGGAGAGAAAACAATCTACCACTTGAGAAAAAACATTGGTCTGTGGCATATTTAACTCCATCAAATATATCTGTTGCACTACTAGGTTTCAGTGGGACATCTAGAGTCAACTAATGCAATTTGCCAAACTTCTTTCAGCTGTCCATCTTACATAAAGACTCTATGCACTGTGCAAAAAGACACAAGAAGCTCCTTTTGTTCTCCTGGGATTTTTTGTAAACCTAAGGACACTGCAGTTACATCCTTTATGCTACAGAGGAGATTTAAGACCTGAAAGCAGCATTATCCAAATTGGAGTTAATGCATTACAATGTCCTGATTTATGCCCTACACCTCAGAGAACATAAAAGGAATGAGGGTTGTAGAAGCTCAGTTTTGAATCAATGGAAGGAAAAAGGAGAAGACAGGAATTTCTGGTCACTCTGCTCTGGTAAATATGCCAGACTTGAAACAACAGTAATTTTACCTCAGTTTTTCTATTAAGCCATCTTCTAACTCTAAATATGGCTTCCAAACTCTAGCAGAAGTTCACAAAAGTGCTTCTATCCATCACTTAAAACACAGTTCTAGTTAAACTTAAAAACTGAATGATTTGGCAAGTTTGAAGGGTACTGGGTTAGGTGTACTGTGTGGTCTGAATGTTCAGTAACACAAAGCTGCTATATACATTATTAACCTGGTCAGGTAGCTGGGTTGTCAGATTTATTTTTTATATTGCTTGGTCAGTTTTAGTCACATAGCAGAAAAGATAATTTCGTACCCGTTCATATAAAATCATCAGTATGGATTTTATTTCCTTGCCGTTTTAGACATACAAGGAAGAGAAATTAACGCATTACTTTACTTCTCTTTACAGAGCTTGTACGTTTTACTTTGGTTAAGCAATAATCCATTGCTCTATCCTTCACTGAGTTCTCTGATCTCTTAATTTTTGCTTTTCTGGCTTTGGTTGGGGTTTTTTTCAAGATTTGGATGTATTTAGAAATGTAAGAAACGAAACACAGGAGCATTGCCATACAGGAAGATGAAAAAAAAAGAAAAAGGAATAGCAACTATTAAGAACCTGCTGCAGTTCAGGTAAATGGCTAGCATCAAGAAAACAGCTCACAGAGAGGCTGTGGTATTTGAATGTCTAGAAAGGACATTCAAGGTTTGTGTTCCTTATGGCTGGCCCTGGATAAAAACGCTTCTTTATTCTTTATTGAGACATCTTTTTTTTTATTTCCTCAAATTATAATAATGAACATATATATATATAAACACACACACACACACATATATATATATATGTATATATTCTACATATTTATGGAACTGTATAGAAAAGAACATGGTAAAGAATTCCACAAAGGCTCCCTGCTGAATGCCTTTTGTGATAAGCTGGCATATAAGAGCATAATGCTGGACACAATGTTCTCCAAATAAGCCATAAGACTGAGTTTCTGGAGAATGACAATTACATTACATTCATTTTGGGCAAAAGAGGAGAAAAAAAGGAGAGGAAAACACAAAGTGTAAATCTGTTCCCTCTCTGGCCTGGCCTTCATAGGTATTACTATTTCTCCTAGTTGTGAGAAACAAAAGGTAATATTCAGTAATTGCACATACCTTATTTGTGGCATCAATAAATTTGACTCCCTTGTAAGAGACAGATAGGACAATGGTTGGTACTTTCTTCATCTGTTCCGTAGACTTCTGAAATCAAAACAAAGATATTATTATTCTTAGAGTTTTGTTGCATTGCAATATCAGTGCTCTCTTCTTCCGATTAAATACCTAAGTTGAATAAATACTACTTTTTCTTCAGCCAGCTGTGCTCTGGGTTTATGCCCTCTTGTAGTCACAAAACTAAAATAGCTTTAAGTTTGTTGTGAGATAGTAAAAATTCTCCTTTTTTCTAGCACAATGGGAAGAGGATAAAGTAACTTTTCCAGGCTTAAAAAGACCAGTCATGCAACCAATGTTTCCCGAATCATGTGTGTTTAGGACATCTATCTGATATGCCTCCCTCCCCTTCTCCTGCCCTTCCCAGCTGTAAGAATCAACAGGACAGTACCTCCTGTAGTACCATTTCTTTGCTGCAATTAGTTGTTATTTAGAAATATTTCCCTGTTTTTCCCTTCTTTGCAGCTGTATTTGTGACATGAGGTATCCGTGCAGCCCGCTAGGCCTGTCAGTCAATCTGTCAGCCCAGTGCTGTATCTTGTCAGTCTGGCTGTCTGCACTTCGAGTGCAGCTGCTACTGGAAGCTGCTTTCCACACGAATTAGCACAGAGGCTTATTCTGCATTCCCTCAGTGCCAGGTTCTCCTACCTACAGTTCATGCCCTCCTATAAGATTGTTTTTCCTTTTATGCTAGTCTACTTCTGTGTGCCTTCAGCGTGATGCACACAGCAAACATATTTCCTGCTGAACAGACAGGGAAAATATTTGGGGCAGATTAAAGTTCTCTGCAGAAAAAAAAAGTTCTTTAGTTTACAGATCAAATTTACTAGAACAACCCCAAAACCAACAAAACAAAACTCCCAAATGTGGCATAATAGTTTATAACTGATTTGATTTATTTTAAAGTTAACGACAATGATGGACTAGACTATTCTACACAAGACTTCTATAGTAACATTCAGAAAATGCTTATTTATGGGACTATAAGCAAACAATCACAGAGATCAGTCAAATATTTTCCTGAGAGGGAATGAACTGTTGACAGTTACAGGTAAACATGAATAAACATCAGCACACAGAAGGAGAGTGTAAACACACTGAGAAGTCTAGAACTGGCATATAGGAAGATCATTAAGGCAGCTGAACAAAAGTAGCAGCGGTGGCTTTGTATTATTCAAAAAAAAAAGTCCAAAGAATCAGAGATAGAAACTTGAAAACACAAACTGTAACTAAAAAAATGTGTTTGAAAAAATAGGCAATGCTAACACTAGAGAGCAAAATAAACAGAAAGTTAAAACAAAAAAACGCCCTGTGATCATGTCTCCTTATTGGCTTTCGATCCTCCCAGAATCAAACAATGCTCCATTTCTGTCAGCATAAAATTCAAAGCTACAGATCCAGCTGTGTTCTGCAATTACTGTCCATGCAGGCTAAAGCCTCATATTAAAGTTTCAAGGAGAGCCCCACCCATCTGTGTAATGGAGAGGATTGTTGGATCTCTCTGTATCAAATGACAAGAGGCTTGAGACTGCAATCAAGTGTCACTTTATCCCAGAGAAAACTCCTTTCCAGAATGCTCACCACTTTTAAGAAATGAAAGCTTAAATGATAAAATATCCTGAATAATTTTAACAAAATCTGAAGAAAGACACTAATCTGATTTACATGCCTCTGAACCGAGTGGAGAAAGAAATGGTATCCCTGCCAAAAGTAGAGCAAGCAGCTACCTGTGTGTATGTGTGCGTGTCACTATAACAGAGCTCAAATTAGTCTTTTCATAAAATTTAATTTCAATGCACAGAAAGCATGATAGAAGCCGCAGTACACACATCTATCAGAATAATAAGCAATAAACCCCATCTATTCTCATACCAGACAAAATAGTCACAAATATAACAATATCACTTTAATCATCTGGCAGAGCAGCAATCATTCAACTTTTGTCCTTTCAATTTAGTCCAACAGCTACACACAAGAGAGCTTTCTTTATCATTTTGATTATTGTAATTACCTCCTTCCTTGCTCCCTTAACAGCAAAATTTCTTTTCTCCAACGTGCTATACAAACACAGGTACTAAGTTCACATATTTTAGTTTTTTGGTACAATTCCCACTGTCTGGTATTTGCCATAAAGGTGAAGCATCCTGTTGGCCAGGCCACATCGTATTCATTACCTCTTTCCTCTAGACCTTTAGTTTGTAATTTAATCATCTTCATCTGCTCCACATTCACCTGGGTTTGTCTTGACCAGACCTGACCTCTAGTATTCAATCAGGGTTGCAAACTGCCAGAAGACTGTCTCTGAGTGAAACAGCTCATCAAGATGCTATTAAATTACAGTTGGCAAATTAGGAAACAAATCAGAGACTGATGGACATTTGTAATTTATTAAGCCAAACCATCTCAACTGGTAAAGAGCACAGGCTATTCCTCATCAGCTTGCAAACCATACAAACCCCAGGATTTGTGCTGGAAGGTGTTCTGGAAGACTGCAGTCCAGTGTAGAATCTGGGGCAGCAATTCTGCACTTGTACTCTCATTGAAACAAACAGCTGGGCAGTAGAATAACATCCTTTTTTATTACAACAGTGCCATCAAGAAAAACACACAGCTCTATTCCCTGGCTCAACTCTTAGTGATACAGTAACTGAGGTCCACCAGATAATTATTATTTCCAAGCAGTTTCCAGGCTTCAACAGTTTTGAGCTGTCATGGTGAGCTCACACTATTCCCTCATTGTTCTTTTCTTTTTAATGAAGGAGTTGTCTGCCAGAATGTGTAATGTGTGAATTCAGAGATACAGTATGAATACCTTTTGCTCAGGCACTGTAGGTGCTTTGGCTCTGAATTCTAGGATGCTGAGATGAAGTCCCACAGATTTCTTGGTCAGACATTTCACACCTCTGTGCAGGCCAAGTGGGCATCTCTGCCCATGTCTGTGCCCAGAATCTGAGAAGAAGGTGGGACACAGGAGTCAGTATTCCCTTTCCTCAGGCTTTTCAGGTTCTAGCCACTGTACCAACTCCATGAGGACACAATGAGATGACAAAATATTCTTGTCCATCTGGTGTCTCTATGGGAAGCATATGGACTTGGGCCAAATTTATAGGAGCCAGCTGAAGGCTGGCTTTGGATGTCATGTGCATGCTGACATATGGTCTCATGCTCCAAGGCATGTTCGTACCATAGTAGCAGGATTAGATTTCATCTCACGAAGACGTAATCACAGTGACAGGACACTGTCTTCGGGCAACTGCTCACTGGCCTGGAACTGGTCATAGTTCCTATGAACTCCATTGTTTGTGACTGTAACTGGCTCTTCATTTTAATACACTTCTTTAGGAGAATCACCTGGGTGAACAGCAAGCCTATTCCAGGCTCCTTGCCAGTGCCTGTTGCTGATCAGCTGGTCACCTACGTCAGACAGATGTGCATGCCCCATCTCCATGGGTGCACTGCTCCTGCTGGGAGGAGCCCCTGTGCTGCACAGTCTGCACTGCCAGAGACTGAGCTTTGGTGCCACCTCTGAAATCCTTGCACCAGACAGGTAAATGACTACGTGAAAGCAGGCCATGTATAATTCAAGAACCATAAAACAGGCTTGTGTGTATACACAGGAAGATAGAAGAAAGTGTCACCATCCTAAATCTAGTGTGACATATGTGCAGCTTCCCCAGACTCCTCAAAAGACACAGAGCATCTTTCTTTTCAGAACAAGGAACATCTGGAGTACCAGCCTTGTCTGTATTTTGAGGCAGCTGCTGCAATGAAGCTGCTTCATCCCCTCAGCACCCACAATGCGGATCAGCTGAGTGGAAGAAGGTAGAAGGTACCCTCTGCATAACTACCTGGTTACTACAGTGACTGCTTTTACAATAAAAGTCTGAAATTAAGACTATTCTGAGTTTGCATCTGAACCCACTGCTGCCATTATTTAGGACAGTGCCAAAACCCTGCACAGGCTTGGACAGTGCTGGTCCCAATTTCTCCTTTTGAAATGGGTCACAAGGAGATACAAGAGCAGTGGCGCCAGAGAGAGCAAGAGAGGGAGTGCAATCTTGCTTCTCATCTTGTTCATGGATTTTCTTTAGTTTCACTGAAAAAAAAAATCACTCTCATATCCAGAGCCTAAACTTATTTTCATGTTATAGTAGTACTACAAATTGTCTTAAGTAGGTAAAGCATTTCCACTTGCATATTGATTTTGAGTTAAAGGCTGTGCAGAACTGCTACACATTTATTTAGAATATAAAATAAAATCCAAGTAATTTGAGATCCACCCTGCCAGCATGCCTAACAAATCTAGGTAATTAACAATGGCTTAAAAGGCAGAGGAGTTACTCTATAAAGTAATATAAACTAGTGGTTTATTTCTAAAAAGTGAGTACAAAACCTGCAACCCTGAAGGGCCTTTAACCCTTCCAAGACAGGATTGAACCTCAATACCTTATTCTGTGCAGAACTGAGAGCACTAATTCAACACCTTTGAATGCTCCTGCAATGTCCAAACAAACCATGGTATTTCCAAGCACACACCCACACAAAGCAGCTGAAAAAGAAATTCAGAAACACACATAGAATACTGTCCAAGATGCTAACAAATTCCCTTGATATACTGTAGCACATGGTGTAACATAGCCCCCTCTGAAAATCTTTCATCTCGTTTATTTATTTTCTGCCAAGAGGAAAGTGGATACATTGGTACTTCTACTTTGCCATGTTGACCACTTCAATATACTTATACATGCATTTATAACTAGATTACCCAGCTTTCATACAGTGGCCAAAATGAAAACAGATTCTCTTTTAGGTTTATATGTAATTATATTTGATATTGCAAATACACAGTAAAGAAATATTATTCAGCTATGACAAGTCACTAACAACCTCATACATAAATAAATTCCAAGTAAAAGTTTATGAGCCTGTAAAATCTTAAGTCTTCATCTTGGCTTTCTACTTTTGCAAATGAATCTTCAGTCCTATATTGATTTTTAATATCTATATGAACACTGTAGCTGTCAATTCTCCTATTAAATTGTGTATTGGAATCCACTTTATTATAAGAATCTGAACATTTTCCCAAACTGGTGGCAACTATTAATTCTAAATGGCATCAGACTGCACATTTTAAAACATGTGTTAGTACCACCTACTATCATAACTGTAAGTCTAGTATTTATTTAAGGCTTATGAAACTTCACTAAATAGTTCACAGAATCAGTGAAATCTCTGTTGGAAGGGAACCAGAAAAATAATTTAATCCAATCCAACTCCTGTCCCCACAGAGGGTCACCCCCAATAGTTACACCGTGGGGCTGAGAGCATGCCCAAACACTTCTTGAGCTCTGCCAGGCTGGTTCTGTGACCACTGCCCTGGGGAGCTGTTCCAGTGCCCAGACACCCTCTGGGTGAAGAACCTTTTTCTAATACCCAACCTAAATCTCCCCTGACACAACTTCAAGTCATTCCCTTGGATCCTGTCACTGACCACCACAGAGGAGAGATCAGTGTCTGCACCTCCTCTTCCCATCATGAGGAAGTTGCAGACTGCCATAGAGGGGCTGCCCTCAGTCTCCTCTTCTCCAGGCTGAACGGATCAAATGTCCTCAGCTGCTCCTCATAAGGCTTCCCCTCAAAGCCCTTCAACATTCTCATGGCCCTCCTTTGGATGCTCTCTAACATCTTTATTTCCTTCTCATAGTGCGGTGCCCAAAACCACACACAGGACTCAAGGTGAGGCTGCACCCGCGCAGAGTAAAGTGGGACAATCACCTCCCTTGACCAGCTGGGAAGAGGAGCTTGAGTAAATCACTTTGACAAGATCATGCAGAAGATGAAATTGAAATAAAAATCTAAGTCCACACATGACCAGTTAGTTTTCAAGCCAATTTGCCTTTTAACAAATATTTACATACAATTATACAATCTGCCTTTTAACAAATACTTACTAACTTCTCTCAGTCCAAAAAATTTAAAAATGCATTACTGACATAATTTAACACTTCTTGGAATAAAACTACCTCTGCAATCCTCATGGTACAAAACTCTTTACTGCTCTACAATTAGTGGATGCCTCCAAGCTACATTGTTTATATGAACAGTGCACCTGGGGTGCACCTGTAATGCACCTAGTTGAGAGTGAGATGTTTTTTTCTTTTGCAATATCTCTAAACATTCCTCTGCCTTCCAACTGCCCTTTAGATCCTTTTCAGCCAGAATTCAAGGACGTACAAGCCTCTGAACACATGGTACAGCATGATGTGGATGTGCATAGAGACTGAATGTTCATAAGATCTTCCACCACTACTTATTTTTTCCTTTTGAGTAATATCCATGTGCCTGTTCCACTGTAGACCCTCTGAAAGCAGTGGCCACACAAGAGAGAGGCAGAGCTACAAGTCTCAAAAGAGCAGAGACTGAAGAATCTAAATCTCAAAATAGTGTTTGATGCTGACATGGTACTTGCCCAGGGAGTTTCACCAGGAGGCATATGCAGACTTCTACTTTTGGAGGAAAAATGAAGCAGAGATTGAAAAGTAAGAAAGGGTTTAGTAGAAACAAGGAGATTGCCATCTAAATTCAGTTCCTTCTTTACATAAGAAGAAATGAAAGGAGGAAGAAAGGCCCTAGATGCTGCCTGTTTTCAGTGAGTCAACTCTGCCTCATGTTTCTCTCCAGAGATGAGAGATTCAGATTTTATAGCAACTCCAACTTTGACATTTTGGTCTTAAGTCAGCAAGACATTTCACCTGCTTTGTGAACAGAATTATATTGCTGGTTCCTCAGAACTTTGACCTGAAATTTAAGAACCTTTTCCTAGCAAGAAAATGTTTAAGAAAGAAATATAATCGTCAGGAAGGTGGCAGGATCCAAGAACCAAATTTAATTCCCTTCTGCTGCAGTAAATATTTGACTGGTTTAGACTGTTCAGTTGGTGTATGCAACATCAGTGATTTAACACAGCTGCAAAGAAAAAATCTACCTTGTTGCTGTGCTCATGCCAGTACGTATAACACAATACCCTTCCCACCTGGTCAAGGAATTCTGATGTGTAAATGCTAAATGAAGTCTTCTGTAGAGAAAAAGTCCCTTTTTAGCTCAAATTTAACTTTAACTCTTGCCTTTATTTTGATGCAAACGCATCTTATTCTCCCTTCATGTTCCTATGATAAATAGAGATGAAGTCAGCAATCTGACTGAAAATGCAACTTGCAGTATTACCCATTTCACACTGAAAAAGATCACCTCTTAACTTCTTGAAGGCATCTCTCAAATATAATTAATCAATCTATTCTGGCCAGGACAGCAAGATTTAATCTCCAAGTAGGAAAGGCCAGTTTACAGTGGGTGGAAATGGAGATAAGGAGACAGTGCTGTCCACTAGAAAGAGAGTTTGTAAGAGAAAATAGCTGGAAACAAGTAAGAAACTGTAAAATATAAAGGAGTGCAACTATATTAATAGAAAAGTGAACTTCTTGACAAATATCCATAATTTTGTGTGGTTACATGGTTCTGCAGTTTGGATGGGGAAAAAAAATCATGTACAACCTTGACCTCAGTGTTGAGCTCCAGCTATTGCATCTGCATGATTTTCCCCAAACAAATCCATCATCTGCCCTGCTAGAGCACACTGCTGAGAAGTACAGTGGATTTCCAAGAAGAGTTATTAAGGTAAAGATTCCCAGGGGTTTTTTTGTTGCTGTTCTTTTGTTTTGTTTCTTTTTTAATTATTATTCTTGGTGGGTTTTTTTACATTACAGAAGATTTAGGATCTCCTTTCACTTTTAAGCTAAGGAAGGAGGCTGCTGTAAGCCTCTCTGCAAAGAGACACAAGGGATATTCACATGACACTTCCCTGGAGAATCAAAACCATCAATTGCAATAATTGAAAGCCCTGGGAGCATCTACAACTAACAGTGAGGAATCTGCAGTCAGCAAACATGTCATTTTTGTTGTTTCTCTGTATTTATAAATGATTAAGGAAGATCAAGATTTTTTTTTCACTGATATGCTTCTTTCATCCTTGTGCACCTGCTGACTGCAAGACATCCTGTGAATGTCAACACTTTTGAGAGCAGCATTAGGTTAAAGATGGAGAATCAAAAGCCACATTGACAGAAAAATTAGGTACCTAATTTGCATACATTCTCTATAAAGCCATTATGTGGCGGAGTCCAGAAAGATTAAAAAAATTGTGGGGAGTGACCTCCACCTGGTGAAAGTTTACATGTGACATACCACCCCTCATGCCCAACATGTTTCACAATGCAGCAGCCTATAGTTTTGCAACATGTGCATGGAATAACAAATAAAATACCAGAATGAAAAAATATTGCTCTATCCCAACAGTAAACCCTATGTAAAGGTCTTGCTGATTCTAGAGACACGGGACAAGTGTAAAGAATTCAGAACCTGAGAGCCAGACAAATAATACATCTAGCTTTTCACTTCTCTTTCTTGTAAGTGAAATGTACCTTTCAATACATTTAAAGTAAAATGTAACTATAACAGAAACCAGCTTTTCAATGACAACCCAAGGTTACTCAAATACAGTAATGAACATCACAGCAAAATTTCAGGATGACTTTGGACAATCTGGACTCCCAATTCACTGACAACAACTTTCAGGAGACATCCAGAGGGAGAAACTTTTGGAAAAGTATACATTTTTCTCACTGGGAAACAGGCTAAACTAATTTGTTCCCATTAAGTCAAACATTTTTGCCTTTGACTTGAATAGGAACATGATTAAAAGGACTACATAGAATGAATAGATGAAATCCTGTGAAATAGATGATTAAAAACTGTTTTATTCAAATATCTTTGCAATGAGAAAAACCCTCAAAACACTCTCACAGAACAATTGTTTCAAAAGAGAATGTAAAAAACAAATGTACATAAACCCCATCACTGTATTATATAAGTGTCCTGTATGGCACTATATAAAACTAGTAAAACTGCATCATTTATATAAAAAATGTGTATTTTAAATTAAATCTGTTTTCAAACACTTAGTTTTTTCAGTTGTATCATTTTAATTGGCCTAAGTTATTACTTATAGAAATATATATTAAAATGCCTATAAATGATTTAGAGTGCCTTTTTTGATGTTAAGTCTCCTAGTTCAGTCAGAAAACTTACTGAAGTTGTCAAATGCTACTATAGTACCAAATTCTGTCCTAATTTCTGAACACGCATACACCCAAAGAATTGAACTGCTAAGCCTGACAGTTTCAAAACTAGATTGGAAGATGGTATGCTTGCAGCCTCAATTAATTCCCCAGAACACGTGTATATGATTGTAGATCCCCCCGTGTCAAATTGTTGGGTTTTTTTTCAGAGGAGTTTAAGCCCAGGTAAGGAATGATTAGCATGTAATTAGCTGAAAAGCCTCAGATCTTCAGGCAATCTAGTAATTGTGAATTACTGCCAGCCCTTTGCAAAACCAGCTTGTATGGAAGTCTGTGTGCTGCACACATGTAACCAGTAGGAAATGGTTGCCTGATTGCATGAATTTTACACATCTTCCAGCTTTCTGATCTGAATGTCGCCTCTTGTGCTCAGAGACATCTTGCATAAGAGACATATGATACACAGAAGAAAAGAGTGTGCTCGTTCATCTAGGTAATTGGACACGTTTGGTAGATCAGCAAACAATTATTTTCTTCATTAATTAATCATGCCAGCCCATGATATGTTCACCATGGCTGTGAACAGGTGTGCTCTTATTACAACTGCAGTTGGGAATACCAGGTTATGGCTTGTTTCGTGTTTCCAGCAGCAATGGTTCTTGGAGATAGACTACTGTAATTTTCTACAAACCAGTATCTTTATACAAAAGAGCCACAGGAAAACATGTTCTTAACAGTCTGAAGGAAACCTAGCAGCTTTTCCACTATCAGAGGAAACTGAGTCAGACCCCATTTCACCCTTTAATCAAAAAGCATATAAGTAACTCATAATTCAAGGAAATACTCATGTGAGTAAAATTATCCAGAGGATTATGTGACTGTTGGATTAGACCACACGTAAAAACCAATGTGTTTGGTAACATGTTATATATTTACTACTACATATTTAACATTGAAAATTCAATCTAGATTATCATATAAAAGCTATAAATTCTGTTTATATAATAACTGGATATGGGCATGCTTAAATTGTGTGGACAGTACTTTGAAACATACTCAAAGAATAATGAGAAACATAACACAAACATTTGGGTTTTTTTGTTAGATACAACATGCAAAATAAAAATTTATCTTTAAATTTTGGTATTACTTCAAATTATGATATAAGATAGAATAGATTTCCTATTGAATATCAATGTAAAAGCAAGGAAAGGAAACGGATAACAGTACATTACAAAAGCAAAAAGGGTACATTACAAGCAATCACAGTTATTTAGTACTATTACAATAGAAAAGGAGTAGGTTTACAAACTTACCCTCATCTTTGCACATGCATCCTGTGTTGACTCTGTGCCTCTTAACTCTTTTACCAGCATAGAACCTAAATACTAGAACAAAAATCCATTGAACTTAGATTAACTGAAATTCCAGAACCAAAAAACATCCGCAGAAATGCACAAAAAATGGTTAAAAAAACCTAGTGGTAACAACCAATTTCTTAACATACTGCTTTAGATCTTTTTCACTCACAAATAATTTAAACTATAAACTTATTTTGAATTATAAACTGTTAATCAACCCATGAAACAAGAATGCACAGCAACAAGTGTATTGAATCAGCTGGAGTTCTTTGAAACAATATGAGAAAGTCTTCTAGCTTATCATTTTAGTAACTGAAACAACAAATACTACAGATTCCATCTTAAAAAACCCGTTTTATTATAAACTGGAGAATTTGCTTTTCTTAGCTGCCATCTGCCAAACTTCTATTGTTATATGTGCAAGCACCTGGATGAGAAGGCCAGCAGTGATCTTAACCCCAGCGTACTCAATCTATAACTAATTATGTGCAAACAGAGCCCAATGTCAGCAAAGAGAGACAATAAATCTGTACTAAAACTAGCTTAAACCATTATTTCTTCCTAAGGAAAGGCTGACCCTGATCCATTATTTTGAAGCCCTTAGTGATCTGGGGGAGGCTGTGTGAGAGGAAGCAGCAGGGTGCTGTGTCCTGGCTCAGCTCACTGTGAGGAACCCCTCAGAGGAGTCTGCTCATCCCCAGGGGTAACCAGGCAGGCAGTGCCTTGGTGACACAGCCCCTGTGCTACAGGCCTCTCCCTCACTGTGTCACTTGTTGGCACATGCAGTCTGAGCCCTCCTGCACCCTGACAGCAGCCTCTGCTCCCCTGAGGTCTCAGTACCCCCTGCACCATGGCAGAATGGCGCTGCTCCTCTAGGGATGGAGGTGGCTGCATCATCCCTGCCATTCCCGCCTGGCAGTGAGGGGTCTTGTTATGGCAACCTGGGCTGAACCAAAGCCACACCACGCTCTGCATTCCTCCTGCAGGTGCTACAGGTGTGCATACCTGTGGGTGCGTGTGCCCTTAGAGCTCTGTGCGAACGGGACGTTGCTGAATTTCTGTCTGATGTCACATGCAAGTCTGGCTTAACTGAGCAGGGAGCACAGCAAGGATGCTCTCACCTGCTCTTCCCCAGGCACAGAGAAGTCTCTCTCTATATTCTCACTGCAGCACAAGGCCTCAGCTTCTCCTAAGCCTCCAGTCCTAAGTGAGCAACATGGGAGATGAAGATAAGCCATGCCACTGTGAGAATATGGTAAGTAGGCTGCAGGAAGAGAGAAAGCACTGTGGAAAGCACTTTCCAGAGGATGCTGCAACCCACCACTGCTGACCTGTCTCACTCTACCAGAATGTCTCCTCTTGGAAACAGCCTAAGCTGACCCAACCAGATGGCAAACCAGCTTCAGCTTAGACAAGAACCTATCAAAATGAACTTCAGTTACAGATGAATGCAAGCTGGAACTGAACACAGAGTGTACGGGTTCAGTTCTCTGGTCTCCTGACTTAAACTGAGATATTTTCTTTAAAGCCTTCAGTTTACACTGTGTACAGCAGGAGTCTCTGACCTGCAAGAAAATGCATAAATATTTTAATGTAGACAGTAGCCAACACAGCAATTAGTGAGAAACACTTTATAGGGCATCATAAATGGGCCAGTGAGCAACATCAACACTACCAGATAAGCACAAGCATAAAGGAATGAATGAAGGGCATTCCTAGAGGACTGTAGATGTGAAAGATTCATAAACTGAGCAGCTGTGAGTCCAGCTGGGGCCTCGCTGGTGATGTGAATAGGGCTTTGGGCATTAATTTGATGGGACAGTTTGATGTTGCCCTTGAAGAAAAACAACATATTTAAAGCAAGCTTTGAAATTAGAAGAGTAAACAAAACCATATTGAACTTAACTGCATTTTTCTCTGAATCCTGCTATCTGACACATTTGGAATCCTTAGCCTTCTCTGGGCAGGTTGCAATTAATGTCTTCAGTTTTTTGGTTGGTTGGATGGTTGGGTGTTTTTTGTTTTGCTTTGGGTTTTTTTTTCCCCTGTCATTTTTTTATAGACTACAGTAAAACAAATTTTTTTTTTCTTGAAAGCTACTAGTTGGTTAGGCACCAGGGTAAAAAAGCAGTGCTTTTTGCTTACAGCAGAAGAGGAAGAAAGAGAAGAGAGAACCTGTCCCATCTGCGCAGCAGCAAAAAGCTTCAGCTGAAGGCATTCAGAAATGCTTCCCAAGGTGGACTGTGGAATAGACACACAAATCACAGCAGTACCATCCAGTTTAGTTGTCAGAAAAATCTGAAACTCCTGGAAGAAATATTGCTTCCTTTTGACTTTCTGTGCTTTTGGAAACAGTCCTTCTCAAACACCCAGGGCATGTGGGAGCAATACGGAGAACATCCAACAGTTTAACTGATTGATGTGGCATAGAGTGAAAGCTACCCCAATTAGAACTTACAAGTCAGGGTTTTACTCTATAAAGCTGAGGTCAATACAGCTCAAAGAACTGAAACAAAGGAGTGACACACAGTCTTTAGGAAAGGAAGGTCTTTCCTTAATCACCACTAACTTGGATATTCCTGGTCATTCCAACTTCATTTCTTTAATGATCCATCTTCCAATCTACTACAAAGATTACATTAGACTATGAATTTACTGCTGGATCATGCAAAAAGAGAAAAGGCACTTGAGATAAACATGTTCACTTCATTGAAAACTATGAAAAATATTTAAAGAACTAGAAGTTGCTAACCTTCCTTTTCAATCTGAGGTGAGCAAGGAGGTTTTGAACAATAGAAGAACAAGACTGAGAGCAGGTGAGATGGTCCTTGGCCATCTTGCTGAGGAAGGCAGAGGTTCTAGTTACTGTCCAGGGATGACCACTGCATGCATGGCAATTTTTAACCCCATGAGAGTCCAATGGAAGACACAGATGTGCCCCAGAAAGACAGGTCTGTCTGTAACACTCCTTCTGCCCCTCCTCAGAGGGAGCCAGGCTCTGTCTCACCTGCATTTATTCTCTAATTCCTACCTAGATATGCTTTAAATCCAGTCCAGCAACCTCCAACTGCTCCCCAACATGTAGCAGTATTTAGTGAACAAGGCACTATCCTAAAAAGCACCAAAGATCCAAGGCCCTTCAAGTGAAGAGGATCTCAACCTCACGTCCTGGACCAGCAGTTAACCCCGAGCTATCATCCTAAAGTCTCTGCAACTACTGAGCCCCTTTCCTTTGTACATAAGCCAGCCATAAGCTGGCCACCTCCAGAGAGAGGACACACAGTGGGCTGGCAGGCACCTTCAGCAGCTTCAACAATGCTTTCCAGGAAAGTCAGAAGGGGAAATGCAAGCATTTAAAAAGATGGGCTGAGGTACCTCTTCAGCTCCCCAGAAGCTCCAATCCTCCCACCCTGTTGACAGGGAACTCAAGATTTCAGAAAACTATTTTTAATTAAAAAAAATCCAAACCCTTCCTATGACTTGCTGTACCACAGGAGACTTTTCTCTCCTCCACAGACATTTATTATAGCTAGAGAAGACTAATTGTCTTTAGTTGTAGAGGGAAGCTCCATTTCTCCAGGGAGGGGAAGTGGTAACTGCCTGCAGCCACATGGAGGTAAAAATAAGTATGCCCTGCCCTGATGGAACTGACTGCTACTGGTTCTTCAAGCAGCCATCAGGCTGGGAGAGGTCTGAATGTGCCCTTGTTCCATAGATGGAAAACACTTGGGATCCTCACCTCCTTTTTCTCTATTTCCTTTCCCCAAAACACCTGTATAAAATTCTGGTGAGGCAACACTTACTTTAACTGCTGTGCACACAGCATTAAGGCAGGTATGAGTATCCCATATTATGTTTTATTATTCCTTCATAATTACTAGACAGGGATTTGTAAGAGATGAAAAGCAGGGGTGCTTGGCCTCACTATCACTTCAACAACACTTAGCCATTTACTCATAGTGCCCTTTCTCTAAAACTAATGCCTCATGGACTGAAATATGTCACACAATTCATAGCAAGAAAGTACTGTGCATCCTTGTTTCTCATTTATTACAGTATTTCAGAAGTAGTGAATTGTCTCTCTAAAAGTGACTGAAAAAATATTATAAATGAAAGTAAAACACAACGGCCTGTCAAAATCCAAGTTTAATATATCTACCCCAAATCAAGCCACTAAATTTATCAACACTTACAAAGGCCTTATAATCGCATGACTGGAAGATGAGTTTCTCTGGATGATGTTGCCAATATTGTACAGGCGTTGATGCTGTGGCTTCATTTGGAGGTCGCAAGGTAATTGAAGGCTCTCCCCAGTCTCCCGTCTGAAAATCACAGTTGTTCAAGATGTAAGAATATGTGCAGGAAAATTCACTATAAAGTAGCCCTCCACTGTTGTGCTCAATTAACAAGGATTTATTTTCTACACACAGAGCCATGTTACCAAAATACGGGAACACAACTCCTACAACATTTTTCATGATTTAATTTATAATCCAAAGTCATCTACTGTAGTGTTTAATGAGGCTTTAATTAAATCTCTTTGCTTTGAGAATAAAATCATTAGGCACCGGAAATGTTCCTTAAAAACAAGTGTTTACAATACATGTATGAGGATGAGAGCACTTGAAAAAAATCATGAGATGCACAAAAATGCCTTTCACAAATTCTGCTGTGTGTTTTACAAGATTTTCTGCACAGTTAATGCGCCTTCCATTATCCAGCTCATATAACCAATAACTAACTTTCCTAAATGGCTAAATAACACAGACTTTACTTTGATCTGAAGACTTACTATACATTCTTCAAACACACGAGGCATTCTTTAATCTCTTTACGAATATTAACTTTGATCACCTTCTCTTGATGCCTCATTGTGGAGGTACAAACATTGTCTTTCCACATTCATCATTCTCATTGATATAGGAGATTGCCTTTCAGAGCTGTCATCTCCCCTCTTTCCTCAAAGCCCTCAGAGAACAGAGACAGGAGTACGGTTTGCTGCCAAATCCCTTCGCAGCACACTTTTCTTCCCTCCAAAAGAGCCAATGCAGGCATCAGTGCAGGAATGTCCCCAGCCTGGCAGTGCTGGTCTGGGTCTCACTTGCCATGGTGTCTTTTTGGTCATGGCTCCATAGGACCTGAACTGACCTCTCCTTAGGGGCTCCTTCTAGAGGGAAGGTCCATGCAGGTCCACGCATAAGCTCACTTTAACTAAAAACGACCCACGCATGGACTTCTCCTCTTCCTAAGCCCTCTTCCCTCTGCCACCACTCTCATTTCTCTCCTATCCTTTCTGGTCTGGACTACCTCTCAAATCCCCTCTTCTCACAACTCTGTCTTTTTGCAATTACACTTGTCCTTCCTGATCCTCCTTCTTCTCCTGCCCATTCTCTCTCAAACTATTTTACCCTTTCCTATATGATTATTTCAGTTTGGATTATGCTACTTCTTTCTTTACCTGCACTCATCTCGGTGTACTTTCTATGTATGTCATATTGTTAGAATACGTGTTGAAACTGACAAGGAATTGTCATCAGCATTTCACACAGAACATGGCTAGAAGTTTAGACTTTCATAGCAAAAAGAAGTTAAGCATCAAAAACACATGAAAAAAATCTTATCGAAGACATTCAAAGTCTTGCAATCTATCACATCTTACCAATTAAGTCAGGACAGAGTAAACAGAACAAGCACATTGTTTTCATGTGCCACAAAATAACAAAATGACACGCATTTGCACAGCTCTGCAATGAAAAGCAAGAGATAAATCTGGAAACATCAACATCACCCTGCCAATATGGCAACTTCAAGCAAGAGAACATCATAAAACAAGTTGAACCCAGTTAGTTACTGTTGGCACCATTAGCAAATCTACCAATTACACAGTAGTGTAAATTCTGTTTTGCCTGGTTAAGTTGCCTATATGCCATGGATATGACTTCAGCATCAGATTTTGAAAGGAAAGCAGCAGGAGTGATTGCTCCAATTTTTGGCAATTTGTATCCACAAAAGTGAATCCTCCTGGCCACTAATGCATAAAAACTTTCTATCTTATTTAATCTGAAGGGGGAATTTGATTTCTTTACAAGGCAGCTCTTCCCATAAAATAAGATTTCCATCATATTACAAGGGGCAAGGATCTGCATCCTTATTAGTGGAGTCTGTCTTTCACAACAAGAGAAGATGGATTGCACCCATCACAAATTCTCACAGTGTGCTCAGCTGCCTCTTATGAACTGTTCAAGGCCACAGCTAACAGACCACTTGATTTAGTTCTTTTCCCCCCTAATAAAGACACACTCCTGCATGTTCTGTGTAGGGAAGCAGAGCTCAGGAGGTACATCCTGGCCATTTAGCAAAAGGTTCCTATGTGAACAGGGAGTAAATTAAGGACAGAAAAGCTACCAAAGTAGAAAAGCTACCAAAGTACACCTTTTGACCACTGGTTTCTCTACCAAGGAAGCACAGGGATGGCCATGAGGCAGGACCAGAACTCCTACCGAACAAGTGACCAGGGGTAGTGCTCCAAACCCTTCTGCTGCACTGCTCAGTAGGTGACTTCCCTCATGTGTAGGGAACAGCACTGGCAAATTAAGCAGGGTACATAAGGAGTAAAGTGAGTACATAATTTTACAGTTTGTTTCCCTTTTACACATTAAATATGAAAAGCATAGAGAACTGCATTGTTTCTGTCTGTAAATAAAGGGCAGAAAAAGGTGAACAATGATTACCTCTTGTTTTGGCTCAATTTGATAAAGAAATGAGAAATAATCTTCAACCAGGCTAATAAAACTTGTGTATGAGACAGAGTGGGACAGTGTGAAGACCATGTTTGTATCCATTGAATGCTCTATAAACATCTTACTACCTACTCCTTTTAAATTAAGACAAAACAGAATTGCCAAGACTGCTATACATATCTCTAGGATGTTCTAAACATGCAATAGAGCTGAGGTTAGGGGAATGCAGAAATACAGGATTTCTGCTGTTCCTGACAGACCACTGCCCCTGGAGGCCTTTCACGTACTTCCATGTGTCTTGTAGAGGGAGCAGCTACTAAGAAAAGTTTATAAAATTAAACACACAGATATATACTATTATGATGGATGGAGAAGATATTGTACATCGGCAAAATTTTCTTTTACAGCTGTATCATTGGTGTTTTTTTAATATTCAGCAGAAATGGCTCCCAGTTTTTTTGGGCTTTTTTGTTTCTTACCAAACTCCTTAGACTTTTAAACAGTACTACTGTTAGTATTCATAACCCATTTAGACTGAGTTGTAACACGGTAGTCTCCAAAGCCCAGATCCATGAAGATGTTTAGAAGTGTAATCCCTATTACATATTCCCCGTGCAATTTCCTTTTTTTTTCTTTTTTTTTTTTTTCTTTAGGGAAGAAATGCTTTCAAACAAGATTTAGAGAGCTAAACACATTAATAAATCAGTGTCTAAAAACCTCACCAAGAGGAAAGGAAGCTTCTCAGCTGACTGGCTCTAGTTCAGATACTGAAATTCTGAGATTTAGGATGTGATGATGACAGCTAACATCAGGTAAAATACAAAATAGGACCATCTTTGACCCAGAGAAGACTTGAAACCACAAGGCTTAAGTCGGGGTGGAAAAATATTAATTACTAATAGCCCTAAATCTGAGGAGTTGATGTGGAACAATTTATGGGTGATATATTGAGATTCAAGTCGTTCATAAGCACCTCATACACTTTTCAAGCGGTGCAGAAATGTTAATAAATTGCTGTGCAAGACCAAATATAATGTTTGATTTAAGTTTTAAAAATAGATATGATAGGATAAGGATTTTCTGGTTTGAATATTTAATTTGCAATTATAAGAAATAATCAAACATTTAAGCTTATGTATTTTTTATGACACAATATACGGATGGAGATATTTATCTCTCTGATGAAGTAGAAAGGCAAGAGATAATTTCTTCCTCATCTAACTTAACAGCTCATCAGACAGCTGTGCAATTTATCACATGCATTTTTCTGTACTGCCTGTGGTTTAGTATTCTAACCTCCCTATGACTTTAACCAGCACCTTTCCTCTCTTTCGCCTCAAGCTAACTTGAAAAAGAAGATCTTTTGCCCCACATTTTGCAGATAAATAATTTATAATCAGAAAATGGTCTCAAGGCAGGTGTCAGAGTGGTAAGGATTCAATCCTTTTGCAATGACAACTTTTAATAGCCTTAGAGACCAATACCTGGTGCTCTTGCAGTGTTTTCTAACCCCAAAAATGGGCAGATATGCAGTTCTCAGTGCTCTGGAAAGGGCTGGATGCTTGATGTCAAATGAGCTAGAGAAGCAGACTACAGCTATTATTTTCTCTACAATTTTTTCTATGATTGCTGCACATTTTCCTATCTCATCCACTCTCTGGGAAGTGTATTTGACTCATATTAAAGGCACCTGGATGCAGAGATAGTTGCAGATAAGAGGTAACCTCAATAAATCGTCTATAAAAATCTAACACTTCCCTCATCTTTTTATAAAAATGTCACGTTAAAAAGCCTCCGTGCTAAAAGGAAGAAAAAGCCAAGAAGGCCTGGTTTTGAGTGGTTTGAATGTAGTTATTTTTAACAAGGATCACATCTTGTAACTTTTCACCTGTTAAGCCTTATGCCTGGTTATGGTAACGTGTATTAGTCACCATGACAACAACAAATTGGAGCACACATGGATACAACAGTTCTCGCTGAAAAATTTATAATTCTTTCCTGTAAAAATTTTAAATGTTCTGCAGGCTAGTTGAGTCCTCATTATTTGCTTGTGTTTTAATTCCTAGAGGAAGGCAATTTTTTTAGCTCCGAAAATGTTTGGCTTTGAAATAATGGAAACAGGTTCATGGTGTTCTTCAGATTTAAAATATTTCTGATGCTCTGCTCCGTGGCCAAAATGAACCCCTCTAGCAGAAATGTTCCAAGGAGGCAAGACAGAATGAGGAGAATTCTCTCAAATACTCTGCTGAACAACTGGCTGCCGTCCTTACACACCGCAGTATGGATCACCACGCGCATCTCACGTGCACAGCGCTTGTGACTGCCACAGAAGTGACAAAAACTCAGGGCACCGTCAGCGTTACCTCCAACTCCCCCAAAGTGCCTCTGCAAAGGCAGTGTGCAACTTCAGCTGGGCAAAGCCTACAGACCGACACAGAGAGGGCAGCACGACACACTGCGGGGGCGAAACTGTGCAAACCGAGCTGTTTACACGGTTTCCCGCTTCGGAAGAGGGAGCGAACAGAAACACGAGGGACAGAATTCAAAGCTCCCCCGGGCGAGACGGCCGCTGGCGGTGCCCCCGTCCCGCACGCACACCACGGAGCCGACACACGCCAACCACACGGCACGGGACACGGATGCGCGCACACACGGTCCCGCACAGGGCCCACAAGGGACGGACTGCTCTGTCATTTCAGCGACAGGACACCCGAGATACACCACGGCAACAGACTGTACATCCACGGAGGGACAACATAGCCATTCATCGCTGTATCTTACATTATGAACCTGATGGATCGATGAGAAAGGATATCCTGCATTCTGGTTGGTCCAGATCTCACAGACCGAAGACTGCTAATATAAACAGAAAACTGTATCTCATCTTGTAAATATTAATGCACTGTAACTGCCAAAAGGCAAGAATAATTAGGAAAAGGCTTGCAATAATACTAAAGAAGGAAGTAAAACAGTTATAAAAATAATTCTATTATTTATTTGCTGACAAAATGTTTTTGGACTGACAGAAAAGAAACGCAGCTTATTCAGAGACTTTAGAAGAGGTTTTAGACTGTGAGTACAAGAAAACAATTTAGTCAGAAGTGCTCATGATGTAGAGATAAAGTTTTGCAAGCATAAATAGAAACTGCCTAGAGCAGAAGAAATATTGGTTACTTTCAGTTTTTGGCAGGGAAGAAGTTTGAAGTCAACATCCCAAGTAAATTCTGAGACTTAAATCTCTCTCTGTTGGAGACATTCACAGGGAGAAAGGAAGAGGAAAATCTGGCAACACGATCAACAGGAAAAATACATTTTCTTTATAACAATTACCAGAAATGAATGCATTGCAATTTAGTGAAGCAGCTGCCCACCATCTCCTTCCAACAACAGTCCCTTTGCATACTAAGATACAGATAATATTACCTTTGGCATTGACCATGACCCCAGTGTGTAGACGAAAGGTTTCAGCCTACCCTCTACATTATCATACAGAGAATCTGCAGTCGCAAAGCAAAGTAAGCATACTGTAGCATCTCTAGCAAAAGCAGCAGAACTAGGCAAGCACAGCATTCACCAGCATCTTTTATATATTTCCTTGTTTGGACAATCATCAATAAAGCATCTGTGGCACCTCAGCAAAAGCTAAGATAACATTTTACAGTAGCCAGGCAACTAAAACAAAGCATCAGACATAGGATCTGCCCACGCTATCTTCAGCAGGCAGCAACAAAAGGCAATAAACAGACATGAAAAATGCAACTGCAGCATCCAGAAGAGATAGCAATTAATATTTCAGTAATTTAACAACATCAAGACCGTGCATTGCTGGTTTTTGTCAGCAGCAGCAGCAGGAATTTAGCACTAATGCTCAAATCAACCCGAAGAAGTGCAAGTCTTCTTAAAATATGACTCCAGCTCTTACCTTTTGTGGCCTGCACCCTGGCTGGTGACAGAACAAGTTACCACTTCTATATACTGTCAGGGAAGCCTGGCATCCTCTGGACTGACTACAGAGTGCTGCCAGACAGCCTGGTGGCTGTCTAATATTGTTAATTGTCCCTAATTTCCTTCATCATCTGAAATTCACGAGCACACATCCCTTCCTCCAGCTTTAGTAATAAACTTTCACATACGCGGTTAATTCCACCTCCCTCATCTTGTTTTTGAAGTTCTTTGCTTTTCTTTCCTGATGTGCAGGGCTCTACATTTTGATAGCATTAGCTAATTAAAACCTTGACTTTTTTCCATTCTTCTACCACATCCCCTGCAACTTGCTACAAACTAGTCCTCCTCCATGTGATGAACACATAGTCTCACGGCAAGACCAGCAGCAAAACACTGTTGTAGCTTCTTCTGCTGTGCCATTCTTAGGACACTGCACTAGTGGTTACCAATGACCTTTTTCTGTGTATGTCAAGAAAACTGACTTCTGGATGCCCCGGCCATACTGATCGCTGTGATGCCTACATCTGTTTGCCTGAGGTGGGGAAGACTCCTGAATAGGAATCCATGGCAGAAGATTGTGCCTCTGCTTTTCAAGAGAAGAGCAAAGAGAAGGCATTTCCATGCTGGTGCAGCATGCCCAAACACCTGCTAATCAAGGTGGTCAAGAAAACCGATGGCACTGCTATTTGCATGCACCGAGGCACTGAAAACAGGAAGGGATGCAGCAGGATACTGTGTGCTGGCAGATGTTTTATTTCTCCCCAGCACTGGCAAGGGGTTGCCATGATGCTGCCACATCGTGCAGCCACTTCTCAGCATCATGATATTCTCGAGACAAAAATGTGCTCTTAAATCCTGTCCCTTTCGAGGACTTGCCTTTAGGGACTGGCATGGGGCCTCAGCCAGCTCAGTCCTTCAGCTGCCCCAGTGCTACCTCAGGGACAGGGAGCCCTGCAGCACATGTATGCCCAGGCTTCAAGTTGCTTCATTTAAAAAGAGGGCAGTGAATTAATCCTCTCTTACACATGTCAGTGGTACCCATCCAGCCCCTCTCTCCCCAGCCCATCTTTTCCCAAATGGAAGCTCACAAGTTTTGGGTGCAAGTCTCTGCTTCAAGAACTGTTCAAGTGAACTTCCCCTAACAAAAAGATTTACCTCCAGAATTACAGGTTTGAAGGATTTCGGCTTAAGTGAAACCATCTTTAAATACAATCAACAGTAAATCAAGCAGACCAGCAGAAATTGAGAATTTCCCACAACTCCACAAATGCCCAGTCAGAAGGGCAGCAGTGCAAAACTAATTCTTCAGTTTTGCTTTCTTTAATGTTTGAATGACTAAGGTACTGAAATGCAGAGCAGATGGAACATTAATTTTATGGATGGTAATGAATTCAAATTCAGAAGTCAACCTTTTCCTTGCACCATTGTAGAAATATTTAGCATTTACTATATGCATAGTTTATATCTTCAAAGTACTTAAAATTTTTAATGAATTATGAAATACCCAGGGGAAGTACCTAAAGTTGCATACCCCTGTGGTGGAGAGGAAGGAACCAAGGCAAGGAGAAAGGTTAAGTGATTATCAGAGGCCAAAAAACAGGCAGTGAAAAGAAGAATGTGGATTAGGCTTCAAAACACTCACAGTTTTCAGCTCCCAAAACATATGCTCTCAAAAAAACCCTAAATAATTCAATCTGTGCATACACTTCCACCACAATAAACACAAATACACTTGGGCACCCAATACCACTGACACAGAGGTTCTGTGAAAGAGTTTAACAAAGAAAATGTTCCTAACTAATATGGCAAAGAAGAGCAAAACAATAGTATCTCTATTGCCTGATTAGTATCAAATATGCCATTATCTTAATACTTCCCAACAGATAAATGCTTACAAGTAAGGTCACAACAAGACACTGCTATCATACCTTTTTGGGGTGTCCTATGCATAAAAGGTTGCCCTGTCTAGTCACAGTGGAACACAACTCTGACAAGCAGGAGGGGCAAAGGAAGGGTGAAAAGAATTATCCAGGGAAAACTTTAGGCTTCCTCCTTATAGACTAGGAAATCATGGCTGATAATCTGAAGAAAGAAAGTAATTTTAAGACTGATCATGGAAATTATATGCTTTCTAAGGAGAGGAAAGTGGCAGAAAAGAATACCTGGACAGCACACACAGGAGCAGCAGAGGCCGGGTGGAAGGCAGTCTAGATGTATTCCTTATAGCTCAATGAGTTTCACTCTATGGCATGTTAGGAGATGTTAAAGATTAGCCTTGAAAAGTCACAGAAGATACTAAAGGACCAAAGAAGGGCTAAAAGAGTATTTAAGATGGGAGAAAAGGAAGGTTCAGAAGGTTACAGCCAGCCTAACTGCAGGGATCAGTAAGTGACTAGAAAAGTTTAAAAATCCAGCCACCATCCCCTGGTTTTCATGACCTTCTGATATCACTCCTGGCCATCTGAAATACACACTCAGGAATATATGTATGCTTGTGTATATTTACATCTATGCATACATTATTGAGAATAACAAAGAAAAAGTGTGATATTGCCTGGCATGTGCTACCAAGGGAGTTTCTATGTGCCAAGAAAAATTCAAGATGTTCACAATGAGGTCCTTCAGTATGAATCATCTCAGACCAAATTTCCTTCCTGTGTTGGAAAACCGGTCAATTAAATCAGCAGCAGCAAGGAGAAGTACAGCAAGACTTGGACACTGTGTGACTCCTGATGTGGCATGTTCCGAGAATGATTATTGGTATTTAAGCACAAGTGGACTGAACGTGTTGAGGCAATCTGCAAGGACCAGCTCCATGCTGTGTCTTGGAGGAATGCCAGTGCTCTCTAAGGAGGATCCAGAAGTGAGGGACTTCTCAGAATGGGGCAAGAACTGAAAACAGGTCTGATGACCTACAGCTCAATCAGATGAAATTTAGTAGGATTACACAGAGAAATACAATAGCAAATAAGTTAGCAAAGTGATTTAGATTAGGGGAAGTCAAAAAAGATCTGAATGTTTCAGTATACTTCAAATTAGATAGAGCAGTCTTTCAAAAGAATAAGGTTATAAATCACAGTATAGTTCATGCTGCAAGGAAGCTCAAGAAAGCTCCACTCCAACTCCAGCTCAAAGCAGGAGCAGCTGTAAGATGAGACCAGATTTCTCAGGTCTTCATCCTGTCAGGTCTTGAAAACCTCAAGGACAGACTCTGAGAACAACCTGTCCCCGTGCTTTCCTGTTCATAAGGGGAGAAAGTTCCTCGTGGCATCCAGAGTCCCTCTTTCAGTTTTAGTACCCAAAGCCACATCCTCTCCAGCCAGCTCTGGTTGTTCAGACTCTCCTCAGAGGGCAACTGCTTCAGGTCCCAACCATCTCAGTAGCCCTTTGCTGAATTTCCTTCTCCCATATAAAAAACCTCAGGTATTTAATAAAAGTAGATACTGCATCCCTGAATATTCTCAAAGCTCTGGGGAGAGCTTGCCCTACTAGCAGAAAAAAAAAATCTTCAGAGATTTAGAGTGAAATTTGAAATTTGTATTTCTTTTAGAAGCAGAAACTCAAAATACCACTTCTTATTAGAAGAATTATACGTTTTGCAGTGGTGTATTTATTCTGCTGCTCCTGAAAATACTTTATATGAAAATTTCCAGACAACAACTAGGTGCCTAGGACTGGCTCTCTTGCAGGCAAGAAGTGGGTGATGGGTGAGCTCCTTCTCATTGACAATACCCCTTCTGCTGGTGCTGCCAGCTTCCAGTGTATCCCAGCCTCTTAGCCTTGCAGAGAGGATACAAACTTCTGGACAAACACCAATGAAGTTTATCAGACTATAGGTGTCTACCTTTCTGCAAAAAAATACCTCCAAACAACAAAAATGCTCTTTCAGAAAAGCACCCCAAACTCTAAGCACAGCTTTTTTTCCAGCAGATCAAAAATGTAAATGTTAGGCATTAAAATTCAGTTTTCATAAAATCTTCTCAATGTAGACCTTCTAGTTCACAAAACCAAGTGTGAAAAACAGGAAACTAATAAAGAACGTTTGTCCTCTTCCTGGTGTGGTATGAAGGGCTAAAGTTTGGATCATTAATGCTGAATATAGAAGAGGCTTCCTTAATTCCATTTGCTGAAGCAGCTTGTAGGTGTGATCCACCTCACATGAATTCAGTTCTAAAATATTAGCTTCTGTAACATTCTTGAAAAAATTCTCTCTCTCTATTCAGGCAGAAATTCAGAAGATTTCTTATAATGTCTTTATCAGTTTACTTGTCCGTTGCCCAGAGAAGTGTTGGATACCCCATCCATGGAAGTGTTCAAGGCCATGTTGGATGTGGCTTTGGGAAACCTACTCTAGTGGGAAGTGTCCCAGCTTAGAGCAGGGAGGTTGGAACCAGATGATCCAACCCAGTGATGGTTCTATGATTCCATGAAATACACAATTCTCAAGGGATCTACAGAAGAAAATGAGTTGAAATTTACAGATCAAAATACAGCTGTCAATGGTGTTTGCATCTATGTGAATTACAAATACAACTGCCAGCAATAGATGTAGTTCAGCATTTTTCTTTTGATGTTAAATTGAAGGTCATCACAGCTCAGTCATCTTTCCATATTAAAAATATAATGCGCCTAAAATATGAACCTTATAGAATTTTGGTTGGATTTGGCTTTTTTTATAGATAGCTGTCTATTTATCCTCCCAACATAAACAATTTTATGCTTATTAAAAAAGGAAACAAGTAGCCTAAGAAGTACCAAGACAATGAATCAAGATGACCATATTTTTTTGTATTTATTGCTTCATAAATCAACTAGTAAAGAATTCTGTTATTTCTTGAGTAATTTTAACCATTATAAAAAACCTTCTTCACTGCTTCTTAGATAATCTCATTTTACACACCAGTATTCTCTTGGGCATATTTTTCCTCATTCACAGTAATATTTAAATCCTTCAAAAGCAGAGGAGACAAGAAAAGAAACATGAAACAAGTAAAAAAAAAGTCATACTGTGGTTTAAAGCTACAAAACTAAAGATGACTTCTTTATTTTAGGCTCCTTCGAACTTTCTATATCATCTTACTCAACCTGCAACGTCCCTGTATGTCAGTTTTCCTAGCCGAAAAATGGAAAATATGATTTTAAATCACAGCCCCACAGTGCACTGGAAATACAAATGCATTAGTATCTGTGAAGTATTTGGAAGACATTGCTGAGTTGAAAGTATTATTTCAGAAAGAAGCAAAATTATTTCACAATTTTAATATAAACCTGCCTTTGTTAATTCAGTATTTTGTTTTTATGACATTTCTCCTCTTCTGGAGGTAAATAATCTGTTGTACTAAATCCATTTAAATGATTGTCCCCTGCATATCAATCCTAACCCAGCAATGACTTATTGTAGCTTACAAAATAATGTTAAAAGGCAGAATCCCAACAATCAGGACAGATTTATTTCACACTTACTGCGCAGTCATTACAATGACCTTACACTGAAGCCATCTTGCATTTTAGGAAAAAAAAATTAAAATTAAAAAAAATTAAAAAAACCCCAAGAGCCCTCTGACCATATGACTGAAGCACCCAGAAAGGCTTTCAAAATTAAGTCTGAGTTCAGCAACTCTGGGAAAGAACTTCTCCTGTCAGCCTTTGTGAATAAATTTTTCAGCTCTGTTAGATCTTAAAAGATCTCTTCCTTCCATGACAGCCCTCTGGGGTGCCCCCATACAGGCCATGACTAGGTTTACCCTACTAGAAAGCTTTCTCTGTCTCACACCCAGTTTGTCCTGCCAGAGGCAGACACAGGCTGGAGCTGTCCCCAGAGCCCCAGAGAGGCTCCTGCCCACTGCCCCCCAAGAGGACAGACCTCTCCCAGCTTGGGCTGTGCCGCAGGTTCAGGGCATGTGACAGCACCAGGGGACACCTGCTCCAGCTCTCCTTTTGCAAGGAGTGCCATGGGCAGGGGGGTGCTTCCTGCACCTCCCTGCATGCCTGCCATGGGAAAGGCTTTGCTCCTCACTCCAGGCTCAGGGCAGGGTGCAGAGCTTGGAGCACCACAGCAAGAGGTCTTATGGACCAGGGTGGCTAAAAGCACCATAGGCCACTGGCTGGTGCAACAAATAGCCAGCACCTCGGGGCTGGCAGTCTGGAATATGCTTACAGCTAGTACCTAACATTTCTCTACTGCCTGGTGAATTGCAAATCCTAAAAAAATAATATTTTGACTGATGTCTTTTAATGAACTTGGCTATGATTCCTTTCAACCTCCAAAGTTCTTCCCTGCACCTATTTCAGGGGTGAATGAAGAGCCCCATCCCTTTAATGGGACTCTTCCTCCTATTGGTTTTGGTTCCAAAGTACTCAAGCTTTGCCTGCATGATTTCAGTTCTATTTTAAAGGTTTAGGCAATCTTAAGAACAACCTCAGCTAATTTAAACTATGTTAATTTGATCATACTAACCTACAGTTTGCAGGCTCAAAATTCAACATCCACAGCTAATGATGACTCAGACTACTAATTTCTTCCTATATTTTTTTCTCTTTTTTGGGGGGGTTGGAAAAACAAACCATCTCACAACCTTCTGTATTACCATTTTTGCAGTTATTATTTATACAACCAGACAGCACAGACTTTCGGAGCTGGATGATCAATGGGGGGGTTGGATGACCAAACCTATTCCATTGGGGAATCTAAATTGGTTAGACTCATTGTTTATATTACAATTTTCCCCTTAGGGCACAAATAGTCTGCTAGGGAACTGTAAATGAAGGTACATGCTGGCCTTGAGACAAAACCACCCACATTAAGTAAATTTAAATCACTGCTTCCTCCAGGAAACAAAGAGTTGTATTACTTACAAGCAGATTTGATTATGGTTTGGAGAACTGTTTAAACACATCTAGCACATCAAAGGAAAAGAGATTTAAGCTGCTGCGCTCATTGTTTAAGAAATATTGGTTGATTGATGCAAAGATCAGCATGATTGATGACTCCCTGTAACAGTTTAGTGAAAACACAGGCCATAGTAAAGATAAAAATAACCAGTTTCATCAAAATATCTTCAGATTTTATATTTTAAATTAAGGATAAGATAGTCTCATTCTAACATTTTAAAAATAAAATCAACTTCAGGAAAGCAATACAATAAATAAGTTTGCAATACCATGTTGGCCTCTCTCTTCAAGGCCATAAAAACACCCACTAATCTCATCATCCAGAACATACCAAAAACTTCCAAAACACCACAGCATCCAAGATGTCTTTATGCACATTTGTGAACTATAGCATCCAGTACACATGCGGATTCATACAGCAGCATGCAAACAGCCTAGCAAAGAAAGTGTAAAGACAAAAGAACATTTTCAAAGCAATTAAAATAATCCCTCTAGATCATTCTGTATGTGAAAAGTATTGTAGCTGGGAAGCTGGTATCAGTTCAGGAGTTGCTGCTGATCTGACACAAGCCAAAGAAACCAGCAAACTGCAAGGAGAAAGTTGCTAGATGAAAGAAAAACCCAAAAACCCTCACAACACACAGAGCAGAAGGTTCATGTTAAGAATCCGTTAGATCTCCTTTACTTTGCAGAAACAATTATTTTACTTTTAATTTCAAAGAGGCTTTGGGGGAAAAGACTGAAGGAAATATAGTTCATTTTGGCAGAGCACACATTGCACAAAATAAATTTAAGAATCTATTTTTGGACTAGAATGGTTGAAGAAATCCCTGATTAGCCTCTTAATGGGGTGAATCCAATTTATTGAGAATGATCACCAGAGGGAGTCATTGACTTTCTCATTAAAGTCAAAGGGAATTTTACATACATCAGGAATGCAGAATTTGGGGGCAGAGCTGAAAAAGACTTCAAACAGATTGGAGTTCAGGGAACAACACAAACCATGGTTTTATGGATTTAATCTGAATCCATTTTCCCCTTTGGAGTCCCAAAGGATGACAGCTATATTCAATGGTTAAAATTAGAGAGAAGGCACTGAAGTCATCCATTCAGTGGGCACACACCCACAACAACAACAGAAAAAAAACCCCAACAAAAAAACCCCAAAAACCACAAGAAAAAAAAAAACCAACCTCAAAAACCAATCATCCACTCACCCACCCAACCAACCAAAACCTCCAAAAAATCCCATCAACAAAAAAAAATTCCTTAAGCACTTAATTGGTTATACAGGAGTTTGGAGTGGCGTGAGTAATAACTGCTCAGTTTTCTCTTTGGACATGTAACATATCAGTCCTTCTGGAAATGCAGTATTCAACAACACAAAAAATCTCCAGGTGTCATTTATTAGAGTATACCATACCTCTTGGAAATATCAGTAAAAGAAAGGAGCGAAATGGAGTCAGAAAGAATTGTTACCATAGGGGTGTTTTTTTGTTTTGTTTTGTTTTATTTTTTGTCTTCAATGCTGGTGACTAAAAGAGGTACCAAGTATAGACATTTGTGAGCAAAGTGATAAAATGAACTAATTAGACAAACCAGCATATTCAGCCACAAGCAAGTGTGCATTTTATGCTCAAACACCTAAATTTCATGACCATCAATAAATATTTTCATGTCAAGAACCTGTCTTTTCTTTGTTGGACTTCAGCTCAACCATATTCTTGCCACAAAAGCCCAGCAGACTTCGGTTTGAAAACAAGCTCATTCACTCAGCAACTTTCTCCTTAATTCGGTACAAGATGATTTTATAGCAGAAAATTATATTAAAAAAGGGCAAGGCAACAGCCCCACCCAACCAAATGCAATTTCACTTCCCTAGAAATGTCCTCTGAACAAATGGAATTTAATTTGTTTCTGTGTTCCCAGGTAATGGCAGCACCTTGTTTTGTTTGTTTTTATTTAATTACTTCTTGTTCATGTAATTAGCTGACAGACTGCAGCCTTTTGTTCATTATAATATAGTTATTTGCATAGCTGTTTCCATTTTGAGGCTGAATTTTGGACAGAGGCTCTATTTTGGGTTGTGGCAGGCAGAGCCACTGCTGGGAAGCCTCATGTAGGGAAGCATGCAGCAACCTGGTCCTTCGTGGAATGAGTTGCTCCAGGAACTGCCCTGGCTGCCCATCTGCTTCTGACAGCAAGTCAAAGTCCTGTTTCCAGCATGCAGCATAAGACCTGGCTGTCTTTCATCATCATAGGTATCACCGAAATCCAGTTGAGCTCATTCTAAAGCATTTTCACCAACAGACTGTCCATGCATAATTTACTGTGCTTTAGACTGAATATTAGGAAAAATTTCTTCACTGAATGGGGTGGTCAGGCATTGGAGTGAGCTGTCCAGGGAAGTGGTTCAATCATCATCTGTGGGAATTGTTCAAACAACATCTGGATGTGGCTCTTTGGGACATGGTTTAGTGGTGAACACAGCAGTGCTAAGTTGAGGGTTAGAGTTGAAGACCTTAAGGGTCTTTTCCATCCTACATGGTTCTATGGTCCTGTGGCATCACTCAGTGTATGCTTAATTTAAAGTTACCAGTACTCTTTGAGTGGTGGGGTAAAAAAAAATTAGACATGGTGGCTACCTTAAGCTTTCTTTCATGAACAATTTGATTTAACACCCAGTTGAGTCTAGTGCTATTCAAATAATTTTTTTTGCATAGTTAAATCTTAATTTTAAATAATCAAAATATATCCCCAGATAACAGTTTTGCAGAATGTTGACCCTTCCCATTAATAAATACAGCAATCATCACCCTTCAACTCCTCTGAGTTTCCAGCAGTGAACTGATGCAAGCTTACTTTTATCTAGGTTGCTCAGAATTTTAGGAATCTGCACCTTATTATAAAAATGAGGGGCAGAGTCAGTGCTGGGAGAAGACTGCACACTCTGGTGCACAGAAGCCACCTTCATCTCAGCCTCCATGCATCTGAACACCCTCAAACCTCTACCTCTGAGGAGAGATTGTATACCAACACATCAATTTACACTACTTGAAATATAAAGAGGTGGAACAGACAGCTTGGAAAAATTGTCAACCTTTGTTGTTTACAACTCAGCCTTCATATACAACCCACTGCTGTCGTCAGGATTAGTCCTGTAACCAAAAGCAGCAAGGCCCAGCCTTTTAACGGCACCAGTTTTAGTCCTACCTGTGCCATCTGCCTCTCCAGCTTTGACCGGGGAATATCATCAAAATAGTTTTCATTTCTTCTTCTCCTTGCATCGCCCTGCATGATAATGTGGGGAACGTCCAGGGACCCTCCAGTAGTGAAAGTGCTTTGGCTAAGTGATGGAGACAATTGAGGAGGAGTGTGGTTACCACTGGGTTCCTGGACAGAGAAAGAAAAACGTAGCATAAGAAGAACAGCATATTGCTGACTTCACACATTTAAAAGTGCATTTGCTCACACTAAAAAAATTATGGAACAATTCCTGCAGTAGAGGTTATTGTGGATGAACTTTTGAGATTTGCTACCTGAAGTGCAGAGCCCACGTAGAAGGAAAAATAGTTCACTGATTATATGAACTAGTGGCAAATTTCCTCCCCAAAAGCTCCTTATGTAATATATACTCTCTCCTAGAGATAAAACAGTGAGCTACTTCATGTCAAGGCCCAAATAAAGCCATTATTTAGGATTAGCTATTTGTAAGATGAAATACATTCTCACCACTTCTGAGCAGTGAAAGTGATTTGAACACTAGCAACACCTCTTGCTGGAAAAAGAAATGCATGCCTATTTACACAGTATAGACAGTTTGTTGCAATTTTTATATGTTTTGCAGAATATCCATTTTAACTTGAAGTACCAGATATCAGACACAAGCTAAATACCCATTCCTGGAATGCATGAAAGCATCAGAGTTCAAATATTTTACCCGGCTTTTCTCATTACCTCTACCAGACTGTAACCTTGTATCAGTCAGTGTGCAAATACCACACAGAATTGACACATAGGGGCTACCTAATAAATAAACAGGTCCTCCTGGTGTACATTTTACCAGGATCTGCCACCACACTGCCCACAGCCAGACATCCTGTGTACGTTTGGAAACACCCAGTCTCATGCACATGATGTCACTTGTTCAAACAGCTACAAACATTGGCGTCCAGGTCCAGCGTCCCCCACTCTCTTGGAGCTCCATCAGCAAGGGCAGGGAGCTGCAATGCACTGCCCAGTCTGCACCTGCACTGCCTGGTGTGAGCAGGAAAACACTCTCACAGCAACTGAGGGAAATGTGCCTCTCTCAGGATGCGGGGTACTGGGCAGAATGTACCCAGGAGCAGGTTTGCTCAGTGCAGACCTTCTCTAAACCACCTGCTGCTGCAATGCTCTATTTCAATACTCAGCAACAAGAGGGGACCTGAAGAGGGTGGAGCAAACAAAAACCTGCTCCAGTGTGGAAGGTAAAAAAGCTCTGCCTTTTTATTTAAAGAGAGAATTAAAGTGGATGATTCATGCATTATTACACTGAAGCAAGCCCAGTTCTGAAAAGCATCAAGCTACTTTATTCCATGCTGTTAAGAAACAAGATCTGGTGTAAGAAATCAGAGTTGTAATCTCTTCCAAATGCAAAGCAAAGTTCAAGTCATAGTAATGCCTGATGTCAATATTTGAAGTGTAGGAGTCTATGTCACATTAGTCCTTGCAATCACAGTAATGGATTAGTATTTTTCACATTGCCAACAAGAAAAAATGTTTGGAAAATATAGCTCTTCAGTAATTTCTAATTAACTGGGATTTTAATTTTTTTAAAAAATTCTCTGGCTTTCCTATGATCTGAGACAAGCACTTGACATTTCCCAGGGCAAAGAAAAGAGATTTTCCTCTTAGGAATAATCTTTTCCCTCCTTCACAAAAATCCACCTACATTTGGCCCAGTTAAAAGCTTCTGGAAAGCTGTATTCTGCAAATGCTCAGTAGTTTTGGTGAGGTATAACCTCTAAAACCCACCCTCCCTGGGCACACACCTCTAACAACATGGTGCACATACCTCTGCTCTGAAAATAACCTGAGCACATGGGCACCAAAAAAGATCCTCTTTAGTGAGTGCTACCTGCTGCTTCAGCCAGGTGGGTAACCTCTCTCTGCTCTGAATCAGGATTCACCCACTGTTGCAGGGCCACCAGTGTATCAAAGTGACAGATGAACATAGAGATTCCAGCCCTCACCGAGCTTTTCATATTTCATCAAACTGCATATGAGGAGGAAATTCGCTCTGAGATCTATATTGGAAGATTGCTGGCAAGGCAATACAGACAAGAACTACCAACTCAAGAAATAAAAGAATTACTGTGCCTCTGCATTATGGAACAGTATGTCATTGTACAATTTTATGCTATTTTCTCAAAGTTGTCCTTCACAGCACAGATGGATCCTCAACTGTGCAGCGTGTTGTCATCTACTCAGCACTGTGTTATCATTAGTTACCATGTAGTCAGTATTTTATTCTTGCCTCATTTCATGGCCCCAAACCTCTCTCCTAAACCCTTTTTAAACCCTGCTCTGAAGATAAGATGATTAATATCATCATTGTCATCATGCTTATAAGTGCTTTACAAGTGTCAATCAATTAACTTTCACCACACCTGTGACTTCTGGCATTTCATAATCACTACTTTAGTGTAGGTGACCGGAGACACACAGACAACAAAGGTTAGAAAGTACCAGTCACTCAAGTACAACATCTATCGCTCAATTTCCCAAGTGCTTGAGTTCCAAACTCCACGTCTGTTGATCTATTTTTCAGCACTGTGTACTCAGCACTTGTATAAGTCAGACTCAAGACTCCAGTCAAATATGCAGATTGTCAGTAACATATAATTAGTGTCTGTTTAGGAGGCAATTAATTAAATAACTCGCCACAAATTATCCGAGTATTTTGTGGCAAAACCAGGTGTAAATCTATAGTTTCATAGGTACAGCTACTCCTTTAATCATGAGCCTGTCTCCCATTCTTCCTCCATTCCTCTTCCTCACTCCACACCCATGTTTTCACCTCCTTAAACAAAGCTGCAGACCAGGTACGGACACCTTTGCAGGTGCTACCATGGCCTCAGTACCACACTACTGTTAGTCAACAGGTAGTTATATCATGTTTCTACCCGGCTGTGAATGCAAGGACACATGACCTAAAGGGATGTCTGATCACATATTTCACTCTCAAAATCTGCCTCATCCCCTCATCCCCTGTCAGACCTGCTGCTCATGTACACCTGGAACCACAGAGGTCAGGGCCGGAAGGGAGCTTAAGGGATGATCCCCAAGCTGCATGGGCACACTTCATGTCCCACAGGTGTTTGTCTAACCTGAAACCAGGAAAACCAGGAATTCTCTCCAGTGAACCAATTCTTGTGTTAAAATATTATTACTATTGCAACATTCTCCAAATTTTCTGCTAAAATCGTTAGTCCGTCAGGTTAAATTCCAGCCTCCAGTGCTGACTGGGTGAGGAAGGTCTCCCATGAAGAACATGGAAACTGGTCCTGTAATCAAACATTACTCAAGGAAAAGATGCCTTCAAGGAAAGAAAGCAAGACTGTATAGGTAACCCGAGATCCAGCAATTTCTATACTTTTGTGTATAGAAAAGTATATTTGTACAGTGTCTGTGTGTATATATATGCAATATATATATAACATGTATATATTTGAATAATTTGAAATCAAAATTGTGTTTCCTTAGTACACAGTAACACACAGCAGGGAAAAACATATGTTGTGGATATTTTTAAAATTTTAAGGAATTTTTGCTTTTTATCAATATTTAACCTTCTACTTCAAAATATTTTAAAAGCTAATACAAAACTAGTCAAAAAGAGCAGCCTGGTCTAGTGGAAAGTGCTCCTGCCCATGGCAAAGAGGGTTGAAACTTGATGATCTTTAAGGTTTCTTGTAATCCAAACTGTTCAGTGATTCTATATAAATCAATCTTACAGCAGCCACAGACAGTTTATTTAAGCCAATTTTCAAGATACAAATTATTTCAGACTACAAACTAAACACTATGTCTTTGTTTCGTGTGAAATGGCATAGTAGCAGTTGAAAGGAAAGAAAAACTTCATTCCAAATGCATGTCCTCCTCTTTAGGATTCTCTGTGAAGACTCCAATTCCAAGAGGTGATAAATGACATTTAGCACTGGCCCGCATCAGTAACTCTAGCTGTGCAGCAGCAGACTACTTTTTATCATTTTGACTACAGATGGAGGACATCCAGTTTTCTCTTCCATATTAACTGAGAATATACAGTCCTGACCAAGAATGTGGACTGTGGAAACTTTCCCACTTGCTGAGTAGGAATTAATTATCCAGTCCAGAGTATTGAAGGCATTCAGCAAAAAAGTCTGCCTTTTTATCTATTTCTGTTTCCTTGGAGTGTTTTAACACCTGCCATGCATCAGGAATCATTCACAAAATACATAAAAATAAAATACAAGAAAAACATCCACACATTTGTGCAATGTGCCTTAGAGCACATTACAGATTTGTCAGACCTTTTTAAATATGGCATTGGGAATAGCTTGAATTAAGGGGTTGGATCTAAAATGTCTGTATGGGGCATCTGAGAATAAGCAGGGTGAAAACAGGCTGGTCACAGAAATTTTAAATACACTTAAAAATAAGCCCTCATTCTGTCTTTCTGCATTTCTCTTTACACCAGGAAATTTAACTTGGGAGCACAGACACTCTCTGACATTTTGAAATTTAATCCCAAACAAGATTCCTGTCAGAAATGCAGCCCCATGAAAATAATGAGATCCAATCAAATGCGAAAGGTGTGACCTAAACTATCAAAATAAAAATGTTGCTATGAACTCTGTTGGACAGAACGCAGTAGGAAGTGGTCATCAGACTACAACTTGGTAAGAGTAGCAGACAACAAGTAAGCAAAGGCATTGGATTGGAGAAACTCTGTGAAGGTGGTGTAATGAGAAGAGATTAAATGTGGCCAAGTGTGGAAAAACCCCAGGGACATTGCAACAAGGTTTCTGAAAGAGGGAATACAAATGAAAATTAAAAACATGATGAAACTTTTGATATCCAGAGACACCTTAATGGCATTTTTATCTCAACACTTGCAAGAAGTTCTCCTTACAGAAAGCTTAAAGCATATGTCTGAAAAGTTAGTGCAAACATTTGAAAACATGAAAGGAAAATGGTAACTCTCCTGCAGTATTGATCGGCTGGGTTGGGAATCCTGTGGGCAAATGAAGACGTGCATCTTTTACATCCCTGGTCCTGAGCTAGTTTCCTTAGCAAAGATAAGTTGATACTTCTAAGATTCTACTTATCTCATCGTAAGGCAGACAACTGTAACAGGTCACACAAATCACCCTGTAAAAATGTCAATATATCTCTGCTAAGATGTCAGCCTAAGATGTCCATAATGTTCAACTCTGAAGGGAGGTAAGTTGAACCCCACTCAAAGCAGCCATTGTTTTCATGTGAAGGTTATTAAACCCTTGCTGACTTGTCAAGAAATGCAAACAAATTTTCATGTGAACTCACCCTGAGGGTTATTGACCGAGGTGGTTTCTGAGGAGGATCTTCGTGAAGCCTGTCTCCCAAAGATGCCAGAACACGCTTCCGGTGGCCAATCAAGCTAATTTTTAAGACCTGAAACAATGTCAAAAATATATCATTAAAAGAGCACATGGCAACCATTACATGAACATGCATTCAGATTGAAGCCATTTTCTCTTTAAACCTTTTAACAAGTTAGTCCTCTAGACAGGCTGAGCAGACAGGGAACTGTGCAAGGCAAACAATTAACAGAGAAAATGAGAGGTGAGATCAGAGGAAAAACACTATAAAATGAAGAAAGAAACTAGAGCATTAATAGGTGTGGAAAACTGAAAAAACCAGACTCAAACACGAGTAAAGAGGAAACAAAAATGAAATTAAGAGAAGGCAGAAGAGCAGGAAGAAAAAAGGGAAGGGGATGAGAAGATTGGAGAAGGAAATGCAAAGGTGCATGCAAACAGTGAGTGATAAGGATTAAAGTGATTCATGGGATGGATGAGGAAAAGAGTGAGAAACAGACAGTGAATGCTTAGAGGAGGCAAGAAGGGAAAAAAGGAATTGTACAATGAGTAAATGTTACAGCTTTTAAATGCCTTTCACAGTGTTGCTAGGGAAGAGTTAAAACTGCAAGATTTGGCAGAGGAAGAGGGAATAGTTTCTCTCAAAGTGACCTTGCAGCTGGGAATGCTAAAATTGTTGGTGTGGGAAAACTCCATTTATTATGCTGAATGTTGTTCATCCTCTGCCTGTTTTGAAAAGTGGAAGTCCTGTGGAGAGATAACACTCTCACAGACATGGGGGAAGCCTTGTGTTATAGAGAGGCAAGAGCCCTCCCCTCCTGCCAGCTGGAATGGAGCCATGTCCCTGTCCCTCTGTCACCTGGTATGGTTATCAAGGCAATGAAATAAATCCATCCTTTGCATTTTGGCTGTGGTTTGAGGGTTGCCCTTGGTTACCTATATGTGTAGATTCACACACACAGGTAATCTCCAAATCTCTCATACAGTTCATGTTATTATGTAGAATCATCCTTGTGTAAGAAACACTGGGTGGGCAAACTTTTACCCTGGAGTTGTATTACTTTTTTATCAGATACAAAAACTCTGTTGCACAGAAACGGGTCCATCAGTGGATACGTTCACACACCTCATGCTTGTCTATACCCCCAGAACACTGCCAAAAAGTTGCCCTAAATTCACAGCAACTACTCCTCATTTGTATTTCTCTGTGTCCTTGCCTCCTACAAAACCACTACTGCTCTCAGGAACAGAGGGAGAGCAGAAGCAGCAAGTTGGAAACTTCAAGCATTAGTGAGAAAAATAACATATTTCAAAGGTATTCTTTAATGGCTGCAATGGCTGTAGTGTAGAGTGTATAGCAGCACTAATTGTAGCAGCAAAGCCTCTGCTCTGCAAACAGCAGTGTCCTTACATAACTCCTCCAGACTGTACATGTGGTTTCATACTCCAGAGCTGCCTCCATTCCCTCTCAGAAAACAGTACTTCCCACTATATTTAGGACCACCGTGTGTCAACACCCTTCAGCTGAGAGGAAGTTCTCACTCAACCTAGAAAAAGTAATAGTCCCCAAAAAACCTGGAAATGCTACATCTTAAATGAACAACTACCTCAGCTTAAGCGGTAGCACTAAGAGCTGCAATTCATGAGAACAAACAAGACCCAAACCCCAGCAACTCCCCTGCTACATCTCTTAGATGCAGTATCTCAAAATATGGTACAGCAACATGCTGTCATTATTCCAGTATCCATGCCTACCCCATCCATTACCCCGCCCATCCACGTGCACACGAATCCATCCACGTTTCCTCTGTTAGATATCTCTGTGCTATCTGATACAGCTGAACATCAATAACCTCTTTGCTGCCCACATCTCCAGTGTGATGGGCTATGACATGAAGCAGATGGAGGCCTTCCTCCGAGAGGCAGCTTACAGGGCTGTTGCAGACCCTGCAGCTCAGCAGTGGACACAAGCTGCAGTCCCACAAACAACCCTGCTATGTGCTATCCTTTCAGTCTAAATCTAGAGAAGCACGAGCGAAGCTGAGATAATGCAGCACACAGAGAAATGCCTGAGGCATGCAGGAGACTTAGTTATGTATTCAGTTTACACTGAGTGTTAAACAGAAGGGTGCACAGTTTATCTCTGTATTTAACTATGTGAAACACGTGAATGAACCACAGCTGCTTTAAGCAATACTCAAGTAATGCACTTCAGTGAACTTGCTTTTTTCATAATGCTTCCCCATCAACAACATCATTTATCCAGAGATTTTTAAGCCAAGCTAAAGTTCTTTGGGTTGTTTCAAGGTCCTCAGCACTCTGACTGCGTTATCAGCTATATCAAACCACACAAAGCAATTTTCTTTGACTTCACAGAGCTGTTGAACAACGGGAGAGAAAAAGACGTGAGTCTTGAGGGACTGCACACATAAGAGATCAGCAGACACGTCTCAATGAATAAATTATTTCAAAAACTGTTCTCAATTTGGAAGTAATACAGATCTTTAAACACCATAGGCACCGCTAAGCTTATGCCACATTTTTTTTCTATTATAATGGTGGTTGCCCCAAATGTGAATGGGAGGGAGTTAACGATGCAACCTACAGAAACATATGGTCCCCAGGCAACAGGCAGCTGCATCCCAGTCTCATCTGGAGCACATACTCCGTTAACTGAAGACAGCTGTATTCTTCTGGAAATTACTCCCTAGCAATTTTCTTACTTGGAAAACCTGTTTCTCAATGTAAAATATTGTTTTCTGAAACACTTTTTGAGTTACGAGGGTTTAACAAACATCCTGAAACTCTGGAAACTCATCCTGCGATGGATTATCCTTGATAGTATTTATCAAAAATGTCAAATATCACAAATATAGGTCAACAGTTTTTAATGGTACAGCTGCCTAAAGCAGTACCATAGAAATATGTTACTGTTTAAAGTCTTGCGCTTAAACAGCCCACAAGTTAGCTTTCCTGGTATATAATTTGAATAAATCAGGTTACAGTGAACATTGAACTCACACTGAATACAGTCAATACAGTGCACCTGTCATGCAATGAGGCATTTTGTCAAATGGATTGTAGCCCACTTACTACACAACAATGAAATGAGTTTTGCGGTGTGGCTGCAGGAATCAGCAACAACATGTTGCCAAACTGTTCAGAGCAGCTCAAGGCTGCTCGCAGTATGTTATTTCATCACCAGGACAAAAGGGGGAAAAAAAGCATGTACATGACATGCTTCTTTCCATGCTGACGGCAGGATTCCCAAGACAAGAATGATATTACTGCATTTCATGTATTTGATGTTGCAATACAATTAAAAGAGAATGGGGCAAGTCATTCATCCAAAGCACTGACACATGCACAAAAATTTAATCTTATTTTTACTTCTGTGCTCTGCAATGATTAGCATACAAAATGAAATTCCACTAGGAAATGTAAGAAATCTACAAATATAGCCAATGTAACACTTTGCATTTAGATCTCTGGCTTAGTTGACAGATGTTTCAAAAGATACTTGTAGCCCAATAACTCCCTGATGACTGTGTATGTGCAAATGCTGGAATTAACAAGTTATTCCACCTAAAAATGAGCTTTATTTCTGCAACATTCTTCTGCCTGATCTTTTCTCTAATTGAATAATAATATTCAATACTGTATGATTCTACTTTTTTTTTTACAGAATATTATGAAGATTACTGAAATTCAAGACATTAATTCTTCTTCTTTTGGAATAACCTGAAAAATTTTTGTATGGACTAAAATTAGGATCATAATAGCACAAGAGGTCTGGACTAAATGTGTAGCAGCAACTGGACACTAGGAACCACCTACAAAATATAAAATTAAAGAGTGATCAGAACAGTATTTCACTTGCATTTTTCACACAGGGATACTTAAATGCTCATTTTAGTGCATTTGGCAACAGACAAGCACCAAAGCACGTGGCAACAGAGAAGCACCAAAGCATCCTGGTGGGTCAGAGGCTTGCTGCAACTTCGCTGGTGCCCACAATTGCAGGGGAAGCGAGTGTTTATTATGCCTAGGAAGACACCTGTAAGAGACTTATTATTTCATATCATAATGATTTCATATCATAAGGATATGAAATATGCGTCACAATCCTCTGAAATTAATTACCCAACTGGAAACAGATGTCAGTTGTCTTGATGACAGCATTTCACGAAGGCCACTGGTTGTCACATTCACATTTCCTGAAAAATACCTTCGCCCAGGATTTTTCTCCTGGGAAGCTGAGAAGTCCCAGAGAAAAAAGAAAACAAAAATTATCTGATTTGCTTCTCCTGTGTTTTGCTCCTTAGGAAGGTGTTTGGAGATTTTTTACCAACTGGTGGTTGTTTCATTGGTTTCTGCTGTGAATTGTTTTGACTCTTTGGCCAACCAGTGCCAGGCTCTGTCGAACTCTGGAGAGAGAGTCATGACTTTTCATTATTATTATCTTTTTAACCTTCTGTAGTATCCTTTCTGTATTCTTTAGTATAGCATTCTTTAATATAATATAGTATCATAAAATAATAAATTAGCCTTCTGAAAACATGGAGTCAGATTCATTATTCCTTCCAACATCGAGGCACCCCACAAATACAATAAAATGGCAGTCTTATAAGTCCCATTTCTATATGTTATCATGAGGAACTGATGCTTGTTTTGTCCCCTATCACTCAAACAAATAATTGAGATGCAGATTTCCATTTAGGGGCATTGAGAAAGCAAAGGCCAAGAGTCTGCTCCAAGTAAACTTGCCATTGCCACCCCAGGTCCGACTGAGGGAGGTGAGAATTCATTATTTTTTGTAGAAGTTCTCAGGACAGACTTAGTCCTGACTTGGCCAATCAAGCCATTTTTGTCATTAAAGCCAATTTTCCAGATTGACTAACAGAAAATACCAGGTGCTAGTGTGGAGGCTCCACTAAAGATAAAAACAGTAAAAGTAATTTTGTGCTTGTAATCAATAAACATTAATATTTCCATGAAAAAAAAATCTATTTAATGTTTCCTTTTAAAAACTCAGGAAAATGCAGTGAAAATAAGACCTGGCTGAAACCTAGACACTTTGACTCCTGAGGATGTGTCTCAGGCTACATGCTGGACTGGTTTTTAAAAACAATTTTTTATTTGAAAAGTTAAATACATGGCCTCTTAAGAAATAAGTCACAGTTCAATCATTTTACAAGCCTCAGATGTAATGATAAACATTACATATGTGCATTTTTGTCACATTAGTCTCAACCCCCCATAAATCAGAAATCCTAAAGATCTGTTATACATACAAACACCAAACATTATAACAATGATTACCTATTCTAGGAGACAAAGCTGAAAATATTATTCATGTGAAAAATGGCAAGCACTAAGTAGGTCTGTACATAAAGGAAAACATTTCATTTTCACAGGAAGTAAGTAGAAAAAATATTAGACAATTTGAAAGGTGGAACACGTTCTCAAATGTGTGCTAGAAGACAGTTCCCTCCACTAAGGACTTGCCTTTTCACCTGTGTGTTGAGCTAATGATAGATCCAGTTACTGGTTCAGATGAGATCTGAAGAATGTGTGGTCACAGAGACCAGGAGCACTTACTCCTTGAGGTCTTCAGTGTTAATCATGTAGCACTACAAGAGAGCAATTGCAATACTAATATGTTATCCCACAATGTTTTGCAGGATTACTTACATAGCAGATAAATTATAATTAAAGTTACTGGTACTACAACACATTTCATAATGAGCTAATAATTTATTTATCTATTTTTAATAGGCAGTTATCAGCGAAGTATATGAATCTGTACACAAGCATGAAATACAGCTCATGTAATGAGAAATAAAAGATAAAATAAAAATCTCTCCAGAAAATTGTAATAGCTCTAAAATGGATCCTTTTTTTTTCTGATTTTGATCTATTTTCATTGCAGACTTAATTCCAAGCAAAAGGAAAAAAAACCCACAAACATTCAAGCCCATTTAAAGAATGAGACATTTGTCTACTAAGTAAATGGCTTTTTTAAAAAACCTTCTAATAACATAGAGTAATAAGAGTTTTTACAATATCAGAAGAAGCAAACTGCCTGGATTACATTAAAAATGCAGATTACTCTAGCTCACAGTCATAACCAAGGCTGTCATGAAAAGGTAAGCTCTGCAATATGAATAGTATTAGTTAATTATACCGATATTAATATATTAGGATTGGAAATCGTTGACTTCCATATTGTGCAATTGTATAGTCTGAAAAAACTACAGCAAAAATAGTGAAAAACCTAAGATGGTGTTTAATATCTTCTGCTACTAGAGTTTAATGAAAGTCTCTCTATGTTTTTTTTTTTAATTTTTCTTTTAAATCAGCATTATTTAGATATACAATGAGTGCAGAAAGATTGTTATCAACATACAGAAGGAAAATCCAAACAATGGAGAGAAGAACCTGGACTGAGGATCAGAACTAATGCTGTTAAAGAAATGCTATTCAGAACAGACTTAGCTTCTCAGTATATATATCTCAAATATATATATTTGCCAGTTACCAGATGTATGCGTGAAGACCTAATTACTCTTCCATCATAATTATTTCAGTTTAGTAAAACTATTTTTCTGTATTTTAAAACATTCACATTAAAAGCATTGATTCCACTCCTGAATATCTAGTTCAAGCCAAATCTATGCACAGAGACTGTGGCTTCATTCCGGCTCTGCTACCATAGGACCACAGAATCATGGAAATAATTTAAGTTGGGAAAGGCCCTTAAGGCCACTGAGTCCAACCACAGAACTAAAACTGCCAGGTCCAACACTAGACTATGTCCCTTAAGTGCCACATCTAGACATCTTCTAAATATCTTCAGGAATGCTGACTCCACCACTCCTGGGCAGCCTGTGCCAGTGCTCGACAATGGTTTTGGTGAAGATAGGGATGGAAATCTCATTTTCAGCAGTTGGTTGTGCTTACAGCAGCACCAGCCAAACTCGAGATGAACCCACTACAGGGAAACTGCAGCTTCCTTCACGACGGACCACCCAAAAGAGGAGGACAGCTAGGATTAAAAAAGATTGCAAAGAGACATAAAGCAAATGCTTTAACAGAAACCATGGTCTATAAGCCCATGTATTTGAGCACTCAGCAGCTCTTGCTTTAACAGCTGTCAGTGTGGACTCACCCTACTGCAGAGTGGCTGCTGACCCTCAGCAATACCACTGTCATTGACAGTGTTTGGCACACTGAAGGAAGAACACATTTTGTGACATGCTGGTAATAGGCAGCTTTAACTTTGGTTTTGGGCACCATGTGTTTTGCCATCCAGGAATGTCACCACTATTAAGATCTTAATTTCATTAATTTACAGGAAATATGCCCTAACAGATATGACACGGTGTAAAGAGGATCCTCAACTATTGCTCCACCTGCACTGCAGTAACAGTCATCAGACCAATTTCATCACTTTTCTTCCAGCAAGGAGACTCCCTAGAAAAATAAACTTTGAATAACTGATAAACTCAGTATAGGTTATGTTGTGACATACAACCTTAGCATAAAAATAATTAATAAAAACATTTCTCCATCTAATTATTTTTCCAGACATCTTTTACTATCTTGGTTTGTAATCTTTGCTCACTAAACAATTATTGAATTAAATGCCAGCCCCTCTCCCCAAGTTTCACACTGCCATCCCCCTTCATCAACCTTACCCTTTAACACCAAATGGAAGAAGCTACTGCATACATAAAGTCTACCAGTTCATCTCAACTCCAGCTAAAGTAGTCTACTGTTTTCTTTTAGGTAGTCTGATTTATCAGCCTACTTTTAATAAATTAAGAGAAACTTTGACTAATCTACATTCAGTTTGGATTGTGATGCTGCTTGCCAGATTCTTAACCCCAAATCTTGTACACTTTCCAAATAAATGATATGGCTTTAAATAAGCTATTAGTTCTCCCTTATATCCTGGCATTGTCGGTATCCTTAATGCTGTCATGACGGTATCAATGATAGTCCTTATCTTAAAAAAGGCAATGGCCACCATGGCAGAGCAGAATAGTACATCACAGGCAGAGCCAGCATCATCCTGTACTTTGACTCTTAATCTGTGAGGAGGAAGCACCGTGGGTGGGACAGAACAGGCTCTATAAGCACAGCAGGATGGCTGGATTAACTCTGCCAGGGGCAGCAAGGGGACAGCAAAAGCATTTCTCAAAATATCTTTTTCTTTCATGCTTTGAGGTAAGAGCAGGAAGGACTACCATCAAAAAGTGGAGTTACAAAAGGATACAAATAAAGTGGCAAAAATATTCATCCGTCAATAGCTCAAGTAAATTCTTCCCATGTGGCTCTGAGCAACACAACGAATTCCAGCAGAAAAGATTATTGTCTGCATGATTTGAGAGAGATCGAAACCACATGGCAGTTCAGATCTTGCACATCTTATGCAGATTCCTTCATTAAACATTCAACATTAGTCTGGCTTAAGAAACATTTTTGTACATTACCAAATTAGAACAAAGCAAGCTGTACTGAAGAGCTCTCCAAACATGAGGCTGATTTTGTATCATGGTTAAAAAACAAAAAGAAAAAGATAAACCAAACTTCTTATTAACGGTGAAAACTGGCAAATTTTGGTCATCTCAAACTTCTTGTCCTAAAGTTCTTTTATAAATGAAAAAGAATATAGATGTACGCTTCTGAATCCACAGTTTGGCCAGATCCATTATTAATGAAGCATTCTGGCAAAACCCACCAATGTTGTCATGGGGAAGGCTTTCTTGCTACAAATTCTATTTCAATTTTCTCAGTGAGAAGGATTGTACAGGACTGACAACTCATACAGGGTAGAGCAGCATGTCTTCTACACCTCTCTTCTCTCTTTCTACTCTTTCTCTTTTTTCTCTTCAGCCTTATCAAAAGTTCCTGAAAAAGCAAGGTTCTCTTCAAACAGATGACAAACATCACCTCCATGGCTCATGCTTTGATTTTCTCGTTCTTTATCTTAACTCTATCTAACCCATAAAATAAAGTCAAAAAAAAGGGAAAGACAGTTCCAAGGATTCCATTCCTCACTTTTCCCATCAGTAGCAGTAACACCAGCAGGTCCTTTTTTGCAGAGTGTTACATGAGGGGATATTTGGACCTCCATGAAACCAAAAAGATTTTCAAACCTGTGGGTTCAGCCAACTGCAGGAGAGTTGTCCCAGGCTGCAAGAAGTCAGACGCCCAGAATCACATCTATAATGATTTCCAAACCTCACTGAATGTCATCAAGAATCTCCCCAATCTCTAGTCATGTCTTTTTATAATTCTAAATATTGTAATTCAGCAAATATCTAGGCAGTGCTAGCTTAAATTTAGCATTGTTAGCTTAACAGTTGGGCTCAATCATCTTAGAGGTTTTTTCCTACCTAAATGATCTTATGATTATATATATCCTTAACGCAACAACTAACCCCTCTGATTCTTGAATTATGGTTTTTGTTAATATTTAACCTAAATGGTTACTTCTATCTCTCTTTTTCTGTCCTCACTGATTTCTGAAAATAATTCACCATTATGAACAGTTTTACTTTCTTCTCCAAGTCATTTATTGTAACATACATACAATTTTGCAAAATTCCCCTACCAAGAAAAGAAATTTGGTTTTTTTTCCTAATTTAAGTGGACAAAAACAATACAATGTACAAACAAATTATCCCAGGTGAAATATTAAAGGCATGGTGCTAGGGGACAGAAATCTACAAGTTTTTAAGCACACTCCTCTTGCTACTATGCACAACATTCCTTTTTTTTGTGTTCTGTTGTTGACTGATGTTCAGTCAAATACCCCGTAGCTCTTGTCCTCCCGCCCAAATTATTCCCCCGTAGTGCTGTTCAGTGATATACTCAGAGCTCATTATCTTCTCATGTGATCTGTACTTTCAAAATAAATCACTTTCACATTTCTTCAATTAAATCTTATATAACTGATTCAGCCCATTTATGCATTATGAAGATCATACTCTATTTTAGTCCTATTTTACAAATGTTACTACAATGTTAAATAATCACCTTTCAGATCAGAAATAATGCCATGAAAATCCACATTTGTTTGGGATGACAAGTTTTGCTACAGCAGAAAAAGAGATTAATTTACATGTACGTTTATATCTCTTAATTTATAGCATTAGGTGTAATAGCCAGAGGCATTATTGTGAAGCCAATTAAGTTTCTATATGATCTTGTCACATACGTGCACTACTGTACAGATCACATTAACTCACTATAACAAGAAATCCTGTCATGAGCATTTTACACCAAATCACCACATGAACTGTGATTAATGATGAATCAGAAGAGTAGATTTAAATGAATAACAAGCAAAGAGAAAAAACTCTTATTATGGACAATTAGATGATAATGTAACCTACATATTTGCTATGTTCTAATATGCAGCCACCTCGGGTATGTTCACATGACTTACTTAAAATGTATTTCTGAGTTGTACTAGAGAATTAAATAACATTTTGGCTTTTCAAATTAGTCAGTAAGCCTAAATTTAGTCACTGTTAAATATAGTTTTAGAAAGACTACTATTCAAGCATACATCTCATTTATGTGGGATTTTAAATTCTTCCTGTATTTGTGATCCAGATCTGGACCCAGGAGAGTGTAAGCCTTTTCTCATTTTAAGAATCCTGACATTTAAACTTACTTGTTTCTGCTGTAAGAACCTCTGAATCATAAAATATTTTCCATTCATATTTTGTGTCCATATTTTCCTTTCAAACAGATTTTTCAGAGATACTCAACTGCATAAGTAAACCAAATTTCTGAACAGAATTGTAAGGAAATGACTGTGTTGAATTTAAAATATGCTTTTGAAATGTTAAGTTATATTATATTTCTACATTAAAAACCGCAGGCTTACCTAGCAGTGGATTTTCAGGAACTTTTTCTGTGTATCACCCTAAACTTGGTCCAGTGATCTTTCATGAATGAACACTGACCACAAGGAATTTACCAAGTGCTGGTGTTCCTACTGAGCCCCGGGAGATGGGTGCCCTCCCTGCTTACGGGCCCAAAGGACAGAACCAGCACAACATTGCTGCAGGCAGGTGTTTGCCATCGAAGTGTGGCATGGATGGACTGGGAAAAATGCTCCAGATTCTTCACATTTGAAGATCAAGAATTATATGTAAAATTAGCAAAACATTCTCAAATTGTAGAACCATAAAATAAGCTGAGTTGGAAGGGATCCATCAGGGTCATCGAGTCCAACTCCTGGCCCTGCACAGGACACCCCAAGAGTCACACCCTGGGCCTGAGAGCATTGTCCAAACACTTATTGAGCTCTGTCAGGCTGGTGCTGGGATCATGTCCCTGGGGAGTCTCTTCCAGAGCCCAGCCACCTTCTGGGTGAAAACACTGAATGTACTGGCTCTTCAGGATTGCTCAGGATATGAAAAGGCGTATTTCAGTCTGGAAAACAGGGAGCAGAGCACAGTGCACTAACTAGCTCCCTGAAATTTCAAGACTGTTCCCAGACAACAGCAATCAGCCGGCAGAGCTTTCTGGGGACTGACACAGAAGCTCCCGTGCAAAACCAAGATGCTGGTAGGCTTAGGGACGGAGGAGTTTGAAGCACAGTGCAATGCTACGGTGCACAAATTTTCCTACCACCAGCCCAGCGTGCCCTTCCTCCTTGGAGCTGCTTCAGTGCCATCCTGCAGCTCCACTGCTGCAAACAGGGTCATGCTGAATGCATTGCTGCAGGCTTCATCTCTGGCTTCATCTCAGGCATCAAGGAAAGTTCTCATCTTCAGAGAGAGCTAGGACTGTGGAACATTACAATCTACATTTGTCTTATGGACCAACGGTTAATAAGACCTTGTACGGGCCAGGGATTCCTCCACATCCATGCTCGGGGAAAGCAAGCAGATGACAAAACACCATGTGCAAATCATATACGAAAAGATGGTGAGAGACACCACGAGTTACAATTAAGTACTAACTGTACAAGGAATTATATCTGTTGAGAACTTAAAATGCAAATGTTAAGTTTTTCTAATCTGCTCCTTAACTGCAGATACAACCAACGCAGGCTCCTGAAATAATAAAGCAAAATGAGAATTTGGAACCTATGAAAGATAAAATGAGTGCCAGAATTTTAAGAGGATGAATAACATGGGAGAAGAATAGGAAGACCAGAAAATGGGCCATTATAGTAATCAGATGAGAAATAGCTAATGGAAGGATTAACATTTTAAATTATAATTAAAAAGCAACTATTTGAGGAATATCAGTAGGTGACATCAGAAGGCATTTGTGATAACCAGAGTAGATTATTTTATCTGTCTCTTCTGGCTGTTTGGGTAACTTTCCTATTTTGTTCTTTGCAAATTCAACTTCCTTCCCTCTCTGTCAACCTTCTCCCTCTCTCTCCACACCTTATTTTCAGCTCAAGAAACCACAAATTCCTTTTCCCTTGCAGCTTTCCTCTAGGTCTACTTAATTTCTTTACCACCCATCACCCACCATCCAGCTCAGCAATTTATCTGCACTTGCAACCATATTCCCACCTCATTCAGTCAACCACTGCAGAGGTGACAGGGAGAAATGACAGCAAAATGAGCTAAAACTGCCGACCAGTGAATAAGGCAAAAAGACCACAGAAAAATGGAAAGGAAGAAGTTGGACTGATAATAAAATCAGACTTGATTTAATGGCATCCGGTCTCCTCCATAAGCAATGAAATAACAACGTAATGAACATTTTTAATGTATGCTTAATGTCTATTATATATGTTATTTACAGGATAACCACACAGGGTTGCAGAAAAAGACCGCCTCATTCTTCAGCAATCTCTGTCCTTATTTTGCAACTCTAGGATACCGTGGAAATGAAGAGAACAAACACCCACATACGTTTCTATTCTTTCATGGTCTGTGCAGTCTTGTACAAGTGGTGCTGCAAGGAGAATTGCAACCACCTCCCCTCATCTGCTGTGACCTAGGACGACTGAGTTTACTACCACACATAGTATGATTGCTTAATTCTTTATTGAGATAAAACATAGAGACAACACAATGTTTTACCAATAGGAAGCATTTTGCAGAAGGGCTGGCTAATCAATAACGTTTTGAAGAAAGAACTGATTTTGTGAACATGGGCTCCTGCTATGAATTATTATTTGTATAAAATTGTGCATCTAAGTTTTAGTTATTTAAAATCCCATGAAATCCCCTCACCAGGATACATTTTCTTACTGTCTAAACCAAAAATTATTACTGTGTCATGATGCAGGAAATACTTAGAAAATATAAAAGTTTACACTTGTATGTTATCATTGTATCATTTTGATAAAAAAAATTCATAAGCCCCCAGGAACAGGCATGTATGTTAAAATCATCTAGGGTCATCTTTAATAATTTACAAGCTTCAGTGGTTCAGAATTTCGTTTTTTTAAACAAAATATGGCATGTGTTTGCATCAGCAAGTTTCATCCCCCATTATCCATCTCCCTCCTACACCTTTCTAGTATAAAAACCCCTTCTGCTTGCTGACAGAATACTAATTTGGCTTCATTTAAATGCTAAAGCAATGCAGTCCAGCTATCTCATTTAAAACATATGTAAAGCTGTGAAACAATTGACAAGCACAATGAAGAGTGTCTACCATAAGATTTGCATGGAATTATTTTTCAATAGGTGCTAAAAAGCCAAAAGCTTATCCTAACCATCTTTCTTTCCCCCCCACATATATCTCTTAAAATCAGGGAAGGGAAAAGGGCAGTATTTCCCTCACAGCTCACCACTTCATATGACCTGATAAGATTAATGGCCAGGTGATGTATATAAAGAATACATATGTGTGTGTGTGTGTGTGTATATATATATATATATATATATATATATATATATATATATATATATATGTTTCTCTTTTTGCAAGGGCAGTCATTTAGTCTTTAAAGTTCTACCGCATTTTTATTCTGCAGGTGTGATAAGGAAATGTGCATTAAAAAAGCCTGCATGAAAAATAAATCGAGGGCAGGAAGAATTTCCTTATATGAAGAGTATAAAAACTCTAAAAACTCTAAATACAGAGTGCTCTATGGACTATGGACAAGACCTGGCTGGTATCCCTCAGAGATACCTACCAGTGACCTTCATTGACAAATCTCTCAGACCACAGTCCTCATAAAAGCAAAGTTTTAAGGTATAAAATGGAAAGTACAGTGAACCTTGCACTGGCATGATTCATTGAGTTGATTCCAAACACTTGGTGTGCAAGTATGTGGGGTTTAAATAAATACACCCACTCTTTGTAAAAATGCACGATGTGTGTTACCATCTTTGTACACACACAATGGCTAGAAAGCAGGAAAGAAAAAAATGTGCAGAAGACCCCTCATACTACTGCAGCAGAGCCAGCCACAACAAGCCTGAGAAACAGAGGTCCCCAAAGCCTGGATTGGAGTAGCATCAACATCATCCAGATCAGAGAAAACTGGGAGGTAAGCCCCATCTTTCGGGGGTACACAACCAAGGAATTATTCAGATGTTCTCCCAGATGCTCACACAATCTATTTTAAATTCAAAATCAAGGCAGCTTCCCCCACCCCAAACAAAAATGCAGACAAAAGGTACTGTGCTAAAATGTTCCTCCCAACAGCAGAGAACGTACATAGACAATGAGAGAACAAAACCTGATAAAATTTAGAACTGAGATTAAGATGAGATGCAAAAACCTTTTCTCTCTAAAACCTCTAATTCCTGAAATGTTAAAAAAACCTCAGAGATTTATCAGCAGAAGAGTCACTAGTAAAAATAATTTCTTTCAGAGAGTAAATATAACTTTTGTTGTGCAGAAGACAAGAGCCGTTGTTGGACACATCTGTATTTCTAGATATAATCATCTCATTTACAGTTCAGCACTTTAAAAAAACGAAAACGTGGAAGACCTGATTGCAGTTCTAAACCTGTTTTGTGCAAAAGACTAATGCAAGACTGACATAAGAAGCTGACCCATATACTGAAAAATAGGATCTAAAATTAAATGGGAAAATGTACATCATTATTTTAACTTAGCACAAAGTTGCACAGCTAAATCTCTGTGCAGCAAACTGAAAAGTTATCTATATACTGCAGATTATTATGCACTCAGTGAAAACACATTTCAATAATTTTTGCTATGTTAGTTACATTGAATTTTTCATGCATTTTAAAGCTGGATAAATGGTTAAGAAAATAATTGAATAGGTCAGGTGTTTCATTAACTTAAATATTAACAACAAAATCCTCCAAGCAGAATCAAAATGCCGTTTTTATTTTTTTTTTCCCTTGCCTGTGGACCCATGTACTTTTTCCAGGGCAGGAGAACCCAGTGAGAAGCCTTCTCAGCTCGCTGGAAAGTACCAGGGTGCTGGACATTGGGGGCTGTGCTACCTATAATCCCTATAGAAACAGCTCACATTTAGATCCGAGCTAACACTTAATCTTTTGTCTAGATTTACGCTTACGTTCTTGGTCTGAGGCACCCTGTTCCCAAAGGAATTGTTGCTTTATAAGAATTTCTGAATGTACACTGAATACCAGCTTGACACTGTTTAATAACAAAGCATACATGCACTAGAATTTTGAAAGCATTTAGAATATTTTCCACAAGCTTATAAATTAGCTGCCTGCAATGATCTAATGCCAGTGAAATGGTCTCTTTCAAACATTTGGTAACAAGGATGAGAACCTGGTTTTCTTGATGTCAATGTCAAAATATACCATTGACTGGAATGAAGCCAGTGCCTTGCTTGGACATGCTGTACTCCAATAAAATAGGGATTACACTGCATTGCAGAATTGAAAAGGATGGGTAAAGTCAAAACGAAACGGTAGAATGAAAGCTGACAAGGTAAAAATAGTATTTTCTTATTCAGCAGACCTACCCTACAAATATAGTCAATCTCATAACTGCTTACACTCAGAGCTAGAAAAAAACCCTAGGATTACCTTTTATTTAAATTTCAAAGATGGCCCAGTTATGGTGAGAGTAAGCAGATCTTGTATATTGTCTTTCACTCTTGTGATTTCATCACAAGTCTCAACAAAGTCTATCTGCTTCCCAAAACCACAAACTTTTGAACCTCAGCTTTGTTAGGAAGACAAATGCCCAAGTCCCATGACCACATGAATAGTTTTGAATTATGTAATTTTTTCCCCCTAAATTATTTCAAGCCCTGAGGTTAACTAGTTTTTCAAGATGTAGATAATCACTAATTATGGGACAACTGAACTTTCAAATTCTACACACAGGAGCAGTCTGCCCAAGCTGGAGCAGCCCTACTGTAAATTGCCACCTTATTACTGTATAAGGGCAAGAAAGAAGTCTTACAGAGACCACATTAGACTTTCAGGCAACATGCATATTCTAATTAAGAGAAAACTCTTATTTTCAAACTTGACAACTTTTTCCTTGTGGTTCACAAGACAAAATGAACAGGGCACTTTGTAACCCTTCCCTGAAGCTTCAGCTTTTCGCAACGCTGGGTTGTCAACGATTCTAACTCACTGAAGTACAAGGAATTTACAATCTCTGAGGGATGCAAAGAAAAGCTTGGACACAAGTGTAATCAAACTACAAAACCCAAAACCATATGCAAAGAGGAGAGAAGGTTTATGATGGTATCTTTCCCTGACTGTGTTCTGTAAAGGGCTCTGTAGAGACGCGGGTGTAAATGAACTGCTGTTAGTGCTAATCCCCTCCTGCCAACCCACCGCTTCAGTGTGTAAAACTGAGCCAGATCTGAGACAAGCTGGGGACAACCTGCAGTTCTGATGTGTTTCTCCCTTCTCTACAGGAACTCCACCCAGGCTGTCGGTGCTCAGAGCACAGATAGCTCATCTCAGTCACAACTTTAATGATGTGCTAAGATGCAGATGTTAACAACTTTTACTAATAGCTGCTCTTGATCCTATATTGTCAACTCTCAACGTTTCCAGACTGCTTAGTTAACACCCACGTTTCATTACAGCAGAAGCTTACAAGGATCTCGGGTCTCAAGAAGAATGAATGACACCTTCCGTGAAATGAAGACAATTGGACACATCCCATTTGCTAAGATTTGTCCTTGCATCTCAGGCATCCAGGACTTCTGTCACTCCAGGGTAAAGTATAAGAGAAGACTTGGGCCAACAGGATGAAATGAAAAAGGGCAGTAAACTGAACATCAAGTGAGTTTAGAATTGGAGTGCAGGGTGCAAAGTACAAGCGCTCAGACACGGCCTCCTGCTTCACCAGATAAATAAGAACAGGGTAGAGCAAGGTGATTTGAGAAGAAAAATATGACACAGTATGGTTTATTTCACAGCATGCTAAAAAATGATTAAAGAAATGTGAAGAAGAATAAAAGACTTGTTCTTTGAGCTTTACTTTCGAATACAGCTATATAACACAGAACTATTCTGATATGTGGCTGTATGCATCACTTCTATGTCTATTATCCAGCTTCCTAGAAAAATGAAATCCAAACCTACACATTTTATCTCATAACAGCAGCACAGGTTTTGTGGAGTGAGAGCTTATGAATGGTAAAACATGAATTTATCACAGTGAAAAACACAGTCCAAGCTCAGGGGTCTATTCTCACTGCTTTTATACACTTCTAATATTCTGGAAAGTTAGTGGAAACATTAGGAGTAGAATACACTACTGTGAAATGAGCTCACAAATTAAATTAAGAGAGGGAGAGAGCAATGAATAACTGAATCCCCTGAGCCAGAAGAATGCCATGCTGGAGTGTCACAGAAGCATATACAATATGTGTTTCTATGCACCCACTTTGCAGCGGACCCATGTAATTTATTAACCTGACAGCAATGCCATACATACCCACAGGCTCTTCCTAACCTCCCTCCTGCCCATCAGCATGCTTCCACAGAGAACTGCCGGGGAGACTGACACTATGAAAATGCAGTGGGTTTGGCTGCTTTCCAACCTTCTATATACCCTGGAGACATAAGGATTACTTATTATTAGCAATTAAGAAATTTAATCCACTATCCTACACTGCATATGATCAAGCTTTATTGTACTCTAGTGAGTCTTATCATAGTACAAACATCAGGCTATAAGCCCATTTTTTAATGCATTGACTTTAATTTTATATAGTCAACCTTCCATGTTGCAATGTGGTCACTTGATTCTGTATTGTTGATGAGAGTGCGGCTCTTGAGTCTTTGAATAATGCAAGTCTATGTTTCTATCAGTGCAGAGAGGAAAAAATACTAACTTGATTTCTCTTTCCTATTTTCTTTTGAAGAAATTCAAACCTGTGGATTAACTGAAAAATTTGTGGCTGCGGGTTAAACTTGGCTTACTAATAGCAATGAAAACCCTATCTTCTAAATCCTAACACCATGCCTTATTCATAAAATCATCCTGGACTTACTTCCTGTATCCACACAATCAGAATGGGTGAAATAAGACCATTAAAAACCATCTACCACATATGCAGTCTGGCCAAGCACTGTAAGAAGTGATTCACAGTCTTCACTCTCTGCAAGCCTAAAATCAGATGTTCCACAATATTTCTTATAGCAATCTTTGTTCTCATTAACTAATGATAATATTTATGAAGATAACAACACTCTTTCTCATGGAATACTAGTTTAAGTGAAAAATCATTATGGCTACATAATAGACATTGCATTTTCTGATCAAAAATATAAAGAAAATCCAAATCAAGGACTGTCCAATATCATTAATCCTTGTAAAAAAGTAAAACATCTGATTAAAAATACGTGAGAAAGCAAAAGTAAATTTCTAATGCCACCATCTATCACATCACTCCACTGCCTTCCATCCTGGATAGAAGGTATATTTATCTGCCTCCGCCTTACCAACACATACACCAAGGAACTTTCCCACCAGCCATGGCATTCTGCTCAATCCAGGTCCAATCCTTTTTCCCTGGGCAGAAGACAAGAGTACCAGATGCTGGTGGCTGTCATCAGTCAGGGTGCAATATTGCAGTGAGAAGAGCAGTATGAGAAGTCACCTGTAACTGAGTGCTTTTATTTAAGCCAATATGCCATTCATCACACAGTGAGCTGTTCTAACTAGTGATTGACCAGTACAACCAGCAGCATAAATAACAGCACATTTTCCTATGGATTTTCATGTCTGTCTCCACAATCCTTCCCCCGGCCCATAGCAGAGCTCCTCCTCTCCCTGTACCTCTTTCTCTGTATGACTTTCAGCTTCCTCCATCCTCACTGTAATTTCAGCTTCCCAACATGGCTCTACTACTCAACTGTGCTTTTTCCTACCCTCAACAATGCAAGCCACAATATCCCCACCACAAAGAGGATATGAAAAGAGTTCCATCTACTCACTTCCATGAAAGTTGTGGGAACTTAATACCTCTGAAAGAAACTATTCCTCCAGCTCAAATGCCCAATCAGTTTGAAAGACCAACTGAATTACTGAAGACCATACTTCATTAAGTTAAAAAGTATTCTCGAAAAGGCAACTTTAATGGAGTAAATCAGTGCCAAAAATGCTAAAATACATGTCTTTTAATAATACAGTTCAGAACAAGAACATAAAATCTTGTTTCTTATGTAACTTTACATAACTGCAGTTATTTAATTACACTTCATCTCATCAAATAAGAGTATTGTGCTACCCTTAATATTCTTTTGCTTAAAACAGAGAAGTTAAAGCACTCCAAATTTAGATTCAATTCCATCCTTCTGCAACGATTAACACAAGTCAGCATAACAAACCTGGGCTGCGCACTCTTGTTTACTTAAATGACATGGCATTCATGTAGAGTGAATGTCATTCCACGCTCCTGTCAGAACAGTGATTAATTAAGCAACTGTCTTCAGTGATTCCTCTCACCTGAGCATGCACATCCAGAATTTATACACAGCATTCTTTTGACACAGATTAGAAAGAGAGACCTCATGCTTAGGAAGAGCAAGGATCAGACTGATTTCTGAGCTTATAACACATCTACACTAACATATTAAAGTATTTTGAAATCAGAAAAATTCCAGTTCTTTGATGATTTATCCACAAAGCAAAACATTTTTTTTTACCAAAAAGGACATACAGGTGACCTCCTATTCAGCAAAGAACGAAGTTGTCAACCCAGCTGCTCAAATAACGAAAACATCAGGCAGGTGAATGTTGTCCTCTGTCAGTATCATTACTACTACTGGGGAATTTTAAACAGCAGTGAAATGAAACACAAAGCTCACTAAATCTGGGGAGTTAAGAAATTCCTACAGTCCATGTTAGTATGCCTCGTGTTAGTATGATGATGATGATGATGATGGAAGGGTTCTCTAGACACTCCCAGTGCCAAGATAAATCAACATTGAGCCCTAACACTGCACACTAGGTGCTATCAGAAGAGGTGAAAGCGAGGTGAGGATGGTCAGACAGGCAGTGACCAACCCTGAATGCATGTTTCCTTAATGCATAACTTTCACTTGACAGGACATGAAAATGTAAAGAAAAAAAATTTCTTCTAACTTTAAAATAACAGAATTGTATATACTGAAGTCCTTATCCAGCAATGGCTCCATAGTCATTCTCCTTTTGATGATCTACAGAAAAGAACCATCCTTATTCATCCTTTTGACTCATGCTGAAGCATAATTGCTGCTCTTTTTTTATTTATTGCAGCGTCCATTTTCTCCCATTTGTCATTTCTGTTTTCCTTTTATTTATTTTGATCTTCTACATTTATAGATATAGAAACAGTTTTCTAATTTTTATTCTTTTCAGCCCTATTGTGCTTTGGCTTTTCTTTTTCTTTTCTGCAACTTTTCAGGAAAGCCAGGTACTGTGAAAGTGCCATTTTGCCTTGTTTTATTTACCCATTGCTTTTGCTGAAATGGAAGCCAAAAAGATAAGGAATAATTTAGTTCTTAAGACATTGTCCAAGCTTGCAGCTATTTACTTATGAAATGGTTATGACGATGACTGTGTTAGAAGTCATTAGAAATCTAAGAGAAAATGTCAAGTGTGATACAATACAGAAACTACAACAAGCTGCAACGTTACCCACAGCTGCAAATATTTCTTTGCACAGGTAAGGCACATTGAGATAAATTTTGCTATCTCTCCTATCCTGGTTTTGCCTGCCCATCAAGCGTCCCTTGTAGACTAGTCTTGTTCTCCATCACAGACTGCTAAATGCCCCATTTTAGTTAAATTAAGCAGGATCTTGCTTTGCAAAAAGAACCCCAACAAAACAATGAAACGGAATGATCAGGACTACAGATTAATAGCCTTTTTAAAGGTAAAACCACCAGGGTGAGAAAATCTCTATGAGTGAAGTGGAGGTGAACTGCAACTTTTTGGAGCTGTATGTGAATATCTGGAACCAAAATTGAAAGTCCAACAGGTAATCCTGCAGGTTAAAAAGAGTTGCAGCTGCTAAAAACTGATTGACATGAGGAAAAAGCCAATGTTTACTCTAAAATTAGCAGAATGATACATGTGATTTATTATTAAACTTCACTTCTTGCAAGAAGGAAAGGGGTCAAAAATTTAGGCAAGAGTGACTCAAATTGAAGCACAGGGCCAAGGCACTGATCTTTTGTCTTTGGTAACTAGTGACAGGGCCTAAGTGAACGGCCTGAAGCTGAGTCAGGAGAGGTTCAGGTTAGATATTAGGAGAAGGTTTTTCACCCAGAGGGTGTTTGGGCACTGGAGCCACCAGGGAAATGGCCACAGCACCAGCCTGACAGAGATCAAAAAGCATTTGGACAATGCTCTCAGGCACATGGTGTGACTCTCGAGGATGGTCCTGTGCAGAGCCAGGAGCTGGACTTTGATGATCTGTGTGGGCCCCTTCCTACTGAGGATATTCTAGGGTTCCATGAATCATACTAAAAACTGTTCAGCCATACCACATTCACTAATTTGGTTAATGCTGAAGACAACTTTCTTCTGAGTCAATATGGCTTCCACCACCATGAAAGAATGACTTCATGCTTCTGCTTCAGTGTGACCACAGAAATCCTCCTCCATGTATTCCAACAGTCTTCCTGCATCCATGGACTCTAGTGAGACCTGGTATCTCACATAACAGACAGGGATGAAGGTGGTTACCCGCCTAAGAGTAATCTGGCCTAAGAGCAGTGAGCATCAAGTCGATGGGGACTCTACCAGGACTGTATATGCTTCCCTCCCACAAACAGCAGCAAAACTGAGCAAGATGAACAGCAGTGACATTTTGGCCATGGACACAGCATCCAGCACCACCTAGTCAGTCACAGAGCCAGCAGTGGCAGCAGGTGGCATTAGCACTTGCCCTGAAGGCAACTGTGACCATTCTGAATTTCCAGACTTGTGTGAGAAAGGAGGCAGTGGAGTGGCCTGGAGACCACCTGCCGGTGTTCTTGGAGGCAGAACCGAGATGGCAGCCTGCCACAGGAAAGGAGCCAGCTTCTACCCTGGTGACTGGCAGGTTTGGCCTTGATCCCTGGAGGAAAATGTATTGCTGCTGAAAAAGCAAGCCTGTCTGTGAAAGGCCAAAAAAGCTATGAATGGACAATTATAGCTACACCTTATAAATCCCCTTATTTTGGTAGCACTTTACTACTTGTTTTGTATCTGAAAAAACCCATTTTAAGACACTAAATAAATGATACAGATTCTGGTGCTTTACTAAATAACTGGACATTCTTAGTAATTAAGCATTTATTCTACACAGCAGAAGGAAATATTCTAATGAACTGATTATATGTTTTTCCATGGTATGGGGCATATAAAAATAAGCAATTTCAATAACCATTATAACTGCTCCAGTGTATATTAATACATTTCAGATAAATCATTGCCTCCACTATCAACTCAGCTACTGCTCCTGCAAATAAAGCAATACCTTGTTACCTAGCAACGAAGCAAGTCCTCGCTATGGTGCAAAAAAAAATATACGTAAAAAAATAAATATATATATTTGTATATTCCTGTTGTTTCATGTTGAGAGAACATCCATACAGAACCAAGGATAATCCACTCAAATGCCCTCAAATTCAATACTTAAGTAAAATGTTTGATCATCCACATTTCATGAGTATTTTCAGAAGCTCGGTCTTGATTAAACATGCATAACCTCTTGCTGACAATATAATGTTCTTGCTATGTACTTCTTGGAATATTTTAATGCATACATAAGTACACAACCACAACACATATAAGTCATGACAGGCTCTTAATGCTACATCCATCTGTAACAGAACAGGAATAGGTATCACAGGGCTTGTTTAAAGTTTGTTTCTTTATGCTAAATCAGTTCCTCTCCCATTTAACATAGCAGTGCATAGTATCACCTCTTACTGATGCAATATCTCTTTTTAGGGTGCTGTCATTTGAACAAAATGTTCCTTGTGTTGCATTTTAAAAGAAAATGCACTAAAAGTCCCACTACTTTGTTGCTTTATATTTCATGTTTGTTTCTGACAGATTGCCAACACTTCATGGACAAAAACAAATAAGAGTAGCTCAGGAGAACTACTCATGTGGATGAGCTAGAGAGTTGGGCCATGTGCAAATATGACAGCAGCCTCTGAACTCTGTAGTTACCAGCATGTGTCTGGTACATCCTTTACTCAGAGCTGAAAGAGGCAGCACAAGGATTCCTGGCCCCATGAGCACAGAGTATGAAGGTATATCCTTCCCTATGACAAGGACTGCCATTAAGCTTTTGCAATAGAGAGAATATGAAGTAATGAAAATTGCTGTCCTGAAGGCCTACAGTTTCATTAGTAGGTTCCCACATCCAATATTGTTTAGGTCATCACACTGCCCCCAGATACAACATGAGATACATCTTAAGATAATGCAAAGTCCACTTAAAATTTGGTGGTTAATCACATGCCACTATTTCTACTCACAAATTTCACTAAACACCACACAGAAATTTTGAATGTTGCTCTTGGTAGCAACATCTTTAGGGAAAGCATTCCTGAAATATTCTGTTAATGTTCTCTTGAAATTTTTTGAAGTCACCTATCTCTTAGCATGCAAGGATATTGGCTCAGTTAATCACAGCACAAAGGTATACACAATCCATATCATGCTGCCTTGAACATCTGCTGCTGCTGTAATCCTTGATAATTCATAGCAAAAATATTCAGAAAATTGTATGCTTGCACCCAAAGGCACCTTAGTTTTTGTGGCTCTTGCCATTATATCTTAGCTTTACATACTAGTTGAAAATTTTTTGCAGCTTGGTGTTGCCCATTTTTTACTACTCTTGCGGTCTTTAACAGCCAGGGATCATAGTTCACCTCTCAGAGGAATGTGTGGAGCTCAGCAAAATGCATAATGCATACAGAGGGGGCAAGGATGAAGTATCAGCTACTGTGGTGTTCAAAAGCCTCTTGCAATAAAGATTTTAGAAGTTAGTGTAACACTGGAACTTATACATATTAGAAGGATAAAGCAAACATTAGAGACTGTACCCTACAGGCTTTGCATGACAAAGTCTGTGCATATTGTCTCTCCCTCTGGAACGCAGTCTTTAGTGACAGATGGCACAACCACTACCTACAGATGGCTCCAATGGGGGCTCCATAGCTTTGATAAATACTGCAATCAACTCCTAGGATAGGTATGGTTCAGGCAGCAGAGCTAACACAGGGAATAAAGCCCTCAAAAATGTAACTGTATAATAATCACACACATAGTATTATCCTAAACAGACAGATGAAAGGCCAGGGCTGTTACTGAGCTGACAGAAATTCAGGACTGCTTAAGAGGAGGTCAGTAGTTTAGGATAAAAGTGCATGAAATGAGCATCACCCAATTTCTTATCTACTTTATCCAGAAAAACATTTTCACTTTCATCGTGGACCAAGTGCTCCTGGTGAAATTATTCTTGCTTTCCAGTGGGATTTGTTTTACTTTGGAGGAGCAATCAACCCTATCACCAAACAAAGCCTTGGTTTGGTTGGTAGAAAACATCCTTGCCCCAGATGGATGATTCACTACAGTGAACAGAAGTATTTGAATCTACTACTTTAACAAAATCAAAAGTCATGGACTGATGCTGAAGCTATTTGTAGCAGACTAGCACAATCTTTTCTAATCTTCTACAGAAGGCTTGAAATAAGAGCAACTGGAGGGATTTCATAAAGGAACATTTGCTTTAGTTGAGCCAATGCCTCAGAGACCCTGCTCTCTCACTCCCTACTGCTCAAAAAACCAAAGATGACTTTGCAATATCTTTTGTGGTAACACAGAGCTACTGATGAGCCATGTTTGCTACGACAGAATCATAGAATATTTTGCGTTGGAAGGGACCTTCAAAAACCTCTAGTTCCAACCCTACTGCCATGGGCAGGCAACCTTCTACTAAATCAGGTTACCCAAAGCCCCATCCAGCCTGGTCTTGGACACCTCCACTGATAAGGAATCCACAACCTCTCTGGACAACCTGTTCCAGTGCCTCATCACCCTCACAGTAAAGAATTTCTTCCTAATAGCTAATCTAAAAGTACCCTCCTTCACCTGAAGGTCATTCCCCCTTGTCCTATCACTATGTGACCTTCATGAGGAGTCTCTCTGCAGCCTTCTTATTATAAGCCCCCTTTGTTGTTATCTGCCTTCAGCCACTCACACTTTGTGACATTTGGAACAAGAGCTTTCTACCAAGTGGCACCAACCAGAATGTTCTCATTGACCAAGCACTGCAATGCTATGGACACATATGCAATTCAGAACACACTAATTCACACATACATTTTAGATATTCAGTTAAATAATAGGAATATTGCATTTTCAAGATGTCTGAGATGCACTCTGTAAAAACTAACATGCCCTTTGCTCTGATTTGCATAGTCCCTGTAATGTACATACCTAAGAAAAACACACATAACCATCAAAATAATTCCTTGATACATTAGGGAGGGTGGACTCAAGTTCCATACGGAGTCCTTGAATTACACAAGTTCCCCAGCCCACACCTGCAGTGTAACAGAGAATATCTTTACAGAATCCTCACAAATGTAGCTCAGCACGTCTTGTATCACAGAAAATAAAATAATCCTACCCCATTAGCAGGCAGTATTTCAGTCTTTCATACCAGCCCTAGCAAAATCTAAACAAGAATATGACTATTGAATTTTTGCCTGTGGAAGAAGATACCAGAATACGAATACAAACTGTAATAATTTAAACCTTGATTATGGTCCAATACAGTATCCAGATACAAGTACCCAGAATCAATCCTGAAGACCTGAAATTTCTATTCCATTCTGCCATCCCTGTTTTCCAGACTACAAACACAAAACACTAAACTTGCTGTTTTCAACTACTCCTGTTCACAATTTAACAAGCTCCCTAACTTTCAACCTTCATGGCCTGTAAATACAGAGTACTGTAGAGTGAGGAAGAAGTCCTCTTTGTCATAGCTTTAAGAAGTAGGAAAAAAACTCTGTTATCTAATTTTTTTTATGATGATTAACTAACTCAACTTTTATCCCTTTTCAGATTATAGAAAACCATGACTGACATTCTTCTCTCTGAAAAACTGCTGTGTAGAAAAAGGGAGACAGAGACTGCTATAATGTCAATGTAATTTCTGAATGCATCACACAATCTTTTGTAGTATGTCAAAAGCATAAACAAAAACACTCCATGTGTCACAGTCTACAAAGGGTATCACATTTGATAGCATAATAATGCATGACAGGTCTCTTAATGCTTCCGATGTATCAGTAATTATGTAAATGCCTTCAAATTTGATTATACACTTGCACACACCATTAATGTTTGAGCCGAATTCAAGCTGCTTTATCCATGAATTCAGCAACGTGAAAACCTTCAAACCAAACTTATGGTTATGTTAGTTTTCATACTGCTGGACTAGACCCTCTGCTCACCACAGCAATGTGTGACAAAGAGTGACTTGAAGTTATACTATGGTGCCCTAATCCTCATTTTGAATCTGTAGGATATGAGGATGCCTCAAGATTGGGTTAAGTTTCAACCACCTGCTTCCTCCCACGGGCAGGGAGATTCAGAGCTTTGTCTCATCACTGGGGCCCTGTGCTGAGGTAGGAAGTCAGGAACAGGAGGAACTACAGGAAGCCAAATGGTGAGATCCCTCTTGGAGACCATCAGTCAAGAGGATTCTCCACACACACTTTGGAAGGGCAGCACCACATCTCCTTTGCCCATGGAGCAGCTCAAAGGCATCACAAAGGCAAAAGATCAGGATTTGTTTTTTGGGACTGGCAGAGGTGAATAATGAAGTATAAGATCAATAATATAAAAGTATAAATTTAGACTAAAAAACCGGGGGGGGGGGAGGAAGAAAAAAAAAACAAACCCCAAACCAAAACCGCTGAATTCCACTCAGTTTACACATTCAAATCAACCTCTTTAGGAACATCTGACTGGTAAGGATTTGCTACATCCCTAATAAATTAAAATAATACTTCAGGGATATTATTAGTTTTTAATAAGCCCCCTCACTCTCTTAGTTATGTCATCACTGCATTAGGATCAACATAACAGGGTTTTAAACAGAACTGGGCTGTGGTGGCTGAAATAGGATATTCTAAAAACAAGATTTATAAAAATGTGACACATCAGCCCCTAGCAATAGCAACAATACCAGCTATAGCTTTTGTATAATGCATGAACACAGGATTACTTCCATGAATCAACAGTTTTGCATTACAGTATAAAATCATCATCACATATGGATAACTAAAAGTGAAGATTGGTTAGAAAAGAAGAAATTTTACTTTACGTGAGTATTTGTACCTCCAGTATAGAAAGAGATTATGAAGGTCAAAGAACAATCCTATTACTTAAGTTACATAACTCAAAGCAGGGTGTATGTCAATGCAAAAACAACATGGAAAGATGACTGCTGCTTTGTGTTTATTCACTGCTTCTAACTCAGATTGTTTATTTTACAGTATTTCTGTTCTAAACTGCTTTTGCAAAAGAAATTTTTTCACACAAAGTCCAATTTTTTCTACCGTAAGTCAAGAAAGATCCTGTTTTATCTACAGAGCATCACATAGAATTGGTTTTTAAAAAAGTCTTTCTCTTGCAAAGATCCCAGCATAGATTACCAATCTCAGACACCAAAGAGAGAGTTGCTAGGGAATCACTTCTCAGTCTGACCAAGCTACTGCCCTCAGGTGAGATGATCTGACCACTATGGGCATCACCAAGTCCTCAGGCATCACACCTATGAGATGCTGCACCATACTGAGAGTCAGCAGAAGCAAGCACCAGCTTTGCTTTACTTGTGGAAATATTTAGGAAACTGTTCAAAAAAGAAAGGAGCTTGTCAATTTTCTTATAACTACACTAGTCTTCAGGCCCTCTAACAACCAAAAACTGAAATCCCAATGCAGTCAACTATTTAAATGGGGAAAAAATTGCTTTTTTTGGGGAGCTATGATTTGCTCTCTAGCTTATGTTTTAAACAGCATATATTTTTTAATGAATATTAACAATACTTTTATTACAGAAGTGTAGGCCTGCAATACTACCCTTAAATATCAAAGCCAAAGGATTTCAACAAAATTTTCAACCTAAGAGCACCACTTGCTTGTAGAACAGTAGAACATGGCATATTTAGTGAAATATACTTCAAAAGGAAACTTAAGACTTTTCAGCCAAGCTTTCCAGATCAGGACCACCTCACTTTAGTTTCCTATTTCCACAGCTGAGCATTTACAGAGAATATCAATTATACTAACATTCCCTCTAAAGGCACCTTTCCCTTTAAAAACCACATATCAAGTTTCCTCTTCAACATTTCATTTTCTTTGAAGTTTTAGTGAATTAATTGGTCAATGCAAATGAATCAAGAAGTAAATAAAATCATGTTAAAAGATGGCATTTTTAGCAAGACGCCACAGAGTTTCTTTCAGTGTCATAGCTCTCATGACTATGATAGCAATAGGAAGATTCTTGCTGTCTTCCAAAAGGTACGTATGAAGCAGCCCAAATGCTTTTTCACCACAGTGATAACTGAACATACTCTATTGCTTGTCCTTCTTCCCAGTATCCAGGAAGACTGACGAGGTACCTGAGACATGCTCTTCAGCCTGTGCAGTCAACAGAATCAGTGGTGCTATGACAATTTTCACTAGCTGAGACCCGTGTTCAAAACCTCTGAGTGCAAACCCTCAGGGTACACGATGCTTCCTTCTGCCCCACGCTTCCCTGTGCGTATCATCACTGCAGAGCTGCTGCTTAGCCCCCGACAGCTCTGTAAGGAACAAAAATGGTAACAGCAAGGAATGGGCACAGCCAAGAACTACAGCTGTAAAGGGAATGTTTCATCCAGGCAAGGCCAGAGATTATCCTGCACTGGTTAATGGATGCTTATGAAAGGAACATGATGCGGACAGCATTAAACAATTAAACTTGCTATTAATGTGCTGTGACTAATACATACACAATGTATTTAAAGGACAAGTATGGAGCTATCTGGCGGGGTGCTGAGATGGTTCAGTGCAGGCAGTGGTTTGGCAGCACTCAAGTCCCACCACCACATGATGATGCCAAAATCTGTATCTTGTGCTAAGGGTCACACAAGTCAAAGATGCTCATGCCAGCAACAAAAATTAGGATCAACAGAATTCAAGAAAAAAAAGACATTTGCAATATTTCATGTTCTTTCCATATTTTAATGCTTAAAGAAGTGCAACTTTGCAGTATAGACACAATATTAAAGATTTATTGTTGTTTTGCAAAAATTTGCAAAAATATTGTTGTTTTGTAAAAATTACATGGACGGTTAATTAATTAAATTAATAAGCAGTGGGGAAATCCCTAGGAAATGGTTAGTGCAACAGGTTTTTAATCCTGTCAACATCTATTAAACATAACCTTTTCATGCAAATTTTTAACGAAGATGAGGTTTGGAAGTTTTTTTATAACGTGCTTCCTGTAGAGCCAATCTTTGCTTCTGAAATACCCAAGCTGGGCATAACATGGATGAGAATTGAGAAGTACTCACAAAAGCCTATGGAAATCCTCAAATTCTTGTTTCTTGCTCATGCTAAGAGCCAAATCCCTACCACACTCAGATTTTAAAGAAAAATAATAACTTACGTACAGTTTATAATGCCTTCAGTGAAAATACAATGAATCATACAATAGTTCCCTTAGGTTTTGCTAAAGTATTTTTCTGTGTGACTATTCACTCTTATATCCACTTACCTCTGTGTTGGTTTATTAATACTGGTACAGAAAACTGAAGTTCTATGTATTTTGATCATATAATAATAACACAGATGCTTCACAGACCAATTGCGTACTCATTAATAATATACTTTCCAGGTGGCTGCACTATTAACAAAGTAACTATTAACAAAGTAACACTTTTCCAAGGTTTTATAACTATATATGAAAATATTCCTGGAAAACAAAAGCATTAACAAAGTACAACAGTGGCATAACAGTTCTTTGATCTTGAAGGAGATAATTAGCCAGTTTTCAGTTAACTTAAAAATTAAGTGTTATAACTATTTGCAAACTGGCATTTACCAGCATATTTATTTATGCTGTGACATTATCTAAGATTGCACAAACAGTAAGAATTTACTAGATTATTTTTACACACATTTTTTATGATTCATCTCCAAATTATTGAGAGCTTTACTATCAGATTCAGTGGGGTAAGATGAAGCTTGAGAACAGTGAGATGACCACACATTACAACAGTAAAACTTCTGGAATTAAAATCTTTCCTATTATATATGCATACACATATACATAAACACACATTTTAGTATTATATAATAATTCTTGATGAACACTATAACTGATTTTGCACTTTCCTATATTGGGAATGATTGCATCCAAACATTTTTTGTGGCTCACAAATTTACCAGTAGCTTGTACCATCATTGTATTGAGATACTTAAAGATATTGTGTGTAATAGTGTTCTCCACTGAACAGATACATAAAGAAGAAATTATCTTCAGTATACCCACGGTAAAAGAGACATATATACCCACTGACATCACTGCAAAAGCCTTACTTCAAAGTACACAGAACCAACTAAGGCAGTATACACGCAAATACCCAGAAGCACTGAAGGTCTGACCCCAATCTGCACCAGGAGGACCAGTCAACTAACTGAGGAGTTTAGAAAATCATCTACAGTTGGACAAGCAAAACAAGTGTTTATCACTTTCACGTTTCATGATATTTAAATGTACTGCAAAACTAAATGCTTATTCTTCACTGTAGAGAAGCACTTTCTGGAAAAAAGTACTTCAAAATTTAAACAATGGTCTTACTTCAAAATTTAAACAATGGTCTAAAATCTTCTGTCAAAGAGGCAAAACTCCCTGCTGACTTCATCTGCTATTATTGCAGCTTTTATTAAATTCAGCCTTTTTACAGCCTCAGAACTTAAAACATTCTAAACAATGGAAAAAACACTCTCAATGTTTGATGACTGCAGGAAACAAGAACAGAATGAAGAAAAAACCAATTACACGTAACAAACGTCGTATAAATCCTGTTGGATTTCCTGCATCAAAAAGCTGGAAAAAAGTAAGAAAAAAGACCTATCTTTCCTCAACATGTCCCAGTTTCATGTTTCTAGAAAGAGGAGACTCCAAAGCCTGGGAGAAAGAACTTTCATCTCAAGCTTCTCAAGACCCCAGCAGACACTCATTTCAGGCACTGCTGATAAGCCGACAGTATGCATGGTACATTTAGAAAAAACAGAATGGTTACAATTACTTAGTTCTGGACCAGCTGGAATTTCCAGTTGGTTTTCCCAAAGGAAAGGTACTCTTCTTTTAGCAAGGGATCATGCAAGCCTTGGAAACAAGCCAAGACATGAATATCCACAAGGGGAAAAAAGTACAATCTTAACCATCCACAGAGTGAGTATATTCCAGCGCTGAAGACTGCTTTCTAACATCGAGCAAGTGCCCTCAAGTGATAGCACAGCCAGAGATTTTAGAAGGTCCTCAGATACACTGTCACTGCTCATTACCTCTTCTCTTGATCAAGCTGTGTTTCAGGCATTTGACTTTAACCCAAACTCAGTTCTCAGGGCACAGATATTCTGGGATTTGAGTTCTAATGAAAAAAGAGACCAAAGCTGGGCATTGTTAACACTTATAACCCTGCAGCCTCTGTGTTCTTGTTATTCCTCTCTAGATACCACAAAGATACTCTCTAACCCCAAAGGATGGGCCAAGGAGGGACCAAATATCATTTGCCTTTACGAAAGGCATCACAAAACTCTCTATGTTCCTCAATCAACAGGGTTAGAAATAACCCACCTCAGTAAGAGGCTGAAAGCAATAAGGAAGGAATGGAGGAAGAACAGATATGGTCCTGGATTTTCTACGTGCTTGAGCATTTTCATGACAATAAGAATCTCTTTGACTCTGTGATCAGAGGACAGAGACTATCTTCAGAAGATGTACCAGCACTCCTCAATCAAGAATGGCCATTCATTTATCAAGGAAGGGAGACTATCTGCCTGGTGATTTTCCTTTTGTTAAGGTTTGTTCAACACCAGTATCATCACTTAGGCCAGATATAAAAATTGCTATCTGCAGCTAACATTAAGCCATCTGAAATGTTGCAAGATACTTCAGAGAAATTAATTGCAGGGTGACAATGTCAACAAGATCCTTTAACACTATTCTCAAGTTTGTCAGAGTGAATCCAGGCCATATTTGAGAGTTTTTTAAAATGAAGGATTTTTGGAGAGAGGAAAAAATGTTTCTACGTGACTGAAGGACTCTTAGAAAAATTCTACTGCTCCAGAGTACGTAAATAGAAAAGAAGGAAAACAACCCCAGCCGAACACCATGTATCTCCTCTTCTCCCAGAATACTTGACAGTATATAAGTCTGTTTCAAAAGCAATGAAACCACTGAAACTGACCCAAGAATGCTTCACTGTGTTTACATGTAATCCGTAAAACAAGACAATCTCTAAGAGTAATTCAAACATTGGGGCAGACTGATACTCTATTATAGAGCTAAGCAGTAAAAGGTATGTGAAGACCAGTATCTTTGAACTGCAGTGCCCAAAATACTCAGCATGACATGCTGAAACTCTCTAATGAACCTACAACCTTTAGAATCTTTTCTCCTCATAGGCAAAAAAAAAAAAAAAAATTACAGAAAGTCTATGGATAGAGACAGCAAGCAAACTAAGACAATGAAACAACTTTCCTTGCTTAATTACCTTGTCAAAGCCATCTTTATCTGAAGCATAACCCCTTGAAACTTGGAACCATGACTACTGTCTTGTAGACAAGCTGGCATAGTTGGCACATGGACTAAAAGACCAAGTACAAGCAGCCCTCTGTTATTGCCTACACAAAGGAAAAAATTGCATTGGATCGTAAAGAGTACCAGTATGGTACAATTTTCTGAAGGTGTTATTCTCCAGAATTTGACTGTGATTTCTTAAAAATAAGCTTGTAGCTCGTAGAACTGTGAAGACAACATTGAAAATGTGAACTAGTATAAGCCAATATGTTCCCTAATGTACAAACATTAAAAAATCACATATCTCAGAGTAAAAACTGGCCAGTTCATCACCATGAGTGTTGATTTGGAAGATTAATATAAAATTTCAACATTTAATAAGCAAAGCATTATGATAATAGGATCATCAGGAAAAAAAATCTATTCATGATTGATATTTGGCAAATGATTAATCTTGGACCCAGAATGGTGTCATTCACTCTCATCTCTGCTTTAAGTTGCAGTCTGGATGCAGAGCAGGTCTCAGGACCAAGAGCCAAAAGAGCTTAAGTCCAAGGCTTGACAGTTTCTCAGTCTGCTCAAAGCAAGGTGGGAATTTGCTATTTGTGAAGAATATTATTCACTATGCCTATCACTAACATGTAACAAATAAATACAAAGATCCTTACCAAAATGCCAATTGTTCAATGTTAAAACAAAGCAAAACCTCCATCTTCCTGAGTGATGGAAACAAATTAACATTTCCGATACGGAATTCTGATTCCTTTGACATAAAAGTGTCTTTTGCTTGGACTGTAAATGAAATCATGACTGACCCAGGTCACAGCTCCCTCTTAAGTTCCTCAGCAGCAAAACTTTTACCTAGAGCCAGTTTGCTTTAGGTTCTTAATTCAGTGCAGCCACCTTTGATGGCAGCTTCATTGCCAGTTCATTGCCCAATTTTCACATCCTCTACCCTCCCTTTTTAACTCCACGTGCCCACTTCCAGTTAGAGGTGTCATTCTTCCCTCCTCCCTACCCAAGAAAAATGCAAAGAAGAAAGGCAGCAGACCCTCAGCTTTCTGAATTAATTTTGGGGTTCTGCATTTCAATGCCTCCTAAGTAAAATGAATATGTACAGTACGTTTTAATTTGCCTTCTTACTGGAGAAATTTATCTCTTCCTGGCTATCACATCTCCTTTCTCTGGAAAAAAAAAAATTATAAAGGAGCTCACCAATAGTACAGAAAGCAGAGCTTACTTCGAATACATCAGCAAGCTCTTCCAGTTCTCATCTGTCAACCATTTGCAGAAACTCTTGAAATGGAACTTCTCAGGTGTGTAAAGTTAAGAGGGGGTGTGAGCAACAGCACAACAGCAGCTTGTATGTGTTATACTCACGTATCAAAAAGAACAGATCTCTTTGTGAGCAACTGCCAACAGACCAAAATTTTCTGCTAAAATCACTTACTCTTCATTTTTTTCAGAGCACCACTGAAATTTTTAGAATGCTATCAGAATGAAGCTTTAATTCGTTATCCTAATCATGCACCATAGGATCGAGGCTTTGTACTGAGCAAACAAGTATCAACCTCACATGAGTGCTTACAATTTGTGATCACATTTATACTGGAAAAAATAGTCACGTGACCAACCTTCCACTGAGGTTTTTTTGTTTCTAGCAAGTGACTGTATATTATATTTTGGCATATACAGAAGAGGACACAAACTGGTCCTTAAAGTGCATTCAAATGGCAACTTACTATCCATCACGCCAGGGTCTAACAGTATTTTGTGCCACATTGAAGGAACAAGCTAAAACGTTCTTTAAGATAAGATACGTTCTATCAGTAATCCTGTCACAGACGGACACTGTAGCCCTCCTCATTAGCACCGCTGCTCTTAACGGTATGGAGTACACCTTGATTTTGTGCACGTTGGCACACATTGCCACTGCTCGCACAGCTAAAGGAATTTTGCAAGGCACATGGCAACATGCATCACTCCACATGCTAAAAATGCTCAGGAAAACTGTTACTGCACGTGTGCAGCAAACTAAATTCCAGATTAAATTCTCAGGTACCGTTTGTCTCCCAAAACCAATACTGCATTCTCGCCGTACGGTACAATACCTGTTCGTTACTGTGTATTTTTCAAACACGAGTCTTTTCTGAGATACGGAAACATAAACCATCCTTCTGATCTTTACACACTTCTGCTTTTCATCCGTTTTGTCCCTTTTGTTTTTTCCTTTTTTTTTCCCCCCACTATCGTAACACTTCGCCTAAGTAGCGTTCCTGAAGCACCGAGCGGACAGCCAGCGGTGCCGCGAAGGCGAGACCTCGCGTAGCAAGTTTCGGACCAGGGCACACCACGGCCAAGTTGCCAGACCCAAGCAAACAGAGCTTTGCAGCGCGCACACGGACACGGCCCCCCCGACAGCCGCTGTTGCGGACCCTGCGCGCCGCGCTGCCCTGCCGCTCTCCCGTGCGGCACAGGAGGTGGGTGCCCACCTGCCCCCTCCCCTGGGATCAATCACCGCTCCGGACGGCTCGGAGGGAGCGCACCGGGGCGGGTGGGGCTGCCCGGGACGCCCTGTTCCCACGGCCACGCCGGCCCGGTGAAAACTCACCGGCCGCGAGCACCGGCTCCGTCAGGCGGCTCAAACTCCGTCCGCCCCGCCGTCCCCCGCTGCCCCGCGGCCGCCTCCCCGCCGACCCCCGCCCGCCCCGGAGCGCGGCGCCCCGCAGCGCCGCCGGGCGGGAGCCGCCGCCGCCGCTCGCCCCAGCGGCTCCGGCGAGGCGAGGCTTGACATAATCCTGCGAACGCAGCAACCGCAGGCGCCGCCGGCTCCCGCCCGCCCGTCCCCCGGGGTCCGCTCCCGGCGCTTCCCTGCGCCCGGGGCCGGGGAGGGAAGGACACCCGCTCCGGGCTGCTCGGCGGGGCGGGGGCGGTGCCCGGTGGCCCCGTGCCCGGCCCCCCGTGCTCGTCCAGCACCTCCCCTGGCCCCCGGTCTCACCTAGGAGCGGCGGCGGCGGCGGCGGGCTGAGCTGCCGAGCCCGGCGGGGGCGGGGAGGGAGGGGAGAGAGGGGGGCCCCGACGTCTGCTCCGCAGCCGCTACCCCTCCGCGCTGAGCATCTTCCCCGCGCCCCGCGGTGAGTCAGGCAGGGAGAGCGCCGCGGAGCCGCGCACACCGGAGCCCCCGCCGCCCTCCCCGTCCGGCCGCCGCCGCGCGCGCGCCCCCACCGCCCCCCCGAGCCCCCTCCCGCTTTCCCCGGGGCCGCGCGCGCGCGCTCCGGGCCGCGCCGCCCGCGTGGGGGGGGGGGAGGGGCGCAGCGGGACGGGCGCGCGCGCGCGCTCACCGCGGCTCGGTGCGGTCCCGGCTGCGGCGGGCGGGAGCTGCCGCGGCGCCTCCCCCGGCCCCCGCCGTTACTATGGATATGGATATGGATATGGGCCCTGCGCGCCCCCGCGCCCACCGCGCGGGCGGGGCGCTCCCGCGCGGCGCCGCTGCCCCGGGCCTGGCGGGGGCCGCCGAGCGGAGCCGGGGCGGCGCGGGGATCGGGGAAGCCGCCGGCGAAACTCCGTCCCCGCCGCCGGCTGGCGAACGCCTTGCCTTGTTTCCTTGGCAGAACCACCTTTTTTTTTTTTTTTTTTTTTTTTTTTTTAAAACACGAGTGTCTACATAAATCACATCCGAGCTCGAATTCCTGCGTTAATACGAATAAGCATCCCACGGGATTATTTACTTCAGTGACTGCATCCCATTAAGCAGCACTCGCGCTGCCTAATAAATGAAATAAAATACAAAAGATAATGCCCCTATAATTTAACTTTACAAAATGTCAGAAGACGGAGTTGCACTTTCAGTCCCCCATGGCGGCTCTTATCTCTTACTCTGCTTCCCTGAGGAAGTTACACACTTGATGGCTGAGCACATTATCTGACAAGCTCAGCCGGTGGAGACTGGAAGAAACATTTTACCAGGTCAAAAAATTTTACTCAGTTACAGCAGGTGAATTGATGGGGAGGATGTGGTTAGTAACTCCTGCTGCATTTCTCCAGCCTGCTCCCAGCAGATCTATCCAAGACATCAGCCCGGCAGGTGCCTCAGGCCCCAGTCCTGCCTTTGGAGGCTTTCTGTCTTCCATGAAATAAAATCCTTAATAAATAACTGGAAGAAAACCGAAGTTTTTCTCTCTGGGCAGCACAGCTTTACACAGACAAGGCACAGTACTGAAATTCAGTGTCATTTTCAGCCTCTGGAAGAGGAAGAGCAGGGATGGATGATGCAGTAGCTGCAGATCCAGCACACCAGCAAGGCAAACTTTCCAGGTGTACAAGTTCATAGTCAGACTTCTCAGAGACCTCACACTGATTAAATGTAGAAACTTAATTCTCCAGCCCTTTCATCTGGCATGTTCAACTGCATGTGCTTATACAGAACTTCAAGCAGAGATGACTTTGAGCACCAAAATAAATCATACTTGAGGCTCTGAGTGTATGTCCCTCAGAGCATTAATTAGGTCTCAAACTAATGATAAGCTGCATTTTTTCCAAAGCAAGTCTTTCAAGGTGTAAATCATCATATTCACGAATGGTTCTCTTGGTTACAGAGAGTGCTGATAACATGCCCATAGCCATGAGCTCGGTGACGTGTAGAGGGTTGGCTGGACTGACTCAACCACAAGATAGTGCTGACTTTGAGTGCACTGGTACGTGTGTGAGTAAAGGCAGCAGTGTTTGCCTATGAATCATGAAGATCAACTGCTGATTATTTAAGAGTCGAAAGGAATGCTTGAAGTAGTAATGAAAACTCCTAGAGATACAGTTTTCTATATCATAACTGATTTAATGTAATTACTCCTGCCAAAATAATGTTGGGGTATTCTAAGCATTAGCTCTAAAGCACGTTTTAGAGTGAGATTTGGAAAATTATTTTGATTTTAACTGAGTACTCTCTGCTTCTTTGCAGAGCTCCGTTGTTTCAATAAAATCTTATAGACACAGTCTGCTGTTTATACAGATTTGATGTAGCCCATCTGGAGAAGGACTGAACAGAATACAAAAGTTTAGTTTCATCCTGAATCAGGAGAAAACATAAACATTTTGCAACATATCCTGAACAGAATTCCAAAAACTGAGTCTGGAAATACGAAAATGTCCATTTCAAAACATTTCTTTTTCATATTTTCAAAACATGTCAATGCAGTTTAAATTTTAACGTCTAGATTGTCAGTGTCACTTTTGTTCTGACATGAACAGATCTTTTCAAAGCAGATGCTTTGGCAGCATTTCCTTAAAATGCTGAATGATGTTTATAGAATTGTCTATACTTTTCCAATACCTTGGGTCTCCACATCTCTATCCCTGCAACTAACAAGACTTTTATCAGTCTGAACTTGCTTTGTCCTGGATTTTGTGATCTGCATTTTTAAATTGAAATCAGATCTTTAGAATAGGTGGGATGTGATCCATTAACAACTGTCTGAGTTAGGAGCAATAATTACCTGGAATTGCTAAGCCAGAGGAGGAAGCAGTTAAGGCTGTCAGCATGAGGCCAATCTGATGATGGCAGAGCATAGTGGATGTGCCAGCCGGTTTCTATACCTGCCATAAACTTCATTACTTCTATTGATTGTAACATACTCCAGCCTAGAGCAGCTCTCCATGAAGGAAAAAAAGTGTGTAACACACAGCAAGTCCTAGGAAAGGATGAAGGTTTCTAGCAAGATGGCAAAAGAAAGGGCATTTTTAGACATTTGGAAGGTTAATGAAGAGGCGAACATGAACCTGGATTTTGTAATGACAGGGAAGATCTACATGATTTCACCACTAAGTACATTTCCCATTCAGCCACTTTGACCTTCTTTTTGCCTGGCTTCCTTTCCAGCCAGCAGCACTTTCTCTAAGGCCTGACCATCTACAGGTGAGCAGGTGCCATGGCTGTGTCAGTGGTGAGTGAGCCACATCTGCACCTGCACGCTGCCATCAGCCCAGACTGCTGTACCTGGTACTCACCCTGCTCGTGTGATGGAGCTGAAGAGAACGTTGGCTACTCGGCATCCTGACAGGCCCAGGTAAGTAAAGATAAAAATCAATGAAGTGAGGGACTTCTGTCATAGCAGAAATGTACTTTGGGATACCTCTCAGTCTGTTTGGAAGATCTGTTACTATAAAGGGAGAAAAAAATTGCCTCTCTCATGGGCAGGAACAGGCCATTTCTTCAGTTAGTGTCCTTATGGGTGTTACAGGCTGGACTGAGATGGGGTGTGAGAAGGAGAGACTTTGGACAGACTGCAGTCCTGGCTTGAGGGCCATGTGGGCCATTCTATGTTTCAACAAGTGTAATCACTGTTTTTTCATGAAGGCAGAGTAATAATTTATTTTAGCAATGGGGATCAAGGTAGAAGACAGAGGGATCCATTTAATGAGTTTTAGAAAATATTTTTTTAAGCTTCAAAATCTCAGATGTGTATGTTGAGGCCAAATTTTGTCAGTGATTGTATGAATGTATCTGATCACAAATAGAATTTTCTTTTCTTAGAAGTTCCCTGTGATTTTCCTTGAACTGATCAGCAAAGTATGCTGATGTGCTGATCACAGTGATCAAAGCCTGGCCCAACACTTCCTTTATCTGTAGATTCGTGGACCACTATGAGGAGCTGCAATGGTGGCCATGATGCTTGAAAGGAATTAGGCAGCTTGCTTTATCCTTTACAGCAATGGGACAATCCTGTCAAATTGTTTGGTTTTGTGAATGGCTTCATAATATTTTTGGGTGCCATTACACATTCCTGCAAGCTTCATCCCTTGTGGCTGATTAGAGGCAAACTCCTGGGTGTTAAAAGTTGGAGAACAGTAGACAACATGTGATTTTCCTGCCCTGGGAGCGGCTCAGGCTGAGCAGCAGTGGTTCTACTTGGGTGTCTTCAGCAATGTCAGATGAGGAGTGTGACTTGCTAACCAGCTTTATGGTAAAAGGCTACCATTACTGCCTTTGTCTGAATGAAACTTATCTGACAAGTAGGGCACTATAACAAGGAAGTCTCCATTCCCAGAGAACGGCTAGAATAGGATCTGCTTTCTTATACTCATCTGGTACCCAGATACGCCTTAAAATCAGGCACACTGGGGAACTCCTCATTGTGGAAACCACCTGTGGGCAGCAACATTCCATAGATTCTAGACCTGAGTCACCTCCATGTGAAAGTAGCAGAAATTTCTTCTACAAACGAGATTGCAGAAATGGGAGGCTTGGATTACTTCTGGAAAAGAAAATCACCCTAACGTCTAGCATAAAAGACAGTTTTAAATAAAGAAACCAGTTACCACATGGATACAGTTACTTACATGCAAGATTTCCCAGGCTTATCACCACACTGCACATTGATGGATAAGTCAAAACAGACCTAGTTTTTTAACAAAATGTCCCCTAAAAGTTATTTTTTCTACTGACAAACAATGCTACATGTATTCACAAAAAGTGAGATCTGTTGAAACACAGGGAGAAAACCTGTTTTCTTCTTAAAATTAATTGATAATAAACACTTGATTAGCTTAATACTGGAAGTTTGAGTCATAAAAATGAATGTCTTTTAGCAATGAAATTTATTTCTGAAAATAAGTTGAAACAGCTTCTTCTTAGTGAAATGTAGAAGTACTATATCCTGATTCTTCAAATAACTTCTCCAAAGGTTTGTGCTCATTTTTTTTTCTTTCACCAATGCTGCAAAAGTCTGTGTTACAATAACTCGATTCTTTTTTCTTAGAGATAAGTATTTCCTAATTGAACTGCTTTTGCTGATTACTAGTTTATAGTCTATCAAGGGGTCTAGAGAGTTAAAGAGAGATAAAATTAAATCATGTTTTCTAGTAGAGAAGTGATCTTCATTAAAAAGCAAGATAAAATGATTGAAAATATTTAACTGGACTGCTTTTACAATCTTTTTTTCAGAGCCATGTTGATTTTGAATTTCCTGAATTGGGACTGAGCAGATTGGCTTTATACCATAGGTTAGCAGAAGTACACATAAACATAATAATATTCAGATATTGAGTAAAGTAATTGTTTACATACGGTTACTGAGAAAGCATAATCATAACATGACTCTAAGAGAGAAACAGAACACATCTTTGAAAATTTTACTAGTAAATTATTCTTGCCAAAACCAGCCCCTCTAGCTGGTGGAAATGTGTCCCTGTAGCTGGGAGTATACAGGTGAGAAGGGACACGTGGAGAGGGAGAGTTGCAAACAAGAATCACAGAAATTCTCTGCACTTGGTAAAATCTGCTTAAGTAATGCCCATGCTATATAACTCGACAGAGACTGTAACACTTGCACCAGGGCTGCAGCAAATCAGGACAAAGGGAATACACTAACTGAAGATAGATGGTAACAGCTGTGTTGGCTCCAGTAAGGAGCAGGGACTTAAGTTCAAAGTAAGGAAGAAAGAGGAAGTTGTCATTTTTTGAACACAGAAAGGTAACAGAATGATGTTTTAAGCATGGAAATCTCATGGGGAATTTAAACCAGTCCTGCAGGCTGGCTTTATTTTCAGCTCTAGGTCAGCGCTCAGATGATGGGATCTTGCTGTATAGGACAAACACTTCTGAAAGCTTAAATATTCTAGAAAAAAAAAAAAAAGTTAGGTACTAGAAAGAAATTTAGCTATCATACTACAACCAGAATTGTCTTTATACATTTCTTTTCATTCCAATCTCAGAATAAGAAACTGAAATGCCCCTGCTTCAAAATAATCCATAAATTATTTTGATTTTTATTCTTCAAATTGTCCAGTGTTGGAGAGAATTTCAAAGAAGATGATAAATTTGGACTATACAGTCCCTTCGGAAAGAGCAAGTTCCAAATAAAGTTGTGGGGGCATGCAGTTATTGTAGGAACCAAAGAGATAACTTGTAGGTATCTTCTGGAACCACTGGAGTATCTGCAGGAGCTGGTCCTATGGTGTGCTGGGGTTTGAGAAGAAATTCTCACTGGCAAAAAATAAATTATGCCTTTCTGCCCCCCACCCCCCCAGACAATCTCCTAGGTCTATAAAGAAATAAAGTGTTAATTGAATAAATTTAATATCTGAGGATCAACTGAATGTACACAGAGGTCTTGCCCATACAGACTCAAAAAACATCTGGTTCTTACTTGCTGAGAACTAACAGATATCTGGGTGCCAAAGGCAAGGAGTAACTACAAATCCCCTTAACCTGACTTTGAATGAAGCGTCAAGAACTGATCTGGTCAATTACCAATGCTGGTGGTGCTTATAAACATGGAATGAGCTTATAAACATGGAATATTTGTAAAGTCAGTTTCTCTGAGAGCAAAATTTCCCTAAAAGAATCACATTGCAACCTGAATTGAAGCAAAAAAAAAAAATATTCTAGAAAACTGTAGAATCTAGTTTGAAATGTCTTTAATTTTCCATGTGGAATGTTGATATGAATATAAAGTATAATCTGGTTTCAAGTAGGTTAATGGAAAGAAACAAAGAAATCTAGGAAAAGTACATGGATCCATTTTGTTCTTGTGGCCACAATGGTTATTCTACCTTCGACTAATTAGAAAAGAAAATAAAGAGCTGAGTGAAGATATAATCTAATGTGTGATCAGAAAGCAAAGCAATGAAAAAGAGTGAAAATCTGCTCTTAATCTTGATTAAGAAATGTATAAAGTGGAATGATACCTCAGAATTATAGGACAGAATATTTGTTTCCTAGTAATGAGCTAATTAACCATGGACCCTGGAAGGGATGTATGTGAATGTTAATGTGCATGTATTTACTGGGACGAGGGAAACAATAATGGGATATTGAAGTGAAGTAGGGAGACACCCAGCTCAGCCATTTGGTGTTTTTTATGTAGAAAAGGAGAGCATAAAATCATAGAAGTAGCTTTGTTCTCTTATTTTTCCTGAAAATGTACAGTTTTTAAAGCTTGGAAGTCAGAGAGTAAAGGAATAAATGCTTCCCAGAGAGTTAGAGAGAGAAGGCTACTTGAGGAAATGAATTTTGAGCTGGATGGTATATTTAGTCCAAAAATACCATGAGATGATGAGCTTCTAACAGAAAGAAAACTTGACTTTAGAAACTCAGGCATATGCATATCAACATTAAATATATGATTTCAAATGTGTATTTAATGTCACTGTAAGATGCATATAGATGTTTTAAAAAAAAATCTAAATACTGAATATTGCTATTGGTGTCAAAGGCCATGCTGCAAATAATCACTGTGTTGTAATGGTGGTCATATTATATTTGAACTATTCAAATATTAGACACAAACAGTCTATTTCTAAGACTATTCAGCATAAAATTTCTCAAAATATTACAAGCTGATTGAGAGATGGATTATAAAGTAGAATGACCAGAAAAAAGTTGGAAGGGAATCAAAATATATACAGTATCTTTACTAGGGGGTTTACAAATGTTGTGTTTTGAATAAGTAAAACAAAATTAAATATTCCATATTAATAACTTCTTTCAAAAAAAAGAAAAAAAATCTTGACTATCTTTCCAAATCAATGACTTTCTCACAGGATCTATAAGTAAGATTTCTGTGTTTTCCCAGAAGAAGAAGAATCCCTTGAAGTCTTTTACTACAATACAAGATTCCTTCTGAACAAATACCATGGTGAATCAGAGGAATCAGTGGACTACACACTATTATAAGATGTGTCTATGAATCCTGATCCCACATGAAAATGAATGGAATAGTTTAAACTACAATGCTACTATTTTGTTTTTGCCTGAGAATTCAAAACAAATGTCTGTCTATGACCAGAAATATGGACATATTATACATACAGGCTATGTTCTGAAAACAGTTTCAGAATACTTTCTCCATTAAATATTTTTGGATTTCAGTTTCTTGTCATGAATCAATTAAAAGACATTTCAAAGTTATAGAATATTCACTGAATGAAAAAATCTTAATATTTATTATTTTAAGGAAAAAAAAAATTAAAATTTTAGGCATTAATCAAAGACAAACCCACTTAAATGATTCAGGAAATTCCTATCTTTTATGGCCAGAAGGTATTGCTACATAAAAAATGCAAAGCAAAGGTACAATGACCTTTAGTTCTCTCGCCAGGATCTAATATAAATTTATCCTATATTAATATTTCACATGGCTACAAAAGAGAGAAATGTGTTCTTTTTCTGTATGAAGATACTGGAATGTCAGACTGCAAGCCAATTTATGGCTAGGAGCAGGATCTGAGGAAGCTGTCTCCCATCGAAGGAACACCTGTATGCAGGAAGGGCAATCACACACTCCTCCTGAGCTCAGCAGAACAACATCAGCTCCTGCTGTCCTGTGGTCACACCTCACTGACCCGGGAGGGAATTTCAGCATTCTCATGGCTGCTGCCCCTCCTAACATCACTCTTAATTTCCCCCCCTAAACTGGCCTCTTCCTCCTCCTTGTTTGTAGGGTTCCCTTTAGGCTCAGAGGTTATTTTTCATTCTCTCAGGAAAAGCACAAGGCAAACACTGAGCAAGGTGGCAATGCAGTACTCGACAGTGATTAAAGACCAGAGAATTGTCGAGGGACACAGTATTTAAAAGGATGTGCTCTGGCCAAGCAAGCTGAGTAGACTGGAGCTGAACAGAGGTGTTTGGAAAACGAGATCTATGTGGAATTATACAGCTAAGCAATTTCCATCCAGAGGAAAATGACATAACAAGAACTGTCTGCGAATAATTAAAGGCATGTCATAAAGTAGGCCATATTTTTTGATTAATCAAAGAAGACTGAGGAACTCATTTAACATGCAGAGGGGAAAATTTAGGTTACACGTTAGAAAAGACTGTATAAGATTTGAACAAATAAGAGTTCATATGCAAGCCAGAGTGTGCCATCATTAGCTTAAAGTGAAAAACTGTTCAAGTCTTATTTTCTTTGGGGTTGTTTAGAAATAATTAAATAAACTCTGTGCTTTATAAGAGAAAGTACCAGGTGACCCCTAGAGGTCATCTCAAGACTGAGCAACTCTGCAGCTGCAATCACCTCTGGCTTTTGTAAAAGGCAACAAAAACATGGAACTGATTAATACTTTTGTACTTTATACAATAACACTGTATTTTAACCACCCTCTGGGTAATTCAGACATCTTCATACTATGTATGAAAACCATTAATTTTCATAAATGGTTTGGTTGAAATACTGTTAGATTAAGGATGGTGGTGTAACCTTATAATATAAACAGAAAGTGGTGATTTATAGGCATGAGTGAATAAAAAGCAGACTGAAAATCCAGACTATGAAAGAATACATTTCGTTTTGTCAGTAGCAACGTTTTCAAGGCTGCTGTAGAAATCAAATCTATAATGTTATAACATAGAATTGTGCATGACAGTGGCTACTTGGTCCCCAGTGTTATAATTTGCATTGTGGGGAGACAATCACTGCCAGCATGGTGCAAAGTCCAGTGCCTTGCAAATTACATTGGATGTTGCATATTTTCATCCATTAAAAATATTTCAAAGAAATTTCTTTTTTCTCTCTTCCATTTCATAATCCTTCATTTGGAGATGCTCCAAATTTCTTTCTTATTTCTAATGAGCTTTTGTGGACAATGGGACTACACTTTTTTCTTTCTAAAAGAGAAAAGTTTGTTCCTCCCAACTGTGTATTAGTCAGTGGCAATTTTAGCAATCACATTTTTGTCAAGGTAAAATCTTGTAGATGCTTCAACTCATTATTTTAAAATAGCATTCATAATTACCAATTCAAATTATTTCTTGAATTTAGCATGGTATTCTGCAAAGGCCAGAAGGGCTGTTAATTAGTTTTTAATTAAGCTGAATGTGATAGCTTTTATGCATATTTTTCCAGCATTACATTGTATGTATGCATGGTACATACATCAATAGGAAAGCAGAAAGGGTCTCAGTGACAAAAGTCTGTCAGTAAATGTAGACATGTCATAATTCTCTATCAATTCATTTGTGATAGGGGAAATGGGTATAAGAGGAGGGTGGATTGTTTAGCAAATTCAACTGACTGCCTCAAGGGAGACATAAGCAAGGCAGCCCAAACAGGCCATTTTAGATTTTTGTTATCAAAATTTTGCCAGTTGATGAAGTATCAGAGTTTAGCTGGCTGTATGACTTAGCTTGATGCACCTGTTTTATGACAGTTTTTAATGTCAGTATTTGATATACATAACATTTTAATACAGTATCTGTATTGATGACATCAATACATCACAAACTCCAAGCATAAGCACAGAAAAAATGTAACTCTTTGGTAATCCATGCTTCTGAAAAGTTTAGCCTGAAATATTTTTGGTTCAAATGCCTGAACTCTACCCACAGCTTTGGGGTTCAATACAGTCTCACCTGTAGAGCAGTCAAATGGGTTTGAGCTGCTTTTTGTACAAGTTTCTTTTATCCATTCTATTTCTTTCATGTTGTTTCAGGCAAAATACCAGCAAGATTGAGCATATTCCTGAATGGATACTGAATGGATACTGCTTTTATTTTTTTTGCCTTTTTTGTTGTTGTTGTTGTTGTTGTTGTTGTTGTAGTCAGAAGAATCTGGGCAGGCCAGAAAGAGACTCCGATTTTTTTTTTTGGGGGGGTAGTTCATAATTTTGATAGTTATTTTTCATTAGCATATGGGAAGATTCACTCATTACAATTTTTATCTTCACCTACGAATCAATAAAGCAATGGCAGGTGGTGATAATGAAATGAGAGCTTTCAGGGTGTCAAAAAAGGTAGCTCTAAGATAATCAGCCTTTTCAAGTTGTTTTCCAATCTGGTACAAGAAATCAAGCAGTTTACTATTGGTACAGGCAGTTTTGTTGTTGATAAATAAACCTATATTTTGTAACATTTAAATAATGGATATATCACCAGGTATTTACTCACCAAAGTACGACATTCCATCAAATAAATTACATATTTTAGAGGCCAAAATCAATTTTAATACCATATTTTCTTCAACTAAAATAACCTAACTAAAGGCAATCCTAAACAGACATATTTTGGGGGGGGGGGGTCAACTAGAAAATTTTAATGACATTTGTAATACTTTCAAATTTGGAAATTTTTTTTTATCATTCTTTATCAAGGTACCTTGCATTTTTTTCCACATGCACAGTACTACAGATCTCAGCAAATGAAGAATACTGGAATTACAGAAGAACAGAATAAAATTATTCCTTATCAATTTGGAATCTAGTATAGTGATTATAGTGGCAAGGGGGCCATGCCACTGGAGCAACCTACCAGAACTATGGAATTATTCAGAAGCAAAACACTTAAGTCTGAGCCTAGAGAGGAACAGAGTCTTCTGGATAAAAATAGAGTGGAAAATATGCTAATGGTTCTGTAAAGATGCTCAGTCTCGTTTTGGTAGACAATTAAGGTGAAAATAACTTGTTCCTACAAAACTACTTATTTTCCTCTTCACTTTTCTTTAGAAGCTTCTGCTCTCTTGGGATATTGTAGAAATTAATTCAGCTGTACTATTTTTGTATACCATTCCATAAAAACACAAACTATTGCGCTATCTTTAATTTTTTTGTTATCCAATGTTGCATAAACAGCAGTTGCATAAATCAACATCTCTAAATTTTGTCTTCCTTGTAGTAGCAGCAGGTGATACAGAGGCCATTGGAATGAAATATAATGTCTATTATTGGGTAAAACCTCAGGGTAACTTCTGCCACCAATATGTTCAAACCTAACTATAATAGCTCAATTCCAGAATTAGAGTTCTCATATAGAAAACTTCTGCTGAAGTTTTAAAAGTATAAAATAAAGTATCTTCTCTTACCTCTTTTAGATGAATGGAAGCCCAGTAACCTTTCAAACTTGAAAAAACTGATTTTCTACTCTGTATTTTTCATATTCCAGGAGAAAAATTTTCTTTTTCACCTTTCCCTGTATTCTTTGTTAACTATATTACACGACTGTGTAGTGGCAGATTTCATACATTTCTCTAGTTAGACCTACTTCCAAATATGCAAAAAACCTCCAAATCTGTAACCAAATAAAACAGCCTTTTGTATTTCAGTGACATACCAGTATATATACAGCTACCTATCTATTGTATCGAGTAAAAAAAGAAATAAAGAAAAGGATGACAGCATGAGGATAAGATTCTGTCTTAATTAAAAATGTTTGGTCAGCAAGAAATTCTTTGAATTAGGTCTTAAGCAGTAAGAGCAGCAGCAAGGGCTGGTAACATCACCTAACTCTAAGCTCTGAGCAAAGACTTGCCAAGAGCAAGAAGTCCAGGCTGGGGCTGGGATGGTCTTGATAAGCCAGAGGACTGACTTTCCAGGAAGGAAATAATCCTAAAAGAGAAACTGGATGATCCATTTTCATGGAAATACTGTGGTTTATCAGGTTTGGATAAACAAAGGCAATCACATCAAACATCTGATGTTCTTCTCCACGCAAGGCTGCTGAGGAAAAAATTCTTCAGATCAGTTAAGTAATTGCTGTTATGGTTCTCCAATGAAGAGCAGGTTTGAGATAAGAAAGGAAGAAAATCTTCCATTGAGAAGGAACTACCAGTAAGATGTTTCCCTGAAAAAGAAGTTCCTGATCCTGACAGAAAGACTGGATCAGTAAGACATTTTGTGTAGTACTAGCGGTTTTATTTAATCAAGTGAGGCATTTTGTGTAGTAACAGTGTAAGACATTTCATGTGTGTTAAACAAGGAGGAACCCCCCAGTTCATCTAAGTGAGGGTTACCTGAGCATCATTTTCTTACAGCCCAGTCTGCTGTTCACTTCTGCTTATTTTGTGCTGAAAATGTCACTTGGCTGGCAAGTATCTGAACATAGTTGGTTCTCAAAATGGTGACTCAATCCCAGGCCCCTGTCCCATCTTTCTTAGGGCTATAAAGCATTGATTTAATGACACAGAAATCCCACCAAACCCGTGAATGGTGAGGTAGTTAGGAAACAGCTAATGCCAACTTCATAAGTAACAGATTTTGTGTCCAATTTTTACAGCATCTTTTCTTCCAGATATCAAGGGAAAGGGAGTTGAGACTGTCCAAACTGACCACTACACCCTACTGCAGCATGATTAAGGAGATTTCACAGGTCTGAAAATTTCCTTATTTTTAATATTTATGTTTGACCCCCTTGCATCCTCTCCCTTATAGAGCAGACATCCCTTGCAGTACACTGACAAAAAATAAGAAATTGAGATTTGTATCAGACATTTTCTGGGTGATATTTACTTTCCTGATAGGCCTCTAAAAACTTCTGAAAATTCACAGGTGTTCAGAACTGACCATACAGGATGAAAATGTTGAAGTGCTTTATAATTTTAGAGATTATTGCAGGTTACAGTCTACCAGAATGTTAAACAGCTTTTATATTTATCATCTGGCCTCTATAGCTGCCAGATCTTAGTAATAGCAGTCCTCTTTATTGTGATGGATCTTGAGTAAGGAAAGCCCATAACACTGAACAAAATACTTCTGGTTGTTTAATGAATGCTGCTTTTCCTTGTGAGTAAATAGCAAAGTAGTACAAAAACCACAGACCATATTATATAAACATGATAACTAACTACTTGCAGTTGGAAGGGGGAAAACTGTTAAAATTTTCCAGAAAACACATAAATCTTGCTGATTGACTCTTATTTTGGATAATTTATTTTACTTCATTCAGCAAATCACCTGAATTCTCATACTTTTTTCATTTGATACATCACTCCTTTTTTATCATTATTATTTTTTTCCTGTTATTCCTCCTTTTGTTCCTGTCTATTCACCACATTTATTTTCTGCACCTTGCATTCTCTGATCTTCACTTAAAACTCTTTAAAACCCCCCTATTTTAATTAAATAAAATAAGTTTTTAGTGGTGTTAAAATACATATAAAGTGAGTAAATTCCAGATAATTTAATGAACTATAATCCTAATTACAAATAAGAATTTATAAAAGTTCCTAGTGAGACATCAAGGAGTTTGGTGAAAATGTACAAATGTTTTACCACTTCTACTAATTTACCAGGATTTTATTTATTATATTTATCTAGAAGTATTTTGGTAAAGGAATACAGACACAGGCAGATATTCCACCAAGTCAATCAAAGGATGTGAGATTCAATTTCAGTACTGATAAAATAAAAAAGTACTGCTAAAAATGATCAGAGCATCTATATTAAAAAGTAGGTGAAAGATCAGCAGCAATGAGAATTTACAGTTTTTCTGGGAATAAGCACTGAAATAAACAGGGCTGATCCTGTGTGTGGTTGCAGGACAGAAGATTAAGGTGGTGACAAATTACCAGCTGTAAAGGGCAAATTTCATACATATAACATATTGCTGCAAACTCTGTGTTAGTCTGAAATGAGTTTTTATTACATCTTCCAAACTATTAGAAGGCTTAACCTCTTGAGAAATTTTCATTAGTTGAACAAAAAAAAAAAAAAGCCATCAGCCGTCTCCCTTTTGCCAGTCAAGGATTCCACTCAAGAAACTCTGTATAGCTGCTGGCTTTGATCTTTGTCCCATTATTTCAGTTTCATACTTCCTCTCAAAGAGTTTTATAATATCCACTTTATGACAAAAATAAATTAACTGCCAAATGAGAACTCCCCTGATAAATCTAGGGTTTCTAGATGTTTTTACAAACATGATAGAATACAGCAGAAACTCCACTGAAACACACTCTTTTAGCATCTGAAATAAGCAAGATAAAATGCATTAAAAAACAAAGGATTAAAATGGGCATCTGGGAAAAAAAGAGCAATCATGGTAAATATGAGCAAGAATTACAGTAAGATCACCTTAGGAACAGTCTCTCAAGATTTGGTATAAATTGTAAATGTGAAAAGATGCTTGGTAACAGTGAGAAAGTCTGGCAGCCAAGATGTTTCTACATCCAAGATACAGTCATTTTCTCTCCTAAATTTCATGGTAGAAACCCTAAAAAGGCGATAGTCATGAAAGCCCAAACAGCAGACATCTGAGGTCCATAAATGAAAGGCCCAGATGGAAGCTAGACTTTTAAATTAAGACTTATAAGAGAAAAATATTGCAAAGTGGATTGAACACACTTACATTTTTAGTATAAAAAACCTGTGACAGGGAATCTTATGATTTTTTTTTCCCCCTAAGAAACATCAGCATAACAATAGGTAAGGGCTTGCTCATGTTGACAAACCTAATTTCCATCTGTAGTACAGTGCCACTGGCCAAATGAAGTATTTTGGGGTTTCCTCACTGGATCTCTGTTAACCAGTTTCTCCTGGTGTTTGCACTTGTGCTTTGCTGACATATCACTGATATTTGTTTACTTCCCTAACCACAACAAGATATTGCATTAATGACTTTAGGTTTATATTTAACATCAACATTGCAGATTGTCTTGCCCAAAACTGATTCAAAGAAGTGAGAGCTGGAGAAGATCTTTATTAGTGTCCCATTAAATCTCTACAAATACAAGTATATTTCCTAGTCTGGTTTTTTTTTACCCCAGATTATATTAAAAGGTCCAAAATGAGAAAGTTTTGGCTGTTTTCACCACAGTCTTTTAAGTGCACCTCAATTATACTTTATGTTACTTTATTCTTATTTCATATTTCAGTCATTTGCGCACTATTATGTTACTTCTTGTGTAGGAAAAGTTACACAAATATTCCAAAAAGTCTATGCCCTTAATCAAACCAGATCTGTTGAATGCCTTATAATATTTTTATTTAGTCTCTGAAAACCAAGGCTAATTTGTTCCACTGTACTCCTGTTATTTCACTGACAATGTTATTCTCATAAAAAAGTTTGATACTATTTTTGCAGCCCATTTCTACCATATATCTATTGATATGGTTCAAAACAAGACACCAGCCTTCCTAGATTTATATAATTTCTAATAAAATTTTCAATTTGGTTTAAATAAAGCATTTCTAAAGCTTAGTGAAACCCCTGTTTTATCAGCCTGCCCAATAAATACAGTAGCATAAGAAACAAAAACCCCAACACCTACCAAAAGCAGAGCCACTGAGAACTGACACTGACAAAGTGACAGAAGAAGATATTCTAGAAAGGGACTGCAAACAGATACTTCCAATGCAAATAGGTATGTTAGATCTGGAGAAGACAGGAAGGGAGGAAGGAATAGACAAGAATCCCTAACAAGCATGCACAAGGATCATATTAACTGCTGATAGGGAAAGCAGACATTTCAATAAAATCACTTTGCAAGCTTTTCGTTGAGGGCTTCCTGAACAAAGAAGGCTGTGGAACCTTTCATGGCTTTTCCACTCCATTTATGTGTCCCCTTTGCCATCCTATTGCTGTTCTCTCTTCCCTGTTTTCCTTCCCCTGCCCTGTGAGCCCATTCTGTTTGCCCATGGTGAACTCTGGCTGCACAAGGGCAAAACAGAAAATTTATGTCCTTGACAAATTGACTGTTTTCAATGTTCTGGAAAAAATAATGGGAGGGAAGAGGAATGGCACAAATTAGCTTGCTGGATGATAATAATAATAATGAAGTTTAATAGACATGTCAAAAGCAACAGTTATTTTTGACATGTAGTGGACAGTCGAGGAAAGGCAAATGAGGAACAAAGTGCAGAGCCAGCAATTTGTTACTTTGTTGTGCCTAATTACTACCCACAGCTGGTCTGCTGACAGAACAGGGAGGAGGAGTACTGCTGCAACTTCTGGCAGAGGCAGAAGCTGTTTGATGAAACCAAATGAAGGGGCAAATTCTGACAATTCTTGTAGCTTTTTTTGAGAAGTTTTTCTATTTCTGCCATATCTTTGCATAATCAAAGTAAGTAACTTCAGTGCTGATGCTTGTTACAGAAGGGAAGGAATATATTCACCTGTCTGTCATATTGATGAAAACACTTGGGATTTCCCCCAAATTGAAGATGACATAGAAAGACAAAGTGCTGGAAGGAGTTACCAAAAGTCATAATCTAGACATGTGAGGAAATTGTAAGAGAAAACATCCTGTTTCTTTTTTAGGACAAATCTTGACCGAAAACTTAATTCCTTGAGAGACTTAATACTGGGCAAAAGTAAAGCACAAGGACACATTCCTTGAGCCTTTGTTCAAGTAATTGGAAAACCAAAAGAAAAAAAAAAATGTTATTGGAGCAGAACTCCTTGCAATACCACTCTTGCTATACTGTATGTGTGGCCACTGTAGGGGGGTCAGAAGGATACAAAATTCACCATTGAGAACAGACTTCTAAGGTGCCTCAAAACTAGCCAAAGAACGGTGAGCAGCAACAATATCCTGCAGTAAAGGCCTGTACATTTCTGACTAGAGAGAAGAGCTGTTCAGATGCAGAAGACATTGCTGAGAAGAGTTTTACTACTCAAGCATGCAAACTGCTCAGTATTAACTTTAAAATTAGATTACATCTCTTTACGCTAGCATGTGGACAGCATCGTAATCCAGTGCTTTTTTAAATGCCTAGGAAAAATGTGATATAGTTATGAAACTGTATACCAGATGAAAAAAAGGTTGTTTTTGTTTTTGTTTTTTTTTTTGTATTTTGGAGAGAAATAATATCGTTTAATGTGAAATGTTGGGGGTTTTTTTATGGTAAAAGGAGTATACCATTGAATATAAATGGGGCAGTGACACATAAAATCTTAGGTTCTAATGTATATTCTCAGTAGTATCTGAAGACTCTAGTCTTTGTAAACATATCTTCCTAGCCCTATTTGCTCTGAGTCCTCTCATCTGGCACAGATGGCTTCTAGAGTTCCCTTCCACTTTAAATTACTTGGGATCCTATGAAAGAAACAAGGTAGCATGGAAGTAAAAGTAACTAAGACCTGAAGATATTTTGGTGTTAATTATACTTTAAAAAATAAACTCTAGCTTCAGTGTTCTTAGCTGATAGTTAGAAGAATGCCTGTATTTGAATGATGGATTTATACAGGCCAAATTCTGCCCACAGTTACTCGGGTTCCTTCCCACTGACTCCCTCAGACTCTGGAACTTGTCTAAGCAGGATTAGTTCATGGGGTGCCACCAGGCCAATTCATTCTGGGGAATTTATACAATGTCTTTCAATAAGTAAATTATTTGGGGTCATACACTGATAATTTCTTTAGATTTCAGTGATATTACCACTTAATCTGAGTGCCCAATAACCAAGAGAGGCAGAAGGTAACTTTGAAAAGCTTTTCAAAATCGAAAAAGTACAGGTTAAAAAAGTAATCTTCTTTTTAATTTCATGGAAACGTCTGATTTGATAATTAGCAATCATATTATTCTCAAATTGCTACTCCTTGTAATACCTGCAATTAGATATGAGCAATTATATAATATATTTATGTGTATTATAATTTTTATATGAACATATGAAGGTTTGCCTATCAGTAAATTATTCAAAATTTCAAGAAAACTGTAATATGCAATAACAACTACATGAGTTAAATGGCAAAGTATTTGCCACATTAAATTGTTATTGGATGATAATTACCAGAGATTAATGTAACTCAATTAAGGTATTATTCTTTCCCTGTAAAACATTCCGAGAATAGCTACAGCACATTTCCAATCAGCATCAGAATGTATTATTAGGCCTGAGGCAGTAAGGCAGGTAAGCCTCCAGGACTCCTGTCCAAAGAGCAGGAGGGTATTTGGATATAGGCAGGGGCTGTGTCCAGTTCTGTTACAGAATGAAAACTCCCTGCATTCAACACAAAGACCCAACAAGTCTAAGAAATTTGTCTTTGCCAGTGACCTTTAGCCAAGTCCTGGATATGTCAGAATAAATTATGAAAGGCAAATACCCCTACGTTAATAGATAACTTACTCTTTTCTCATTTCAGTAATGTATAGATTCTGTATAAAATTTACTGTGATAATTCTACCAGAGTATGTAAATTAAAATACTTTCATGGCAGTAAAGAAACTTGAGGAAAATACCTTGACTTTTCCAGTTTCTATACACAGGGTAACAACATAATATGATGCTTTCAGCAGAACAAACTCCTAGGTTGTGTTCATGCATTCTCTCTGTCATGTACCAATTAGCACTGTTCTATCTTTTCCCCAAAAGGCTCAGACGGTTTGCTGGACTTCACTCCTTTTGAGTCACAAGAAAAAGCAGAAGTAACTCCTAAGTTCAAATACACATACTAACAATGAGCTACTGTTCAGGACAAGATCTGTAACCTTCAGATTGTACTCTTTCACTTCCTTTTTTCTTCAGCTGACTGAGTTAAGTACTGAGGTAAACTGTTATTCAGAGCTCTCAAACCTGAAACTGAGATCTGATTAGAAGTACTCTGTGCAAACACACACTTGAAGCATTGTTCTATTTATTTTTCACATATCTTTTGGTTTTTGTGAAATAAAACTAGAGTTGTGGAAAGGAAGAGCCATTCAGAGGAACAAATGTAGCCATTCACTATAAGTACCCTAAAAACCAATCTAAAATAATTAATGCATCCAGTGGCACAAATAGATCAGTTATGTGAAATGCAAATTTAAAGAATGCCAGAAGTTATTTCTGAAGCATCCAGTAGCCTGCCACAACAATTTTATTTTGTGAACTACTATATGTAAAGTATTACTACTTGATACTTAATCAATAATAAACGAAGTACAATTGGAAACACCTGCTAGTAACCAATGCTCTTTAAGAACCAACTACATCTCATAAAGGGAAGCAGTCAAAGCACCAAGATGCATATTAAATATAAAACCTATTGAGAAAACCAGATAATTTCCTACAGTGGAAAGCATTATCAGTTCCTCTCCACACTCCATTTAGCAGTCACCTGTTCTTATGATCTGTCTTTTAGAGCTCCTCTTTCAGCAGGGGCCCAGAATCTCTCTCTGGATTTATGCCTCTAAATGGCATCCCAAAGCAATCCAGTGGGAGCCACATGTACTTGGGAACTTGCTCAGCACTTTGCAGAACTGGAATCACTTAAGAGTTCCCAGGTAAGCACTGTGACAGAGTGAAGAATGGGTCACCATCCCTACAGAGCACCTCTGCACTGCCAACAATGATACATGAAATTGTATCAGTCATTGATTCTTTGGGTTTTGTGGCAGCTGGATTATGAATTTATGCCACATTCTCTTTCTTTACCATAGGAATTTTTTATTATTATGTAACAGTCAAAGGAAAAGAGAAATTTTTTGTGGGAAAACCATGATTTAAATGCCTAAGGGATCAACCTCCTATTGATGTCCATGGACTCTGAATGTTCCCTTTTGGACCACGCTCTCATCATCATAGTTTAACTAATTTACTGCTTTTAGAAGGATGGGCAGTGAGTTTTAATTCATTACATTTTAATGACACTTGCTCATACTCAGATTGGACATTCCAAATCAAAGCCTTTCTAAAATAGCTTAAATTGAGCGGCAGCATTATAAAGTAAAAGATCAATGGCTTTAGATTGGTAGCATTTTAGAACAAATGAAAATCTCCAAGCTACTATTTGTTTTACCTGAAACTAATGCACATGCCATTAGAAAAACAAAACAAAATAAAAGAAATAAGTTGCCAGTTGCTCTGTGGCTCACTGATAATTACTTTCCTTGCCTTTTCATGAAGATTTAGCACCACCATCATGCCCAAGTTTCTCAGTTTAAAGATTAATTGGCCTGAAGATGCCAAATCCTTAATCCCTACAGGTGAGGAGGTGTCCATATTGCCCAGCAGTAATTCTTCTGGGTAACTACACGGTGTTAACTGGTTCTCAGGAGTTCCTAGATCAGGAGTCAGTGATCAATATTAAAATATTACTTATGGTCTTGTCCACAACAGCAGAAAGGAAATAATAAAGAATTCTAAATTGGGAACTTGAGAAGCTCTTCTGAGGCATATTTCATTACCATTTATTCTGAAAAATTCTCTGCTCAAGTTTTCCTTGAACTTCATGGGATTACAGATAAATCATGAGGAACACACAAATGTTGCTTTAGCTTTCTCAGAAAATGAAAGCACAAATTAAAAGTTCTGTCACTGGGGGTAGGAGAGGAAGGGAAAAAGATGACTAAACCCTGCAGTTCTGGCACATTAAGGGGAGGGAAGGACTGTCCTGAAGCAGGAAAACAATAACCTAAAAAATAAAAAAGAAAAGAAAAGTTATTAAAGCACTCAGAAGAATTCTTTTTTTACCTGACTTTTAGTTCAGTTCATAATCAGATTTTTTCCTATTTATTTCTGATTGTCAAGAACTGTGGTTTTTATATCAGTATTATTTCAGTAGGTTCTTTTCTAATTCCAAAAAGAGTTCCAGGGCATGTATTGGGCAGAATGTCACCAAAAAGGATTTCAGTAGTTCCAGCTCTTACTCAAGTCCTGAGCATGGCAGCCTTTCAAATGAAATATACACTACCATGCCCTCTTGCAGAAATTTCAGCAATAATCTATGCCTTTGGAAACAAACATTCAGCGGCTAGCATGGCAAGAGTTAGTCAGGAAACTACACAGAGCACCCTAACAGCAACTAATTTATGAAAAAATTGGATGAAGTGCAAAGAATAAACAGACCTTTTTTCCTCAGACACTTTTTCTAATTAAAAGGAAACAAACTTCCATTTCATAGAGGAGACCGGTTTCTTTAACAGCTATACTTATTATCAGCCTAATTTCATGCTTGCAATAGAAAATTTTGTAGAAAGGAGTTCAGATGTCATCTCCATGGAGACTAATTCCATAATGCGCTGATGGGTTTCAGGAAGATATCATTGCTTTTCCTTCCTGTTGCCATGTGCTTTGGATCATGCTCATATTGAATTAGAAAAAATCCCAGCAGTGACACTTATTGCGGAAAATTTTCATATTATTTGATTAACAACTGGAATAGAGAACTGCACTGTTCACAACTTTCTGCCAATCAAGTAGTACAGTGTGAGGAAGGAGGAACTACTTTAAAGCGCTCTAGAGTGAAACATTATTTTTCTCCTCAGATCATGACTTAAATTGATGGTATTATGTTAGTGCTTTGGCTGACAGTCTTTGATAGCCAGTTCCTCCAGATTTAAGAGAGGCTTTTGAAGTTGTTGTGAAAGTGCTTTTGATGGCTGGTTCTGGAGGATTATATTGAATTGTGACGTTTTCACAAAAACTGAGTCCGTTATGCAGTATCGTTGTTTAACCCCAGTTGGGATTAACTCTAATGCAGCCAAAACCAGTACATGTACAGAAATTAAGTGTATAGATAGGATTATGGGAAATTTATAGAGGTCTGGGTTTTGGTTTTTTTTTTTTTTAATTTAAATTAAGTCTTTCAGCAAATTGAGTATTTTCTATAAAAATGCAGCACTTCTCTATACATTGCAGATTTTAATTGAAAAAGTGATAATTTTCACTCTATGTAAAATTATGCCTTACATTGGTCTATTTCACTCTGAGATAGGTTGTTATTACTATTTCAATCACCTCGTGAAGCAGTCCTCTCCATAGCTATCGCAAACAGATTGCTCCCCATCTGCTTTGCTCAGAGAACTCTTTGATCCCTTCAACCTATGACCCACCCCATTCATTTATCTAATTTTTACCTATATGTCGACATATTCAAAACTTGGCAGTTGGTAATTCCAGCACATGACAGGGCCTTTGATGATAAGTCAGCTGCATGCAGAAGTCCTGTGCTTCTGAACAGGCATGATACAAGATCCCAATGTTTAGTGCCTTTAAGATGAGGCACATTTTAACTCTGTTTCATTGATGTCTTAGCACATTACACTTATTGTCATTAATCCTGTTTCCAGGGGGTAAGTTCCTTGCCAAAGTTCTCAGCGTCAATTACCAAAACTCAAAGTCAAAATAACCTTTTTCAGTGCACATTTCCATACACACTGCCTGAGAAGCTGGACCAGATTTTTACCTGGCTGTCTCCACAGAATCATGTGTGTTCAGTATTTTGTGTCTGATTTGCAATACAGCAAACATTTCCCTGAGACTGTGAAAGCCATCAGAGTGCAGCCAGGAGAAATATCTGCTTTCACCTGCCTTCAGCCCGTTTTCTACCCAGTGAGAGTTCCACCATCAGACAGCCTATTGGAAAGATAAGTAACAATACTGTAGAAAGTCTCTAATCCAGGAGGTACAAAGTGCTTTAAAATAACCAAGTCTCCCATTGCTGCTTGCTGTATAGGATTTGAAAAATTCTGTGCTACCTCTATATTTAGTAAGTAATGACAGGACAAGACTTCAATGTCCTTCAGTCCTCCAGCTGCTTAGGTGTTTTTCTAATGCTGTAGAACCTTCACAGTATTACTGAAGCAAGAAAACCGAGCAGTGAAACCAATGACATTTTTCCCCCACAACACATTTTAATTCTTTATCTGTAAATCAAATGAGATTTCTCCCATCTTTTCTGATTGGTTTGACCATTTCATCTCTTGTAAATGCTTCTGATCCTCATTTTTCCACGGGGCAATGTAACACATTCAGGAATAAATATTGATGTCCTTGAACTTATCATGACCATGTATTAGAAAGAAAGAAAAAAAGTTCAAGAAATACACTAGTAGAAAATTAACATAAGGTCACAAATTTGGTGCCATATCAAACTTTCAGAGATAATAAGATTTTCTTATACATAAAATAACATTAAAACTGCACACACTTGAGGCTAAATTATTTTAAGTTTTTTTTTTTTTTAAACCATTTAAATGCTATAAGCTATTGTTACATAATGATTAGAAATTATTTTTCAGTAAACTTTCACTTGTAAGTAACACTTGAGCCTTAAGTGTATATACATCATGATCACTAATTGGTACAGATATTGCTGCTTCACTTTGCTTTGGAGTTGGGGTCATAAAAGTTCAAGCAAACCAATCTAGAGTTTTAGCTGCATGCTACGTGGGTAGTTCTTCCCCTATTTCATCACCATCTTGTGGAAATGGAGGTTTTTCCTGCAGTGTTAAATCAGAGTTAAGAGGCAGGACAACGTTTTATACTTCAGGACTTTAACATCCTTGTGCAGCCGTGTAAGTCCTCCCCTCCAAATAATTCCTGCAAATCTTGAAAGCCAGGCCACATAAGGAACGCTGTGATATTTCCAATGATTCAGCTCTTTTTTCTCTGCCAACCTGTGCACCTATTTTGACCTTATTAACATTCTGGTCAGAATCCCTTTCTTTCTCACACAAAAAAGATAAAGTGAAGGGAACCTTAAAGTACATGAATATGTAACACCCATTCCTTCTTCAGGTGTCTTGTCCAGACGCTGCTAGTCAGAGTAGATTTGAATCATTGTTTAATGGGTATGGAAATACTGTCCTGCCAAACTAAGCAGCTGACCCAGAAGCCATATCTCATTAACACTATTTTGTATAGTATGAATAGAGATCCTTCAAGAACAGAAATATGTCAGAGACTTCCGAATGATATGTCCACTCCTGCTGTCCTCAATTTAGTCTGAATTCTTGGAGAAGGAAGAACTGATACTACCCTATACCTCTTTTCTATACACTGACTAATTCATCTATATAATGACTGAGAAGTAGCATCTTTCTACAGTTGTCATAAAAATAGGAGATAAAACAATTATAAGAAATAGAAATCTAGTTTTAGAGATTTCTTATTTATATTTCAAATTAACTGTTGATTAACTTGAAGTGTGTATTTATATTCACTTTTACAAATTGGCAGTCTTAGAAATATAAATCATAAATAAATTCATAAGACTAATAGTCACAGCCTGCCTTACCAAAAGGATTCTAGGGGCAGTTAACTTCTTGAAAAAAAATCAGCTGCCACTATAGCTAGCAAATTCCTATAACTTTGCAGATGCCATAAGACTTACAATAGCTGTTGAAAAATGGATACATAAAATAGAAAAGAATCCACCACGTTTTCAAAGGGATCCGGGCTATATCCTTGCCAAATTAAGTTCCCATGACAGAACTTAGTCTTTTACTGGTGAGTACAAATTAACAACACCTTTCACACATTTTTAAACTATATCATGTGCAAAAGTAAATTGACTGTGTGCAGAGATATAATGTGCTGTAGCTGCTCAATGATACTCAGAAATTTGTCTAGACCATTTAGATAGACTAAATATGAAAAAAACCCACATTGTACTGGCACTCACATGGGATCAAGATGCTGGTCAGGGTCTAGTTTAAACATTTTGGTCTCATGACAACTTCCTGGAATTGATCATTCTACATCTCAAAGAGAATGGCTTTTCAAGGAACACTTAGATCCTTTACCCCCTGTACAGTAAGAAAGTGGTTGATAAATTTTCTTGTCCTGTTTATGAACTGCATCTGGTATCACTGGCAGAACACTGCTGGAGGAATGAAGAAACTTTATGTACTTTTTTATCTTGTTCACAGAGAATCAATTAGTAAAACTGTAAGTTATATCTCAATCACATGTTGTTTAAAAGGAAAGATCACTTCTCCAGTGTAATGTATTTCCCCCCCTCCGTTCAAAAGAATCTGATAATGGCAGCTTATCTTTGGCAGTTTTCAGCTGACAAAAAGGTTAAATATATCTCATTGAACTAGATCTCTTTGAGCCAATTCACGCATACACGTTGTTGCCTGCTGACTTGATCCTATATGCCATTACCCTTGCCTACAAAAAGCAGGAAATGTTTTAACACCTATTGGTCACTCTTAATTTTTATGCCATTTGCTAAACCCTTGGTTTCAGGATGCTGAGGAACTTTTAAGTGCATGTTTCCAATTTGCGGTGTTTTTTCGATTAATAGCATACTTTATTTCTGGCTGGTGCTATCTTCAAAGAAAGGACAGCCTGTCCTGGAAGGGTTAAAATAAAGTTACTAATCTTATTACCTTTAAATCTTTTGCCTCTGCTTAGAAAGATGTGTGGTAGTCTTTGAAAGGCTATTGTTAGACTGTATTGCAGGGAAAACAATAGAATAAAGGAAAAAAAAAGAAACAAGAAACATTTTCAAATCTTACTCTTCTTCCTGGAAAATGCTTTTCAGTAAGGGAATCAAAAATGTTTCTTTTTTTTAGCCCCAAGTACAGCATAACGTGAGGTAAAAAAACTGGTATCAGCAGTTAATACATTGCTTTATCTGTAAGAGATGAGAAAGGGAATGAAAAAGAAAAATCTTGTTGCTTTAATAAAACCAAGCTATGCCTCCAAGTTAGCAGCTACACAAAAGCAGAAAGGAAGAGTTACATTAGAAGAGAAGAACAAAGCAGAAGAACTAGAAAAATGCCAGAAAAAGTCCAGAAAAGGAAGACTGCACAGAAAAGAAGTTTCATCCAGGAAAAAATACTGCATATGAAACAGCAGAGCTGAGCTCACTGAAGGACAGTGATTGACAATGCATAAATGTATTGGCCTTTCTAACCCTGTCCTAAAACCTACTGAGGACACAAGACCACTGCAAGTCTTCTACTTATATGGGACAGACAGACCCTCCACTTATTAAGAAACAAGAACAGCTATGATCCATGGTTGTACAAATATGCATTCATCCTGCACATTGCCTTTTTGTATGCTACTTTAGTTTTCCAGTCTACCCTGCTGTTCTACCTCAAAGCTACAGTTTTACTTTTTCAAAAATGTTTAAATGAAAAGTTTACATTTTACTGAAAATGCCATTCAACTGCATATCCCCTTTAATGTATTTGATCAACAAAATCAAAACAGGTACTATAGTGTGCAATAATTTCCTACCCAATATTAACCACC